>NC_092510.1:33259482-33868053 GCF_047511675.1 Marmota flaviventris | reverse complement strand
GATAAAATGGCTCCTGTGGTATTTTAAGGGGGTACATCAAAGGCAGGGGTAAGGTTTCAAGGGTGGAGTCTTGCTTTGTGATGTCTTGCAGTCATCCAGTTGGTTGACAACTTGGCAGGTCACACCCATCTCTGGTGTCCTGTGGGATCTCAGGCAGAGCTTGAGGGGGAAGTTCACCTGCATCAGAAGGTCAATCCCTGTGGGGAGTGCCCCAGGGAGTTCCCAGTGCCAGACTTATCCCCTCAGGAGGCTACCATGTGCAACAGAGTCCACACACAGCCCACAGATGACTTGTGACAAATCTCTACCTTGAAGATTACTCCGCAGTAACATACATGCATAACATGCTATTATTTTGAAAGGTGCTCATTTTCAGCTGTGTTCATGCACTGTCCAGATATTAAACAGTTTTTAGGGACATATAGAGAAAACCAGATACTTTTAGAAGGACTACTCAACTATTGGTCTTCAAATGAGCAACCACTTTGAAGAACAATATGGCAAAATGTAGAAAAGATAAACTTGTGTGTTTTTGTTTTTGTTTTTTCAGTGCTGGTGATTGAACCTAGGGGTGCTTAACCACTGACCCATATCCCCAACCCCTTTTTATTTTGTTACAGGGTCTCACTAAGTTGCTTAGGGCCTTGCTAAGTTGCTGAGGCTGGTCTTGAACTTGTGATCCTCCTGCCTTAGCCTCCCTGGTTGCTGGGATTACAGGCGTGAGCCACAGTGCCTGGCAAACTTGTGTATTTACTACAACGCAGCACTTCTCTTACTGGAGAAACTTGTAATGTTAAAGGAATACATCATAATAGTGGGAATTTTAAGAAATTTTAAATGTTCATCAAAAAAAGAATGGCTAAATTAAATTGTGGTGCATTTGAAGGATGAAAAACTATATAGCAATTGAGATGAGTGAATGAGGTCAATATATAGAAACACAAATTTCAAAAATGAAAAACAGGTTGCAGATTAAATATAGCAACATATTTATGTAAAATTAAAACCTATAGAACACTATTATGTATTGTTTCTGACTACATAAATTGATAGTGACCATGTGAAAACATGAAAAATTTGGATACTCATCAAAGGTCTTCTATGAGCTCGCTGAGGTGGACACAGACAGCTGTACTTTGTAAATGAAGTGTTTTATAGCATTCTTTTTTTCCTGTTCCTCTGCTCCTTGTTCTGCCTTGTCTTTTGGTTTTCCTCTAGGATTTATTTATTTATTTCCATTCTGAGTTATCCTTTCCAAGGGATACGAAGAAGTCAGTTTTGAGGTTGCTGGGCAGCAGTTCAGCCTGGGGACCCAGAGGGGAGGCAGTGGTGTTAGAGCAAGTAAGAGAGAACCCCAGGCTGTGATCATTTGATCTCTGCAGCTCTCCAGAAGGAAGGATATTCTTGTGTAAACGTATCTGATCTGCCATAATAGACCCCAAATCAGTGCCTAAAATATCAGTTATACTCTGTGTGTCCTGTGACAGTGTAAAGTGTATATTTTCATTACAATAGAAGATAAAAACATTGAAAAACCTGAGCCCTGGGCAATATCAAGCAGGAGCCAAGAGAAATGAGTTTGGGGGCTATAAGAGACAAACTGGGACCCTAAAGACATTGAAAAAAAATTTTTTTTAGTTATAGATGGACACAATACCTTTATTTTATTTATTTATGTGGTGTTGAGGATCAAATCCAGTGCCCCTGCATGTGAGGTAAGTGCTCTGCCTCTGAGTCACAACCCATCCCCTAAAGACGTTTTTTATGAAATTTTTTGAAACAAATTTTTTGTCAAAAAATTTTTTTGGCGTTATTGGAGATTTAACCAGGGGTATACTACCATTGAGCTACACTTTGAAAAATTTTACTTATTTATTTATTTTTGGTACAAGAGATTGAACCCAGGGGTGCTTAACCATAAAGCCACATTGCCAGCCCTGTTTATTTTTTATTTATATTTTAAAAATTAATTAATTTTACAGTATAATGCATTTTATCATATAGTACACAAATGGAACACAGCTTCTCATTCCTCTGGCTGTCCATGGGGCAGAGTCTTTACTTTTTATTTTAAGATAGGGTCTCACTAAGTTGTTTAGGGCCTCATTTGGTTGCTGTGACTGGCCTTAAACTTGTGAGCATCCTGCCTCAGCCTCCTGAGTGGCTGAGATTACAGGCATATGCCACCATGCCTGGCTTTGTCAATTTTTCATTCACATTATTGTGTGTGTGTGTGTGTGTGTGCGCGCGCGCGTGTGTGTATTTTAATGTGTAAACATTTAAATATTGGGAGATTTCATATTTAAGAAATCCATATTTTTTTTATTATCTGAGATCAGAAGCTGTGGCCCTCCTGGGCACCGGGCAGCCTGGAACCAGCCAGTGAAGGTGCTGCCCTCTGGTGCAGTGTGTGTTCTGCTTATCACCGTCCCTATCAGATAGTGCCACTTATTCGTGCTACCTGCCTAGTTTGGGGGAGCAGATGGTGGCATTTGTTTTTCTTGCCACTAACAGCTTTCTTTTTCCCAGACACCTCAGTCATGTGTTTCCAACTGTACTGAAATGAGCTGTGTTTTCTTTGGGGATTGGGCAGTATGATTCAATTAAAATCACAATGGGAAGTTCCTCGAAGACCTGCTGCCTGTGACTTTAGTGCTTGTTCTTGGTCCTATGTGGCCATAAAAGATGGCCAAGTTGGAAAACCACTGTGTACTAGGCAGCCCAAATTAATTTTTTGCAATTTCAAATGCAGACCACATTCTATTTTTTATAACCCTCTCAGCAGCAACTCCCCAAGAACTAAGTCTAATTAAGAAATCCTGATTGTTATCTAGCTCAGAAATGAATTGGGATGAGTCCTGGACGCTATCCATGACTGTAGCATGGGGTGGGGCTGGGAGGGCGAGGACTCCGTAGACAGTCTCTGCCAGGAGGAGAAGGAGGAAGAAGGCCAACAGCTGGTTCAAATAGGAAGTTCAACCCAAAAGACTCATTTCTGTAGGGCCATCTCTCAGAGGGCTTCCTGTTCAATGCCTTTGGGCAGAGGTGGGCTCAGATGAACCAGTGAGGACTGAAAGGCTCAGATACAACGGATATTGCTGGAAGTAGATATTGTGCAAGTAGAACACATGCAGCCATAGCTGGAGTTTTTCCATAAAGCAGCCATATGCATGGTGTGAACCATGGAATGCTGGGAAGGGAAGACCCCTGCAATACCCACCACCACCAATTGTTCTCACAATTCGCTTCCAAAGTCTGCTTCCTTTTTTGTGGGCCGGGTACCAGGGATTGAACTCGGGGGCACTCGACCACTGAGCCCCATCCCCAGCTCTGAGAATTATACTTTATCTATTTATTTATTTATTTTGGTACCAGGGATTGAACTCAACCACTGAGCCACATCCCCAGCCCTATTTTGGATTTTATTTAGAGACAGGGTCTCACTGAGTTGCTTAGTGCTTCACTTTTGCTGAGGCTGGCTTTGAACTTGCTATCCTCCTGTCTCAGCCTCCTGAGCCACTGGGATTACAGGCACACACCACTGCACCCAGCCCAAAGTCTGCTTCCAAAACTGTCTGGGATCCTGTCAGTAAAGTCGTTGCTTTGTATCCAGGCACTATCCCTAAATACTATCTATTTACATATAGATGTCTTTAGGGTAAACTATAAAGAAGCTTCTTATGCATTCCTTCATACCCAGGGTCAAGTAGCTAGTAAGTGGTCTCCAGGATTTGTGATCCTCTTGACTCCAAGTTCATTGATCCTGTAGCACTTATTTTCAATGCAGGATCATGGGAAAACTTTCAGTGGGTCAATGAAGTGAGAATTGTTCTCCGAGTAATATCAAGACAATATTTGCCATTTTACCTCAAAGTGCAGAGGCTACGAGACGAGTGATGTTTCAATGGATAGGATGCAGAAGCGGACACAAGGGTTCAGCTGTCTTCTATTAAGCCAGGTGCTGAAGAGGTTTGCAAACAGGTAACACCATGCTATTCTTCTCACTAATTTTTGTTTGTTCGGTTTGAAGAGTGTAAAGCATCTTGAGACCAAAATATTTTAGAACCACGACTGCGCAGCATAGCTAGCTGTTCTGCCTGTCCAGTTTCATTGGAGTATAGACTACAGTGTTTCTCTAAGACAGGTGGTGAAGAGAGGCTCTCCATGGAGTGGGAAGAAATGTGGTCTCTGTCCATGGTGAACATACACTTTAGAAATAAAAGGTAGGCTGGGTGTGGTGGCACATGCCTGTAATCACAGTGACTTAGGAGGCTGAGGCAGGAGGATCGCAAGTTTAAGGACAGCCTGGGAATTTAGTAAGATCCGATTTCAAAATAAAAAGAAAAAGGGCTGGGGATGTAGCTCAGTGAGCTCAGTGGTACAGCATCCCGGGTTCAATCCCATCCTCAGTACCAGAAAAAAAGGAGAAGGAGAAGAAGAAAGAAATGGAAGATAGGATGAATATATTCAGGTAAAGGAAAGGCCACCAAGGGGGAAGTTCAGGAGGGAGAAACTCAGAGCAAGTCTTTCTCCTACCCAGGACAGGTAATTGGATATTATGGTATAGAAGAAGAAATCATGGCATGATTTTAATGACTCACTTTAACCAAACCACTTAGAAGTGGTGTGAACTGTGCAAATTGCTCACACCTGTTGGACTTGACTTTCCTTGATTGTGAAATGAGAAGATTGTACTACCAACATTTCATGATTTTTCAATCCAATATTGTGATCAATTATATATATATACATATATATATTTATATATAAATATGTATATATATATATATATACACACACACACACAAACACACACACATATATCAGGAATTAAAGAAAACAGAAAAAATGGTATTTGAAAATATTTAATTAATAAAAATCACAAGGCAGGTTTTGCATTGTCTCCTGTTATAATGCCTCTCTACAAACTTGAGTTTTTTTTTTTTTTTGTAGTGGGGATTGAATTCAGGGACACTTGACCGCTGAGCTGCATCCTCAGCCCCATTTTGTATTTTATTTAGAGACAGGGTCTCACTGAGTTGCTTAGTGCCTCGCTAAATTGCTGAGGCTGGCTTTGAACTCGTGATCTTCCTGCGTCAGTGTCCCAAGCCACTGGATTACAGGCATGTGCCACTGCACCCAGCTCATACTTGAGTTTTGATTTTCTTTCTTCTTTTCTTTCCTTTGCTCACCTCCCTCCCCCATCTTTCTTTTTTTTTTTTTTTTTTAAATTTTATTTCCCCCTGCCCATGTTGCCCAGGGATGCTCTATCACTGAACGACACTCCCAGTCCAGTCTTTTTATTTTGAGACAGAGTCTCACTAAATTGTTGAGACTGCCCTCAAAATTGCGCTTCTCTTGCCACAGCCTCTCAAGTTGCTGGGATTACAGGTGTGCACTGGTGCATCTTGCTGATGTGCTTTATTTTCTCCAGTGGGACTATTGCCAGCACTGAGAGTGGCTTGGTCTAGGGAGAATAAGTCATTGTGGCTGGTAAGAGAGGTAACTCATAACCATTGGGAGTGGATGACTTGGTAAGGTTTTTTTTCCCAGCTTAAAATCTCAACAGAGCTAAAATGGTGCTTGGTTCCTAGGAGAGAACGTGGAAGGTCAAGAGTTTTCAGACTTTCCAGCCACATAGACCTGGGATTATTTTTCTTTTTTTTTTAGAGATCTGACATTTTTATTCACTGATCATAAATATAGTCCCATGAACATCAAAGTGATCATGAATGATGGACTAGCACCTGGAACATGACCATCATGGAGCCCTCGCTGATTCACCATCACTGCCAGAGAGCTCAGGGTGTCTCCCCTTCACTGAGTCTTCAGCTTAGTGGGGACCCTCTTTCTGGGGTAGCAATTTTATTCCTGGCTCATTCTCAACAATTAAAAAGTCATAAAAGACTGTTTTCAAGAAAATATCAAAGAAGGTAAGAAGATTTTCAGTTCTTCTTAGAGTCTAAAAGTAAAAAGGGGAGTTAGGCAAGGAGAAGAGGAAAGGGGAAATATGTCAGGGGTCTGCCAAGTTTCTTCTTTCCCCAGAGAATTTTACAAAAAATAAAACCAGGGAGGTATTAATGCTGTTTAGAGATGGGTTGCGTCTCTCTGATGAGCCACTCCAGAGCTTCCTGTCTGCCCTGTTTCTGCAGTTCCTTCCCTATCACATCTCTGCAGGTCAGGTGGTAATTGTTGAGCCAGTCACACTCTTTGTCTGTAAGAGATTCCACATCTATCATTTTGGTCTGGATCGGAACCAAAGTTAGAGGCTCAAAGGTCAGGCTTCCCCGGTTATTGAAATTATACTTGGTCTTCACGGGAACCACCAGGACTACATTCTCAATGCGGATCCCAAAAGCCCCATCTTCATAATATCCTGGCTCATCAGTGACAATCATGCCTGCCTCCAAGGGCTCGTCAGAGAAAGTTTTATAACTAATGCCGCACGGACCCTCATGAACATTCAGAAAAGATCCAACACCATGTCCTGTTCCATGCAGGTAATCCAGGCCAGAATCCCATAAAGCTGAACGGGCAAAAGAGTCCAGAAGGTGGCCTTTGGTTCCAGTCGGGAAAATGGCTGCACTCACAGATATATGGCCATTGAGGACATATGTGAAGCATTCCTTCTCATAGGCTGTAGGGGTCCCAAAATGCATGGTCCGGGACACATCTGTGGTTCCATCCTTGATTGAGCGCCTGAGTCAATGAGGTACACCTCATCCAGTGACAAGGTCCTATTCGTCTCAGGGACCGGGGCGTAGTGAATGATGGCGCCGTTGGGTCCCGTACTGGAAATTGTGGGGAAGCTCAGGTCCACAAAGTCAGCCTGTTGCCTGCGGAATTCCTCAGCTTTGTCAGCAGCTGAAATCTCTGTCACGCCACCCTTAGGAACCTCTTTCTCTAACCAGTTAAAGAGTTCACAGAGGGCAACAGCATCTTTAATGTGAGTCTGCCTCATGCCTTCTGACTCGGCTGCATTCTTCACAGCTTTGGCAATGCAGATGGGGGTGTAAGGCATACAGCAGCGGTGATCCTTAGGGATGGCCTCGCTCACGGCATAGCTGGCCTTGTCGCTGATCCACACCTTCTCCCTTGGGGAGAGGTCGGCACACAGGGACTTGAGCTGGCTCAGGATGGACTTGTAAGGAAGCACCTGGATTCTGTATTCAGCCTCCAGGCCCAAGTCAAGAAGCAGGTGCTCCTTCACACTAGGGGCATCTATGCGGTCCCCATCGATGAAGAGCATGATCGTCTCTAGTCCTATGATTGCATAGGAGAAAAATACTGGATTGTGCTCCACATCTGATCCTTGGAGATTGAACAGCCAGGCAATCTCATCCAGGGCAGTGACCACAAACCACACAATGTTCCTCTCCGCCATTTTCAACCGAAGGTCTGCAATCTTGTCCTTCCAGGAAATGCCTGTATAATCCAAGCCCAGCGTGAGGAGGGGTTTACAGGGGCGCTCAGGACGGTCTGTCCAGATTTTATCGACAAGGTTCTCCTTCACAGGAATGAGGTGGTGGCCAGCACTTTGCAGGACCTTGAAAATCTTCTTCCAGTAATCTGTAGGAATGATGAGTGGGTCTACACCCACCCTGGATCCTTCAGGAAGCACACTCACCAGCCAGTCTTCCTGAGTTGGAGTGTCCTTCAGATCCATCTTCATGAGTGTCCAGTTGCTGTCCATCTGCTTGGCAGCCTGCAGAAAGTAGCGCCCATCGGTCCACATGGCTGCATGCTCCTCAGTGATGATGGCTGTGCCCGCAGAGCCATCAAATCCAGAGACAAAGGCCTGCCGACAGTCACATGGAGCAATATACTCGCTCTGGTGGGCATCCCCCGACGGGATAATATAGGCCTGGATTGGTTCCGTCACGTACTCCAAATTCCTCATGGCTTGTCTCAGCTGCCGAAGCAGCTCTGAAGTCACCTTTGGAGCCATTCTGCAACCTGTTTTCCCACCTGTGTCTCCTAAGTGTATCACCTCGTTAGGTTCAATTATTCTTAGATTTCTCAGCTGAAAATCCTGGTGATTCGCCCTTACTGGCGGTGGCTTTCTGGAGGCTGCCATTCGGTGGTGGCGTGCCCCGGCCCACGTCAGGGGAGCGCAGACCAGTTGATCACCTCCGGAAAGGCAGGAAGAGTGGGATTATTTTTCATCCTGTCACCTGATTTTTTTTTTGTGCCCTTGAGCAAGAGATATAATCCCTGTATAAAAAGGGCATAATAATGCCCACTTCACAGGGCTGTTGTAGCAGTTTAATGAGAGCCATATTTCAGACTCTCTGGCTCACACCTGCCGCTCAGTAAATGTTGGTTTTTTCTTTTCTTTCTTATTTATTCATCCATTTATTTATTTATATGTAGTGTTGAGGATTGAACCCTGTGCATCACACATGCTGGGCCAGAGCTCTACTTGCCCCTTTTTTGTTCTTTTCTTAAGGTGGGCAAGTAGAGAGAGAACAAAAGACATATGAAAGTTTTTCCTTTTTGGGTCTCTCTCTCTCTCTTTTTAAAATACCTCTATTTTATTTATGCATTTTTATGTGCTGCTGAGGATTGAACCCTGTGCTTCATATGTATGAGGCAAGTGCTCTGCTACTGAGCTACAACCTCAGCCCCTCTTGGGTGTCTCTTGATGACAGGGAGGCCTTCCTCGAATAGGGTGAGGTTTAGCACTTACATGCTCAGAAGGGGAAAGTAATTTGTGATTCTGTAGCTCGAAGCCAAAGAGTTCTGGAGAAGTCATTTTGGTGGTCTGTTCCTTCCCAGCGGTCCCATGGAATATCTCCTGACTCGAGCCTGTGACCCTAGGTCCCAGCTCCTGGGAGACATGATGAATGCAGCACAGCCAGGAGAGGCATCCTTCTCCATCCATCATCTCCTGTCTCGCTTAGTGGAGCCATTTGCTTGCCAACAGGTAAGCTGGAGGAGATGGATTACATGTTGTCAACACGGTAAGTAATAGGATGTTGTGGTCATTCTTCTGTGATGTAGAAGTGAGAAACGTTTAAGCATTTCAACTTACGAGCTCAGGAAATGGATATTTATGGTTCTTGACTCTCCCTCCTCTACCTGTCTTACTAGTTTTAAAATTACCACCACAAAGTGCCTTATTCACGTTTTAGTATTTCCTTGGCACAAAAGTATCTGGAGGAAAAAAAAAACACTCTATAAAATTCAACGTTGCTTTGCATAAACAAATATGGCAGACTGAGATCTGTTGTTGGGGTTCCTTGGTTAGTTCTGTTAGATGATCTCCAATCGAAGAGCAACTCTTGGGCAGTTCAGAGCTCAAGATGTATAAAACCTCAAACCTGGGCTTTGCGTGTGTTACAGAAGAGGACTGGAAAAAGCATAGGCTCTGTGATTCAGGAGATCTGGGTTTGAATTTGCATTCCACTTTTTGCTACACATGTGACCTTGGATAAACCATACTGAGCCTAATTTTCTTATCAAGTTGGAGATAATAGAACTGGTTCTCTCTCTCCTCTCTCTCTCTCTCTCTCTCTCTCTCTCTCTCTCTCTCTCTCTCTTTCTTCTCTTCATTCCTCCCTCCCTCTTTATCCCCCACCCATTCCTTCCTTCCTTTCTTTCATATGGGGGATGGAACCCAGAGGATATTTATCATTAAGCCACATCCCCAGATCTTTTTTAGTTTTAATTTTGAGACAGGGTCTTGCTAAATTTTGCTGAAGGTCTTGCTGAATTGCTAAGGTTGGCCTCAAACTTGTGATCCTTCTGCCTCAGCCTCCCAAATCGCTGGGATTATGGGCATTAGCCTTGTGGCTGGTGGGAGCAATTTTTTTTTTTTTTTTTTTAAAGAACATGAAGAGGACTGGGGCTGTGGCTCAGTGGTAGAGCACTTGCCTAGCATATGTGAGGCCCTAGGTTCGATCCTCAGTACCACATATGAATAAATAAATAAAGTGGAAAATCCATTGGCAACTAAAAAAAAAATTTAAAAAAGAACATGAAGAACACCAATTGTAAAAGGAAAGTTAAGAATGTATGTTCATAAAAAAACAATAATATTGAGCAATCTTATTCTCAATCTTACTCTAATTACCTAAAGAAAAGGGGATTCAATTAAACTTTAGGTTTTCTATTTCTTTTTTTGTGTGTGTGCTGGAAATTGAATCCAGGTGCATTTTACCACTGAGCTACATCCCCATTTCTTTTTATTTTGAGATAGCATCTTGCTAAATTGCCTAGATTGACTTTAAATTTGTGATCCTCCTGCCTCAGCCTCCTGAGTCACTGGGATTACAGGTAAGGGGTTTGGCTATTTCTTTTGTTTCTTCTTCCTTCCTTCCTTCCTTCCTCCTCCTCCTCCTCCTCCTCCTCCTCCTCCTCCTCCTCCTCCTCCTCCTCTTCTTCTTCTTTATATCAGGGATTGAATCCAGGGGTGCTGAGCCATATCCTCATTTGTTTTCATTTTTTTTTTTAAATTTTGAGAAAGGGTCTTACTAAATTGCTTAGGGCCTGGCTAAGTTGCTGAGGCTGGTTTTGATGTTGGTGTTGGGATTTCCCTCTGCCTCAACCTCCTGACCTGCTGGGATTACAGGTGTGTGCCACTGTGCCTGGCTCTTTCTTTCTTGGTACTGTAGTACTTGCTAAGCAAGTGCTATTCTTTCTTCCTTCTGTCCTCCCTCCCCCCCTCCCTCCCTTCTTTCTTTTCTTTCTTTAGTTCTTCTTCTTCTACTTTTCTTTCTCCTCCTCCTCCTCCTCCTCTTCCTTCTCCTTCTTTTTTTTTAAGAAAGAAAAAAGATTTATTATCCATAATAAATAAGGAGATATGGATGAATGGAAAAAAGTGGCATATATACACAATGGAATATTACTCAGCAATAAAAGAGAATAAAATAATGACATTTTCAGGTAAATGGATGGAGTTAGAGAAGATAATGCTAAGTGAAGTTAGTTAATCCCAAAAAACCAAATGCTGAATATTTTCTTTGACATAAGGAGGCTGATTCATAGTGGGATAGTGAGCGGGAGCATGGGAAGGAGGGCGCGTGGGGTTATTAATGATGGTGGAATGTGATGATCATTATTATCCTAAGTACAGGTATGAAGACACAAATTGGTGTGAATATACTATGTATACAATCAGAGATATGAAAAATTGTGCTCTATATGTGTAATAAGAATTGTAATGCATTCTGCTGTCATATATAAATTACAAAAAAAAAAAAAAAAGAAAGGAGAAAGATTTATTATCCACAGTGAGTAAGGAGATCACCAGAGGTATCTACAAAGTGATGCTTTCCCAGAATAAAGGAAGCATGGAAGCATGAAGGTTTTATTCTGGGAGTCTATACATATGCATTTTAAGTGCAGGTACAGTCTTGAGCATACTTAGTTTAGGATGTATGCTTTTTTTAATTGATTTTTTTATTGGTGTTTCACAATTATACATAATAGTGTGATTCATTGTGACATATTTGTACATGCACATAGTATAATTCATTCCCCAGTACCTCCCCCACCCCCTGGTCCCCTTCCTTTACTGGTCCTCCTTCTATTTTCATGAGAATCTCCCTTTCCCTCACTTTTTTCTCTCAAGCATCCACATATGAGAGAAAATGTACATCCTTGAGTTTACTTAACATAACTCTCCCAAGTTCTGTCCATTTTCCTGCTAATGACATAATTTAAATTTTCTCTATGGCTTAATAAAACTCCATTGTGTATATATACCACATTTTCTTTATCCATTCATCTATTGATGGACACCTAGGCTCTTTTTATAACTTGGCAATTGTGAATTGTATTGCTGTAAATATGGGCATGTATGTTTGTTATGGAATGCTGACTTTAGTTCTTTTGGATACATTCTGAGGAGTGGTAGAGATTATCATTTTGTGATCCCTGTCCTAGTCTTCTGAGGTCTCTATACTCCTAGATGTTTATTTATTTATTTATTTTTTGATGGGCTTGGTGGTATATGCCTATACCCAGTGGCTCAGGAGGCTGAGGGAGGAGGATTGCAGGTTCAAAGCCAGCTTCAGCAACTTAGTGAGGCCCTGTCTCAAAACAAAAAAACGTGGGCTGGGGATGTGGCTCAGTGGCTAACCCCCTGGGTTCAATCCTGGTGCTTAAAAAAAAAATTGAAACAGAATTTCTGAGGTCACTATGTTTCTAAGGCTGGCCTTGGCCTCGCGATTCTCCTGCCTCAGCTTCCCAGGGAGCTGGAATTACAGGAGTGTTCCATCACATCTGGCAAACTTTAAGGATGTATGTTTAAGTAGAAAAAGCATGAAGAAGAGAAAGGCAGTGATTACCACAAGCAGTTTTCTGCTGGAGCTGGACAGTACCGCATCGGTCGAGCTGAGTGGCATCTCAATCTGAATCTCTGTTGGTGGTTTGGAATCAGCCATGACCAGAATATTTACGTCATGGAAATGAGCAAGTTCTGCAAATCTCAGCTGTCCTGATCTCCTTTTCCCCTTGAAGAAAGAGCTGTCAAATATTAACCAGCACACCTTTGCATGAAAGTCACGACAATATGACCTTTAGTGGGCAGGGGAGGCTAGGTATTGGGACAAGCATATTTGGGTCTTTCCTGTATCTGTTGTATAGCCCAGTAGTCTTTTTCTTCTCTTCAAAGATTTAATGTGAATTCAATAAGGCAGGAGAAATAAATAGATAATTCCTGGGGAAAGGGAGAACCATCAGAGCCACCCTGTTCGCCTGCCTTGCGGTATGGATCTTTGGGAAAAGAATGGAGTCAGTCCTGTCCTGGGGTATATGAGGTAGAAGATGCCAGAACCAACTGTGGATCAGCATCTCTGAGATGAGGCTGAGATGCTGAGATGAGTCTGTGTATGTGAACCAGAGAGCTGAAGGGGGAAGACAGCAGAGGGATATCCATAGCTCCCTGAGCACTGATGGGCTGGGCCTGACTCCTTCCTGGACCACAGTGCCTTGTTCAGGGACCTGGATTGAAGTGGTATCATCCCAAGATGGACCAGACCCATTAGGACTGCGCAGGGAAAGACTTCAGCAGTGACGCTGTGTGACAACAAGAAGCAGTTGCAGTGGCAAATGGATCATGACCGAATTCTCACTTCATTGAATGTGAGAGCAGGACTGATCCTTTTGGATGAGTAGTTCCAGAAGGGGGCAGGGGTGCATTTTGTGTGACTGTTTCAGTCAGGGCTGTATCAATGGATTCTAAAACCAGTAGGTGCAAAGTTCTTAGGTAAACAGTTCATTCATGTGACCTAAGCATCACCTCTCAGATTACTTTTGAATTGTAAAAGTAAAATGTATTTTTACATTGTAGAGCTCTGGTGGTCTCCACCTTAACCATGTGGTCAAATGTAGCACCACTATTGTAAACAACCAGCGCTATGTACCTCTTGGTGGGACACAAGAGTATGCAGAATATTGTAAGGTATTCTTGACAAATATTGTTAACCCAAGTCTGATAAAGGCCTTAGGCCAAACTTCCAGATTACAGGTTACAGAGGGGACAGAGAAGCCTGAACAGAATAAGAGGAAATAACCACACAAATTCAGAATGTGGGACAGTTAACATCACAGTTGGCCAACACTCTTTAAAAAGTCAGTGTCATGCTGGGGGCTCACCTGTAATACTGGAGACTCGGAGGCAGGAGGATCTCAAGTTTCAGGCCTGCCTGTGTGACTCAGTGAAAGACCCTGTCTCAAAATTAAATAAATAAATAAAATTTAAAAAAAGGCCTTGGGATGTAGCTTATTGTTAGAGCACCCCAATTCAGTTCCTAGTAACTTCCCCCAAAATCAGCATAGTGAAAAATGTGTGTTGTGTGGGTTGCTCTAGTCTAAACAACTGAAGAGTTATATCAACCAAATATGATAATTTGGAAAATAAAAGTAGCCATAAAAATAAATATGGGACAGGTGCAGTGGTACAGATATGTCATCCCAGCAACTAGGGAGGCTGAGGAAGGAGGACCTCAAGTTTTAGGCCAGCCTGGGCAATCTAAAAATAACAAAAATTTAAAAGGTCTGGGGATATATGGGGATATAGTTCAGTAGAAAGGGGCCCCTGGGTTCAATCTCCACTACAAAAACAAAACAAAACAAAACAAAACAAAACACATGTAAATTTAGAAACAATTTTGTAATTAGAAGTTGGGCTAGATATTATATGGCATTAGGATTATTGTTAATTTTCCTATGCATGATATTAATACTGTGGTCATAGAAGAGGATATCCTTATTTGCAGGAAATAGATGTTAAAGTCCATAGAAGTGGAACGCTTTGATGACTGCAGCTTGCTTTCATCTGGGTTCAGAAGGAAATATTACAGAAAAAGTGAGGAAGCAAATAGACCAAAATGTCAATAACTGTTGGATGTAGACGGAGGGTGTCAGGTGTTTGTTTTCTTGTTCTTTCAATGTTTCTGTATGTTTGAAAATTTCCTCATTAAGTGGTAGAAAGGAAAAAAGAGGGAATGGAGAGTTTTGAGGGGTGAGTTGACTTCTAGCTACAAGATGTGAGGATTCAAAGAATTTGCTGGCAAAACGAAGAGATGTGACAGCAGCTGTTCCCTATGCTTGTGGAACAGTGTTCCTAGTTCAATAAATAGATGAATCCTGTCCAGTGTGACAGAGAGTTTTTGTGTTGTCCCATGGGGTCCTGATGAGAAGGTCTACTTGCTTGAATGTGTGTGGCTTTCTCATCGGTGGCCAGCCCTTAGGGAAGTGGAGGTAGGGACACAGATCTCCAGACACACCGAGATGACTGGCGGGATTCTTCATCTTCGTTTGCAGGCAGAGCTCACCTTTGGAGGGCTGGAGAATCTTTGGTTTGCAGGGGACTGGGAGGGTGCACAGACTGTTCACATTATCCTTGCTCAAATTCAGGATCTGTCTGACTTCAGAGCATGAGTTCAGCAGCTGTGGAGGAGGAGCGAGTGCCTGCTGCCTGAGACACCGTGGTTCTTACAGCTGCCAGCCTCATTTCTTCCACAGACAGATGTTTCAAAACGACTGTGTGTGACTCCCATTTTGACAGCCTGCAGGGTGTCTCAGGGCTTTACAGCTGCAAGGACAATTGGTTCTTAACTCCTTCTTTGCAGATTCTTCCCTTGGTGACTGTGGATGAGTTTCAGGAATTCCACGAACGCCTTTAAATGGTCTTCCAGATAGCAGCTGCAACACCCCCACCCAGTCCAGGAAGGGGTCTTAGTAGATCCTGGGAAGTGTTATAACTCCAGAAATTTAGGAGCCACTGATCTAGTCCAACCTTTAAGCTCCACTTAAGAGAGAAACAAAGAGAGCATATTAGGAAAAATATTAGTTTTTGGAATATCTGCATAGCATTATAGAACTGACCTTGTTTTCTACCACCGCAGACTGAGCTAATGGCCCAGTAAAATTGGTTGAATGAAATAGAGCCACTAGGGAGCTTTTGTTGCCAGCACAGAAATCCCAAATAACAGAGATGAGTCTGGATGAAATCCCTAAGAAGAGAGACAAATTTAGGAGCAGTCCCTCAGTCTCCAGAAGCCAGTTACATGGGGGAGATCAGCTAGGTTCTTTTGCTCGGATTATATCTGAGCTCTGAGGAAAAAAAAAATCATTGCAAAATATCCTTGCCAACATATTCTATTCCCTTACCTGCTCTCTTCTCTTCCTTACCTACCCTCTCTACCCCATGTTTTAAAAAAGACAGAGATGGAGAGCCCTTTAGAAGAACCTACACAAAAGAGGGAGCTCAATTTTCTTTTTGAAACAGAGAAAATGAAGCTTTATTGTGTTTACCAAATAAGGTAAGACAGGACAGGTGGGCATAGGCTGAGGCAGGAGGATTTTAAGTACCAGGCCAGCCTCAGCAATTTAGTGAGGCCCGAAGCAGCTTTGTGAGATTCTGTCTCAACACAAAACAAAACAAAAAAAGGGGGCTTGGATGTGGCTCAGTGGTAAAATGCCCCGGGGTTCAATCCCCAGTACCCGCCTCTTCCATGTTACAAAAAAGTAAGAAAGGACAGATTCTCTAAATTTGACTTGAGAATGATGAGTGTGGGCGTGGGGGAGTAATTATAACCAAGAACAATGCCATTTAAGTAAAGTTGAAAAGGTTTTAAGTGTCTGGGAGTCCTGAGACCTCTTCTGCTCCCGGTGGTGAGAGGTCATGGTTTGGGAGGCATGCTGCCCTCTACCTGCAATCTCTCTCCCGGCTTTTCTTGCTCTCAGTTCCTCAGGAGCATCCAGTGACTCGGGGTCTTCCAGAGACCATTCTACTCCAAACATTTTCCCATGGTCAAGTTAGCTTTCATGAAAAATTTTAAATATCCCCTCAGGGACATCTGTTGGATTTTATATACAAAGATATCTGTTCCTTCTAGATTGGGAATGCATGAGGGAAATATTCAGACATAACTTACTGGGGGAAAGTGCTGTGGTGGGCAAAGCACATAATGGCCATGATTCCTAGAATGATTTTGAGGCTAGATCCATTTTTGGGTAAAAGATCCCAGGTATTTTTTATTTTTATTTTTATTTTTTTGTGTGTGTGCCACTAGGGATTGAACCCAGGGGTGCTCTATCACTGAGTTATAGCCCCAGCCATTTTTTATTTTTAAATTTTGAGACAAGGTCTCATTAAAGTGCCATATGATCCTTGGGCCTCAGCCTCCTGAGTCTCTGACATTACAGGCATGCACCACAGCACCGTGGTACAATGGCACTCTTATCATGATATTTCTGGGATTACATTTGAGACTCACAACCTTGGAGTCATCTCCAGCTTTTCCCAAATCCTTATTGTGTCTATCTAACTCATTCTTGTACATTTAAACTATTCTGTGCCCCTTTTTATTTCATTTGCAAGCCTGGTCTGTTTGTTTCCCATTTTGGTTTCAACATCATTTCCCCTTTCAGGTCATCTTTAGTTCTCACCTTGATCAAATTTCCTGAACTCATCTCTTTCCACTTAAGACGTGTTGCATGTGCTGCAGTCGCCGTGGTCCTACACCTGTTTTCCTGTGCTCTGTTATATCTTCATGCCATTGTGACTTCTCTTGTTCATGTTATGTTCTTTTCCTTGAATCCTTCCCCCTCTGCCTCTCTTTTGCCTCTTGAAATTCCACTCATTCTTCAAGACTGAGATGTTCAAATGTCACCTCTTCTGAGAATCCCTCCTAAACTTTCCTTTGACCTCTCTCTCTCTCTCTCTAGTTATTGAAAATTTGAATGTACATTAAAGCACACCCTGTACTCTGGACAACTTTGTTTACGTGATTTATTTATGGAGCTTTGAAAAGTCTGATTTGTATAGTGACATTTGACATTTGTGCTTCTGCTGGTGGGGAATTTGCTGAAGGTGGTACTGTGCATTTCTTTCTGTGTGCAGGCATTGAGCTAGGTATTAGGAATGTGTCAAGGCTCTCAGGGTCTGGCTGGGTAAACTTCCCAGTATCGTGTAGTTGGTGATTTCTATGTTGGAAGATACATTTGAGCCTTGAAGCATAGTCAGGAAAAGAGGGTTCATTGTGGTGGGAGAATACATCACAGAGGCAGAGTTGGTTGAGTTGTGACTTGGATACATTATTTTAATAATTCTGAGCACTTGTCTTTTTTTTCATATTCTGAAGCCAGGATATATTTTTTTGATCAATGCATGCATTTAATGTGGCAATGTTTCTCTCCCATCCCAACTTAGTGAGACCCTATCTCAAAATAAAAAATAAAAGGGGCTGTGGATGTAGCTCAGTGGTAAAGCACTCCTGGGTTCAATCCTCAGTGCAAACAAAAAGTTGTCGAGGCTGGCCTTGACCTTGTGATCATCTTGCCTCAGCCTTCTGAGTTGCTGGGATTCTAGGCATGAGCCACTATGCCTGGGCAAGAGTCTGGAATCTTTCTGATTCCTCCGTTGCTCCTGTCTCATGTCTATATTTCTTTTTCATTTCCTTGGCAAACTGACTTTCTCTGCAACTCAGCCAACACATAGGAACATAAACACATAGGCCTTAAGTTCTGCTTTTGTTATCCAAAGATTGCCCCTCTCATGTCTGGTCCAGATTCCCAAGGGAAGGACTCTGGCACTCTCAGGTCAATGCCACCTTTGTCAGGGATATAGCCAAAGTTATATTTGTAACCAAAGGGTAGTGCCCTTCCACATTGTATTAATGCTAGCGGGGCGGGGGCATTTCAAGGGAAGTTCAGCTGAGCATACACTAAAAAATAGTCCTCTATGAAGGATGATGGCTTACCAGGAAATTGAGTAAGAGGGTGACATTTCAGAGAAAATGTGCTAGTACTTAGTAGTTTTCAGATATTGAGTATCCAAGGTGTATTTTTTGAACTGATGTATTTCTTTAACCCCTCCCCCCCACATTTGTATATTTATGTGTGTGTGTGTGTGTGTGTGTTTGTGTGTATGTTGCTGGGGATTAAACCCCAGGCTTATGTTTGCAAATGTTTTACAAATGAAATATGCCTTGCTGCCCACCGCCCCATGCTTTTTTAAAATTTTGAGACAGGGTTTCACTAAGTTGGCCAGGCTGGCCTGGAACCTGCAATTATCCTTCCTCAACCTCCCAAGGAGTTGGGATTGCAGGCATGCCCTACTGCATCCTGCTTCTATGCCATATTATTACACACCATGTTCTTTTTGCCTAGAATTTAGTCATTGCTTTCTTATCACAGAATCAGGTTCTAAATCTGACTCGGCACTGATGTACAAAATGATGAGCCCCATTTCTCCATCTAGGGTAGGAGAATAATAATAAAAATAACCTCACAAATGTGTTGAGAAGAATAAGTGAATATGAGGGATTGTTAGACTTGCTAAGACATCTCCTGGTGAGTCCTCTGCTCTGATCAGGTTGGGCTACTTCTGCTCTTCAAATGTTTGTCTCAATGATTCTCATGGCTTATTGTAGTCAGCTGTGACCCAAAGACCTGACAATAACAATTAGAGGAAGAAAAAATTATTTTGGGGCTCATAGTTTCAGAGGTCTAAGTCCATAGAGAGCTGACTCCTTTGCTCTGGGCTTAAGGTGAGGCATAACATCATGGCAGAAGGGTGTGGTAGAAGAAGTGCTCAGAACATGGAACTAGGAAAGAGAGAGAGAGAGAGAGAGAGAGAGAGAGAGAGAGAGAGAGAGAGAGAGAGAGAGAGAGAAACACTCCACTCACCAAGAAAGAAACATATACCCCAAAGGTATACCCCCCAGTGACCCACCTCTTCCAGCCACACCCTACCTGCCTATAGTCACCACCTAGTTAACCAGGGGATTAATGAACTGATTAGCTTAAGACTCCCATAACCCAACCATTTCACCTTTAAACTTTCTCGCATTGTCTCACACAAGGGCTTTTGGGGATACCTCACATCTAAACCACAACACAGCTGAAGCTTTGTTTCTCCTTGGAGGCCTGCCTTGGCCACACCTGATTCTACGCTCCCCTCTTCTTTAGTCCCGCCCATTCCTTTAGGCCCTGCCAGCCTACCATGAAATTCATCCTTTTCTCTTAATTCCAGGAGAATTTCTAGTCTGTTCAACAAGGAGTCTCTGAGTAGATTATTTAGTCCAATTTCCTACCCGAATGTGGGAAACCATCCACATACTGCCTTCCTAGTGACCGTTTTTGCTTCTACTTGAACAGTTTCAATGTTGATGAGCTAAACTTAGGCTGTTCATTCCCATTTTTTCAACAGCTCTAATTAAATAACGAAAACATGCAATTATCTTTTTAGTCATGACTGTCTTGCCTTTTTAATACAAATTTCAGTTCTTCCAGAGGAACAAAGCAGTGTTCGAAAGGCACTGATTATATTTATGCCTAAAATTATAATTTCATGACATTAGTAGTTAAACCATTTCTACCATTTTCCTTTTCTTTTATTTTAACTTTACCATTCCTCAGAGGAGACAACTTGCTTAAGTTTATTGAGATGATGCTTACAACAGGTTCCTTTCGTTTTCTTTTTTATTGTAGTTAATGTATCAATTGTACAAACTAATGGGATTCACCATTATATTTCTATACATGCACATATTGTGCATTTATCATGTCCATTTACCGTGTGTGTGTGTGTGTGTGTGTGTGTGTGTTGCTGAGGATTGAACCCAGGCCTTGTGCATGCTAGGCAAGCACTCTACCAACTGAGCTATATCCCTAGTGCCCTCCAATCACCTTTCCTTAATATTCTCCCTTCTCGTTCTTTTCCCCTCAGCTCCATTCCCAGTCCTTAATAGTCCCTCTTCTGCTTTCCACTTTTTAAGTTTTCGCATGTGAGAGAAAACATGAGAGTCTTTGTGTCTGGCTTATTTGACTTAACATGAGGTCCTCCAGTTCTATCCACTTTCCTATAAATGACAGGATTTTTATTCTCTCTTATGGATGAATAATATGCCATTGTGTACATGTACCAAATTTTCTTTATCCATTTATCCATTGATAGGCAATAGGCTGACTCCATATCTTGGCTATTATGAACAGTGCTCTAATAAACATGGACATGCAGGTCTATTTGTATGCTGACATCATTTCTTTGGATAGATACCAGGGAACGGCATAGCTGAATCATGTGGTGGTTCTACTTTTAGTTTTTTGAGGAACCTCCACACTATTTTCTATAGTGACTGTAGTGATTTACATTCTTACCAAGAGTGTATAAGGGTTCTTTTTTTTTCTTCATGCTTGCCAGCATTTTTTTTTGTTGTTGTTTTGAAAATAGACATACTAACTGGAGTGAGATGAAATCCCACTGTGGTTTTGATTTCTATTTCCCTGATAGCTAAAGATACGGTGCAATGTTTTTTTTTTTTTCCTGATGTGATGGCACATGTCTCTGATCCCAAAGGCTCTGCTCTGGAGGCTGAGACAGGAGGATGGCAAGTTAAGGCCAGCTTGGGCAACTTAGCAAGACCCTGTCTCAAAACAAAATTTAAAAAACCTGGAGACGTAGCTCAGTAGTAGAGCCCCCTGAGCTCAATCCTCAGTAATACACACACACACACACACACACACACACAGATATTGAGAAATTTTTGGCTGCTTGTATTTCTTTTGAGAATCCACTTTTTAGATTTTTTTGCCCATTGATTGATGGATTGCTTATTTTTTGTCAAGTTTTCAGAGTTCTTTATATATATTCTGGTTGTTAGACCTCTGTCAGCTGAATGACTGGCAAAGATTTTCTTCCATTCTGCAGGTTGTCTCTTCACTTTCTTGTTTCCTTTGCTGTGCAGAAGGTTTTTAATTTGATGTAATCCCATTTGTCAATTCTTCCCCCAACCCCCCTTTTTTTTCTTGAGCTTTTGGAGTCCTATCCAGGAAACCTTGCCTGTGCCAATATTTTGAAATGTTTGCCTGTTTTTTCTCCAATTGTTTTAGAGCCGCATGTCTTACATTAAGGTCTTTGATTTTAAGGTAACAGGGATTTAGTTTTAATCTTCTACATGTGGATATCCATTTTTTCTCAGCACAATTTGTTGAAGAGGCTGTCCTCTCTCCAGTGTATATTTTTGGCATCATTGTTGAGAATCAGTTGGCTGAAGATGTGTGGATTCATTTGAGTCCTGTATTCTGTTCCATTGGTCCATGTGTCTGTTTTAATGCCAATACCATGCTGCTTTGGTTAGTATGCATTGATATTAAATATTGTGATACCTCCAGTCTTGTTCTTTTTGCTCAGGATTGCTTTGGCTATTCTGGGTCTTTTATTCTTCTATATGAATTTTAGGATTTTTTCCTGGCCCTGTAAGGACTGTCATTGGTATTTTCTGGAGGATAACACTGAATCTACAGATCACTTTGGGTAGTGTGACCATTTATTTTAACAATATTAATTCTAGTTCATGATCATGGTGGGAATCTTTTCACCTTTCAGTGTCTTCCTAATTTTTTTTCAGTGACTTGTGATTTTTATTGTAGAAGTCTTTCACATACTTAGTTTTTATTTCTAGGTTTTTAATTTATTTTGTGTGTGGCTATTGCAAATGGTATTACTTTCCTGATTTCTTTGTTATTTTATTATTGCTATGTAGTAAAACTGTTTTTTTTTTTTTTTTTTTTTTTGGTGTTGGTGCTGGGGATTGAACCCAGGGCCTTGTGCATGTGAGGCAAGCACTCTACTAACTGAGCTACATCTCCAGCCCAAAACTGTTGATTTTGTATCCTGCTAATTTTAATGGATTTGTCTGTCAGTTCTAATAGTCTTTTGTTGGAAATTTTAGGTTTTTCTATGTAAAGAATCATATCATTGCAAACAGGAATTATTTGACTTCTTCTTTTTCTCTTTGTATGCTTTTTATTTATTTCTCTTGTATAATTGATCTGGCTGAAACTTGTATTACTATATTGAATGAGGGTGGTGAAAGTGGACACCCTTGTCTTGTTCCTGATTTTAGAGGAAATGTTTTCTGTTTTTCCCTATTCAATATTGTATTGACTATGAGTTTGTCATATGTAGTCTTTATTATTTTGAAGTTTGATCTTTCTATATCTAATTTATTCAGGGCTTTTATCATGAAAGATGTTGAATTTTATCAAAAGCTTTTTCTGAATCTATTGAGGTGATTGTATGATTTTTATCCTTGATTCTATTTATGTGCCCTATTTACATTTATTGATTTGCATATGTTGATCCATCCTTACAATTGTGGAATGAAACCAACTTGATCATAGTATATGATCTTTTTAATGTGCTGTTGAATTTGATTTGCAAGTATTCTGTTGAGGATTTTTACATCTATATTTATCAGGGAAATTTATTTATGTTTTTCCTTTTTAGTTGTGCCCCTTTCTTTAAAAGCATTTTTAAAATTTATTTTTTTAATTGTACTTGAACACAATACCTTTATTTTATTTCTTTATTCATATGTGATGCTTAGGATCGACCCAGGGCCTTGCACATGCTGGATGAGTGCCCTACCGCTGAGCCACAACCCCATTAGTTGTGCCCTTTTTTGGTGTGTGGTACTGGAGATTGAACCTATGGATTGCTCTATCACTGAGCTACATCTCTAGTGATTATTTATTTATTTATTTATTTTTGTAAAACCCAGAAAGGCTTTACAACTGAACCACATCCCAGCCCTTTCATTTCTTATTTTGAGTTGCTTAGAACTTTGCTATATTGGCCTTGAATTTGTGATCCTCCTGCCTCAGCCTCCCAAGTTTCTGGGATTACAGGCATGTACCATCTTAGTAGTGTCTTTGTTAGGTTTTGGTAGTGGGATGATGCTGGCTTTGTAGAATGAGTTTGGAAGAATTCTTCCCTTTCTATTTTTTGGAACAGTTTGAGGAGTATTGGTTTAAGTTCTTTAAAAGTTTGGTAAAACTCAGAGGTAAATGTTTTCATTTCTGGGTTACATTTTTGGTTGGGAGACTTTATTATTGATTCAATATCAATACTTGTTATTGATCTACTTAGGTTTAAAAATCCCCTTGACTTAATTTTGGTAGACCCAGAAAACTGTTTATTTCTTTTAGATTTTTCAATTGATTGGCATATAGTTTTTCAAAATATTTCCTAAAGATACCTTGAATTTCTGTAGTGTCAGTTATAATATCTCCTTTCTCATCTCTAAATTTATTTATTAGGGTCTATGTTTTTCCTTTTTAGTTGTGCCCCTTTCTTTAAAAGCATTTTTAAAATTTATTAAAAAATTATTTTTTTCTTTTGGTCAATTTAACTAAAGGTTTATCAGTTTCTGTTTCTCTTGTCAAAGAACCAATTCTTTGTTTCATTGATCCTTTGTTCTTTTAGTTTCTGTTTCAGTTACTTCTTCTCTGATGTTTGTTATTTTTTGCACCATTGTGCCTGGCTCATTATTTATTTTTGATGAATTTTCCCCTTGATCAATATATATTGACCTTATTTGTCTGTTCTAATAAACAAATCAGACCTATTTGTCTGATTTTATATTTACGTCTAGTGTTAGAAATAGGTGTAGCTATTACAGCTTCTTTTCGGATTCCATTTGCTTGGAATATCATTTTCCACCTTTGGAGGTGAAGTGAGTTTCTGGTAGAAGCATATTGATGGGCCTAGTTTTCAATCCATTCATTCAGTTTGTGTCTTTTAATTGAAAAATTAAGACCATTTACACTTAAAGTTAGTATATTGACAGATATGTATATGTTCCTATAACTGATTGATTATCTTCAGGTTGTTTAGAATATTCTTGGTTCATTTCTTCCTCTTTTATTCATTTTTATAGTTTGATGGTTTACTGTACCATAATGTTTGATTCTTTTCTTTTACTTATTTGTGTATCTACTCTATTACTGTAATTTGTTCTTTCATGATGGTGTTTATCTTTCTTTCTTTATGAATATAAAATTCTCTTAAATGTATTTTGAGGGGTGGGAATGTAGCTCGGTGGCAGAGTGCTTGCCTTTATGTGCAAGGACTTCAGTTGAATTCTCAATACTGGAAAAACAAACAAACAGAATAACCCAAAAGAAAAAAAAATTACTCCCCTTTAAATATCTTTTGTAATGCTGATCTAGTTGTCTTAAGTTCTCTTAGTTTATGCTTATCTTAGATGGTCTTTATTTCTTTTCTCAAATCTGAAGGATAACCTTGCTGGATATAGCACTCTTGGTTGGCAGCTATTTTCTTTCAGGACTTGAGATACAATATTCTCTGCCCTCCTGGCCTGCTGTTAGTCAATTGAGGCTGCATTTAAATGTGATTTGGTGCTAAGCACAGTGGTACACTCCTGAAATTTCAGTGACTTGGGAGGCTAAGTTAGGAAAAGCACAAGTTTGAGGCCAGCCTCAGTGACTAAATGAGTCTGTCCTAAAATTTAAAAAGGGCTGGGGATGTAGCTCAATGACTGAGTACCTCTGTGTCCAATCCCCAGTACTACAAAACAAACAAACAACATACATACCTTTGACTTGGCACTTATCTTTTGCTGATTTTAATATTTATTATTTGTCCTGTACTTATCCCAATTTAAACTACAATATGTTGTGCAGAGGTTCTTTTCTGTTCATGACAATTTGGGATTCTAAATGCCGTCTGTTCCTGGATTTCAGTGTCTTTTCAAAGGTTGGGAAATTTTTTTACTATTATTTCAATGAATAGTTTTTTGGTTTTTGTTTTAATTTTTTTAGTGCTTTCCAACTGTAGCTCTTCTGCCTTGGGTATACTGATAAGCTGGATGTTTGATATTTTAATGGTATCTCAAAGATCTTGTATGTTCTTTTCATTCTTTCTTATTTTTTCATTCTGTCTGAATAATATTTTGAAAGACTTGTCTTCAAGTTATAATATTCTTTCTTCTATTTGATCCAGTTTGTTGCTGAGGCTTTCAACTGAGTTTTTAAGATCTGACTTATTAAACTTTCATTTCTAATATTTTTTGTTTGGTTCTTTTTCAAATTTCCTCTTTCTTTACTGAAATTCTCATTCATGTCCTGCATTGCATTGTCTTCCTTAATTAATTCAATTGTTTATCTGTATTCTCTTGGATTACATTGAGCTTTCTTTTTTCATCCATTTTTATTCCTTTTGAAGTACTTGGAATTGATTCTGGGGCTTTGCATATACTAGGAAGCACTCTACCACTGAGCTACATACCCAACCCTTTTCATTTCATTTTGAGACAAGGTCTGGTTAAGTTGTTCCGTCTGGCCTTGAACTTGTGGCCTTGAACTTCTCTGTCTCAGCCTCTTGAGGAGCTAGGATTTTAAGCGTGTGCCACTAAACCTGGCTTCATTGAGCCTTCTTAAAACCATTCTTTTGAATTTTTCAAAAAGGATAAAGAAGGACACTACACACTGCTCCAGGGAACCATATACCAACAAGACTTAACAATTATAAATATATATGCCCCAAACAGTGGAGCATCTATGTTCATTAAACAAACTCTTCTCAAGTTCAAGAGTCAAATAGACCACAACACAATAATTTCAGCTGACTTTAACACATCTCTTTCATCACTAGATAGATCTTCAAAAAAAAAAAAAAAGCTGAACAAAGAAACTATAGAACTAAATAATACAATCAATAACTTAGACTTAATTGACACATATAGAATATTTCATCCGTCAGAGAATATACTTTCTTCTCAGAAGCACATGGATCCTTCTTTAAAATAGACCATATATTATGCCATAAAGCAACTCTTAGCAAATATAAAATAGTACAGATTCTACCCTGCCTTCTATCAGATCATAATGGAATGAAATTAGAAATTAATGATAAAATAAGAAATAAAAGCTACTCCAAAACCTGGAGACTAAATAATATGCTACTGAATGAACATTGGGTTGCAGAAGACATCAAGGAGGAGACTAAAAATTTTTAGAGGTGAATTCTTTATCTGGCATATCATTCACTTTCCTATCTTTGGAATCTGTTACCAGAGAGTTATGACCATCAGGAGATGGCATATTACCTTATTTTTTCCTTGTTACATTATTTTTTCTTTTTGATTCTAGGTTGAGATTTGTGTGTCTTTTGGGGTAGAAATCTCTTCCACTTTTAAGTAATGGCCTTCTTAGTAAGTGGCTTTCTCTTTATGATGTACCTTGCGATTTGATCTGTTCTACAATGTTGAGATTATTTCCATTTAGAGTCCATAATGTAATCTCTCTGTGGCTCCTTTGGCTGTGATTGATGGTTTGGACAGTGCATAATATGTTGGAATCTGAGGGACCCACTGTTTCTGTAGGTCTTGCAACCATGGGGACCCTCTGGTCATTCAGGCAGGTGTGGTATAGACAACAGACTATGTAGGGTGCACCCTCTGTGGAGTGGAGGCCCTTATCAGGTGATGGGGTTTCCACAGGTGCTTTTGAGAGAGTCAGGGGCCAGTATCATAATTTATTCTTTGAGACAGTCACATCCAGTCTGTTCAGCAGTGTGTGATCTGACAGAGGTGGCGTGACAGATTCAGAGGACCCCTGTAAGTACAGTGTCCCCAACGGTTATGCTATTCCTCCCTGTTGAGATGATATTTGTGTAGGAGAAGAACTTCAGATTCCCCCTTGCTGTGTCTACTTGAGGAAGTGTTAGTTATTAAGAGCTTTCATTCCCCCTATTCTTCTTTTTAAATTTTTTTAAAGTTATAGATGGACACAATACCTTTGTTTTATTTTATTTTTTTGTTTTATGTGGTACTGAGGATCAAACCCAGTGCCTCACACGTGCTAGGCAAGTGCTGTACCACTGAGCCACAACCCCAGCCCCTCCCCTATTCTTTATAAAAATGTTTTTTTATTAGTGCACTAAAGTTATACATAATATTGGGGTTCATTTTGACATAATCATAAATGCATGGAATATAATTTGCTCCACCTCAGTCTTAAGTATTTCCTATTTCTCTGTTCTTCTTCCTCTTCCTGTTCCCCTTCCTCTGCTGTATTTTTGAAGTACCTGTTAAAGTTGAAGCAGGACTGGGTTGTGGCTGGATCTGGGTACAATTCTTCTCATCTGGACTGGGAGCATAGTTCAATGGCAGAGCACCTGTGAGGCTCTGGACATAGTCCCCAGTACCACACACACACACACAAACAACATTAAAAAAAAAAAAAAAAAAAAACAATAGAAAGTAAAAGGGGGAAATAAAATTAAACAAAAGATAAAAGTAAGGTTAACAACAACAACAACAACAACAAAAAGCATAAAATAACTTTTTTTTTTTTTTTTTGGTACCAGGGATTTAACCTGGGGGTATTTAACCATTGAGCATTGAGCCACATCCCCAGTGCTTTTTATTTTTTATTTTGAGACAGGGTCTTGCTAAGTTGCTAAAGGTGGCTTTGTACTTGAGATCCTTCTGCCTCAGCCTCTCAAGCCTCTGGAATTACAGGTATGCACCATTGTGCCTGGCAACATTTTATTTTTTTTAAAGGGGAACAAAAAAGAGAAATTTTTTTTCTTCTCTCTCAAGATGCTCAGATGAGGGGGTGAGGGCAAATGATTGTGAGATATGCCAATCAAATCTTCTCTCCAAGTCTTAGACTGCACAACCCGTGATGGAAGAGTGGCTAGGCTATTTCATCCCCCTCCCCCCTCTCCCATCCTTTCAGTTACAGTGCCAGCCAGGTGATGAGCAAGAAGACTTTGTGGCTGAGGCTTAGCTCTATTTTCTCTCTGCTTCACTGCATATTGGAACGAGCTAGCAAAGACTGCAGAGGGTACCAGGCAAAGACTCTTTCCAGAGCTTTTTATGCTATGCCCTCTAGGGATGGGGCAAAAGCTACCATTTTTGTGTGTCTCCAGAAGCCTCTGAGAGTGCAGAGGAACAACGGAACAGCAAAGATCTGTGCAGGATGAAGTGATGTATAGATCTGAAGACTGCTGCATTCTGGTGCTCTCTGATCTGGGGTCCCTCAGTGGGTCTGGCTGTTCACTCCCCGGTTCTCAGAGGGAGCCCCTGAGCCACTCACTGATTTTAGAGGGAAGCACGTTCTGCTCTCTCTGTTGCAGTCTGGTTTCCCACAGCTCAGGACTCTCAGTGGTTTTGTGTCAGAGTTGCTTCCCTAAGCCAGGTGTCTCATGAGGTGGCTACCCACCCAGGCAGTGAAGTGGAGTGAACTTGAGATCCCAGAGATAGGAAAATTGAGGGGATCTGACCCCCCTGAGCAGTATAAGCTCAGAATATAGAACTGTTCTCAAGATGGCTTCTAATAATAGCACCCTAAGAGTTCTCTGGGAAATGCAAGGAATTCTTCAAAGCCAGCTCTCTGTGTAGATCCCACGTCTCTTACCTGTTTAGACTGTGTGTGTCTGCAAGGTGCCAGATTCTGTGTTAATGAAGCTCCTGGGGAGTCCCTTTCAACTACACCCCTCCCTTGGCCACACTGCTCTATGATGGATTGGTGCTGGGGCACTCTGTTTCTCTGGCAATTCTGTTATCTAAACTCTGTGGGTGTCACTCGGTGTCCATCACTCAGCTGTTGGATTACAGGTCTTACCACACTGCAACAACACCTGTTGTTTTGGTTCTATCTTGTGAAGAAGCAGGCAAGTGTGGGTGTCTCCATTCTGTCGTCTTGTCCACCTGGACTAACGCTGAGTTTCTGAACACAAATGCCAAGAAAAACCTCCTGATTGGTGTCTCTTGACAGTTGATTGAACTCTACTTAGGTCACTTTAGGTTGCTCTTATGCAGCACTTGAATTTTTGAAACAAGCCTCTGTTGCAAAACTTTTACTCCTTTTTGGGAATTTCTTCTGTTTTTTTTTTTTTTTTTTTTTTGACCGTTCACATACAAATGCATCCCTATTTATATATCTGGTTTATCTGGTTTGGTTTTTACAAAAATTGGGATAAGATCATAGTTTTTTTTAATGAAAGCTGAATCTAGAGGTGCTTTACCACTGAGTAACATCCCCAGTTCTTTTTATTTTTTATTTTGAGACAGGGCCTTGCTAAGTTGCTGAGGCTGTCCTGGAACTTGCAATCCTCCTGTATTAGCCTCCTGAGTTGCTGGGATTACAGGTATGCACCACTGCACCTGGCACAATGATTTAATATTTTTAATGGCTCTGTGTCATGGCATAATTGACTTTTGTCCTATTGATTAACACATGTTGTTTCTGATTGATTCTTGGATTAGAATTCCTTTACTTTAAAAGATATTAAAAAGATAAATGACCACTGTACTTCTGTTCATAAATTCACTGAGTATTATGGGTTGATTTTTGTCTCCACAAAATTTGTATGTTGAAATTCTAGCCTCAAGCTAGAATGTGATCTAAGAATGAGATCTTATTTGGAAATAGGGTCATCAAAAATGTAACTAATTAAGATAAGCTCAGACTAGAGTAGGGTAGACCCCTAATCTATGATGAGATGTCCTTATAAGAAAGGGAAATCTGGAGACAGAATGTGCACAGGAAGAACATAATGTGAAAATGAAGGCAGAGATCAGGGTGATGCTTCTACAAATTATGCAATGCCAATATGGTTAGAAAACACCACAGTGGGGCAAATTTTCTCTCATAACCCTAAGAAGGAGGCAACCCTTCAATACCTTAATCCACTTCTAGCCTCCCAAACCATGAGATGACACATTTCGGTTGTTTAAGCCATCCAGGTTATGATACTTTGTTAAGTACCATAATTTGCAAATTAATACACCTAATTTTTAAAAAAGCGACTATTAAGTATGTGAGACAAAGAATACCAGAGCAATAGGTTATGGTTTTGAGTGATAGTCTTTCTAGGGTGATTGTGTGGTGTCATATTGTCTATTCCAACAATAGGTTAAAAGATAACAAATGTGATAAAGCCCAAAGTTTTGAGGAAAGGCCTTAAACTATAAGAAAGCAGTATGCCGAATGGGTAAAGGCCAAATTAACAACCAAGGATCAGAAATGGTTAAAAAAGAAGTAATAACTGAGAATTCTAGTGATAAGAATGTGGTAATGCAGGTCTCATAGCCTGGAAAACCATAGTATGGTTTTTAACTGAGTGGGATAATATAAAACAAGTAAGTAATGATAAATTAGCTCTAGAGAATTTACACTTACCCCTACCTCCATCAAGGGGGGAGGCCTGGGTTGGCTTAAATCTGAGATTTTGGCAGCAAATGATGGTTGACTTGATTTTTTAGGGCACATCATTGAATGTTGTGTGTCATACATGAATATGTATATTCACGAATATGGGCAAATTGCTTCCCAAAAACTGTATCAGCCATTCCATTAAAAAATTGACTAGACAAAGCTAATGGGAGAAGTAAAGATAAAAGGAATTAGTTGGAGCCATGCCCCATTCTGAATAATGGGATCCATGCTGGGGATGCAGCCCATGAATACGAGACTCCCGGATGAAGCACTGTAACATTTGGGTGTTTATTAAAATAATATTCTCTTTACCTGAAGTGTCTTCCCTTGCTGATTAGTTAACCTTTCCCTGTACTTCAGGGTACATTCCAGCACAGCCTCTTCCATAAAGCCCTCATTGTCGCAGAACATTGTCACTCCTCTGAACTCCTAAACTCATATTTTTCATGCTCTATTTCTTAGGCAACTAAATGGCAATGATAAGACTGTATAAGATTACATTTTCATTATAACTTTAAAAATCCACGAGAGTAAGGACTTTGCTTACTTTATTCATCTTGACACTCCACTGGACACATAATAGTTATTTAGAATACATTTTGAATTAAGAAACATCTCTCTCTATACAATTTCTCTTCCCATACTATTTGAAATTAAAATATTTGATTTATAAGGGCGGGGTCATTGCTTATTTTTCTTATCAGGTACTGCAGCCAGGATCACTTAATAGAAATGATATTTAGATCCTACCCCTATCTCTCAGCTTTTCCAAAGCAAATCCAATGGAAGACAATCAATATATATTTTTAAAATAGATAATGAAATCATGCTTGCTGTATAACTTTAAAGTAGAGACCAGTTTGCTATGTCTCTTATTAATCAAATTGCTACCCTAAGCTTTTCCTACTTAGAAATTCTAGAGCTGCCATTACAAAAATCCTTTAACACAGGGTTCCAAGTCTCCAGTGCAAATGAAGGCAGTTCAGGTAATGTTAATGAGTGACAGAAACCATAGTGAGAAAGTAGGGAGTGCTGGGGACTGAAATGTATGCTTCTTCCAAAGGGATATGCAAGAAGCCATGGCTTAGGTTTTGTTTTACCAGATCTTCACATTTTTCATGAGGGGCCAGAAATCTAGAATAGATGTGAAACTTATCAATATTAAAATGTTCAATGTTTTTTTTAAGCACTATGCTAACCTGTAACACCAATTCTCTGCTGGTTAGATATGACCCGTAGGCCACCAGTTTGTAACCTCTGCGATGCATGAAGTACTAGGAAGTTATCTCTATGAACCCCCAAAGTTCTCATCCTGAGTATGGTGGAGATCAGATGGAGACAAATAAATGCACGAGAAAGTCCAAGTCATGTTTTGAACTACTGAGTTTTTTTTTTTTTATTGCAAAACATTTGTTACAGAAATTTCAGAAAGATTTTCCTGTGGTATCTGCCAACTTCTGCTTTGAATTATATATCTACACAAACAAGCTCAAAGTGCAATGTGAATCCAATAATAGACCTTTAAAAAAGAACAATTCCTCTAAGGATTTATATATATTCATAGTGTCAATAGATATGCAAACCTCTGTCTATCCATATGCAAAGAAGGAAAAGATGTATATATATATATATATATATTTAGTAAACCCAATTTCAAAATCATTTTATTTATAGGAATTCATTTAAAAATGATATCTGAATAATTTCCCCCATTATAAACTATGGTTAGAACATTTACAAATGAGACTCTAAGTGCTATATTATGAAATGGCTATGAGTACAGTATACTGCACGGACTGTTACACACAGCGGTAGCAGCAATATAAACTCAGGTCAGATCCTGTAGTGACAGGAAGCAGGTAAGTCTTCACACAATGTTATGTTACCCTCTTCTGAATCTCCCTCACAAGGATTCTGTGTTTGGGTCCAGAATGATGTGGCTGTCAAATACACATTATCACCCAGGGGAACCAAAGTAACTCCAAATAGAGTCCCTTTTCCCTGTGTATTTAGTTCTCAGTGTATTTCATGTGCAGCTTTCTAAATTGGAATCAAGAAACTGATCCTGACTGGCTCTAAATCAGAGGTCCCAAACCTTTGGGAATGCTGCTGCTGGCAGACATATTTGGGTGGCTAGCACAGGGATTGAAAACCTGAAGATGAGCCGAGTGCAGAGGCACATGCCTGTAGTTCCAGCTGCTAGAGAGGCTGAGGCAGGAGGATCACCTGAGCCCAGGAGTTGGAGACCAGACTGGCAACCCGGTCTCAATGAAAGGGGGGTGTAAGAAAGGACGCCTAACTTTGAATGTTTTTGAGGTGGGATATGCATTTTCTCATGTTTTACAAATGCTATTTCTGTTGTCATTCATTCTCCTCTCTCTCTCTCTCTCTCTCTCTCTCTCTCTCTCTCTCTCTCTCTCTCTCTCTCTCTCTCTCTTTCTCTCTCTTCCTTGAGATGGGTCTCACCATGTTGCCCAGGTTGGTCTCCAACTCATGGGCTGAAGTGATCCTCCTGCCTCAGCCTCTCCAGTAACTTGGCCCATAAATGTCTAGTCTTTCTGCTGTCTTCAGGCCCATTCCCACCTTTGCATACTGTATCTGGCCCCCAGATTGGGTTTGCAGGCCCTCACTCTAGCTGCAGATGGTGGGTCCTGATGATGTGTCAGAAGTTGGTGGAGATGTGAGGGACACTTGGGATTCAGAAAGGCAAAGAACTGGATGAGGCAGATGCAAGTGCCAGCCAGTTAGGAGAGGCTGGGCCAAAGCCTGAATGTTTGGCTTTTTCCAAATACTTGCTGTTTTGGCTCACTCTGTTGGGGTCCACAAGGTACTGAGGTGATAGAATCAATGACCTGTTGGTCTCACATTAAAAAAGGAGCTGTGTTGGACTAAGAGGAAAGGAGGAAGTAGAGGGGATAAAGAAGGCTGTACCCCCAGGCCCAAGGCTGATTTCCCCCAGCGTGTCCCACAGCTCTTAGTAGCCTGCCTCTCTCTGAGGAAGGCTGGGTCATGGCTGGCACTGACGCTCTTCAGAAAGCCAATGAACTTCTAGATACCATATCTTGTTCACTTTTCAGCATACACAGTGCAAATGGGCAAATGTGCAGTCCTAAGGTAGCTGGTTAGACTGGGCGAGTTAGGGAAAGGCACACATTTACCTCACTTTTATTGCATCTGGATAACCTGGTCACCTAAATCCTCTCTTAGACGACACACAGAACTTGTAACATCTTCCTTTTATTTGCAGTGATAGGAGCAAGGAAATTATCAGAGAAAAGATAACACGAAGGCCCTCTGAAATGAATTAAAACCCAGAAAAGACAAGGAAAAACAAAATCTTGTTTTTCTTAAATCAGAACCAACTCCTTTTCTGCTGACTCCAGTCTGAGAGTCAGCCAAATATTTGGTGAAAAGAAGAGAAAGCTAAGGTCAAGGAAGGCTAAGAGTTCTCCCCACTCAATTTAGGAGCAGTTGCTGTGCACCTGGGCTCTTCTCTTTTCCAGGTGTTAAAGAGCTTCTCCTAATAAAATGGTGATTTCTTTAAAAAAGTCAGCTCTTCAGAGTCACCCAGTGCTCTGTCACCTGCCTCCGACCCAGAGGTCAGGCTCATCCACAGAGCGCAGAAAGCCACAAGATAAGGAGGGAGTCACATACCCTAGTGCAGAACCACTCAGTCACGTGACCCATGCACTTTTGCCCTGTCACAAATTGACCTTTCATGTTCATCTCTGGTGAAGCAATTTTCAGTCCTAAAAAAATCTGAAGCATGCCTCTCATACCATGGCTTACCAACACCGAGACCTTGGTAACCCCAAGTGGTGCTGGTTTGCCATCTCTGGGTTCCCTATCATGCAACCTGTGGTTAATACTTTATTTCATATTACTTGTTTGGAGGTTTACAAAAAAAAAAGAAAGAAAAATTGAAAAACCCCTTGATTCCTTGTTTTTAATTTAAAAAATGAAACATAATCCCTAGTGTAAGAAGCCCGACAATTTGAGTGAGTTCCTAACTGGTTTAAGCATCGCAGCAGGCAATAGTAAAATGTTAAGTGCCTTAGAAAAAGTCAAAAGAAATGCATAAAGCAGTGCATGCATTTTGTTGACACAAAATTAAGACTGGGTTTGGAGAGGAATTACTTCATTTAAGTCACATTGTTTAAGGACAGTGAGTTATAAATGCAATATCTAGGCCAAGTATATAAACCACCTACATACTAGCATCACTTTAACTAGAAATGACATAATGTCACTAAATGAACATATTTATAAAATACTATACAATGCCTCTGCATTGGGTCAGCAGATGTAAACAAACAGCTAATTCAACTGGAGTTTAAAATATTATTTGAAGTTCATTTGTCATATACTCTTTTGCATAACATGCCAGTTCATCTTTCACAAAATCACAACTTGCCTACCACAGCTTGCAGGACTTGGTAGAGGAAGTACATCAGCTTATACAAATATTTTACAGTGGTCTGAAGGAATATGAAAAACAAAGTGGATCGGGAACAAAAATGCCCATTTCACGAGGAAGCTAAATAACATGGAATAGGGAACATAATTAATCCTTGCAACATGTGCTTCTTTATTGAATGTTACAGATTTATAAATGATTATAAAGCTGTCCTGTAACGTTCATTAATACAACCACATGCTACAACTATGCTGGGTTAAACACGGGTTACATATATGTTTACATATGTTTTATAATACAGCATTGCCCAACATATCTTATGGTATAGCCTACAGATATAGCATGATGGATGACTGGATAATATTTTATTATCTTTAAAGAAATTAAACAGCCCAAACATTTAGGAAGATTAGACTGTACAGCCTCAGAAAGAAGAAAAAAAAGTACTATCCAGTTATCTACCATAGTATCTATAGAAACCATATTTTAGAATACATTTTGAAACATTCAGAAGAAACACACTTTGTGTTTTTACAAGTACATTTTTTCCCATTTAATTATACTTATATATATTTTTTAAAAGGGGAACTTTCAAAGTGCTAAATATTGTCCTGGCCTCAGAAGCTTAGACTTAAAAAAAATCCAGTTCTGTAAAGTGCTGTGTTCTGACTGCTAATACACCTTTTGGCTTGCAGAAATACACAAACTAGCCATGCCAAGTGCACTCAGCTTTCCAGCTCCTCGTTCAAAGCCGTTATATTTTTCTAACGATAAATATAAAGTATGTTGGTTAATCAGGAAACCTTCACAGTCATTTTCATAAAACATCCTTAATTTTTTTTCCGAAAAGAACAAGCAATTTAGAACAAATCATTACCTATAGTAGTATATAAAAATTGGCACCTCTGAAGCAGATGATTAAACAGAAGCTATTTACTTCCTGGAGCTATGACTTTATTTACGGTCCTCAATAACTTGCTGCTCATGAGTTGCTTAATTCACATAGACAAGTAATTAATGCTCCCTCAATCAGGGACATGGTGGAATAAATGAGCTGAGCACAACCTGACTGTACAAGGCCACAGAATCGATGCCACGCTGGTGCACAGAGGACCCGGAAATGGAAAGAGACGGAGATCAACAACTCACACACACACACACACATGTGCACAGGAAAGAGATGGCTTGTGAGGATTACACAGTTTGTGTCTAAAGTCATTTGAATTTGGTTTATACATGTCACACACTTCACCAAAGATGTTAACGTTTAGTTTCATGCACAACCAAAGAACCAGGTGTTTACAAGATCAGGACTGTTAAGTATTTAGTTTCCCAGGTCCTGTTCCTTTTCTCTCTGGAAATCATGACGAATGGAAACACATGCGCTCATCATTTCTTTCCCTCACTTCCAATCTGGTCCAGAACGAGGCTCTGGAGGTGCTTGTCCTGCTCTATGGTCAAAGAATGGCTTCACCTCCTTGGATTCCTCCAGAGACTCCCACAGAGAGCCTTCAACTTTGTGAGTGTGCTCACCGCTTAAAACCATCAAAACATTAGCACGTAAGGGTATCCAACTAGTCACATCTAATCTAAGCAATGAAAATAATGAAACGGTGGTTCAAATCTGGTGCTGAGACTTGGCCTTCCTGAGAATCACAGGGAAATGGTCTTAAGATGTAAAGTGCCTATTGCAACTATACTGATTATGAGCAAATGTCATTCCTTTTTCTCATTATCAATCAGTATAGACCAGGAGGTTATGGACTTTTTAAAGTTATATTGCAACTTCACATGTATGTACATTTTTAGGGAGTTGGGGGAGAAGACAGTGTGTTCATCAGATCCTCCAAGGGACTCATCACTCTAGGAGGTTGAAAGACGGCTGATTTATTCTCAGACTGAAAGCGTGTCTACTGAGAGGGAAAACTCCAACATAGGGCCCAGTAAAGCGAAACTGTCTCCAGAACAATTATAAATGAAGGGCTTGGGTATTTGTTATTGAGTGCCCTACCTACTAAGGAGTATAAGGAATGCAGAAGGAATTCTTTACACACGTGACCTTGTCACTTTGTACCAAAAAGCTTGTTCAGTTTTTTTCTTTTTTAATATTTAAAGGCTAGAGGTTTTTGTCAATAAACTTACTTGATTTCTCAAAATGGGATATAACCTAATGTTTACAACTACAATTGAAAAAAATAACCAGGTAGGATCTTGGGCCAGGAACATGAAGTTATTTTTCTTAAAGGTTTCATTCTTTTTAAAATTTCAATGATCCAAATAGGAATCTGAAGATTTGGGGTCAAGATTTCTTTATGTCACTTCAAACCATGACTGTGACTTTAGAAGAGAAGCTTATGCTTATGCGTCTATTCTAGAGTTCATCACACTAGCTGGTTTAGAATTGCACATCTATTCAGATTGTACTTGGTGTAATAGCTTTGTGTGGGAGAAACCAGAATAAAGGCAATATCATGAGAGTGAGTGTTTTTGGACAAAAAGGGGCAGAAGGCAGGGTGAGTCATTTTGACAACTGTTATTTGGTACATGGAAAAGTTAAGGTGATCAGAGATTTAAAAAGTCATAGTTTCAACATTTGGTCTAATGGTAAAATGAACTCTTTCAATGGAACTTTTTGGATATTAAAAAATCTTGGTTATACCTCCAGGAGATAGAAAAGTCCAAGCCTCTTAAGAAAGCTCTGTATGTCTGTTTATATACTATATATATAAACATGTGTTGCTATGTAAATGCATATATATGTATATAAGCAGCATATACTAGAGAACTCTTTATATGGTTTATTTGCTTTCTATTTTGGCCTACTATATCTTTTTTTTATAGCTCTGTATATAAGAAAAATATTCATGGCATGCCTGCAACTGATGGCTTTGGATTGATACCAAACTCCTAGTCAATTCTAAAGTTATTTATGGTTTTGAAACTTCCTTAAAAAGTACTTTGGAACATTTCCATAAAAAAAGATACCAGCCCTTGAAAAATTCCAATTAAATTTATGCTGAGCTCAGATTAGATGGCAAAACTCTAGGTATGAAAATAGCCACATATAACCATGTTTTTGTATACAAAATGGCCATACGATGAGTGGTGTGAAAAATTGGCAGTTACACCTTGAGGTGATCAAAGGACGCAGTAGGTGGAGTCATGCATATGAAGAAGGTCACACAGCAGCACAACACATGACATGAATGGAGAGAATACAACAATATTCCATATGGCAATTTTAGGTTAGTTCTGCTCACTGTTTTTTTTTTTTTAAGTTCAACATTACATATTCAATGAGTGAATTCACTGATGACAGGAGAGATACAAAATAAATTAAGAAATATAAAGTTATTTAATTACATTCATCCTGAGCTTGCTTGACTATACTGGAATGCCCACCATATATGATATACATCATGTGACTGTTGCTTCTAACATCAACTCTTCTATCATTTCCATTGCAAGACCAAAAGGCATTTCTGTTCCCTTATTTTCTTCAAAAAAGATAAAACAGTTGTGGCACCAGAAGTGAATATATAAGAGACAGGTGAACTATGACTGTTACCTTGTTTTTTTCTTTATAATGACCAATTACAGAAGTGTTGGCATGAGAAGGATGTGGGACGTTAGGTAGAACTGCTTGCTGCCGGCTTATACTGAATAAAAAGGATGCTCTTCATCAGTCACCAGTGATGGAGCCAATGTGAAAAGAAAACAGAATTGAAGTTTAGAATATCTCATTTTGTATGCTGGGTATTTTATTTTATTTTGCAATTTAGCCCTGCATCCTAAAGCTCTTGATAATGGGTAGAAATCACAAGATGCCTCCTGGCGTTGAGAGTGCTTGAAGCCCCTTGGTTCCCCAGAGCTCATGGCTTTCTGCAGTGACTGGTGATACACATTCATCTCTAACCCTTCTTCTCCCCCCATCCCCTCCCTACCCAGCAAGTGTGAACATGCTCCAACTACCCTGTGTTTGGCACTGGGTCAGATCAAATGTTTTCTTGATCTGTGGCCCAGAAGTCACCTTTGATTTAACATCTCCCAACACATTGCTTGTTTTGCTCAGCTAAGAATAAAGCGGGTGTGATTCAAGGAAGGGGGAAAAAGGTGGAGTTTGGGGAGAATTTAGGGCTGGATTCTCGAGCCTCCTGCAAGGCATGGTAAGAAGAGTTAGTTGTGCTTGCTTTCAAAGCTGTGGAAAGCCGACGTTCTGGACAGTCTCCTCATGGACAGGCTGTCCCCTCGGCCATCCGGCTTGGAGGATTTACTCCTCTGGAAGGGATTTCGCAGGCTTGCCGTGTTCCGCTGCCTGTCGAGCTTGTCACTGATAGAGAAGCTCTTCCTGGTGTGTGCATATGGCACGCTTGGCTCCTCTGCTGAGTAGCTGTTGGCACGCTCTATCTTGGGAACCGTGATGTTGTTGGATAGGTTTCTGTCTGAGTTGTCACCCTCCTGGGAGGACATCGCGATGGCTGCTCTCCGGCCTCTGGCCTCATTCTCCTCACTGTCAGAGCTAGGGTGGCTCAGTTCTGCTTCTCGCTCAGGATGACAGCAAGATAAGTCCTCTACTTTATCGCCAAGACCTCCGGGGAACGTGGCTCTGTCTGCAATCGCCTGAGGGGTATTGACACACCTCGTGTCAATACAGTCCGTAATACTTGTATATTCTGCTGTTTTCACAGGCACCCCAAAGTTGGCGTAATAACTCCTCGAAGGAGAAAACATAAAGCTATGAGATTTCACTATGGGGGCCTCTTCTAGAAGAAAGGGTGTGGCGGCTAGGTAGCGGCTACTCTTGGAACGCTCAATGGTGTGATACATAGGGGGGTCCGAGTCCCAGGGGTTTTGGCATTCTGGAATGTGGGTATAGTCTGAAGAAAAAGATCTAGTGTCCATGGAGGTGATGTCTTCGAAATCGATGCTCCGGCTTGGAGGTCTGTCTGTGGGTGCAAGGGTTACATAGGCACTGCTTGAAGGGGCTGTGGAAGGTGCTGGAACCGAAAAGCTTGTCTCTCCCAACCCAAGGATGTTCATGGAATTGTCCAGAGGGTCTATGTCACAGTGAAGCTCATCCATGGCAGAGACATAGATGTCTATGCATGACGATGGTCTTCTAGAATCAGGAACAATGGCCAAGGTGTTTGCAGGGGCTGCAGGAGCTTTGGATTCTTTTGCTACTGAGTGGGAACTAGTAGCTCGGTGTAGGCTCAGGGACCTTTCTTTAAAAATACTTTCCAACTTTTCTATACCACCTTTGTCTTTCATATTGACTGAATAGAAAGAATGGCTTCGCATACGGGGCATTAAGGTTGGAGAGGTTGGGGACATGGTCTCCTCACCTGCAGGATCTATACTCTCTTGGAGCTTGAAGGTGTTTCCCTCCTGGCTGTTGAAGCTGCTCTGGCGGACGATGTAGGCTGCGTCTGTGCAGTCTGAGGAGGTCCTCGAGCGTATCTTGTTCGACTCAGCTCGCTCCAGACCTGTCAGGCGCTCCAGGGCTGTGGCCATGCGCCCAATGAGGTCCTCAAGCTGTGCCAGCCGGATGTCCACGGTCTGGAGTGAAGCCTTCATGGAGTGCTCTCTCTCATTGACCTCCTCCAGCCGCATGGACATGTTCTCTACCCTGTATGAAAAGGAGAGAATGACAGTCCCTTGGGTCAGGTTCCTCTCCTGGGGGTTTAGAGAGCAAGGATAGAGGGCATCAAAGCTCAGCTCACCTAGAGGCCACCAAGACTCTTTTCCCAGAGGGAATCTGAGGGATGACAGGTAGTTAGAGGGGCTGAGGAGAAAAGAGTGGCATTGATGTGTTTGCTGAGAAATAGAATTAAAATCTTTTTGTGCTGGAGGATCATCCAATCTGTTTGTTTGTTTGTTTTTGGTACTGAGGATTGAACTTAGAGACATTCACCCACTGAGCCACATCCCTAGCTCCATTTTGTATTTTAATTAGAGACAGCATCTCACTGAGCTGCTTAGTGCCTCGAAGTTGCTGAGGCTGGCTTTGAACTTGCAATCCTCCTGTCTCAGCCTCCCAAGCCTTTGGGATCACAGACATGCACCATTGTGCCTGGCTCGTGTGTGTGTGTGTGTGTGTGTGTGTTTTGGTGATGCTGGGGATTGAACCCAGGGAGGGCCTTATGCAAGTGAGGCAAGCACTCTATCAATTGAGCTATATCCCCAGCCCCTCCATTGTCTTTTTTAAAAAATTTGTTTCAATATGGGACCATACTGTTTTTTCCCAGGCTGGTCTTGAACTCCTGGACTCAAGTGAGCCTCCTGCTTCAGCCCCCAGAGTAGCTGGGACTATGGATATGCACCGCCAGGCCTGGTGTAGTAGGTTTTGTTGTTTTAGCTTTTTTGTTTAACATATCCTAGGTGCTGGGTTCTATTAACTTGCTGGAGCTAGAAGAACAAGAAAGGGTAGAGCAGTTTTATCCCTTTTCTATTATTTTCAGGGCCATTTATATACGGTTGATATTTGAAAAAGATAAAGATGCTCTTTTGGCATAATTGCACACGAATGATCACTGGTCCAAGAGCTGTGCAATCTCTCCTCACTGCCTGTACCGTGGGGCCTCTCTCCCATGACCCACCTCCCTTTGGCCCCAGGATCCAATGTCAGAGAAAACTAGCAGGTGAGAGATGGAGCTGAGGTGCCAACAGCTGGCAGCAGAAGACCTGTTGTAGGCAGGAAGCTGGACACAGACTGAGGAGCCCAAGGAGGACATAAGGAAGTCAGGAAGAAGAGGTTCTTCAGGGAAAGTCAGGAGAAGCTGGCAGGAGCCCTAAGAGTGAAAACAACACGGTCCCAGGGAATGGAACCAGGGGAGGAAGGCCTACACAACAGGGCTGAAGAATCATTCTTCACCAACTTCAGTCTCCTCTGGGCTCTCAGGTGGGTTGAAATGTAAGCCTTTTCTTTTGGTACTGGGGATTGAATTTACAGGCACTATACCACTATCTTTTATTTTGAGATAGGGTCTCAGTAAGTTGCTAAGGCTGGCCTCATACTTGGGCTCCTCCTGCCTTAGCCTCTAAGTAGCTGGCATGTGCCACCATGCCTGGCTGGAAAGTTAGTCTTGCCTAAAATAATAATAATAATGAATTGTCTCATGCATTTTCCTGCAGAACTCTGGGTGTTCTTGACTATGTAAACATCCAATTGTCTGAGACATTTAAGTCATGGACCTAATAGGGTTTTTTAAAAAATAAAAGGGGTAGTGATTTTTTTAAAAATGAAATATCCTAGAGTCCAATTTACATGTTTAATATGTAACCAGAGTATTTCCCTTACTCTTTTAAAAATTCTTCTTGAAAAGTTAAGTTAAACAGGTATGTATCCCATATAAATAGGCCTGAGGAGCCAACCAGGGGTTTTGGGTCATGATTATAGCCACTAGTTGCTGATTTTGATCAAATAACTCAGAATTTAAAATGGAGGTGATGAGAACTTATGGATCAACAGGGATCCCCAAGGTGACATACAGTGACCAAGTATAAAAAAAAAAAGAAAAAGCCCTATGGAAAACAAGAGGTTCCATGCAAGGAACTCTTATTTATCTTTCCCTCTCTGAAATCTCCAAATCTTGAGTGGCTCATTATGGCATAATCACAACAGGGTCCAGGAACACACGATGTGGCAGGTGCCCAGGAAAGGGAGCAAGCTTTCAGTGTTTCTAATTTCAAATCTCTGTATTGGGGTTGCCTAACATAAAGGTTGAATTATGTAATGTTCTCTGTACTATGTAGAATGTGCACAGGTAACTTAGAATGATTCAACCACATGTATCTGTCCCAATGTGTATCTACATAATACACATATGTGTATCTGTCTCTTCTCTACCAACAGAATGCAATCAGGACATGTGACATCTGCTGCTGCTCCGACTCAGAGAGGGCATGTCCTGGAGATGTGTGAGATGGGCAATATGGATCGACTCATCCTTTGGTCACACTCTCTTCCCTCGGGCACCCCAATGTTTCTGTTGTGCTGAGTGCAGTTTTGGTGTTGAAAGATATTTCTTTTTAATATGCTTCCAAAGGCAAACAAAACAAAATAAAACAAAACAAAAAAGGACAGCAACAGGAAACAATCAAAATAAAATCTCCAGACAAGTGCAGAAGAAGCCACAAAACAGAATGAGGATTGGCGCAGGGTACCTGGGCTTGGTCATGAGGGCATGTTGATTCTCCAGGCCTATTACTCCAGAATGCAGGGAGGGTAGGCTCTACACTCTGTTCTGGGTTTCTGCAAATTGCTCACCTTTCTCACCCTCTCTGAGGATGGGGCTCTGTAACCACCCAGACAGAACTGGGTCTTGGGGAAGGGTTTGCAGACACAGGCTCCCACCCAGTGCTATAGTTCCCTACTGTTTCTCTATAGAAGGAGTTGGTGACATGGTCACAGTGCGTTCACATGTGCTACTGTCTGCAGCTCCTCACTCTAGTTCCCCGAAGAGACAAAGACTTCCTGCCTTCTTCTTCTCCTTCACCTTCTTCTTCTTTTTTTTTTTTTTTTTTTTACTTAGGATTACACCTAGGGGCACTATATCACTCAGCTACATTCCCAGTCCTCTTTGCTTTTTATTTTGAGACAGAGTCTTGCTAAATTTCCCAGGCTGGTCTTGAATTTGCAATCCCCTTCCTGCCTCAGCCTCCGGAGTCTCCAGGATTACAGGTGTGCACCATAGCATCTGGCTTTTCTGGCATCTTAACACTCCTTCCTCCCGACCTTTTTTTTCCTTCAAGGTCTAGGGCTTTCCCAAATTCAAAGGCATTTCAAAGGCCTGTAGATATAAGCTTTGGAAAGATGCCCGAGCAATGGTTATGTGCTTACATGGAATAATTTTCTGGGACCCACATAGCTATCTGTCCATTAATAAATAATTTTTTCCAAGGCCTCAGAATGGGAAAGACCTTCAGATTTGTAGCTATTTCCTCTGCTTTCCATTGCTTCACATGATATCATCACAAAATGCTCTCTTTTTAGTGACAGATGTGTATAAAATCTGCATGGCTTTAAATTTTTTTACTACTGACTTGGTACCTATGGATACAATCACTCAAATGCATACACACACACACACACACACTTACACACACACACACACACCACACACACGCACACACACACATATTCATTTAGACTGCATTCTCCAAAGAAATAAAGGGCCAGGGTTATTCATTTAATTTCTACATTCAGTAGAGAATGTATGAAGTGGATAAGCAGGCAAAAAATGTCATGTTTTTCCAAAAATGTCATTTTATGAAAGCTAAAAGTGACTGTCTTGAATCTTAGAATCCTGATTCATATTAGATAAAGTCATCAATATATATTTTTCTACACTATTTATAAGTAGCTTTTGCCATTTTCATATTGCAAATGGCTAAAATGTAAATCTACACTCATTCTTTGTTATACTCTGAGTGTTCTTTAGAACAATAGTTCCCAAGTGCACTAGGATTGAGTTTTTGTAAGTCTACAATAAAACAAGAACAACAAGAAAATATATGAGCATTTGCATAAATCTATTGTAGTAGATTTAAAGGATTCTCTTCTTTTTATTTGGAGATTTTTTTCCCTACTGGCTCTCAAAACTACTTGGTCAATGAGATCTAAAAGTATATAACCACAGGGTTGAAAAACCTGCTTTTATTTTATTTTAGTTTTTATCTTGTTCTATAAAGAGCAAAAACCAAAACAAAACAATTCTGGGGAAAAACCCAATAATGATTCTCACTAATACACAAGTCTCTTGCTGTTGTTTATCTGGAAAGTACTGAGTACACATATAAGCTAGGCCCTAGTACCATTCTACTCTGCCAGAGAAGATGCTCAGTGCTCAGTGAAACTGTCAGAAAAGTGTAAATTCAGAATGAGTCTCTCTTGGTTTGTGTCTGGGTCAGAATTTTCTAGTTACTGGTCTGAGACAGCAGCGCCAGCCCTGGACTTGCCAATCTCTGCTGTCCAGGAGGGCCGCTGCTACTGCCTGCTGAAGAAGCCTAGATCTCCAAGACTGGATTTGATCCATAGCACCTCATGCAATGTTCTGTCCTCTCAGAAGCTCTATGCTTTCTTGGAAAATAAAAAATAAACACAAGGGGTCTCTGATTGGGGATCGTAAGAATGAATTCAATGGGTAAAGAGGACCACGCCATAAAGCATCTGCAGGAGGCATGTGCCCAGGGAACACACCTTTCTGAAGTCACCCGTATCCTCTCATCATTGGATGAGTTGAATCGATCATCCTTTTCTCTGAAATATTCCTCTATGCACTGCTCTTCAAAATCGTGTACTTTTTTGAGCTCGTCATCAGTTATGAAGAGTTCTGTGGAAAAAAAAAAAATGAGAGCCATGAGGCAGGGAAACAACATTGATGGCAGGAATCTGTGGGCCTAATGAAGTTCCTAATGTGAATTAAGGCGGGAAAAAGGGGCCTAGCGTCTAGTCTCAAATGAAATCCAAATCCAATTAGGTGACTTGCATCACTGCCTTCTGAACGCTAGATTCGATCAGAGGCAGCTATTCTGTGGCTATGAAACAAGAGAGCACAAAAGGAAGAGCTTAGCCTAACAACTGAAGGCCTCTGGGCCCTTGACTTCAGGGAACCATCCTTGAGTCTGGATTATCCATCTCCTTACTTTTTGTTATGTGAGAAAAACAAAGCCATATTTATTCGTGCTATTGTTACTCTGGTTTTCTCCTTATAGCAGGTAAACTTATTCATCACTAATAGAGCATGAAAAGAGCCCAGTAGAAATGTGAGCCTTTAAATGGGTTCATGAATTAGGGTTGGGCTGAGAGAGCTAGTTTGGAAGAACCATAAATGAGCAAGTCCTTCTTCTAATCCTGTGCCCTAGAGGTGCCACAGGGATCATCATCTTAAGTGTTTGGAATTCTGAATCTTAGCTCTTTAGGAATTTTCTGTCTTCCTTGCTTTGAGGCTTTTGTTTGAAGTTGCTGGGGGCATGGAAAATATGAATTTAAAAGCAGATGAGAGTAAAGAAAATACCAGAAATCAGACTGCTTTTCTTAAATATGGCAGACTTCTTGAGGTGAGTATAGGGTCTTGATTTAACATTTGAGCAGCCATCTTAAATGTTAACTGCCGTCTTATAAGTTTAGCTTTCCTGTACTTCCTCTTACCTGAACTCCTCCCACCCCCATTAGTAACCTACCCCATGGTACCATAACCCTAAGTCAATCCCAGAAGGATGCGACCCCTTTGATCTGAAAAGCCCCATGGTGCCATGGACCTAAGCCAATCCCATGCTATTCCCCACCTGCCTAGCTCTGACACAAGCATCCCCCAGTCTCTCCCACAGAGCCACAACGACAACTCCAGACCCCTACCCCACAAAAGCTGAGCACCTGAACATCTGGGGCCTCTCTCCTCTCTATAGAGAGATGGCCTTATATTTGTCAGCTTTGACAAATAAACCTTTGTGTGGGTCTCTGTCTGGTCTCTGTCTTTCATTTCTTGCTCACCTGTCTCTCACTTTCTCACTTCCCTTTCAGCGAGGGAGGGCTTTCTCAGAAGTGGACATTTGAGGTTCAGTCATGAAATTACATAGAGCCTTGGGTGGGAGAGAGACCCATGAAAAGAGGCCAGGCATCGCGGCCTGCAAAGTACAGACTCCTTCTTACTATTGCTATATTTGAGCCCAGAAGGAGTGTTCCAAATTCTTACTCTGTTGGCACCTTAATAGCACTTCCTTTGACTTCTTTGGCTAAATGTAATGTTCTTTCTTAAAAAAATAAAATATTATTTAAAAAAAAATCCATCAACATGTCAAATTTTGCAATATAGCTTACATTTTACACTTCAGAGTGCTTTTATCTGAGGCTCTGCAAGAACCTGGCAGTGCCCCGGGATCTTTTAATTAAGGCTACAGATTGACAGTGAAAAGTTCACTTTCCCTTGATTGATATATATATATATATATATAACACAATGCTCTCCTGTCTCCTAGTCATCCTTTCTGACCCAGCCACAGCTCCAAAATCTTCATTCTCTGAGAAATCTCCCTTCCATGTGCCCAGAGACCTGATGAGGGTTTCATTGCCACTATGGGTAACAGCAGTGAGAAAACTATGAGCTAGAGCCTTATGGAGCTGCCTCCTACCTGCTCCAGTGTCTGGCTGGCTCTGGTCTTCTGGTCTGTGAGGGGTGGGTCCTGGAGCAGAAACAGGTCTATGGACTGCTCCACTTTCTATGTTTAATTTCACACTCCTTCCTGAGTACTCTGGATAAGTGACGTTCTCCTTTTACTAAAAATGACCCATGCTTTACTGTAAATGATGTTGGGACCTCCAGTTCACCATCAACTGAGTGTCCATTGCAGGGTATAATTCATTATAACATTCCTCTGCTCCTGATTTTGCAACCCATCATCCTCCATACTGGCCAAAGTCCTGAATAGAAAAGTTCAGGGTTCAACTTGCAGATTATTCTTCACCCCAACCCCAACTTTCTATTTGTCTAAATTTGTGTTTCAGATGGAACCAGTGATTTTGGATGTCCCAGCTCTTTCCAACTCCCCAGTTTTAGTGTCTAGAAAGAAGTAGGGAATTGCTGTCAGGGACATAGTTAAAAGCTTCAGACTTGGAGAAGGACCTGCTTAAGTAGCTTTGGTTTTAAACGTAATCTATATACAGGTATCACACGGAGAGAAGTAGACCACGATTCCAGAGGTCTTGTTCATAGATTTAATGTGAGTGCTTGATTCCATGTACTTGGAGAAACCACTGTAGCTGATCTGTATGCGGCTGGATTCCCAATGTTCTTAACTGAGTGGAGTTGGTACCCAAAGGGCATTTAGGAATCTGCAGGAGTTACTGGTACTTAATGTGGGTGGGTGGATATGCTAATTTTCTGTGATGTGTGGCACAGTCTTACACAAAGAGGAATTGTTCTACCCCAGTGTCAACAGAACTTCCTTTAGAAACCCTGGGCTAGAAGATGGATGGTGGAGTTTCCCGTTTTGTTCTTTGCATAATAGAAAGTAAGGCTTGTTTCTTCATGAGGTCATGTGGGCTCAACTCCTAAGGCTCAGGAAAATGCTTAAGACCTGAAAAAATTATAGATCCAGAAATGACAATGGAGGATCAAACTGAGTCACTGAAACTCAACCTATGTCACAGTGTGTAAAAATGATATATTATGCAGCGTTTGATGCATATTAATATGGTTGATATATCTGGAGGTGGGACCCCTGGGAAGTAAGACGCTTAGGACCTATGAAGGTGCTAAAACAACCCTGCTGGAGACCAATTTTATCTTACTAAGAAAGATGTGAGACTAGGAACACTTAATATCAGCTTCTACTGTCTTCTTTCTAGTACCGTTTCTGCTGCAAGCAGATCTTCCCTTGTGCCCCCTCCCCTAGTCTTCAGAGGGGGAGGAGCCAGTCAAGCCAGGACCCTGAATGGCTGCCTGTAAGAAATGGATGGGGTTTCTGACTGTGGTGGTCTGGCTGTCAGGCTATCGCTTGAGTCTTACTCAGGCCATAGTCCCTTTCATCTGGGTCGCTCTCGTGCTTCCTCCATCGACAGCAGAGGTGCTGGAATATCATGGTCATGTGGCTGAAGATGATCAGAGGTGGGGGCAGCACTGGCCTTTCATGGAAGGTCATGATGAGCTGATATCTCTGAAACTTCCACACTTGGTTGGATATCGACTTTACCTCAAAAAATGTATTGCTGAAACAGACCAGAGAGAATCAAATAAGAAAACCTGCTGCTTTCTAGAGCATCAATTCCCTCCACCCCATGACCACCCCCCATGTGCTGCAGAAGGGTCCACTCACTTAAAGACAGCAATGAGGAGGTTGACCAGCAGGATGTTTGCCACCAAGAGGTAGCAGGCCATGATGGCCGGCACAATCCATGCTCCTGTCTTGCATGGGGGCAGCTGGATGATTTTACCATCCTCTCGGGTCTCATTCTGTCCACAGGGAGCTGGGGAAGCAACACAGACAAGAAATGAGAGACTCTGGCTACTTGATTTAAAAACAAAACAAAACTGCTTTGAATGAGAGCTTTAGATGGAAGAAAAATACAGCCATCTCGAACAGGAAAAAAAAAAAGGTTCTAAAAAAGCCAAAATAGAAAAAATGAAAGCTGCATGAATATCATAAAGAGCTGCTTCTCCAGAGGGGAGTCAGTTCTCCCTGCTTCCCTGGGCTGTCATCCTATTGGAAGGAGGTTCCTGCTTGCTCACTCTGTCCCTTGACCCCTGACATTCAGTGAGGGATACTTGGTGTTGGAGGATGCCTGGGGAGCGCAGAGAGTCCCACCTCCCCAGCAAGTTACTTTCAAAATGTGCTGTGGAGGCCATCAGCTGTCAGCTTAAGAGCAGCAGTATTGAGGGGCTATTGATTGGGAATTAACACTGGGGCAGCTGTTAATTGCTGCAAGAAACAACCCAAGGGCTCAGAGCTAACGATTTACTGTCTCAGTGCAGGAGGAACAACACAGGGCAGTGCCTTGGGAAGTATTTAGAGGGCTTGTCACTCGGTGCTATTGATGGGTGGGGTTTCACCAGAGGGCAATGGGTAGGTGTGTGAGTGTGTTGGAACCACAGAACCCACAGCCACCTGCTTTTCTCCAGTAGCATTTCCATTCTGAAAATGTGCTTTTCAGGACATGGAGAATAAAACCTGACTGCAGTTAAATAAATGGGCAAATAGGACAAAGGAAAATAAAAAAAGATCTGGAGGTGGGGTGAGGAGGAAGGTGATGTGTGGGACTGGGTGAGCGTGAGTAATGTGCTAATGAGAACTGCTTGGAGCTTCCAGGTAAATGCAGGGGGGAAAAAATCCTTGATGAAGCCACTGACAACGTGGCTCGTGGAGTGAGAGATGCCCACAGGAGCCAGCTCCCTGATGTTGGCCTTAGGACATGGTCCTTCTGCATCTACCGTGAAAGGGAGTTGGGGTGGAGGGAAATAGGAAGAAGCACCAAGAGTAGTGGCCACAGGGTGCTTTTGGTGATGTGCCTAGAAGGTTTGCAAAGCCCACCCAGAATCTATTTGGCTGGAGGACCTGGCAAAGGCAGTCCATTCCATTTTTTAGAGTTCCCGTTGCTAGGCTGTGTTTTGACAGTGATTCTCAATCCTGGCTTCCAGGGATCACCTGGGGAGCCTGAAAAAAACACCAACACTGAGCTGTGCCATCCCATTGGATTAGAATCCCCAGGGGTGCCCTGGGCATTGGCATTGTTTTTCATACTTTCCAGGTGATTCTCAGTTGCTGCAAAGGTTGAACCCACTGAACTTGAATTAGGCTGGTAAAAATGCCATGAGAATTTCTGATAGGCTCTGATTACCAAAACGCATGCTCTCAGGGTAGGAGGGTTTAATGACATCAAGCCACCTACACTCTGTCTTTATGGTCAGGACAAGATGGACAAAGTGCTTCCTCAGGTTCTTCCTGCAAGATGATTGGATGTTGGAACTGGATGCTTTTGAGAAGCAGGAATCTTTTTGTTATTGGCAGTTGAGGCACCGGCCACCCAAGACAGCCCTGTAAGTGGTCCTCATCATTTCCTCCCTTGGAAGGAAAACCCAGTGTCAGAGACCACACTGGTTTCAGGATGAAGCCCAAACTCTGTGTGTGGCTGGCCCAGTGCCATCTCCTGCCACTTCCTACCTCTCCCTCCTGGGCACCAACTGGACTTTCTTGCAGATAGAAATGCCATGCTCTATCTTGTTTCCTGATTTTAAGCCATGCTGTTTCATCTACTTCAAAAGGCTCCTTGATCCCTACAGTCATGCTGGGTGGGTTCCATTCATTCCTTAGTGCTCATCCAGTGTGTTGAAGCCCATTGCAGCTCACCTTCTACCCTCTTCCAGCCATGATGGTGGTAGGTAGCTTCCTTGCAACCTCAGAGCATCCTCTGTTTGTCTCTTGGGGGGCTCTAACTCTGTACTGCCATTAATAATTTACTCATCTACATGCCCCCCAAGATTCCAGTGGGAAAATAGTTCTTCCAGGTTTCCCATCATCTGGCTCAGTGCACACACAGCATACCCATATGCACCCATACATGATCAATGCTTGTAGAAAGAATAACACAATGACACAATTTGGTTGTTGAGCAGTAACACACATTTCCCACACCTGCACAAACCTACTCATGATGCATAGTCCTAGTTCTGGGAGGTTATTAGCTCCTTACACAGGTCCCTTCAGAAGTCCTATCCAGCTTGACAAGAAGAATGTGCTTTGGCTTCTCATATTCAACCAAACTTTGGGATCTTTGTTACCCACTTGACCACAGATCCTGGAATTAAAATTGCTATTCCCCACCTATTCCTCATGCTTCCTCCTGGCCTGACAGTCTGATGGGATGGTTGCTTCCTTGTTCTGCCCTTTCCTCTGGTTCCTGCTCAGATCCCTCTGGGAAGGCAACAGAGAAGAGCAGAAATAATTGCCTGGGGAAAGTCACAAAGCTTATATAATATGTACAAATGCATCTTGGTCTCCATTTCTATCTTCATTCTGAGAAATGTGAAAAAACTTGTAAGAGGCAGAGCTTACCCATCTTGTGAAGCACCTATGCATCTATGTGTGTTTTAAATATATATATATATATATATATATATATTTTACTTGTAGATGGACACAATACCTTTATTTTATTTTTATGTGGTGCTAAGGATCAAACCTAGTGCCCTCCACATGCAAGGCGAGCACTCTACCACTGAGCTACAACCTTAGCCCGTGTGTGTGTTTTGTACTTGGATTGATCCTAGGGCCTTGTGCATGCTATACAAGCACTCTAACACTGAGCTGCATTCTTAGTCTTTTGAATTTTTTATTTTGAGACAGGGTCTCCTTAAGTTGCACAGGCTGGCTTTGAACTTGTGATCCTCCTGCCTTAGCCTCCTGAGTAGCTGGGATTATAAGTGTGCACCATTTTGTCTTGGCCATCTTATTCTTTTCGATCCCATATTTAGAGAAGGCCATGCAGACACTTCTTTTCTCCAAGCTGAGAGGGGAAACCAGAGAGAAAAGTAGGTGCTTGCATTTCCACTGGCCTTTGGACAGTGCCACAGACCCATCTATAGGTTTCTTGTATTCCTCTGTCTGATTCCTCAAAGATTCTCATTAGTTAAAACTTGGACCAGCCTAATATCTTTATATAAGATTTGACTTGATGTCAATGTGGTTGGCCCTGGGAATTACCTGCCAATCTCTTGGTTATTGATTGATCCAGCTTCCCCCACCTTTCATACATCTTGCCTTGATAGAGACAACACTAGTTTAGTGGCTAGAAACATACATGCATCTTAAAATGCATTGACTCCACCATTTTCAAGTGACCTGACTTTGGCTTACTCTGCAAATGTCACCTTCTTCAACTATGAAAGCTGGTAGCAATACCATATCAAGATTATTATGTGGGATAGTGCATGCAAACCACATGGCTCAGTACCTAATACACAGCACTTGATGAACATCAGTTAATGTCATCATTACTATAATTATTTTTGTAATTAATGGGCTACAGGCTTCTTGGATTTAGGGACTATGTCTTATTTTTATTAGTTTTATAATCATTAGGTATGGCACTTATTACATGGTTTTGATATGCTGGGTACAGGGCATATCAGGAATCAAAGAGAATTCTCATTGTTAAGGAACCCACAATTTAGTAGGGGGCACAGACAAGGAATGAAACACCACATTATTGTGTGGCATGAGCTAATATAGGTTCTGAGGGGACCCTCCTGCTTGACTGCTGCAGTTCCACTGGCCTGGGTCACATGAGTGGACTGGGAGTTGAGACTAGCCTAAGAAACATCATTTATATTCTGCAGCAACAAGTGCAGTGTAAATGAATTAGATGATCCTTGTGACAATGATCATGATATTAAAAGTGAATCATTAAGAGATAGCCTTCATTTGGTAATAGCAGCAAAAAGGCAGTGACATTATATATATGCAGGACCTAGTGTAAAACATTGCTCTATAATGGATTCTAATGATAGCCTTATTCTGGGTATTTATCTACTCAAGATATGATTCAAATTTACAGATGTCTACCACTCATGAAGATGAACTAGGTGTCTTAAGCCCTGATGAGCAGTATATTTCAGGATGGAGGATAGTTATCTGGATTGTCATCTGGCACCAACCAGTACCTGGGGCTCATGCTACCAGGGAAATACCCCAGACACATATTTAAGACAGCCCATGGGTGAACAGTTAGGGACTTGTAGGTTGGTGGCTACCACTGTGTCTCCTTCTCTGCTTTCAGAACCTGACACTTGGGTGGTGTTTCTCCCAGTTCTCTTGCAAAAGCAAATGTATTGTCACCACTGCCTTCCTATCATGTGGCATGTTATCGTTGTCTTCTTTATTGCTGTCAGTGCAGAGTCTCCTTGTAGTGGATGTCTGCAAATTCCACTTGCCTAGTATAAATTGCCCATTCCTCTAGTAAATGTACCCTGGTTTCCCTTTGCAGATTCTCCCAATACCCACTCTCAGTTCATTAAGTTTGGGTAAAATGAACTCCAATTCCATATCTAAAAGAAGATTAACCATCCTGCTTTATCCCTGATTTTCGTGATTGGTACCAGGATGGACATATAACCTGACCTGACCAATCACAGCCAATGAGCATCAGCTTTGGGACTCTTGTTGAAATTAGAAAGTATTGAAAAATATCTTTTTATAATGTAATGTAAGGCCACCAAGAGTTATTTCCTCACAAAGAAAAGAAACTGATTCTTGACCCAGTCATGCCTGAAACTAGCCCTCTACAGTTACATGAGCCATACAATTTCTCCTTTCTCAGGTCAATTTGAATTGGGTTTCTATCACTTTCTATTAAGAGTCCTGCCTAATACAGTCATCTCCACTTCCACCCCTGTCCACAGGCCAATAAAAGATGCTTATATTTTGGGTACCTTATTTCTGAAAGGCTGCATTTGAAGTCTTGGAATAGCATAGAAAGACTTGAAGGAGCAACCAGGGACACAGAATCTGACCTGATAACTTGGTTGTACCAGTGTTGGAGTTTCAGGAGCCAGAGACCACTGTTCCCTTCTTTCCCAAAGCTTAAAATAAATTAAAAAGTTGACACTGACGATGTTCAACTAGCTTTTTTTTTTTTTTTTTTTTTTGGTCTGGTTGGGGTCTTGGACTCAGAAACTGGCAACACAGTTGTGATCTTTTATAGAATTAAGAGGGTAAATGCAGTTGGGAAACTTTGGCCAAGCACCTACCAGCTACCCCTAAAGTGAAGAAAACTTATTCTTGAAACTGATCCTAGATATATTAAGCCACAGGAGCCTCAGGGTGAGTGAAGGCACAGAGGAGGAAGCATCTATGCAGTTGTAGCCAAATTAGAAAGGATCTAGCATTTGGAGATTTAGATTCTCTGTGGCTGATTTATGTGGGTCACACTGACATACTGCAGGGCAGAAATCTGGCAGCACAATTTCTGCTAGCTATGTATTAATAAGTAGAAATGGATAATTGGGTTTCAGAACACACTGATAGCCTGTGTAGTCACAATCCAGTCAGGGTGGAAAATAAGAAGAAAGTCCTCCCATCGGTACATGCTATGGAGGTTTTGGAGCATAGCCTTGCAGTGGTTGGATTTTTTTCCTCTTAGTACTGGGAATTGCCCATGCTAGGGAAGCTCTCTACCACTGAATTACATTCCTTTTATTTTGAAGGGGATTGCACATACTAGGGAAGCTCTTTACCACTGAGTTATATCCCTTTCTTTATTTTGAAGCAAGGTCTCACTAAATTGCCTAGGCTGGTTTTGAACTTAGATCCTCCTGCCTCAGCCTCCCAAGTACTTGGGATTATAGTTGCTTGTCACCACACCCAGCTTGCAACATTTTTTCCCCCATAAAAAAGCTTTTATAATAACTAAAGGGACTGGGAGTATAACTCAGTAGTAGAACACTTGCCTAGCAATTCTACAGCAATACAACCACCTCAATGTTTATAGCAGCACAATTCACAATAGCTAAATTATGGAATTAATCCAGATGCTCGTCAATAGATGAATGGGTTGGAAATTGTGTGGTATATATACAATGGAGTTCTACTCAGCCAAAAAAAAAAAAGTAAAAGAAATTATGGCTCATGGATGTACATGGATAGAAGTGAAGAACATCATGCTAAGTGAAATAATCCAAATTCAGAAGGTCAAGTGTTTCCTCTCATATGCAGAAGCTAGAGTAAAATAAAGGAAAGGGGGAAGGAAGGATAGGTAGGATAACATAAAGATAAAGGGAAGATCAGTAGTGTATAAGGAGATCAAGACGTAGAGTGGAGGGATGGGTAAGGGGAACAATGTGGAATGAATTATTAGATAATCATGTTATGTGTATATATAAATATATGACAGGGAACCTTACCTTTATGCTATGTAGAAAGAACCAATCAAATACAAATTAATAGATACGAAAAAAGGAAGTCTAGTAGAGTAGAGGAAGGAGAATGGGAAAGGGGAGGGAAGACAGGAAAGAAAAGGTGGAGGGAAGATTTGGGGGGGCTTATGAACTAAAATTGAATTCTATGCATGTATGAGTTTGTTGGAATGAACCCAACTGCAATGTTTAACCATAAAGCTCTAATTAAAAAAAAAAGAAAAAAAAAAAACGTAAAGGAAGAATATTTGCCTAGCAAGTGTGAGGCTCTGGGTTTGATTCCCAGCACTACCACAACAAGAACAAATACTCCCCCAAATGAAAACTAACATGAGGATCAACAGCATCCTTACTAGACTATAAGCTCCAGGAGGGCAAGGCTTTTGTCTCTTTTGTTCACTAAACACTTGAGCACAGCCTTTAGAACACTACCTGATATATGGTAGAGGCTCAATAAATATTTATTGAACAGATGTAGCAGGAAGGGCATAGACTGTACATCTGGCTTGCAGTACTAGTTCTTAAAAGAATTATGCGTGATGTGCTGGGGGCAGTGGTCCACCCCTGCAATCACAGCATCTTGGGAGGCTGAGGCAGAAGAATCACAAGTTCTAGGTCAGTCTCAGCAATTTAGCAAGACCTTTATCAACTTAGTGAGACCTGGCCTCAAAATAAAAAAATAAAAAATAAAAAGGACTCAGAATATATCTTAGTAGTAGAGTGCTCTGAGTTCAATCCCCAGCATGGGTGAGGGGTCTGAGGTGAAAAGTCACTTCTGTTCCCTGTCAGGATCCCTATGTCCACACGTACTAGTGGACACCAGACCAATGGCCCCTCTCAGTTGCCCAGGAACCAAAAAGGAACAGTATCAGACATCCTGCTTATCTCTGATGTTGACATTTCTGACAAGGTACCACTCTGATAGTACTGTGGATTTTATCAACATCCATCCTGGGCCCCAGGACCCTACCCACTGCCTGTTTTAAAAGAAAAGTTTAAAAAAGGGTGCTACTCCAGAAAACCAAAGGCTGAATATCTATAATGGTGGGGAAGGGGCGGGGGGAATGGGAAGAATGGAGAACCTTTGGATTGGGCAAAGGAGAGGGGGTAGGGGAGCGGTCATGGGGGAAGAAAAGATGGTAGAATGAGATGGACTTCATAACCCCAGGTACATATATGATTGCACATATGGTGTGACTCTACATTGTGTACAACCAGAGAAATGAAAAATTGTGCTCCATTTGTGTACTATGAAATGAAATGCATTCTGCTGTCATGTATAACTAATTAGAAAAAAATTTAAAAATGTTAATATAATTTTTAAAAAGGGTATGACTCCAGAAAATGCTAATTCTAGTTTTTCTTGATCTGAGATCCTCAGATTGGTGAAGATTTGGAATAAACATCTGTGGAAAGCATAGTAGGTGCTAATTTCTATGCTCCGCACTTCATGTCAGCCATTGTACTTACACTTCCTAGCAGCTCCATAAGGAATACATTGTCCTTGTTTTTACAGCTGAGGAAACACATGCCGAGGAGTGCACGCCTTACCCAAGACCACACAGCTAATCAGAGATAATGCCAGAATCATTGCATTTGTCCAAAAAATACCTAGTTCTTGCTAAGTGCCAGCAGCAATTGGCACTGGAGATTCTATTACAAATAAAACAGAAATGTAGAGACAGTTTAGAGGCACTGGCTTTTGGCTTATTCCTGTTGACACAAACAACTGTGGCCTGAGCTATGCAGATGAAGTATCAGGTATACGGAACACTTTAAAGTCCAGAGTGCAGAGAAAGAATTCAGGTTCATGTAACAGGTGTCAGGTATAGGTACTCATACCTCCCACAAGGAGACACTTGCCATTTTCATTTTAGCTGATAATGTGCAGGGAAAGGAAATGCTTACTTATTTCATGTGCTTATTTTACATTGTTGCCCCTAAAGTAAGAGAAACTAAAAACGAAACACTGGCTAGTGTTTGATATAATCAACATTATCCTTAAAAATAAGATGAAAGGATATTTCTTGAAGATTATTCCTTCTCTCCTATCTGATGATATGCACCAACAGCTTATTTCAAATTACAGGCAATGGAATAAAGAGCTTAGTTGAATATCTGACTACATTTATCCTATTTTATTTTTTAAAGAAAGTATTTTCAACTAAAAATCCATCTTGAAAAGATAATGGGACAAAGAGGATTCCTCCATCTCCTTTTGAAAAATCCATATTTCACTGTGGAGGATTTAGCATGCCATTAGCACAGCTCTGCTGGCTTATTCCAAGAGTGAATTTGATTTAGATAACGCTGTTCCTTGGCCTTTTCCTGATACAATACTCTCCTTGATGGGATAACAGAGATGCTTCACTCTGTGTGGCCACATCCTTCCAGAAGTTTCCTCATCTGAGGGCCTTGGATTGTGGTAGATTCTGGCAGAAGCCATCTCTGTGGACACATGGGGGACACTTCCTATTTCTTTAGTTTATGATTGCCAACGTGCCCTAGTCATGGAGGTCTGGAAGAGCAGAGGTCATCAAAAACAAGGTAATTTTCAAGTCCATAGAGTTGGAAGCACCATCAACCAGCTCCCTGCATTTGTTTCTTTGGTGGTTTACGTCTTTTCCCTTCTCCTAATCCAACTGCTAGGTAAGATGCCAACTGGTCATGATGTGGCACACAGGCAACCATTGGAAACTAGCAGGAGGCCTCAGATCCTCCATCTCTGGATGACACTCCCTATAGCATGGTAGATACATAGCTCAGGAAGTCCACGAGTAGTTTGAGACACAGGGACAGGGTGTTAAATAACACTGAATCAGATAGTAATAGGGTGATGACCTTCTCAAGACTCTTCTGTTGTCCTGTCCCCATCAGAGAGAAACTATCAGTAAGAGAATGATATTTCTTTTAACATTTTTCTCACCATTGTTAAACTTCCTTCTTGGTGAAGTCTAGGTGGGCTGAAGGTTCAAACCTCTGGCAAGAAATTCATACCAACCTAGTGCTTTCATTCTGTTTATTTTATAGTATCTTCTATTTAACTCATAACATACTGATTTTCAATTTATGGCCATGTTATAATTTTTTAAAGAGTTTTAAAAAAATGAGTCAGTTTAAAAATTTCAAAGAATAGAACAGAAGTTACAAAATAGTGAACAGAATTTGTGACCAATTAAATGTTGAGAAATGCTGGATTGAAAGATTGCCCCCAAACCCTATAGATGCCTAACAAATTCTATTACTCCACGATTTCATGAAAAGGAGAAAATATCTCTACTAATCCCCAAACTAGGGTCCAACGACACAGTCTCTAACTCTTTAGGCCCATCTTGGCTTGTAGTCCATCTGCTATTTACACAGTTTCGGCTTTGAGCTATTCAGAAAGCATTATTAAGTTGAAATTTTGCTTTTTCAAATCTAGTGAATTAGAAATCAGGATGTCACAAGCCTATGTATGTTGTGCACATGTTGGAGAGTCTTCTGGAGGGAAGGGAGAGGAAATTCCATTCTCTTTGTATTCTTAGTTCTGTGTTCTTGCTATCTATATATCTAGCTTTATCTAGATACAAAAATTGCCATTTACTTGCTGTTATTTGAGCCTTCAACTTTCTAACATTGGTAGTTCATTATTTTGTATTGGGAATTCCTATCAGAAAGACATTGTACAAATCTTGCTGGAGAAGCATATATGTGTATGCTAGTCTGCTGTACATGTTGGTGAGTTTGCTTCCATGATATAGCAGACTGACTGTATTAACAGATCAAGTTTCTCTTCCCTCCCTGTATTCAAGTTCCTTTGCCAAGTGATTTCCGTTTCTCTCACTGAATGGGTAGAATGTATCTTTTTGCCCATTGATTCTGAATTTGGTTACATTGGTTGGTTTGGCCAATAGGATGTTAGTAAATGTGACCCATGCAGAAACTTGAAAAGACCCTTGAGGGTTTCTGTTTCCGCTGTTCTACTTCAGCCATTCCCATGACAGACACAGCTGAGCTAGCCAGCTGGAGGATGAGACACACAGAACCTCAGCTCCTAGTGGCTTCTGTTGTCTTGAGTTGAGGCTGTTCTGGATCAGCTGATAGCCGACTGAACTCCTTGGCATATGAGAAGCCTAGCCAAGATCAGAAAAAACATCTACCCAACCCACAGTCTTGTGAGTGCAACAAATGTTTTTGGCTTTAAGCCATTGAGTTTGATTTGCTCTACAGCATTATTGTGTTAATAGATACCTGATACATGCATTCATCTTTTCTTGCCTTGCACACAACTGGAAAAGGCAGCCCTAGGTCCTCTAGGTTGACAAAGCCCTTTCCTCATTTCTTTCCCCACCCACACTTCATTCAGGTCATGGTCGATTGGAGCAGATCCCATCGCTGCTCAAGGAGGGGTGAGTTCACTGAATGACTGGTGACTAATCAGAGTCCTTGTGTTTAGAAATTAATCAGTGCAGAGACTTTAGTTAGATGACAGCAGCTACTTAATTGAAAGGTCATATACAGCCAGACCACACTGGTTTTATAAAAGTAAAGTAAGCCATCTTTACTGAGACAGGAAGAGGAAAGAAGGGAGGGAGGGAGAGAGAGGGTGAGAGAATGAGAGAGATGATTGACAGACAGAGGCTGAAGAGAAGTAGAGAAGAAAGCAAATATTGGCCATGGCTTCAGATGCTGACTTTCCAAAGCCACTTCCAGGTTCATTTCCAGTCAGTTCACGTCATGCCTTGTTTCCTGTCTTTGGATGCCTCTGCGGTTTCCTCTTACATGCTTACAGTCAATCTTTGTTTAATCTAGTTTGAGTGGTTTTGTTTTCTTGCAATCAACATTTCCCTCTAGTGTGTCATTAGCACCTTCCAGAGACGCAGCTTCAGACCAGGAATTCAGCAGAGGAGGCGAAGATCCAGAGTGCCCGGAACTCTGGGATTAGGGAGTAGGCCACTGAGATGGCAGGAGAGGGCTCACAGAGGATTGGAAATAAAACCATTTAACTCACACTTTTATTTTACCAAGGGCTTGACTCCTCCTCCTCCTCACACTCCTTTAAAAAACTTGCCTAAACAAATAAGATTAAATTAGCTTTTTTCTTTGCGCCAAAATAGCAACAAAAAATTCAGAAAAAAGTGAAATAAAACAATCTACTTTTCTAGATTTATCATACTGTCCACTTTTATCATTTTGTCCACTTCCATCATAATTCTTGATTGTAATGTTCTCACGGAGACTCAAGTTGCAACAATACATCCTCCAGAGCTCTGAGGGCAGAAGGAAGGCTCCTTTCCATCACAGGGGCAGCAAAGCATGACTATACTTGCATTGTGCTGACCATGGAGAGCTTCCCCTGAGTGTCCACACTACCTTAGTCTCCATGAAACAGATGAAAATGCACTTTTTTTTGTTTAAAATTGGATCACATACTTTTTTCAGAAACCCATACATCTTTAGGATATTTGAAGAAGTAAGAACCAGGGCTCTTTTCAATAGGGGTTGTCTTATAAAGAAGAAACCAGCAATGTGGCATCAGGGCAGTCTGTGCCTAGAAAGATCAGTGCAGTGAGCCAGACGGTGCATCTCTGTGCAGATGTACCTCAGGGCACACGAGGCTATACCAGCTCCACAGAAATGATCCATGGCTCCCAACGACTTTCATTGGATTGTGCCAGAGGGGTTATATGACATCTACAGAAGCAATCAATATGGCCCCTAATATTCAGGAATGCCTCTGTAAGCAAACACAAGTTCCTGCTGACATTATTTACAATAATGACAATGTAAGAAATTGTGACAAAGCAAGAAACCCATCTGTATTCATGGCTCATGCTCTTAGTTCTGATCTGCTGGCATAATGCCCTCTTAATGCTCTCATTTATTTATTGCCATCCAGCTCCTGAGCTCTGTTCTTTCTGCCTATTATTTGTTTATTCTTAAACTAGAGCTTTTCGACCCTGCAAGTGATTATCCTCAAACATCAAAGAATCTAGGTAGCATGCAGTCCATGTTCTGCTTAGAACCTAAACAACTGTTGTTAGGTTTAGATGCCAGTGCCCAGCACTTGCTATTGTGTTGTGAATCCAAGTGCAACGTATGCTGGATATAAACACACTATTGTTATGATAAAATAAGTAGGTGACAGTACACTCATGTAGAGTGTTCTAACATTGACATGTTGGTTAAAATAAAAAAAGTGAACATTTTTATCTTGATGGATTTATCTGTTAAAAACAATAAACTCTAACACCAATCAAGTGGAGAAATGGGGTAAGGGGACATAGGAAGACGGAAAGGCACTCAGCTATCTTTGATGGTTTGGATATTTAAAACAACTGCATTATTCCATGTTTCCTGTTTTGGTAGCTACCCACAACTAATTATTAAAATCATTCCTTGAAGTCAATACAGACAGGAGGCACCAACTCAGGTTTAGTTTGAGACCTAGATCTAACATTGTGTCATCTGTGTACCACTAGGTAAATCCTTTGATGTGCCTGGGCCTCAGTTTCCTCATCTCTAAGCCTCATAAAATAATGATAATAAAATTAATATTTAAAATGATGATGATACATGCCCAGCTTCCCTCATTGTTCATCCAGAAAGTATTTGTGGAGTTCCTATTAGGAGCCAGGCACTGTTGTAAGTGCTAATAATACACCAGAGAATAAGACACCAATATCCCCACCTGCCACAGGCAGATGATGGGAAGCGATGATGGTGATAGGGGTGATGGTAGTGGACAAGAAAAAAAAAACAACAACAACAACAGCTAAAAATGAAAAAACTGAGAGGGGTGTTAGGTGATAAGAAAGATGGGAGGAAAGACAAAGTAGAACAGGGCAGAGGACTCAGAGGATGCATGAGTGGCTAAGAGTTAGCATGACGTAGTGGATAGAGTTGGCCAAGAGGCTTGGGGACAGGGTGCTCCAAGCAGCAGGCCCTGCTAGGCAAAGGCCTCGAGGGAAGCTTGCCTGCTGTGTTCTGTGGACCCAAGAAGGTCCCTGTTATCTGAAGTCATGTTGAAGATGCAGTGGAGGGGAGAGAAGAGTGCTAAGGGGTAGAAGGAAGAGGGCGTTACACAGAGCCTTTGGAAGAACCTTAGATTATTATTGATTGTAATCCTTTACTGGATTGATTTAGAAAGTGAGTCATTCCCCTTCCTCCAGATTTCTCCTGATGGTTTCTTATCTGTGAAGCAAGCCCTCTCTCCATGGCTTCTGTTTTCCCCAATAGTTTGAGGAGCACTTAAATCAACCAAGGAGCACCCTTGCACCCCAGTGGATCACCGGAAGCAGCTCCGTTTTGTTGCCCTGCCATCCTCAACAGTGACTCTCAGACTCCTTTTCACATCCACCTACAAAGAGGAAGTGGAGCGCTAACGAAGATGGGTGCCAGGGCTCTTGCGGGTTTCTCTCAATTCCACCCACACACAGCGATTCTGCCTTTATTGGCCAAACAGCAGTCTGCCCAAGGAAAGCTGATTTCTAATCTGTTTGAGCAAAAGAAACTTTTATGGATAGACGAAAACCTCACAGCATGAGGCTTGGGAGAGGGATAGGTTCTTATTGATGGCATCAGGGCACAAACCCAGCTTTTCTCACTGCAGCTAAACTCCATTGTGATTCCTGTTCAGCACACACTGTTCAGTACACCGACTGGGATCAAGAACAATAAGCTTAGGTACAGGCAAAACCTCTCCATCCTTTAAGTACCTTACTCTTTCCAAAGGCAGGAAATTTAACCCAAAGCTGTAACCATGGGCATCTGAAAATTTTCTAGACAATTCTACTAAATGGTGAGCATATTCATCATAAAATATATGAGAAGGATAGATTTAAATTCTTACTTCCCTTCTTCATGAAGACAGAGAGGTTTTACTTTTGTTGTTGTTAAGTGTAAGAGATGGTTTGCAGAAAATCTGTATTCTTCTCTTAGGCCAGAAACCCCTCTCTCCAAAATATCAACTCCATTCATCACATTCATTAGAATATTTGAAAATAAGGTGGTTTCACTTTCCTGGTGTACAAACACTCCAGAGTATGAGCTGGTGACACATGAAAGCTGCCTATGTTTGTTTTTTTAAAATGTAGCCATCACATTTTAAATAAGCACATGCTTCATACAGCTCTGCTCTGAACACGGTGTATGAAAGGCGTTTTCTTTGGCCAAGCTAGTCTGAATAGACCTGTGGGAAAATCCTAAAACTAAACCACAAGCGGGATAAAAACTGGCCAGTTTCTAGGTCCTATGCAGAAAGGAAACAAGTTGGTCTTTTTCTACTTATATCCCTTGCCTAATTGTAAAACAAAAGCCGTTCACTGGGCTGTGATGGATTGGTTCTCACAGGGTGCAAACTTGGGAAGTTTATAAAAGAATATTCTCTCTTCCTCTGTATCTTGTGTGACTATTTAGTAGAAGGAGTATGGTTAATGTTCAGGCTTTGGGCCACATTCTTAATGATCATATAAATGCAGACAATACACAGACTCACATTGAAGAGAAAGAAGAAAGTGAGAGAGAGAAAGAGAAGAGAGCTGAAAGAAAGTTAAGAGGTCAAGTTCAACTTGACTTCTAAGTTTGCTAACAAGATGCATAGGAGTGGCCTCATGCATGCATGACTGCAGTCAGATGCTTGCGTAAGAGGCAATTTAAGGCTACATAAAACCAATCTCGAGTGGAATGAGCATGGTGATTGTTCATTGGGGCCACAGTAGGATGTGCTATCTTGTAAAGACACAAAGCAGATGGCAAAGTTTTTCTCTACCACTTTTCAGAGAGCAGGGTTGATATGGATCTGATAAAACAAGTTTGAAATTCTAGTGCAGCAAGCACTCATAATTATCTAGCAAGAAATTCTAGTTTCAACCATCCACTTCTCTAAGACATATCAGGTTCTAGGTCAAGTGTTTTTACACATAGCACCTCATTTTATCTCCACAATAACCAATACATTTTTACAAAAGTATTAAGGTCCGAGAGGCTGATCATTAAAAAAAAAATGGCATAAATTCTGCAGGAAACATTTTAGAATTTCTGACTCACTCATTTACTTTAAAAAATGTTTTGTTTAATAATACTTATATGCTATATTCTAGGCACCATTCTTCATGCTTTCTAAATTTTAGCTCATAAAATTAGGAGGAAAAAATGTGCATTTCATAGATGAGTAAACTGAGCCACAAATAGGTGAGTAACTTCTTAATGGTACACAGCTGCTGGATTCAAATCTAAGATTCCACCATCTTAACTACTGCGCTGTATTATTTCTCCTGGTGAGGAGTTTGAGAGTCAGTTTAAAGGCTGGCTGATTTAATGCCCAGATATCTGCATTTAGATTTCCCTTGCTATCCTTGTGTCTGAGATAGTGGCTATAAAATAATGATGTCCATAAGTAACACTCTTGCCATATTATAGTGATTTTAGAGAGTGAGTTTGACTACAAGGGATTTTGGCCAACATGCCCTCTTTCAAAACACATTTTGGTAGATAATACATTAAATGCAAGTGGAAAAAGCTTATTAGCACAAATATAATGAATGAAACCCAAAAGCCCAGTGTTCATTTTACTTGTTATACAATAACTCCTTTGAAAATAAGTAAATTGATACTCTGGCAAGGACATAAACAATTTCGGCTTCAGAAATGTTATTTATAGGGTATTAGACAAAGTGGTTCCCTCCACAGATTCAAAGACTCAGTAGAACACCCCTTCGGGTCTTGTTTATCCTAGATCTGTTTTAAATTCATGGAAACAGAGACCTCTCCATTTCACTACAGTGCAGATGGACCCAACAATAAGCATTCTGCTTAGACATAGCTCTTTGCACCTTGTTTACGGAGAGCTTCATTTGGCATAGTAGGACTGGGTTTGCACTAGGATCTCTGTCAAGAAGTGGTTAAAGACCAACTAATGAGGCTTATATAAGCAATGAGCAAAGCAAAATCTTGTTTTGCTGCATGTCATGAAGAATATTCTATTATTTCACGTTACTAGGTGATTGAAGGAACTGATTATATAGATGGTTGTCATGGATATGCACTGCTCCAACTGGTCCTAGATTATAATAGGATCCTGTAATGTGAAGTTTAGTAATCTCAGGCAAAAGGCTTTGGCTTTGTGAACTGGTAGAAGCCTGTGTGTCAACATCTGAGACCAATTAGGATGCTCACAATCATGTTTATAGGCTCCAAGGTCCAAGAGGTAGAATACTACTGCAGACACACACACACACACACACACACACACACACACTCAAACACACTCACACACACACACACACTTTTTAAATTAACTTTTTTTTTTCTTATTATGCTTTGTCTCCAAATCTAAGTTATGTTTCGGTGGAACTGACCCGAACTGTTGATCTGTGAACAATGGTTCATAGGACTGAATTCACTCAATTCTGAGATTTAAAGAGATAAATTTAAGTATGCTTCCATCTTTGTGTGCACTTGGTAGTCTGAACTGCTTAGTGCTCAAAATTAGGGTTACTTTAAATTCTGGAATTCTCTGTATACAATCTTCATCCAGCTATTTTTTTCCCTCTTTCTCCAAGAAAATCTTGGTGTAAATTAAGTAGACTGAAATATTGGGCCATTATGAGATGCCCCTTAACTACTAGATAAAACAGATCTAAGCATCAAATGTCCATGAATGGATCAATGAATCATTGGAGAATAGGGAGAAGCTAGTTAATTTCAAAGAAATTGCTCAATTTCAAATATCTCTAGGATGGGAACACTTGAAATACCTTTGTAGTCTATCTTGCAATTGTTCACATTGTTTTTACCCCATTTTCTTTCATTTTCTCATTTCCTTGTTTATTTTGGAAGAGATTAAAATTTTGATTTCACCTGAATAACATTATCAGTCATTTTGAGTTGGCCAGAAAAATATGTCTTCCTCCTGTGAATCCCACAAATTGGAAAACCCTGAGCAACTGCCTGGAGGTTAGACAGGAAAAACCTCATTTCTCCAGACTCTCCATCTACAGTCAAAGCTTGTCTCAATCCAAATCCTGCCGTACCTACAAACACACAAGAGACAGACAAGGCTCGGGGGTCAGGTGGTGTGGGTTCAAATCCCAGCTCTTCCACATATTAGCTGTGTGAGCTGTGGCTGGTGCTTCAACTGCGTGGGCTACTGGTTCTTCATCTCTCAATTGGGTGATAATGACACCTACCTCAAGAGAGCTGTTGAGAAGATGAATGGGTGGTTGGTGGCACAGGTAAAGCTTTAGCACAGGGCCTGGCACATAGCACATGCTCAGGGAATGCTATTTCTGGGAGAGGTGCCAGAGCTGGAGTCTCACAGCCCAGGCATCTGAGGCAAGTGCCAAAGTTTAAAGCCAAACTCTGCCTCTTGAAAAGCCTTGGATTTTAGGCAAGTTACTGATTAGGCAAATATGAGCCATAGGAACTTTCTGAGAGTAGACCATTTTTGACCTGCAAAAAAATGGCCATTTGCCAGGGTCTGACCGAATCCATAGGTGCCTCAGTGTTTTTACCCACTAAAAATAGGTGAAGTAATCATTTCATAGGTTTCTTATGGGGTTTAAATGAGTCAGCATTCATAAAACATGCAGGGCAGTGTTTGATATATAGAAAGTGCTCTTTAAGTATTTACTATTATTATTTTTATTACCCTCATATATCATTACTGCCTGACACAAGCTTTTCTCAAGAACAGCTTGCTTATTAATCCTTCTTTTCGCTTCTGTCAATCAGCCTTTCTGTGCTGCTTTCAATCCCCCCTGGCTCCTTCAAAGCTTGGTCTCAATCCATTTGACTGACCCACTCACTCAGTTCCTATTGTCTCTTGGCATTTGTGTACTAAGGAAGACCTGAGGTTGCACTTTAGTTGTCAGTGGCTCCCATAGACTATGGAGGTCCTAGAGAAAACAACATTTCTTCAGCTTTAATTATGCCTTTTTATGATGTAATGGTTATTTTGTATCTTTAGAAAATTTCCTTCAGTTATATTCAAAGGATCTCTACTGTCTTCTTTATATTTTTAAACAATCTTAAAAAAATAGAGCAATTTTAGGTTTATAGAAAAGTTTGCAAAGATAGCACAGAGGATTACTGTGTATGCTTTGCCCAGTCTTCATTAATATGGAAGCCTTGCATACCGATTATATATTTGCCCAAACTAGGAAATGTACATTTATGTTACCATTTTACATTATTCCTTTTCTATTTTTTTTGTCCTGAGGATCCAACCCAGAATGCCTTGCATATGCTAGGCAAGCATTCTACCACTGAGCTACATCCCCGGTACATTATTCTTAACTTAACTCAAATTTCATCAATTTTCTACTGGTATCCTTTCTCTCTTCCAAGAGCATCCTATCCAGGATGCTACAGCATATTTAATCATCATATCTCTTTAGTGCACACTGGTTGGGGAAAGTTGCTTATTTTTTCTTCCTTTTTCATGACCCAGCTACTCTTGAGAAGTTCCAATTGAGTATTTAATAAAATTTAATAAACTTGAGTGTGTTTAATTTTTTTCTTCTCATGATTAAACTAGGATTATAAATTTTGGAGAAGAATATCACAAAGTAAAAGTGGCTTTTTTATTATGTCATATTGGGGGCAAAAGATACTAGGATGACATCTCACTATTGGTTTTTGGTTTGTTTTGGTTTTGGTTTTTGCAGTGCTGGGGATGGAACCCAGGGCCTTGTACATGCTAGGCAAGTGCTCTACCACTGAGCTGCATCTCAGCCCCCTACTGGTATTGTGAACTTTACTAACTCTATATCATTTAACAAAATAGAATTTGTACATAGGATTCTCACAGGCTAAAGTTACCAAGAGACTGCTGAAAGGTAAGAAGTAGCCAGATTTCTAAAACTGCAGCTTTTTGAAATCACTGAACAGATTTGTTCAATTGTTGTCAACTTTCATCAGATCTAACACCCTGTTTTTTTTTCAGGTCAATCTTCTGGCTTTTATTCCTAGATTTCAACATGTTTGGCCAATATCTTTACTTAGGTTTGTTTGGCCCACTGCTTAAAACATTCAGGGCACTTTTCGAAGTCATTTATTAACTTTGCTCAAGAAATTAGACATGAAAAGATAAGTCAGCTCCTTCTAATCTTTCATATAAGCTTTCTGGAATATTCTTGATGTTTCAGCTGTTTCTATTGGTTTTTATTAAAAAACCAATATCTTCTAGAGAGAAACTCCTTAAGATTTGTAATGCTTTTGAGATGTTTCACTTCATGTCATGAATAGATCCATTTAACCTAAATAAGGTTCTCAAGTGTTCATGAGCCAGGTTATTTAATTTCAACAGCCTAACAGTTACTAAGATTAAGGCAAATGGTTTCATATATTATTTTAAAAAACTGCTATAGTAATATTTAATGGTTAAATAAGTTAGCATTTTTTTTCTGGAGGGGGGGAAATGGTCACCATCAACACAAGTGCCTAAAATGTTGCCAATCTAAACTGCAGCTATACAAATTCCACAGGGGGAAAAATGGAGAGAAGAAAATACTGAAGTCCTAAGATTCTTTCCTTTTAGGATGAAAGTAATTGGTTTTTGTTGTTGTTTGTTTTTTGGTACTGGCTTATTTTCTTTGGGTAAAATACAAAAGAAGCTCTTTTCTGTTATAGCAAAATAGTATGAAATATACTATTTTGCTATAACAGCCATTAACACCCTGTTTTTATAATACATATTTTTTTACTGCCTCCTTGAATCTTCTAAAATGAAATTTACTGATGATATAATTTATCTGTACATATAACCACAGAAACCAACATATTATTCTAATTTTAATATAAAGGAGAAATGAAAGGACAATGATTTACTATATAGTAATATATATCTCAAGCTATAAAAGTTCAGACATGACTATTCTAGAAGCCATCACTAAGTGGATATATATATATATATTTCCATAAATGGGACATACATAAATGTAGACAGATTTAAGACTCAAAAACAATGAGCAGGTTTGTCAGAGGTGAGCTGATTTTCCAAAACTATGAACAACACTTGAAAAAGTTTCAAAGCAAACAAAATACCAACTCCCTTGATTTTTATGCTGGTTTCATTAATGGAAAAATCCATGACTTATTAAGAACATGCAGAAATATCATATATTTAAATATAAATGGAGTTAAGCTCAGATAATTATAAACAGGATTTTCTTTTTTAAACTACATGAATATCTGGAAAGCTGTGTGGATGGAGAACAATGCTTTATTGTGAAAGCCTACCCACTAAATGCCAATGGCACCCGCTAATCAGGAAGGGCAAACAAAACACCCCGCGACTTTCTAAGATAAAATTTCCAAAATATGGAGGTCATGGTGCCCCAGTTGAGAACACCACTGGTAAAGTCAAGTCCAATCACTTCATTTCACAGCTAGGAGTGGGGCTGTAGTCCATGTAGTCAGCACAGAAGAGCATAACTGAACCTGGACAGCCATGTGTGGTGGTGCACACCTGTAATCCCAGCTACCCTGGAGGCTGAGGCAAGCAAATCACAAGTTCAAGGCCAGTATGGGCAACTTAGCAAGACCTGTCTCGAAATGAAAAAAAAAAAAAAAAGAGGTGCTGAGGAGGTAGCTCAGTGGTAAAGCACTTGAGTGGTGTGTGTGAAGCTCTGGTTTCAATCTGTAGTACCACAAAAAGATACTTGAAAAACCCTCTGGGCTCAGTGGCTTATGCCTATGATCTCAGTCAGTGATTTGTGAATAGGGAGGCTGAGACAGGAGGATTGCAAATTTGAGGCCAGCCTGAGCAATTTAGTGAGACCCTGATTCAAAATAAAAGCATAAAAAGGACTGGGTGTGTAGCTCAGTGGTAGAGTTCTATTGGGTTCAATACCCAGTTACACTCATACACACTTCACAAAAGCAACAACAACAACAACAAAAACCCCAAAACTGAATTTAGAAGTTAAATTTGCCAGCTTCTAATCTGCAAGCTCTGGTAATTTTTGATAAAATTGTAAATATCTATGGGGAGCTGGGATGTGGCTAAGTGTTTGAGTACTTGCCTTGTATGTGCAAGACCCTAGGTTTGAGGCCAATCACTGCAAAACACAATGAAACAACCCTGGATTGCTGCTGCAATGGAGAGCAAATCATGCAATTCATCACACACACACACACACACACACACACACACACACAATCCACCATCATCATTATCTCCACCACCAACTCAATTCCTGCACACAGGCCTTCATAGGTTTCTCAGAGAATGGAGGAGAAACTTCAAGTTCTTAGGCTGGTCTGAAAGGCCCTGCAGGACTCGGCCTTTGTCTGCTTCTCCAGCTTTATTTTGTACCATTTTCTCCCTTGAACTTTCTGCTTCCAGAGTGATTTTGCTCTGTCACTGGCAGGAGTTATCCTCCTGCCTGCCTCAGGACCTTGGCACAGACAGTTATTCTCCCTAGGCTCCTCCACACTTTGCTTGGCAAACTGCTTATTCTGTGTAGCTTGGCTTAAAAGTCACTTCCTAAGAGAACCTTTCTCTGAGTCCCTAAAACATCTTGTTGGATGTTTTCATAGCGCTCTTGTTTCTTAATCACATGCTTACCAGAGCTTATGATTAAGTATTTATTTGTGTGATTCTGGATTTGCTATCTGACATCTCCACTGGGCTGTGAGCTCCTGAGGACACAGCAGTTTTGTCAGTTTTCACTCATTCCCAGCACACAGCATAGTGCCTGGAACAGAGTAGCTTCCAAATATTTGCTGGATCCATGAATGGATGAATAATTGGGTTTCCTGCCCAGAGTGACTTTCAGGCTGGCTGGAAGGTGGACACCATGGGGGAGACATAATCATGTTTTTTTTACGACGAGCAGCAGCATAATATTTTGCTTTGATTTTGCCTCAAAGAGAGAGAGAGACCTGCTATTTGAGATTGCTTGTTCTGACTTGTTTTCATAGTTTGGTTTTAAAAGAACACAATGGAGTAGACACACCTACTCCATTGATGTGTCCAGGGTGAGTGGAGGCTCTTGCATCCGTCTGGAGCTGGCTTTCCTGCTGGAAGGGCCTGGACTTAATAGCATCTTTGCAAGCTTCAGATTTACACAATGCAACCTTATAAGTATCCTTCCACTGTTACTAGCAATAACATCTTCTCTCTTAATATTATGCATTTTGCTTCATATTTTTCCCCTCCGACTTTGGTCTTTGGATATCACTTTCATTCATTTGGCACCTCTGTACATCACCAGGACTATTATTTATTGATGTTTTTTCTTTGAGTACATCACATCCTGACATCAATGCAGCTCTCACCTTAAAAAAAAAAAAAACAAAACAGTAATATGCATGAACTCCAAAGTTACTGGGTTTCTCATATTCACGTGGGAAGGATGCTCTTTTTCTTAGCAGTGTCCCTGTGAGGGAGGCACACTGAGGCAGGCCTTCTTCCTGACCCCAATCTGTTAAGAATATTGAAGAATGGTTTCGGCAATTTGCCCCCAATGTCACAGAGTTGGTGGAGGTGATGGGACTAGGATTCAAAGTGTGTGGTTTCAGATGCTGTCCTGGGTTGTCCCTGTCATACTCACACAAACCATTCATAACTGGGTTCTCCCCCCACACCAGACCTTCCAGAAATATGAATTGTTATGGGACTATTGATGTCTTCTAAAGGGAAATTTATCTCCAAGGTTTTGTTCCCTGAGCTATACTTTTTAGTTGCCTCATCCCCATTATAATTTTCTGACTCATCTGTGAGCCGTGTATCATCTACAAAGGCTGCATTCTTGTTGGCAATACCAGAATGTTCAGTTTTGATGATGGATGCCGTTACACACACTTGTAGAGACAGGCAAGTCTGCCTTCTCTGGGGAGGTACAATGTTTGTTTCATGCTAGTGTCGAATTCATCCACGAGGAGTGCTTCTCAGAGTATCCAAGGTGTCACTCTCCCAGTGCCATGGCAACCCTTCTGCGAGGCCACAGTCTGGCTCCAACACGGGAGGCATCTGCCTTGCTGATTATGGAAGCCGCTGACTTCTGGGAGATTCTGCTTTCTCCCGACAGTCGGCTCGATGGCAGCGTGCTGTTTCCCTCACGGTTGCAGAGTCATGGCTCCAGTCCTTACATCCTGTTCTTGTTTAGAATGAGGCCACATACTTGAACACAGGGACTCCACCCTGACAGGCCATCCCACTGTGAGCTGCCTTAGCTCCTAGCCTGCAGTCACACTGGCATTCTTTCTGGTCCTAGTGGAACATTTCTAGGTCACTCCTACCATGAGGCTTTTGCCCTTTCCATTCCCTCATTCTGGAATGTTCTTTTCCCATCGCTTGCCACAACTATCTCTGTCATTCACATTTCAACTTAGTGTTCTCTCTTTAAGGCCTTCTGTTGTCTATCCTACATAAAATAGTACCCCCAACTCCTCATCCCAGTGGATCTATTTTCTCCGTGGAACTTACTACCACAAAATATCTTGCTTGTGTGTTAACTTATGGTCTGTCTTCCTCCTGCCCCTTAATAGAATGCAACTCCACCAACGGATCACTGTGGCCTCAGTTTACCACTTCCTAGGGTTGAGCAAGGCATCTGACAAGCGATTGCCAGGTAGATAAATGCATGATATGATCCAGTCACTGCATCGAGGTGCGGGGGAAGGAGCAGGACTGTGGAAGAAATTAAGATCACAGACTTAGGAGCTAGACAGGCCTGGGATCCATTTCAACCTTTTCTCCTCTGTGGCTATGTGCTTTTGGCAAGTTACTCAATCTCTGCTCTTTTTGTTGTTTTGTTTTTGTTTTTGGCAATGGGGATTGAGAGCAGGAACGCTTTACCACTAAGCTACATCTCCAGGCTTTTTTTTTTTTTTTTTTTATCTTTTGTGAGATAGGGTCTTGCTAAGTTGCTGAGGCTCCTCGCATGGAACTAGTGCTCCTCCTGCCTCAGCCTCCCTAGTTGCTGGGACCACAGGTATGCACTACCATGGCCAGCTTCACCTCTGTTCTTTGTGTGTATCAGGACTGAGTGGCAGTATATCATGTGCCTGGTTCAGTGCCAGTCACTGTAGTAGGATCTCAGTAAGCATTCATTGACTCTCCTTTCCCTACAAATGTCAAAGAAACTCACAAAACCCATGACGCTGTCTTCGTAACATACTTGATAGCGAATACAGAACTCAGACATCCATATATTTAGTACGATCTGCTTAAGCATAACTGCTGCACACTTTGCAAAAAGCAGTGACATTTTTGACATTTGGTTATTTCATGTAGACTCCTGATAGGGTTTGTAATCTTAAATCCATTGAAAGAATTGAGTATTTTAGTGCAAGACCTGTTTGATAGGGGTGTCCCTGCCTCTGTGCATTCAATTATTTTCTCTATAATAGAACCACATGCACCTTACATACTTCCTTCGATAGTTGAACATTATGTTCCTCGGGTGGCATAAATGACTTTGAAGTACTTGTCAGCAACTGGCTTTCCTGTATGGTGCAGTGACCATTCAGTTCACAGTGGCATTTTACTTCTGAAGCTGTTGTTCAGAATATTAAAAAGGGCACGAGACAGATTTCATTCCTTTGCTTCAAGGACTGTGATTTTGCAAAGCTGGACCCTGTTGTCTGCTTGGGAGGCTCCAGTGCATGTTTAAACCCTGTTTTGAATTTGGTCTAGTACTTTCCCCCTCCCTGCCCATCTTGATGCGGCGACTTTTTAGATTAGTCCTGTAGGACTTTTCAGATGTTGAGACAACTAGAGTATACCATTTTTCTTTGAAAGCAACAATAAGAAGTTGCATTTTGGATTCTGTTTCTTTCTTTTTCTCTCTCTTTGTTTCTTTTTGCAGTACTGGGTGCTCTACACTGAGCTCCATCCCTGGCCCCTTTATTTTATTTTGAGACAGGGTCTCACCAAAATTCCCAGGCTGTTTTTGAAATTCTGATCCTCCTGCCTCAGCCTCCCCTGTGGCTGGGATCATAGACATGCACCACTATACTCTGCTAAATTTTGGATTCTCATAGGTCAGGCTTTCTCGGTCTCAGCACTACTGATATTCTGGGTTGGCTAATTCTTTGTTTGGAGAGCTGTCCTGTGCACTGAGGCATGTTGAACAGGCATCTTGGGCCTCTCCTTGTAGATGTTGGGACCACACTCCAAGTTGTAACAACCAAAATAGCTCCAGGCAGGGCCAAATATCCCCTTGCTAGGTGAGGGTGGGGATGGGCACAGTTGCCCCTTGTTGAGGACCACTGAGGTGGAGCTTCACTGTGGGAGATTATCACCATCATTAATAGTAGCAATGGTAGAATTTCGTGCATGCTAGGCAAGTGCTCTACCACTGAGCCACACCCCCAGCCCCTGGGAGATTATTTTGTGGTCACAAGAAAGCCTCTGAGTGTACTCTGGCTTCTCTTGGCTACCCTGGGGACTTTTTGACCTCTGAGTTTCCTGGGGAATAGATTGTGATGTACTTGTAAGCAGGTGAAACAAGAACTAATAATAAAAAAGGAAATGGTAAGAGGGAGAGGTGCATGGATGCATTCATTCTTCTCTCTTGCTTTGCACCTCTGTTAGTCTTCCAGAAGGGCAGAGATGGGTTATCCAGGAAGAGGAATCTGGATGAACTGGAGAAGCTGCAACTGGGAAGCCCAGGACCTGAAGATGGAACTGGGGTGGGGGCAGGGGGTTGGGGAACTTCAAGTAACCCTGATATTTAAATTGAGGTGTCAGCAGTTTGCTGCAAACAGCACTGAAGAGGGTTTTTGGAGGCAAGTCAGACATTTGCCTGGGCTCTTGGTAAAAACCACAATGTGTGAAAAGTCATTTTTGCCACCACCTCTGTTTCTGAGCCTCCCCACCCACCTCCTCTTTCCCTGCTCTGCAGACACATTGCCTCCTACTGCCCTCTGGTTGCTCAAAGTCCACCTCAGCCAGGCTGAGCCATCTGTGCAGTGTGACTTGCCTCCATTTCCACTCTCCTTCCCTGAATGCTAATTTCAGCTGTTTCTCAAGGGTTCAGGGTAAAGAGGCAAAACCTTCACACTGAGGGCAGAAGACTCGGCAGGTTTGACCTGTTTAGGAGATGTTTGGATTCTTAAGAGAGAAGCTTGTTACTCCCCTTTTAGAAGATGCTTTGGATGGAACAAAGAGCTTTTGCATGGCATATCTAGTTTCTCTGAAGGAGCATCCTGGTGTGCTGCTATCTCCCCACCCCTCAATCACACATATGGATTCAATAAACAGGAGATATCACCAAGAAAGAGACCACACGAGGTGAGTTGTGAAACAATCCAAACTCCTTAGTCTGGCTTATAAATCCTTTATGATAATCTGCCTTTCTAAACTCATCTCCATTCATTCACCAAAATAATAGTGGAAAAGATGGACACAGACCCTGAACAAAACTCCCCTCTCCCCATGTTACCCAATGAGATACACTCAAGAAACCAGGCAAAACAAGAGGGGGCAGTGTGTTAGCCCAGGATAGGTATAGGTGGCTGGTGAGCACCTTGTGCATGCAGCTAACCTGGAGGTTAGTTCCTGAGTGGTCCAGAGAGGACATCTCAGCTCTCCCCAGCCCCACCTGTCTATACCTGGCATGCTTTGTCACCCTTCTTTGTCTTTGGACAGGATAGTCTCTCTCTTTGGAATACCTTTTCATTATCTGACAAATTTATATCCCTTAGGATCCAGCATAACTGTTACTTCCAAAAGAATTTCTCTGACCATTCTTTGCTTTCCACAGTTTTTCTTTTTGCCATGTCCCCCCCGTCTTATAAACCAAATGTACTCTTTCCTGTAAGTCTTTATGTATCACCTCGATGGAAATGTACATCACATCAATTTGTAATGATTCACTTATGTGTCAATCTTTCCCATTAAACTTTCCTCAAAGATGAAGTAATGAAGTATTTTTTAACCCCCAACTCCCAGCACAGGGCCTGACACACAGAATTACTTAGTAAATATCACTGAATGACCAACCGATGAACCTGATGAACACATTCAGACTAGTGATAGCAAGAGGCCTCCTGTAGGCTTCCTTGTCTTCTATTCTGAGATACACTGTATATACAGAAGAGTCCATCACACACACACACACACACACACACACACACACACACACCTCCAGTGTAAAATGAAAAGCCACATAAACACAGCCCAGGTTACAAAATAACCCCTCTATTCTTAATTTATCAGGGATGTCATTGACCTGAATTGAGGATGTCACTCAGATAAAGATGAAAAACTTTGTATTTGACCTGAAGTTATTGGAGTCTTCTTCTAAGCAAATACTCATCTTGAACCTTAGGTCTGGTATTCTTTTTTTAGTTTTAGGTGGAAACAATATCTTTATTCTATTTTTATGTGGTGCTGAGAAATGAGCCCAGGGCCTCATGCATGCTAGGTGAGCTCTCTACCACTGAGCCACAACCTCAGCTCCAGGTCTGATATATATATATATATATATATATATATATATATATATATATATATATATATATATATATATATATTTAATTTAGTTTTTAATTGTAGTTGGACACAATACCTTTATTTTATTTATTTTTACGTGGTGCTGAGGATCGAATCCAGACCTTTGCATGTGCTAGGCAAGTGCTCTATTGCTGAGCCACAACCCCAGCCCCAGGTCTGATATTCTTGATACTAAATATTTGGCCAAAAGCCAAGCAGTTCAGTCGAACATCATTCGGCCAACGTGGTCTGAAATCTAGCTGCAGGAAGCTATTCGCTCCACTGGACAGTATCTTGCAAAAGATCTCTTTCATCTTCCTTCCCCTTATATATTGAGTTTGCAGGCTTTTGTGGACTCTGTCACATTTGAGGAAAAACAATTAATGTGGGAGCCTTGCTGGGATTATCTGCTGATAGTTAACTTGTGTGCAGATCAGTCTGTTTGTGGATTGATGTTAGTACAGATAGTTAAACTCTTGCCAGGTTATTCAGAAGGAGTGTACTCAGCTCTGCTTTCAGTGGAAATCAACCATCTGCCTCGCTGCGCTGGGTCAGAACATTGTGCCTTTGGAAAGGCCATGGTTACAGGAGGCATGGCAACCAGCTCCGGTGTGGCACAGTGTGGAGCTGGCAGCACTCTGCATGGGTCTCATCCGGTCCCTCTGCTGGGCTCACACAGCCCTTCTTCCCTCCTCTGCTGCCCTCAACAGACGAGGGCCATCCTCCCTCCCTCCCTCTCTTCCGCCCTTACTGCTTCTCCCCCTTTCTTCCTTAGCTGTTCAACAATTCATCTCTATGCATGTACTAGCATGATGGTTTATTCAATGGAAAATTCTTGAATCTGACTTTAATTTTCTTAAATACAAGTTTGACTAAATTTTAGGATATTATTGACTCTAGGATTCCCTTTGGTTTTACTTTCTCTCACCCCTTCACCCTATGCATGTGTGAACCTTGAATCCATGTTCATGTTCTTTAATTTAACCCCAATTTTAAATTCCTTTATAACAAATCTAACTTCTTTTCATTGTCTTCAATAACATTTCAGGCACTTTGGTTTTTCTACTTCTTTTACATGTCACTGAAGTTTTTTTTTTTTTTTTAATTTGATTGATAGTTAAAAAGCAGATAACATCATTCTTCTTCTTCTATGTTTTGCTTCAAGGAGTTCATTCATGCACAATCTATTTCCTGAGCACCTGCTTTGTACCAAATACAGTTTGAGAGGTTGAGGGTGTAGCAGTAAACAAAATAAGTGCAATCCTTCTCTCATGGAGCTGGTAGTAGAAGGGAGTTTTATATTCTAGCACAGAACTGTCCAATATGATGCCCATTAGAGACATACAGCTATTTAAATTTAAATCTCAATTAATTAAAAATTCAGTTTTCATTCACGACATCCATATTTCAAGCACTGAATAGCCATGGGTGACCAGCAGCTATGGTACTGGACATCAGAGATCTGGACCAGCTCCATCACAGGAGATTCTGGACAGGACTGTGATGGAGGAATTTGTGAGAACTACCTTCAAGCTGTGAGTCTAAGTCCCATGGAGCAATACTGTGAGATGATTAATGGTGACACCAGATGATAATTACTTCACATACAATTCTCCCTTTGAAACACGTAGATTGTGTTCAGTATTCCTGGGACCTATAGGTTTATTTTTATCTTGAGCATCTATTTTTATTTGTAAGATGGTTAAATAAGTGGGTGATAAAAGTTTTTGAAATATAGTTGGCCCTCCATTTCTTTTGACCTTGTGTAAGTGGATTAAATCAACTATAGAAGGAAAATCATTGAAAAAAACTGTGTCTGTACTAAAAATGCATAGGCCTTTTTCTTGTCATTGTTTCTTATTATTCCCTAAACCATACAGTATAACTGTTAATATAGCATTTACATTGTTTTACCTATTGCTTAAGTAACCTAGAGATGGTTTAAAGTATACAGGAGGATGCACATAAGTTATTTGAGGTACTACTCCATTTTATGTAAGGAACTTGAGCATTTGTGGATTTTAGTATCCATTGGGGTGGGAATGAGGGCCCTGAAACCAATCTCTGTGGCTACCAAGGAGGACTGAAGTTATTCATTTTCCCTTCCCATGTTTCAAGCAAGAATGGGCTCTGTACCCACCATTCCAGGGAAAGGAAGGTAACAGGGCAGAATCCAGAATAGCCTGCGAGTCTCTCTGCCTGCTTTTGTACATGTTCTCAGGGACCTGAGAGTGTGTGTAGAAGGGACAACAGAAAGGAAGATTCAGAGAGCAGATCAGAGGAGCAGGGCTAGAAAGGAGGAGAGAGAAACTGAGCCCTGCACACACACGTGAGGGTGTGCGAGAGTGAAGTCAGCTTGCACGTGTTTGTGGGCTCAGGCAGGGCAGTCCTGGCAGTTCTCTTCTGTTCTGTTCATTAGCAGCATCCCTGAAAGACAGAGTCTGAGCTCTGGGCCTGAGATGGGGCCTCATAACTCCACTGGAACTGAAGCATCATGGCGACTGGGATGATGGACATTTCAGCAGCTGTTGCGTGGACAGATGCTCAACAACTGCATCCAGCCCCACTCCCAGATGTGATCCACCCCCAGGGAAGGTTGAGAGGGGAGTCTGAGTTGGGGATCTTCCCCCAGCTTAGGGAAATGGACATACAAAATGAAAATAAGTGAAATTATGACTTAAAAAGCTGACTTCCTGGCAGCCTCTTCATTTGTGTTCTGGGAGTCATACCCACTCCACCAGCAGCGTGGTTTCCTTCTATACACACTGACTGAACAGGAATAGGCATCATCTTCTCCTTTGGCCTATTTTATTTAAGTTGGTAGAATAACACTTTTCTTGGGAAGAAAAAAGCACAAAGCAGTGTCATCTTATGTGTTTGGAGAAAACTTGAAATAGTTAGGAAATTGTCTCCATCCTGGTTTCACACTTTCCTCAACTGAACTACATGAGAATGAAGCCAGTGCAGTAACATGACTGGGTGGCTTAGATCAGGGGCCAGCAAACTGCAGTCTGTGGGACAAATCTGGCCTGCCTCCTGTTTTGTAAATAAAGTTTTATTGGCACACAGCCACACCCATTGGTTTACTTACTGTCTATGACTGCTTTTGTGGTACAATGGCAACACTGCCTAGCTACGACAGAGGCCATATGGCCCTACAGTAACATAGCATCTGGTCCTTTGTGGAACAAGTTTGATGACACCTGGCCTAGATCAGAAACTCCTTCAAGAGAAGGACCATGTCTAAAGATCTTCCTGTTTCTCCACAGGCCCAATCTGAGAAATGTAGTGGAATAAAAGATGCTAAGGCTACAATGAATTTTCCAGTGTCAAGGATGATTTGTTTTAGTGACTGCTGAGAACATAATGCCTTGAGTTGTAGCTACTAACTTTAGTTCCTAAAGAAGGTGCAATTAAGTCTCCACCAGATGTAATGCTATAGCTTGGAAGTAGTTTGTCCCCAAGAGGTTCATGTGTTAGAAGCTTAGTCCCTTGGGTGGTGGTGGTGCTGAGGTGTAGAACTTTTAACAGCAGCCCAGGTGAAGGTAATTAAGTCATTGACGCACCACCATCAGAAAGGATGAATACTGGGTCTTGTGGAATTGGCTTTTATAAAATGAATGAGCCCGGCCCCTCCTCAGTCTCTTGTTTCTTATCTTTCTACACAGTATTTTCTGCATGTGCTCCTGCTACTGTGATGCCATTCGCCATGAGGCCCTCATCAGAGCCAGCAGATACCAACACCATGCTCATGAATCTCTGGAACTGTAAGCTAAATAAACCTCTTTTCTTTATAAACTATCTAGTCTCAGGTATCTTGATACAGTAACACAGAATCAAGACTTAGACATGTAAAGAGAGAGATAATTTTATCTTGTCATCTTGTTAATGCGGATGACCAGATCAATCATCTGCTTTATATATAATCTGGGGCTTCCTACCCTGTACTATAAGAAGCCTCCAATGCCAGTGATGTCAGGTTGAATCTGTAGGGACCTAGAGCCTGAGTGCCTGTCTCAGGTTGGTTTTTTTCAAGAGGCAACCCTAAGCAACAAATTCAAGTGAAAGAGATTTGTTAAGGAAATGCTCCAAAGAGAAACTGAGTAGAAACTGGATGAAGCAGAAAAAGGAAGGATAAAAGAATCCCAAACAAGATGCAATTTCAGATGAAGTCTGAGCCTTAGCCTGTTCCCATGGGGATCTCCAGAGTAGGAATTGCACTTTGCATTCAGGAAGGTATTCTGTAGTTCTGAGGGCTAAGGAAACCAGGTTTTTACTCAGAATCCCTCCCTAACAGGCAGGAACACAGAGTGAAATGCCCCAGGGTCACAAAAATTCTCAGGCCTTCTTAGGTTCTCTGGATGGTGAAGAGGCTCTAAGGGGCCCAGGAAAATTATCAAGGTCACAGGTGAGTCTAGCAATAAAGCACATAGAAACTAGAGGGTAGGTGCAAAACTTTGGTAAAGGGGGATGAGAGGGTGTCTGGGCAGAGCACAAAGGGTACCTGCCACAACACCACATGGGATCTATGCTTACTCCATGTGATCTGAGATTACATTCCATGTTTTAATTATCCATGCCACTTCTAGAGTATGGGTCCTTGGTTATATGAGACAAAATCTTTTTCCTCTTTGGGTCCCCGCCCCCACATCTTCTTTTCTCTCAAAAAGTAAATTATTCCTCTGGGGGAAACAAAAAAAATCAGCTCTTTTTTTGTTGGGGGAATTTTCTTTTTTTATGATTATAAAGATGAAATTTTGAAATTCTCTTTGAGAATATATTATTTCTCCTGTAACATCTCTGGGGGAAATAAATCCCACAAGTTATCTGTAGAATGGTATCATGGGACTGGTTGTTCTAAGTCTAACATATTCATACTTCAAGGGATTCTTGGCTGAACTATACTCAGGTTTGGGGACCTGAGTCGTGTTCACTATATCCACAGAGATTAACTTTGGGCTTTCATACACTTCAAGCACATTCGTTTTTGTCTTTCCAGAGTTCAGAGTTCTCATATTTGGATTGCAGATTTTCTTTCCTTCCTTGATTAGTCGGGCTGCTCTTGCTCAGTGTATGTATGTTCTCCCGAAGGGGCAATGACTAGAATTGTCCATAGAGTCCCAGGCACAGTTATGCCACAGCTTGGGCTAGGTAGAGATGGCCCCTGTGTTTTGTTTTTAATACTATCATAGATGATAACATGTTTGACATCATTTTGGGTTGAGTTACATTCCATGAAAGTGTCTTTAGAATTTAACCTATAGTGATTACCTTTCCTTACCTATAGCCAAGGAAATACAGCCAGAGTATGGAAATACTAGTGTCTTTTAATGATTAATTTTATCCAGAATATATTCTTAGTGAACACTATCTGCTACTTTTCTGCTGACACACACATAAAGTCTTTCTGAAGTTCCCTCACTGTGGTTTAGTATTGAGCACTGCCATGGACTTTAGATAATTCTTCTGTTAATCTCCTGGGCCTGGCTTCCCATTTTAGACCATTTTTGCACATGTCAAAGAGGATAAGTTCCAGTAGAGTTTTTTTTAAAAAATATTTATTTTTTAGGTGTAGTTGGACACAATGCCTTTATTTTATTTACCCATTTTTATGTGGTGCTGAGGATGGAACCCAGGGCCTCACACATGCTAGACAAGCACTCTACTGCCAAGCCACAACCCCAGCCCTCCAACATAGTTTCTAATGAAACGTACTGACTTGTTTATTCAGAGGGACAGATATTTTTTATGTCTTTTTCCCACATAGTGCTAAGTTAGCTCCTCATAGATGACAAAGACATCCCAACATCCAGATGGGAGCTCAACTTTTCTCCCTGAGCACAATTTTTGGGGAAGTGGTTTAGAGCTTTTTTGAGAAAGTTTCAAGATTTAGAATATGTCACATCTGCTGATGCTTTATTTTCTACAAGATTACCTAGGACTGCGTTGGAGTATTCGTGGCAGAGTAGAAAAAGAACAGGTTTTGCAAAGGGTCAGGCAAACAGGATGGATCAAAAGGGCTCTGTTAAAGGTAGAGTTACAGTAGAGACTGAAAATGTCACGATGGGCCAGCACTAAATTTAATTATAGGGAAGGTAATAGCAAGTATAGAAAGGACTAAAGAAAAATGGAATATTCCATGCTGATATTGAATTCATTTTTGGGCAAGGTGACAAATGATGATTCTCTAGCGTCACAGGCCACTGCTGGTTTCAAAAGGAGAGCCTCCTTTGAGATGGAGACTTCCAAGACCTTTGGGGAGAGTCACCTTCAGGGTCTGGTTACACTTCACCATTATACAAAGCTAAGTATCATTAAAACCTTTTTTTAAAAAAAAAATTTTGTTGTAGATGGACAAGATATCTTTATTTATTTTTTTATGTGGTGCTGAGAATTGAACCCAGTGCCTCACATGTGCTAGGCAAGCGTTCTACCGCTGAGCCACAACCCCACCCCCTCATTAACCTTTTATATTACTACTCTTCCAGTCCTTTCCTGCCTCAAAATTCTGAGGGGAAATCTCTGGGGGAAATAAATCCCACAAGTTCTCTGTAGAATGGTATCATGGGACTGGTTGTTCTAAGTCTAACATATTCATATTTCAAGGGATTCTTGGCTGAAATATACTCAGGTTTGGGGACCTGAGTCGTATACACTATATCCACAGAGATTAACTTTGGGCTTTCATACTCTTCAAGTACATTCGTTTTTGTCTTTCCAGATTTCAGAGTTCTCATATTTGGATTGCAGATTTTCTTTCCTTCCTTGATTAGTCGGGCTGCTCTTGCTTAGTGTATGTATGTTTTCCTGAAGGGGCAATGACTAGAATTGTCCATAGTGTCCCAGGCAACTCGGGAGGCTGAGGCAGGAAGATTGCCAGTTTGAGGCCAGCCTTAGCAATTTAGCAAGATCCTATCTCAAAATTAAATAAACAAACAAATAAAAAGGTCTGAGGATGTAGCTCAGTGGTACTTCATCTGTGCAAGGCTCTGGCTTCAATCCTCAGTGCTTCAAACAAAAACAAAAACAAAACAAAACAACAAAATTCTTATCCTAATTAGTCCCACCACGCTTCCCCTCCCTGTCATCCTCTCTTCCTGCAGTTGGGGCTCCTGCAGGCACCACCCTCTTCTTTGATATTTTCCTCATGTGAAGCTGGGATTTGTGCCTAACAAATTTTCCCAGTATGGTTCCCTTCCCCTCCCCTTTCTATAAGCCTTTTGGAACCCCTCATCACTGGACAAAAATCCCTTTGCTTTTCATACATTTGTGAATGCATTTGGGTTTCAGAGATAACTAGCTGTGTTCTCTTCAACACTCTTCACCCCTTTCCAACCACTGATTGCTTTTCATTCTTGTGCAAAAAACCCTTAGAGTTTCTGGTCATCCTGATCACAGTCTTCCTGTTATCCTCTCCTGACTTACTACGGACAACTTCAATATCTGTATTGGCATATACAGAAGAACCTAGCTTCAAGATGCTTGACCTCAATTCCAACTTATCATAGAAACCACTTTATAGATATCCCTTCACTTTGTAATTATTCTAGATTACTCCACTTCTTAATTCTGCAATTACCCTACTTCTTCTTCCTCTTCTTCTTTTGGTACCAGGAATTAAACCCAGAGGTGCTTAACCACTGAGCCACATCCCATCCCCTTTTATATTTTATTTAGAGACAGGATCTCCCTGAGTAGTTTAGGGCCTTGCAGAGTTGCGAGGCTGGCTTGAACTCCTAATCCTCCTGCCTCAGCCTCCTGAGCCACTGGGATTACAGGTATGCACCCCAGTGCCCAGCTGAAATTACTATACTTCTTAATGGTAAATGCCAATTTATCATTCTTTGGCCACTTCTTAGCATCACAACTCTTAGGATCCCTAGTTCCCAATGTGCTTGTGGCTCAGGCTAGAAATCTGGTCGTCTGATCATTGTTTTTCCTTCTCGGCTTTTACCAACATTATATCTTTACTTTTTTTTCCTTCTATCTACTATACAGCCTAACCATGCAAATAGGTGAGATATGTGCCAAGTCAGTGACGTCTCTCATTTCCCCTAGTAGTGTTTACAAGACATCACAGTTCTTTGGGAAACTCCCCTTCATTGATACTTTCTCTGCCCCTCCTCCCTGCCCAATAAATACACCACCTTTCCTCCCTCTTCCCTAATAAATGCATTTGCCTTCCTACTCATTTTCTCTTAAATTACTGTGATTGGTTCTTGTACTCAACACTGAAATGCATATTCTTGGCAAAAAGCCACCAGTGACTTCCTAAACCTCTAATTGAGTGAATTCTTCTAAATATTCAACTCATTGAACTTTTTTCTCTTGCATTTGACGTTGTTCACTACTCTGTTTTCAGCATTCCACTCATGCTTCCTGTCTCTCTCTACTTATCCTCCCTGGCAAGCTCACCTGTCGTGGCTTTCACGATAGTTACATTCTTGATCCCCAATTCTGTTTCACCAGTCCAGCTGTTTCTACTGAGCTCTAGAGTTCTATATACAAAATAGCCTTCTTCATGGTGTCCTGGAATTCCACAGGAACCAATCCAACCCCAGTGGAATGTTGCCCCTGCCTCTCATGAGTCCTCCCAGGTCCTTCCTTTCAGTCAATGACATTGATTTTAGACTGAGCCAGAAATCTTGGAGCAATCCCCAGCTCCTCCATTTTAAATCCTCTTCTGCCTCCCCACAACCACCTTCAACCCCATCTGATTTCTTCCCAGATCCCGATGATTTCACCTTCCTCGAGTCCCATGGTGCCTGTGTTCTTCAGTCCATCCACTACTGCATGACACTGTCCCCTCATTGCTCACTTCCCATTAGCCTGAGAGCTCTGATGAAAATGTGTGTCTGATCGTGGCACTACCCTGGGCATGGAGTCCTCCATGATCTGTTCTCCTGCCTCTCTCCTCACACCCATTTGTCCTGCTCCTGCCTCTTGCCTCTCACCCTGCAGTCAGCCATGCTGAATTGCTTGCTGTTCCTGGAACTTTCCATACTAAGTCTCAGTTTGGAGTGCCATTCTTCTTTCTTCACACCCCCTGCTCCCATCTGCCTAGCGAACATCTGCTCGTATTTTAAAGCTCTCTCAGCCTTCCTTCTCTTTGCAAGGTCCCATCTCTCTCTTCTCTTTCTCTCTTAAGGCACGTTTATGTATTTGTTCTAATACATGACAGTAGGATGAATTATATATATTATAAATGTATAATATGTAAACTTGTATATATATTATACATATATGGAGTATAACTTCTCTTTCTTCTGGTTGTACGTGATGTAAAAAATTGCTCATGTCATATATGGGCATAGATAGTAATGTCCAATTCATTCTACTATCTTTCCTATTCCCATTCCATCTCTCTTCCCTTCATTCCCCTTTGTCTAATCCAAAGTACTTCTATTCTTCCCTAATAACCCCCGTCTCCCCACCGCCTTATTGTGAATTATTAGCATCTGCATATTGGAGAAAACATTCAGCCTTTGGTTTTTTGGGGATTGGCTTATTTCACTTAGCATTATATCCTCCAGTTCCATCCATTTACGGACAAATGCCATATTTCATTCTTCTTTAAGGCTGAGTAAATATTCTATTGTGTAAATATATCACATTTTCTTTATCCATTCATCTGTTGATGGGCACCTAGGTTGGTTCTATAGTTTAGCTATTGTGAATTGAGCTACTATAAACACTGATGTGACTGTGTTGCAGCACATATACTAAAATTGGAACCATACAGAGAACATTAGCGTCGCCCCTGTGCAAGGTCCCACCTCTACTGAACCCATACTCTTATCCTAGGTAAATGTGACTGCCTTCTTCTTTAGGCTCCATTTCTACACACATATCATCAATGCCAGTTTGTCTTTCCTGAGATGTAGACACCTTGAAGAAAGTATCTCTGTCATGTGTATCTCTGTACCTCACTTTCCAGTTCATAGAAAGAACAAAATAAACATCCATCAAATGAAGAATGAATTAATCTAATACAGAGCCCGACCTATGAGCAAATGCTCAGTGACTATCATGACAGTGGAACAAATGTGGACCACAACAATATACTGAATCATCTCAGAGGCCTGTTGCAAATAGCTCTGTTGTTTGGAAATCTATTAAGCCTTAGTTTGCACTAGTAAACAAGTCAGGTGGAGTATTGCCTATAATGTGAGTTGACTTTCAGGAACAGAAAATAGGGGCGGTAATGGCTGATGTTGGCTTGCTTCCTTAGCAATTTGCAAAATTAAAACGCAACCAAACAATTCCCCACTTCCTCCAAAGTTGGCAGTGGCTCAAGTTTTTCTTTTCCAGAATACTTTCTTTGGTCAGGCAACACTCCCTGCACTATAGCTGATAGGCATTTGTGTGCTCTGAATCCATTAGAGAAGGTCAGCCTGGAATACTAAACAGATGCACAGAGCTGAGTTTTGAGAACTAGAGTCTAACGATGGAGATGCATAACAATTGCCATCATCTCCGTTCACACTGTTGTTGGTTTCCCCATCGGCAGGCATATTTTAAAGACCGGCTCCGTGAGCTGTCCTAATTTCCACACCTGAAGTGAGGAACAATTAATCTGTGGCATAAAAGTAATTCAGGAGAGTGTTGTAGCTCCATATGCACATGCACGATCTTTGTTTCCAGTCAGCGTCACGGGGATAACATGCATCCCAAAGAGTAAGGACTTTTGAAAGATCTAGCAAAGGTTTCTACTCAATCAATCAATCAAATAAAAATGAAACAAGGCAAAACAAAAAACACCCTACTACTCCATACTGCCTATTAATTTCAGATGAAAAGCCCTAAGCAGTAAGACACAAAAATTGGCCCATGCATGAAGAAGATTGGGTAGTTAATTTGGAGTGAATGGAAATGGCTAGATAATATTAAGTTGTCATGGTAGAAAGTAAGTTTTGGACATTTTGCTTTCACAGTACTATCTAAACTTGTAAAAATACTCAGAGAGGCAGAAAGAAGGACTAAATTTAGACCCTCATTTAATGCATTCAAGAGTATGATTCATTTTTCCCTCGCCTAGGTACAGCCTGGGGAATCTGAATAGACACCAGGCAGCACGTGGATACCCTGTAAATAAATTGAAGTCTCATTCATTTGGAAGTGAGAGAAAGCGAGAGATGCCCCATTTTCTCTTCCAACAAAGTTGCACTTCCAGGCACCCCACACACCAAACTGTAGAACCAGATTTCTAAGCTGGTGAGAATCTAATTTTAACTTTGCTCTGGCCTTGGCAGGGTTGCTGCTGGAAATTTATTCTGCCGCCTCTTTACTCTAAGTGACTTTTACCCATCAAGCTCCAGTGGGATCCTGACCAGCTCTCAGAGGCCATGCAACATGGGTTACCCTAATGAGACAGCCAAAAAGAATGTCATCATTTGGTTTCAATGTATTTAACAACCTGAAGCCCAAATGACCTCACAGTAGCCCTTAACTGTGTCTTAGAGAGCTAGTATTATGTATAACACAAGTACCTGAAGACAATTTGGGGCTATTTAAAAAAATAAAAAACAATAAAAAAAAAAAAAAAAACAAATACTAACCAACCAAACAGTAGCAAGTTCAATTCCCATGAGTTATTGTGATTATTATTATGATCATTGTGTTTCTGGAGCACGTTACCATTGAGCTATATCCCCAGTCCTTTTAATTTTATTTTAAGACAGGGTGTCACTAAGTTTCTCAGGATGGTCTTGAACTTGCAATCCTCCTGTCTCAGCCTCATGAGTTGCTGGGATTACAGGTGTGCACTACCATGCCTGGCAAACCCCGTGAGTTAAATCAGAGTGTTAGGCATAGTTTCCAGGGTAAAGTAAACCATCACAGTCCCTTCCCCAGATTCATTATCTTCTTCCAGCCATGTTCTTCCACTCCTCTCTGCTTTCAACACCAAAGAAAATGTTTTAACTTCCACGGATAACTTAGATTAAGCCTGGACTATCATTTGTGGGAGGTGAAAAACACCTTAAGTTATTTGGTGATTTTATGTGACTCCATTTTTTTCTTTTGATTTTAATTTTTAAGCACATTTGGAAAGTAACCTTTCAAATCTAATTCTAGTATCTTTGGCATTATTGGTAGTTCTGTGTTTAGAGCAAATGACAAGAAAAAAGATTAAATGCATATAAAAAAATTCTCACTTAGGTAATATTGCCTCCCAGAAGTGAGGAATATTTAAGCTGTCCTCTATTCTGAGGTATATAATTGATGTTAATGACCCATCCCAAGGATCCCATTGAACATCCCCATATATCTACCCAATAAAGAAAGATCATTTCCCAAACATGAAATGGGTTCAGCAATTTTGAAGTCAAAAATCAACAAGATTTAGATATAGAGCACGTGCATCACGTTTGGAATGAGTTGCCTGAGGTGTGTTTGAATGAGCAGCACTTGGAGAGGCCCACACAGGGTACATCCACAGGATGGGATTGGCAGACCCTGCATAGGGCTGTGGGTCCAGGTGGACATGAGATCCGATCAGCCTGAATACATGCTTCACACACCAACCTGGACACGGCACAGAGAAGAGGCAGACACTGTGGGGCAGCAGAAATGATCTGTACCTTTCTCAAACAGCTTAGTACTTGGGTCTCTTGGGCGATTCTGAACAACCAAGTGGGGTAGTCATGCAATCCTCATTGAGCCCACCTGGTGCCATAGCATGAATAGCAAATCATTTTAGAGGACACGGATGTTCAGTGACTTTCGCCAAACAGAGTGACAGATTTGGGGGCAGCCTTCTGTATCCATTTGAGAAAGGACGAATATACATTAGCACTCTAGACAGAAAACTGGCTGATTTAGCTTAGAACAGTGGCTACTGCTGTAGCCAATTTCAGAACGTCACAAAGGGAGGTAAGTGGTAGGGGGAAGGGCATTACCAAGGTTGCATCCATCCAAGGCTGGGTCAGTTACAGATGGGGATTTGGGGTAGAAATTTATTCTCACACACGTAGAGCACCACAGATCTAATTCACAGTATGGGGAATCTATTTTCATACTTCATTCACACAAAACACCTCTCTTCCATCTCCGGGGACTGGGGTTTTCAAGTTCTAAACTACAATCAGCCCTTCTTTTAAAATAGCAATAAAAAATCCTCTTATTCAGCCAGATGGTGGTGTTTGTTGCACTAGGCTGGGTTCATAGTACAACATCAATAAATGGCCACTTGTAGAGGGACAGACAGAATCCCATTTATAAAATATATCTACACCTCCCTGCTTCTCCCATCCTTCATTGTCAAACAAACCCATGGGAGCTTCATCTCATTTTGGGGAAGAAATGACAACTAGAAAAGGCTAAAATAGCATAACTAAGTGGAACAGCGATTTCTAGGGGGGGAAAACATACTTAATCTCCAAGGATGATGATTACAGGTGGGCTTTTTAAGAGTTTTCCTCTAGGGACCATTGGAAAGGAGGCTCTCAAGGATTGTCTCCACTCGCTGGGAAGGTGCCCTGGCAGAAGCCTGGACATTGTCAACCAATTATAACTGGGGGATGGAGTTAAGATTCTTTCTCAGTGAGTTGGCTAAGTCTCATACACAAATATTTGTTCCAATTAGGTGTTCCAAAAAGCCTCGTCTGCCTCTGATAACGCATTTGGAGAGGGAAGCAGTATTTGTTCAAAATCCATCATGAGGGGGAAAATGATGTGCTGGTGTGTTCTGTTGCCAGTGTATACTTGCTCTTCCCAGGACTGGAGGAATCACTCCTGAGTGCTTTGTCTGTGTGTTGCTGGTTTGGCCCGATCTGAGATGGGCAAGGGGATTGGGATGCTGACTAATCTCTGCTCCTGCTTCTAATAAGCTATCCTACCTGGTTATGTAACCCTAATCCATGTCCACAGTCTGGGCTCAGATGGTTGGCCTGTCAGCAAAAACTGTCTAAAAAACGTTAATTCGACAGTGTTGGAGGGATGCTATTTCCAGAGCTAAACTCCTCAGGGAAAATGAGAGATAGCTGCTTCTGGGATTCAACTCCACTGAACTAAAAGATTTTCTCTTTCCTGATGCTTTCTTCCCCAGTAATTTCCCAGTGCCTGGTGCGCCCTGACATTTGGTCCAAATAAAATCTTGGAACAGACTCTTAGGCTACAACTATCTTCAAACTCCATACAAAAGGAGTGTTTACTATGGAGAATCAGTATTTTTAACGCTTGAAACATTGGGAGCCTGCTTGTGCTGGGTCCTCACACTGAATCACTTCATGATACTGATACTATTTTTTTTTTTCTGGCATTTATAGCAAGCAACTCAGCTTATGACCTAAGGCATTTTCCATACTTCCAGGCAATGAATACTAACTTCCTATGAGTCTCAAAAGCACATAATTTAAGACAGTGGGAAAGGGAATTGGAGAATATTTTCCAGTGCAAGGGAAACACCATACAGATGTTTGCCCTTACCCTTGAATTCTGATGACAAAATTGAGAATTGTTTATTTGGTCTGAAGTCAAACTCAAGGACTTTATTTTTTTAAAAGACTGAGGGTTAAGTGTTGGGTTAGGAGTGGGGAGTTGTGACATAATATATCCATGATATCAAAACATCCAACACATGGCCCTTGGATTTTGAATCACAAAAACAAAAATTTAGATCTTTTTAAATGATTCATTTTTGGATCCAATTTGGTATACCAGATGTCAATTTGTGAGACAGAAAGACATACCTGAAAATACACCTAAGGACTACTTTGCTAAAATTGTATATTCACCTTCTGTAATTTTTTTTTTCCACCAGGATAACAAGCTAGGAATCGGTCCTCTATCTTGAGCCATTTATTGAGAACAAATAGATGAACTTGGAAGAGACACAACCCAATTGAAGTTAAATACCTGACTTTGGTGTATGAGAATCATAAACTTGCTTACGGTCTATCTGGTCCGCAAACACTTCCCCATAAATCATCCAGTAGGGCATGTAGAAGATGTTCTTGGCCAGTTTCCATGATGGCTCCTCATTGGGAAAGAGGATGGCTTGCCTGGCGACTCCAAAGCTCATCAGTACCACCAGCATAATGATGACAAAGTACATCATGTCTATCATCTGGAAGAGTGAAGAAGCAGAGGGAAAAACACAAGAAAACCCATGTGATTGAATGCTTTAGTGAATGCTGATGTTGAGGAACATCTGTGAAGGAAAGTCACTTTCTAACTGCTGATAAGGGATGTTTTGATAGGGAATTCTATCCATATAGGAGGACAGCTGGCCTATTGAGTCCCATGTCCACAGAATCTTTTTTTTTTTTTTGGTGGTGCTGGGGATGGAACCCAGGGCCTTATGCATGCAAAGCAAGGACTCTACCAACTGAGCACTTACAGAATCTTATCAGTAACTCAAAAAACATTTTTTTTTTTTAAAAAGTACACACCAAATGAAGTCCCTTTGCTTTTCATTGCTTTCTCTGGGACATAGTCAAGTCTAGGCAAGGGAGTCATAGTCGCATTACAAAGGATGTGACATCCACACGAACTTTTTCTCTGCTTTTAGGGGTTGGTGTTGGTAGTGGGGATGGTCTCTTTGGGGCTCTTCTTGGTAGAACTGGAATTGAGATAGTTGAACTATTTCAAGAACTTGTACAATGTAGTAAATTCCCTTTCTCAGTTTTGAAAAGCTGACAAAGAATTGGAAAGCTCAATAAAATAATTTCTTGTAAATAAAGCCAGTTCTATCATCTTCTTGTGACCACATTCCATTGTTTGTCTAGCACAAACCAGTCTCTCAGAGAACTAGTCTTCCTATACTCCTCCTGCAGGTATCTTACTAGTTATGGATGTTGTTTTCCTAGCATTAGAACCAGGTGGCCTAATGACCTGCACCTGTACCTACTGCTGAACTGATGCATTTTCTCTTTGATATGTTTATAAAATCCTTCTACTGAATTTTAGTACAACGTTGTCTCTTATTCCTCTTCCTTCCTTATTTATTACTGTGATATATGTTATTTGGGATTTGCTTCTCAAATGCCAAATTGCTTTCCTTTTATTACCCAAAATAGATGAGGATGCAATGACTATTGATTTTGCCAGGCCAGAACTCATTACCTCCTTCTTTTAGAAAAGTTTCCACCCTTTTGTTTCCCAGGAGAGGTTAATCAAAACACTTCACCCCCTGGCAATGGTGATGGGAGATGGGAAGTGGGTCCTACACAGAGAAGCCAACCAATCCTCCCCCCCCCCCCCTTTTGGTTCTGAGGATTGAACCCAGGGCCTAATGCATGCTAGGCAAATGCTCTACCATTGAGCTATACTCTCTGCTCCCTAGATGAATTTGAAAACTTTTGTTTTGAAAGAGTATATTCCTTGATACATGTCGCTGAAATTCAAACATTCCTGTATGCCTTAGGACATTGGGGTCTCAATATATTTTAGATCAATTAATCAACTTCCAAGGCAACTTCAAAAGCCATTTCTCACTTTGAAACAAAATACAAATCCCTCCAATTTTTTAAAAATATTTACTTTTCAGTTGTAGTTAGACACAATACCTTTATTTCACTTATTTATTTTTTATATGGTGCTGAGGATCGAACCCAGGGTCTCGCACGTGTGAGGCGAGTGCTCTACCACTGAGCCACACCCCAGCCCCCAAATCCCTCCAAATTTGACATCCATTTTTATTTTTCATTATCCTCATAGATACATGCTAGCTAGTTATTCCTTCCACAATTTAATGGTCTCAGGACTCTTTGTGTGAGCAAGCTGGCTGTGTTGAAATCATTTTATAGGAAATCTGGATCTGTTTTTCATCTACTCTCTCTATTTTGTAAAATTCTTTCATCACTTATTTACGAGAAGTTCTATCAATAAAAAAGCACACATGAGTCCTTTGTATTATGTTTATTTACATTAATTAAAAAATGGGTGGGAGAGGCCGGTATGCACTCATGAGATTTAGGAACTTGTTTGACCCAAGAAAATTCAGCCAGTAAATACAGAAACCATACTAATTTAATTTCTCACCATTGTTTTCACTCAGATTGGATCTGATATCTCTCCAGAGGGTCAAAATAACCAAAAAGAAGACATATTCTTCTCAACTGCTTAGCTTTGTATAGTTGAAAGTCTTTACTTCCATACAAATATCAAAATCTGAGCACTATTAATGAGAACAGGGGATGACTCCTTGTGTTTGTAAAGCTAAATCATTCACTCACTTCAATGTTAAGATTTTGCACTATTTTTAGAAATACCTTTCAGCGTGCTCAACACAGGAGAGTACGTACTCTAGTGATTCTGCACATTTTCTCAGGTGACAGACAACCTGGGTTTTCACCTGGGCTTTACTAGCAAAAAAAAGCTAAGTGGAAAAAAATACAAGAAAAAAGTTAAAGATGACTCCAGGAAAAGAAAATAAAAGATTTCTGAACATTTCCCTGACCATTAAAAAAAAAATGGAAAAGAAGAAGAAAAACAAAAAGGATTGCTAAGTGGCCTGGGGCAAGTTGCTTAATCTTATTATTATTTTTTTATTTTTAAAATGGGGACAGTAATAACATCAAAAATGCATCTTATTGTTATAAGAATTAAATGTGATAACATGTGAACACTTAATATGGTGAGTTCTCAGTTGCTATTAATGGATTATTATTAGAGGTGGAAGGAGGTCAGGTGTTGGAATCAGGAGCTAAAATCCTGCCGCTGTCTTTGCTACATCTCAGTTTATTGTATTGCTAAATGAAGATACTAAGACCTATTTCTTGGGGTGTAATGATGAAGACATGTCTCAAGTATCTGGCACATAGTAAAGGGTAGCTGCTAATGCTGTTTTTGTTCTGCATTATATAAGTGAGCTGAGACTTGGCTTAGAGAATTGTCTTGATAAATGGATTATGAAGGCAAGGGGTTAGGATTTCAAGCAATCCTGACCTGCAGATCAAATGGGATTTTACTGGAGAAGTGGGTTTCCATGTTAGCACTTGGAACACTGGATTCTTCTGCAATGCAAAGGGACACAGAACCAATTTCAAAATAGTCCTCCTGTGTCCAGGAATCTCAGTGATGTCTGTCTCTAGACTTCAGGGCACAGTGAGTACCTGACTGTTCAATACTGAAACAAGTCTCTCTAATGTTGAGGGGCTTTCTGTGTAAACACATCTGGGAATATTTTGTTCCACTTCCAGCCTGGCAGCCCATCTGGCTCCCTCATAAATTCTACAGACGTATTTTATCTACCTTCTGGATCAATGACTCAATTATTGAACTAATTATCTTAAAATTTCCATAGAAGAGAAGCAAAGTCCTCAAATATTCTCATTTTCTACCTATTCTTGACTGACAAATGAAGTCATTCATAAGTTAGGAGGTAGAGAAAACGCAGTACATTCCTCTTGCTCAATCCTTAGTAAGATTTCATTCTAGTCAAAACTGGGGATAATTATGCCATTACTAAAATGACAGATGTGGATTTTAACATAAGCTTGCTGCATTAGTGTAACTTCAGTTATTTCAAGTGTTTAAACGCCACCTAGATTCTTAAAAGAATTATATTTGGTCAGTTTGGGTTTTTGCAATTTTTAATTGTTAATATAAGGTGACCATCAGAAAACCAACCAATCAGACTAAATACCCCCACCCCTAGTGCTGTAGTTCTCAGCAGAGGGTAATTTTTGTCCCTCAGGAGACACTCAGCAATGTTTGGAGACAGTTTTGTCAGAACTCTGTGTGTTGGCATCTAATGAGCAGAGGCCACAGCATTGAACAACCTGTAATATATAGGACGGTGCCTCAAACAAAGAATTACCTAGCCCAGAATATCAAGAGTGTCAAGGTGGAGAAAGCTTAATCTTTTATAGCTAATTAGAGTTCTTCACTCTCATTGGGCCAAGGAACAATTCATTTGAGAATTTCATAAAAGTTTGTCAAGAAAATTCACCTACTACTCATACATAAATTGGGGGAAGGATCCATAGACTGCTCTACTAAGCCCCAACTATAGAATCTGTCCTTAGACAGATATTCTCACCAAAATCTCAAATTCATCATTAAAGTACAAAAAAAGACAACATACCAGGTAGAATAACAGAGTAATATACATATTTTTTCCTAGCCAAAAAATACTCAATTGAGTTGGGGTTCAGTTTTGAGTGAGTAACTTCAGTTTGAGAATTCAAATTTTTCCTCTCTAGAATGGTTTGGTGATATGTGCCCTGTTATGGTTTGGATGTGGTGTCCCTCCAAAGCTCATGTGTGAGACTATGCAAGAAGGTTTGGAGGAGAATCTTTGAATTAATCCCTGATGGTATTAACTGAGCGGTAACTGGAGGCAGATGTGGTGTGGCTGGAGGAAGTGGTTAATTAGGGTGTGGCTATGGGGTATGTATTTTGTATCTAGAGAGTGGGTTCTCTTTCTTTCTGCTTCTTAATCACTATGATGTGATCTGCTTCCCTCTGTAACACACTCTGCTATGATGGTCAGCCTCATCTTGAGCCCCAAGAAATGGAACCACACTTCTATGACTGAGACCTCTGAAATCATGAGTCCTCAAATAATTCTTTCCTCCTCTACAATTGTTCTGGTTGGATTCTTTAGTCACAGCAGCAAAAAGCTGACTAAAACATGCTTTAAATATGGCTGATATTATGAATACCAACCTTCTGTATCAAAAGGTTAAATTTATAGCAGAATAATCATGCTTACTGATATTTCCTTTTTACATTGTACTTTAAAAACGCAATATAAACATAATGATAGCAGATACAATTTATCAACCACTAAACCATGAGCCAGACATGGATGGCCACTTAACATACTTCTAATGATCCACAACAAACCTACAAGATGCACTTTCATTATTCATTACTACTTGAAAAATGAGTAAACTGAATCTCAAAGAGGTTAAGTACATTGCTTAAGGTCTTCTACTCAATTCATTGTGAATTCAAATTCTTGCAAGAGTTTGTAAGTGATTTTTGTAGGAAGATTTTGTATGTAAGATTCATTTTAGTAGTCACACACCCAGATGTTTGATAAATATTGAGTTGGCAATGATGTATATAGTAAAACTATATATAGTTTATATATATATATAGTAAAACTTGAGTTTTTGAAGAAGGATATCTATTGAAAAAGTATATCTATTAGCCGGGCATGGTAGCACTCACCTGTAATCCTAGCAATTCAGGAAGCTGAGGCAGGAGGATGGCAATTTTGAGGCCAGACTGGGCAATTTAGCGAGACTTTGACCCAAAATAAAAAGTAAAAAGTTCTGGGGATGTAGCTCAGTAATAAAGCACCCCCTTCTGGGTTGAAACCCCGTACCCCCTCTCTCACACACAGAGAAAGAATGAAAAAGAAACAGACCTCTATTGACCACTTGTTGGTTTCAATATCTCATACAATAAAAATGCAGATTATTAATAAAGAGGTTTCTCATTAAGAGGTGTTCACATAGGTAGGATGGATGTACTTAGCTTTCCCAAATAGGTCCTACAAAGGGGATATACAGAAGAAGTGGGAGATCTGATAAAATGCCTAGTGTTTGGGATTCAGGATCTGACTCTTTGTCTAGGGAGTGTGGGGAAGGAGTCAATTTACTCATGCACTCCCTGATTTTTGTCAATGCTGTCCTCTAGGGCTCAGTTTTTATGGAAAAAGACTAAAAGCTGGTGTGTGGTTAAGAAATATGGGACAAAGTCCTTGGCCATTTATGAGGAAGCATATTAGTTTGTTCTGCTAGGGATTCTATGTTAAAGATTTAGGTGCAGCATTTTGGAGCTTCCCCGCCCCCCCCCCCCCCCCCAGTACTGGTAATTGATTCAGGGGCACTCAACCACTGTGCCACATCCCCAGCCCTATTTTGCATTTTATTTAGAGACAGAGTCTCACTGAGTTACTTAGCCTTGCTGAGGCTGGCTTTGAACTCTCGATCCTGCTGCCTCAGCCTCCTGAACCACTGGGACGATAGATGTGTGCCAGAGTGCCCAGTTTTTTTTTTTTTTTTAAACAGACATTATTTCCTAGCAGTGTAAGAATACACACAACGTATGATCTTCAATTCAAAATTCAAACTCAACTGAAGTCAACTCAAACACACACTGTTTTTCTTCCATTTATGTAGCGAAATGAATCTTTCTATAACTTTTTTTTAAAGCATCTTTAAAAAAAATCTTTAAAAATCTGTTAAAAATTTGTGACTCAGCTACAACATAACTTTCATGTGAATGCTTTTCTGACCTATATTCTTTTTGTACTTTATACACATCTATCACAACATCCTCACACTGTGTATTAATTACTTTCTTTCTTTCTCTCAATGTTTATTTCATAGAAAGAATCTCTTTGTACATTCAAATCCTAGGCTGGTACCTGGCACAAAATAGATCATCTTTGTATATTCTGTAGTTTGCAAATGGCTAATAATTAAATTCCCCAGTTTTTGTATACAGATATAGTCAAACTCCCAAACACTTAACGGGAATTTAAAAAATAAAACACCCAGCCAAACTTGGTGGTACATGACTGTAATCCCAGTGACTCAGGAGGCTGAGGCAAGAAAATCACAAGTTTGAGGCCAGCCTAGGCAAGTTAATAAGACCCTGTCTCAAAATAAAAAATAAAAAGAGTTGGGAATGTAACTTCGTGGTAGACCACTTCTGGGTTCATTCCCCAGTACGAGTGGGGCGTGGGGGGGGATAAAGTAAAACACCCCTGGAGCTATCTCTTGCAGACTTTGATAGCAGGTCCAAATAAATTATAGTCCTCCTCCTATTATTATAACTCTTCCTCTGAGAACTTAAAACATGGAATTAGAGAGCCCTCCTTTGTGGTGAGCTGCTCTGAATGACCACGTCTTCCAGTCCTGAAGCACGAGGCTTTGAACAATCACTACATTTCGTGGTGACTTGGGTGTTGTCCCAGCTCAGATAGCAAGGCGCGTCTTCAGGTGCAGGCGTCACCCAAGGGGATTGAGCTACACTCACCTATTCCTTTGTAATCCTTCTCCTTGCCTCATTTGAATGGCTTCTTCCCAATAAAATGTTCAGCTCCTCTCTTCTCTCTCTTTCCACGGACCCTTAAGGTCAGAGGAGCCATCATAGGACCCAAAGAAAAAGGTATTTCTCTGTCTCTGTGTGATTACTGCGTGCCAGCCCAGTTCACCTGGGGTGACCCTGAGTGTTTAGTTGTGGAATGTGACACTGCTTACCATTTTTCCAATCATCATTACATATGGGCCCAGATACTTGTTCACTCCGAAGATGTCTAGTAAACGGATGTACCAATAAATGATGTTCACGCAATAGATAACTCTCCCATCACTCCTGAAGGGCTGGTCTTGAAGACGAAGGATCATTCCAACAGAGAACAGAAGGATGGCTATGAGGTCTGTGACATTCCAGTACTCCTGCAGCCACACCTTCACTTTCTGCAGCAACTTGCCTGGCTCTGACATCAGAATCTACAAGGCAAGAGAGAGAGAGAGAGTGGAGTTAAAGTGTGGTTTGTGTCTATATTTCAAGCCCAGTTGGAATGTGCTTGGTTTGTTAGCTAACATCAGTAGCCCCCCCCACCATCTGTGTCTACTTGAATGCTTGCATGCTAGCAATATACAACTGAGCTAAGCTTAGGTGATCCAAATGCAAATGGTCTAGAAGCAGATATAAGCAATAAGTTTGATCCTTTGGGGGTTTTGCTATAACATTGTTTTTCTTAGTATACTACAAATCTTTTGCAAACTCTTCCTCCACTTTAGTAAACAGCTCCGCCATATTGAATTACTCAGGCCACTCCCTCAGGAACACTCCTTAACTCCTCCCTCGAATCAACCAGTCCTATCACTTCTAAGCACAACCTGACCATCCACTTCTCACTACCTCCATTTCCCATTATATCTAAGTCCCATTACCTCTCACACATGATTGTGGCAAGCTTCTAACTGGCATCCCTGTTGTCATTATTGCCTACCAGACTGGAATCCGTTCTCTGATCTTCAAAAACCTAAGCTGTGATCTGAATGGTGATTACAGGATGGATTGTTTGTGTAGGCAAAAAACTCATCAAGCTGCATCTTTAGTATTTGTTACGGGTTAATTAGTCCTCATTTTTTAAAAAGGAGAGACTTGAGAAACAAATGAACAACAACAAAAACTAAAGCAAATTATGATAGATGCATACTTAAAATTTTTGATGGCTTCCATTACATTAGAGAAAATCCCAAACTCCTTATTGTGGCCTCATTTCATGTCCTGTCACATGCTCCCTTCCTTTGTACCCTGCATCCACATTGGCCTGCTCTTAAGCATAGAAATTCCATCCCATGTTCAGGACATTGTGCTTATCCCTTCTGTTGGGCATTTCTTCACCCAGAATGTTACATATTTGTCTCTTCTTCATCCTCAATGTCTCTCCTTGGTGTCCTCTACTTAGGAAGGCTTTTTTTTTTTTTTTTTTTTTTTGACCATTTTAGCTGCAGTAGCTTCCATGTCTCCAAGTCACTCTCTAATATATTGCCCTATTGAATTTTTGAAGTCTTTCTCACTATAAAATTATCTTCTCTGTACATGTATATGTATGTTTATATGAATATGTGTATGCCCATCCACCCATCCATCCATCCATCCATCCATCCTTCCTTCCTTCCTTCCTTCCCTCTTCACTAGATTGTGAACTCTGGGAGCAGAGCCTTTGTATTCCAGGCCTGTTACATAATAGACACTCAATAAATATTTGTCAATAGACGTTGCATTGGTACCTGGCAGCAATTCTCCTGTCTTTTACACATTTGAGTTGCGGGGTGGAACTCTCGATTTACTTTAAGCCAAGAGAGACTACCACACGTGGGCTCTAGGAAATGTCAATCTCATGATTCTCTTATGTTTACTACTGAGGTTTCCAACTCTTCACCATGACCGACCCTTTCTCTCACTCAGGATGTCTCAAAGAAGAGGAGAAAAAAGACTGGGGACAGTCATTTCTCTGGTTATTATTGATTATTTCAAATAATCAGCTGTTATTTGATTGAATCTTCATATCCACTATAATGGTTTACCCTGGTCTGAAATACTAAGAAGGGGAAGTTTAGTAAATCAAGGCTTGGGTTTGGAAGGCTGAGCAAGATATCAAGAATCACCTGGTAGCCTTGTTCTTCATCCTCTACAGTGTTTCTCCTCTGACCTCTAGCCCAGGGTTTCTTGAATTTCAGTGTGCATCAAAATCATATTCAAGGCTGGTTAAAACACAGATGGCTGGCTCCACCTTCAAGTTCCTGCTGAAGCAGACCTGGGGTGGGCCAGAGGATCTTCCTTTCTAACATGTCTCTGAGAGCCACTGTTGTACCCATCAGGAGTGTTGCCATTGTCCTGGTTGTTTCTCACTCTTGGCCCCATCTCAACCCATCTCTCTCTCTCTCTCTCTCTCTGTGTGTGAGAAGAAGAGGAAGAGGGAGGGAGGATGGGCAAAACCCTGGAGCTTTTCTAACCTTTTGTTCAAACTGCTAAATACAGAGTTATATAGTAAAATTTTTAAATAGTGAAAACATTTTTTTTGTGGTGTCCCACAACATTAAGAAAAGAGATAAAAGCAAAATAGCTTGGGGTGAAGCAGAAGTAAAAGATCAAGGGTCAAGATTCAGGAATCTCCCCCCAACCCCAAGGATCTTCCTTAGCATCCTGGGACCCTGCAGAGGAAAGAGTCTTGAGATGGTGTGACAGTTTTCAGTCCTAGCCCTCTTTTCCAGCTGTGGATTAAAAAAAAAAAAATTGCTTACGACCCTGAGCCTTGGTTCCCAGACGTGTAAAGTGGGGATGTCATCATAACTGTGCCATTGACCTCACAGAGTTGGGGGGAGGAGGACCAGAATGAGATAACGTCTACAAAGCCATGCTGTAAACAGTGCCACTCTGTTAAGGGATTACCATGGCTTGCCTGGTGACTACTGGCAGAAGTATGTGGTGCTGGGAACGGGAGGGCAGCATGTGAAACCACAGAGCTGTCCTTGTTTATCCCTTGGGAGGCACGGAAGTGCAAACTTTTCCATGTTTCCAGGATCTTGCGTCTGAGCTCCTCAGGCGGGTGTCTAGCGGGGGGGGTCTTCTTCCCCTTGGTAGTGGAGAATCTCTTGATGGAGTTCAGGGCAGGGACACAGGGTGAGGGGTAACCTCACCAGGCCACAGAGAGAAAGGTCAGACACTAAGACAGTCACTGCCTGGCTCCCCACAGCTTCCTCAGGAGCCAAGACTCTTCCTCTGACCCCCTCCTGACCCAGCTGGGAAGCCCTGCCCTCCTGCCATGACATGCTGCCTGGGGAGAAATGGAGAGCTAGGCCCGGAAGGTCCTGGCAGCTGGCCGGCTTGGCAGTCTCCACCAGAACAGTCCATGGAGTACAGACTGCTCCCTGTCTTCTTCCAGCCTAGTCCCTGGAGAGACTCCAATCTCCAGGCTCCAGTCTCTCCCTCTTCTGCTTGTTGTGGGGAAGGAATATGCGTTAAATTGCAAGAACGCCAGCTGGCACTGCACAGCCACTGGGTCCCCCGAAGTGGCAGCCCAGTTCTCAGAGCCACACAGAAACCAGAGCAAACTTATGCTGCTCTTAGTTGAAAAGGCAAATCCACAACCTCCTTCCAGAAGCAGAAGGCTCTGTGAACTGGGGGACCTCAGTGTAGACAACCAGCTAGAACAAGACAGGGTACTCCATTGCTTTTGTTTGTTTTTAACTTAATCCAGTCATATTTAATGGGGCTAATATACCTTGTCCTAAGTTCTTGAGATGGAGACATTTTAGTTAGAATTAAAATATCTCCCAGTTTAAAAACCCAAGAGAAAGCCTCTGAATACCAAGAAAATTTTTTTTTATGATTCCAATACAAATGCATCTAATAGACACCGCATGTTTTCTCTGGAGGAGAACATTCTTGAGCTGGAATTCAAGAAGGCAAATCCTTCTGAACCTCTTTTGGTGAGAAAAATCAGGGTGGATATGTGGATTGTAGGAATCCTTTTTTCCATCCCCTGAAGTACAGCAACCAGGATTGTTCCTGAGCTCTTGGAGGTGTGGTGGATGTGACAAGAGCATTGCCTCCAGAACACACCCCTCCGGGCCCTGCAGTTCCAAGGAAAGTGCAGATGAGCCTATATCCCCTCACAAGCCTGCCTTTTCTGTGGCTTCCTCTGGTGAAACAGGAGTTTGTTGAACAGGGCTGCAGAGCCCTCTTGTGGACTTTTGCTTGACCACATTCATTCTGGAAGAAGCATTTGGAATCTAGAGCTTTATTTATTTATTAATTAATGAAGTATATATTTTTTAGAGCAGCAAAATCTGCAGCATGGTACAGAGATTTCTCATGGACTTCCTGCCCCCCCCCACACACATAGCTTCCTCTACTATCAACACCCGCCGCCAGAGTAGAGCATGAGCTATCACAGATGAACGGAGAGCAACACATCACATCGCTCAGGGTCTAGCCTTTCCACTAGGGCTCGCTCTTGGTGTTGTACATTCTATGGGTTTGGACCAATGTGTACTGACATACATCCACCACAACAGTATCATATAGAGTATTTTCACTGTTCTTAACAGCCTGTGTGCTTCACTTATTTATCCCCCTCCTTGCAACCCCTGGAAACCACTGATGTTTTTACTGGCTCCACTGTTTTGTCTTTTCCAGAATATCATGTATTTGGAAGCAGGTAGCCTTTTTTTCCCCCCACTTAGTAACATGCATCTGAGTTTCCTCCATGTTTTCTCATCTCATTTTTTTTTTTTTTTTTTGTAGCATCCATTGTCTGGGAGGTTGTCTTGAGTCCAAACAAATCATATAAGGGTGGCATTTCAATAGCTCTTTTAGGTCATAAGGATGAGGGGATAAAAGAGGAACCCCATAGCCTCAACCTGAAGGACCAAAACCGTGTTCAGTTGGCCTTAGTGATTGATCCCTAGGGCTGGTGGAAAGGCTAGTGCCCAGCAGGCTCATGACAAATGTTGACAAGGAGTCAACTAGAGAATAAATTAAATAAATGAACGAGAGCAGACCCCCTGCTAGAGCTGCTGAAGGACGTTTGCAGAAATGACATTGGTATTGGTGGACTGTGTCCAAAGAGACCCAAAGTAAGAGATTGAAATGGGAATTAAAAATAGCCAAATATGAAAAGTTATGTTTATAGGGATAAGTAAAGAGAGGTGTAAATGATGTGGAAGACAACTGGAGGATTCCTTGGGACAAAAGGTTTGTGAGCAGAAAATAGACCATATCCAAAGCGGTCATGGAGTGACAACCCTGTGAACATCAGCCAGGGAAGCCTCCCCAGATTCGTCAAAGGTGGCAGGAAACAGCCTTCAAGGCATTAGAAAAGATAGATTCTGGCTTAATTTGGATCCCAAGTATCCCCTTCTCCCCTCCATCCACAAATGTAAACACTCTCCTGCTCTTATGTTTTCTTTTATGAAAGCAGTTACCTCTCTCATCTTTTCTATTCCCAGGGTAAAAATATAGGAAATGACGATCCATTCCTGGGTTGAAGGCCAGCGCTCCATCTTCACTAACACGATATAGTTGAAGAGCATCAGGTATCCGATATATGCCAGCTGTAAGGAAATACAATACAGTGCTCTGGCTGCTGAGGCCCAGGAGCCCTGGACTCAGGCAAGGCCACTGCAAGGCAGGACAGAACAAGGTCAGCAAACAGGACAGAGAATTCATGACAAAATGAAATTATAGGCTTTAAACTAGCAAAAGAACTTTTTAAAAAAAGCCTGTAGTGTTTGAAATAACTTAATATGTAGTCTTCCTTCTGACCCTCTGTATGTCTCTGGGCACACAGTATTGGTATGTATATGTCACCACGTATCATTTTGTTTTGCAATGACCTGATTTCTTATGTCTTCCTAGCAAAACAGGGAAACTTTGTGAGGATGGCTCTTGCTCAGGCTCAGATTTGAGATTCCTGGACTATTGCTGCACAGTGGATTTTTGCCTAACACTAGACAATTAAATAATGCCCATGACAAGGAAAAGAAGACACATGTAATTCCTGCAAATTGGTCAAACCAACATGAAACTAGCCCGGACTTTACCTTAAGACTCCATTTCAATTTTCTTCTAAGTGAGTGTTTTCCTTTTTTCTCATACTTTAAAGTGTTTGGCTTGTCAGTGAACTGGGAAGGTTTTTCCTGTTTTTCATTGTACTACCTTCCTGCCCTAGCCCAGTTGGAATATTTTGGTTTGTTTGTTTGTTTTTGAGACAGGGTCTTGCTATGTTGCTTAGGTTAGTCTTGAACTCCTGGGTTCAAGTGATCCTCCTGCTTTAGGCTCCAAGGTGGAACTGAAGGCATGTGCCACTGTGCCCAGCTGGAATATTCACTTTTGGTATCTACTTCTTTGAAACAAAGTGAGAGAAGACAACTCACAGAAAGGCATGGGTCTGTGCAGCCCACAGCGACTAGAGAGAGATTTCATCCTGAGGCTCTCACACTTTGAGGGGGAATTCTGATGTGACTGGCTCAATTGATGGATATCAGGAAAAACTCCTCAGGGTTCAAGTTGGTGCCTGTCACTAGAGGATTCAGCAATGTCAAGGTGCATGGAGTGACAGAGAGCTGGTGGGGGCCTTGCAAGAGAAAATTCACCCTAAGGGAAATGGCACAGAAGCAAAATCTTATTCAGACAAGGCACTACTGGCCTCAGGGGCTGTGAGTAGAAACTCAAAGCTAGTTAATTCACATCACCTGCACTCTTCCAAGGCCACCGTATAGCAAAGAATACCACACTGTGTGGGCAAGAGGATTGCGGCCTCCAGAGTTCTGGGACATGGTGGGAGCTTGGAAGGTAGAGGAAGCTGCAGCCTGGTTGGGAGATATACTGGGGAACTGGAGAGATGCTGCCTTATCTACTGAAAGGGCCTCTTCCTTCCTTCCTTCTCTCTCTCTCTCTCTCATTTTGGTAAGTGAATAAACAGATTCTTAATATGAATCAAGGGTTTCTGATATCCTAATATATTTGCAGACAAAACTGGCATATAATTTCCTCACCTCTTTGTGTGTGTGTGTGTGTGTGTGTGTGTGTGTGTTGCTGGGAATTGAACCCAGGCCCTTGAGCATACTAGGCAAGTGATCTACCATTGAGATACATGCCAGCCCCCACCCCACCCTACCCCTCCCTTCCATACCTTAAAGGAGAAAATTCGTCAGAGTTAAACAATATCATGAATAAAAGCAATGTCATCACCACAGACAGTCATACACAGATGCCAAGTGTCCTCTGAGTTTTCTTTCCATCCAAGTGATTTGCTTGTCCTCTCCCACCCTGGGACTGTCATCTTTATTTGTGCCTAGGTACCTACACCTTGACACCTTCAGGAACATTAACAAATTATAAAAATTTCTCAGGAAAGAGTTTTTTTTTTTTTTTTTTTTAAATCATGTAGGATGCTGTATTAGTTCAAGGGATGAGGTATGACTTAGTGATAGAGTGCTTGTCTAGCATATGAGAGGCCCTGGGCTCAATCCCCAGCACTGAAAAAAAAAAAAAAAGTTCACAGTCTGACTTGGTTTGCATGATTTTGATTTACCATCATAACACATTGGCACTCACTCTACAGTTTCTGTGAGTATGTATTTTACACAATGCAAAGAAAGGAATTCAGTGGTTAAAATTCTAAAATACACTCTTGGTGCCTTCTGACTTGAAATCACTCTCTCTTCCTGGTTGCTTCCTTCTCTTTATTGAATCAAGTTTTATTGATTCTCAGTGAAATGAATTTTGTTAACTGTCCTGGTTTCATCATTTTACCCAATTTCGTATAAAACATTCTAAGGCATTTTTATCTTCTCTTGACACTTGTAGGTCCACTTACGCAATGTACCCACTTCTACCAGAACTTCTGCAGCTTAATACTTAAATGACTTCACTAGTCCCGTATGTCCTCTGAAAAATAGCGTTAGTGTGTCTGGTATAAGGAAGGTGGGCAGCAAAGTCACCGAGAGTTGGATTAAAATCCCAGCTCATGTTCTTCATCTTGTCTAAAAATCTAACCTGCCTACTCTCCAGGAAAGAGCCCTTCATGATAGCCCTGGGTGCCTATCATGTCCCCTGATCTGTGGCCACTACACTCCTTGGATTTGAATCCTCTCTAGCTGGATACTTCAAATGGGCTCTCAACTCAGATAGGGTCTGGGAGCCAGATGGGTCCCTGCCTCCCTTCATCTTGGACTAGAAGAGGACCCAAGCTGCTCTCGGGAAATTGCGATCAAGTAGGGTTGTGGGGAAGTGAGATGTGTCCTCCCTTCCAGCACCTTGGGAGAGTAGGAAGGGAAGATTTTGAAATCATAGTGACAAATACTTTTACAGAGAACCCAACCCAAAGCCAAAGAGACCTTTAATCTAAAGCTGAATTTTATTGTTAAGCATCCCTGGGGAATTAAAACACTGATACACCTCTCTCTGTCCACTTCCTTGAGGACTGGGCTTTGTCAACATGTGGACATAGATTCCTGGCAATTGTATAAACACAACTGGAAACAACTGGGGGATCCAATGTGATGGGTTTGCTGAGGCTAACCCCATCAGCCATGTAAGAAGAGCTGGATGTTCAGGTCCCACCCTTCAAAGAGTTATCATCCCACATGCTTTAAAGGATTTAGGCCAAGCAGTGGGTCCTGAGCTTCCCTAAGCATTAATGCACCTGTGACATTCACTAAACACAGCCTCTCAGGTTCCTGCCTGGAGGTTGATTTAGTGAGTCTATGATGGAGTGAGGAGTTGGCGTTTTTAACAAGATCTGTTCTCATCATGGATCTTTTAGAAATATGGGCTAAAAACTAACCGTTCTTTGTCTGGGCCAGTGGTTCTCAGTCCCTACTGACCATGACAATCACTTGGGAGCTCTGCAATATCCCAGTGCCCAGGCTGTACCTCACACCAATGATGTCAAAGCTCTGGGAGTAGAGCCCAGGGGCCAGTGTGTTTTAAAAGCTCTCCAGGTGATTCGAATGTGAGGCCGAGGTAGAACTACCCGCCAGGGTGGTTGTAATTTAAAAGCAATCTTGGCTAACAATTGCCTGACATGAGTCAGTGGGGACTAGGGGGAGCACAAACTAAAGTTACTATAAAACTGAATGCAGATCAAGAAAGAGAAAAAGATGCCTTGGAAGGTAAGAGTGGTGAACATTCATATAAGTGATAGAAAATTCTTGACACAATTACTTCTACCGATTTCTTTTGTGTTCTAGATCAGGAGTTTGCAAGCTGTTTCTATAGAGTCCAATAGTTAATTGTTATGGCTTTACAAGTCAAGAGGCTTCTATCACCAGTAATCAACTTTATTGTTATAGCACAAGAGCAGATAGGCTATAAAGGTAAATAAGTGACTTTGCTTGTGTTACAATAAATCTTTGTGGACACTGACATTTGAATTTCATATAACTTTCATGTGTTCAAAAATTTTATTTCAGCCCTTTAAAAAATGTTAAAAAAACAACAACAAAAACAAAACAAAACAGGGCCATGAGTGTAGCTCAGTTGCCTAGCGTGTGCCAGGCTGGGTTCCATTCCCAGCACCATATAATAAATAAAGATGTAGAAGCAATTGTTAGCTTGCAGGCTCCAATAACAGGCAGTGGGCTGCATTTGGACCAAGGGCTGTAGCTTGCCAAGCCCTGTTCTACGTTGTGAAAATTGGTGAAGTATAATGTAAGAGCAAGGGCAGATATGTGTATGAGATGATAGTACAGATAATATCTTGATAAAATTGTATGGGTTAGGGAGAGTATTTAGAAAGCACCGGAAACATTGCCTCGTACATAGTAAGTGCTCAACAAGTGATACTGTTATTAGTGCTGATGGATAGATGAATACAACGCTGATTGACATGTGTACATTGGGGTGTACATACGGTTCTTTCAGGTCCAGGCATTGTTCTAAGTACGACACCTACTTCAACACGTTGAATCTCCATTAAACTTTACAAGGTATAATATATATATATATATATATATATATATATATATATATATACACATACATATGTGTCTCTCTGTGTGTGTGTGTGTGTGTGTGTGTGTGTATATATATATATATATATATATATATATATATATATATATATATATAAAATCCCCATCTTAAGGAAAGTGTGGACAGAATAGGAAAGTAACTTGTTTGACATTACACAATACAAAGAGGCACAGATGGGATTCCCACCCAGGCTGTCTCACTCCAAGGTCCATGCTTGTCACCACTATGCTGTTTTCTGAAAGGTAAAAATAATGTAGATCTGTATAAAATGTAGAAATAGAAATATTTTTTGCATGCTTCCGTTGAGAGGGGTGGACATTTTTTTTTCTTTTTAGTAGGCTATATTCTTCCATATTCTCTTTTCTTAACATTAATACATTAGAAGTTTTACTTTACTAAATATAAATATAATATTTATATTTTCATAATCTCGGATCCTCTTTTGAGACCATACTTTAAAGTAGTGGTTTTCAGCTGATGGCTTTTTTTTTTTTAATCCCATAGGGGATGTTTGGCAACGTCTAGAAATATTTTGATTGTCATACTTGGAGGAAGAGTGCTATAGGCATCTGGTAGGTAGAGGCCAGGGATGCTGCTAAATATGCAACATGTCGGAGACAGCACCTTACGATAAAGACTTACCCTCCCCAAAGTGCTGATATTGCTGAGGTTGAGAGTCTCTGCTATACAGCCAGTGCTAGTTAGCACACAGGTCCACACAAAAAGCACCTCATTTAGACATTTGAGTCATCTCAGCCTCAGATTTAGATTATCTTGTTGCTGACTCAAAGGATTGCTCTGTAGCTGGTTATCAAAAAGGCTAAAAATACAGATGCACTCTCCTTTGTCTTTGCACAGTTCTGATTCTCTGGGGAGAATCAGAGATGACATGGGCCACAAGCTCACCTTAAAATATCATTGAGAAGTAGAAGTGGAAAACCAGCAGTTCAGTCCTTTCTACCCTATCAGGAGGCCTCTTCAGGAACCCAAGGTTTTGTAGGCATGGTTTGTGGGGTGTACATACTGAATAATCTTTGCCATGACTATTGGTTGTTCTGGTAGTTTCTGCCTCTTTTGCTTGTTTGTTGTTTATTGGGTCTAACCAAGAAAATTTGTTTGCTGGCAATACCAGATTGGGAGTAGCTATGTGCATATGCTACCCATGCCTAGTCACACCACTTCCACACTGTGCTTGAGTCTTATTTACTAAATGTAAACCCCCACCCTCAAAGAAACAAACAAACAAACCACAAAAACCCAGGATTGGCACCTAAAGTAGGCAACTCTGACTTAGTCTTCATCCATCCAGAACAGGAAAGTGTTTTGAAAGTGGACATCTACTTCCTACTAGATTGAATTCATACTCACCTCACATCTATTTCTATTGGTTCTCACTTTTATCATTTCCTTAAGTTTTTTGAAGAGAAGACATTTAGCCTGTGGAACCTGCCCAACAAACTCCACAGATCTTGCAAAACTATTGGAAAAACAAGGTCATACAGCTTCCTTTCCTGCAATGTGTGCTACGTATGACTCACAGAGAAAACCACCCCGGTGCCTGAGACGTGAATGTTGGCTCCTGTGGCCATCCACTAGGAAAGGAAAGATACTTACAGTGTAGAACCAGAACTTCACAATGGGTGCATTGTAGAATTCATAGATTTTTCTGCCCAGAGGGATTAACCGGTGCCTGCTCTGAACTTCCTCTTCATCCTTCTTCCTGGATGACTCCCCATTGTTTCGTCCCAACATTGCCTACAGAGGGAGAGAATGGAACCCATCATGGCAGGGCTCTGCAGAGCATATACTCTGACTCGCTTATTTTATACTTCAGAGCTCATTAAACAGAAGAACCTGAGCTCCTGCCCCCCCCCCCCAGCAATTTAAAGTTCATGCCTTCCCTAGGTATGTGATTGCACTCTTGTACAATCTATACATTTCCTTTGTTTGGGATGGAAGGTCTTGGGGAAAACTCTTGACCATTTTATTCTATCCTGAACCCTCTGGAAGAGGCAGACAATGGAAAACACACAGCGTTCCGAGAGGGAAGAAGAGTATAGCGGGGAAGCCACATTGGAGGAATCTGTGCCCCCACCCTGTCCTTATGTATTGTGAGACAGGCTACCTCTGGGTTCAGATTCTCTCTCCACCTACACTGATGACTTTTAAGTCAAAGGTAAATTGAACCAGAGTCCCTACTTGACCCAAAGATCATGAGCCCTCAAGAGGTGAGTTATCTGAAGCACCTGAAGTTGTTAGGGCCATCTCCTCAAACGGTAGGCATGTGCCTTGGTTCTCTGATTCAGTCCTGGTAAAATCTGAGCTACAGTTGGCATTAGTGGTATGACAAGTCCTGGGCATGCTGACTTTCTTTGCAGCCAGGTAACAATAGGAGGACCCTAGTCAGCCTCGGCTTGCAGAAGTCTTCATCTCTAAGCTGTTGGAGATCTTCCCAAAGAATCCATGATTCCCTTCTCATTCATGACAACAGCAACAGCATCAAGAATATTGTATTTTTTAATGTCTTCTTTGATATAAGGAGAGTAACTAAGAACAGAGTAGGGAGGAAGAGCATGAGAAGAAGATTAACATTAAACAGGGATGAGAGGTGGGAGGGAAAGGGAGAGAGAAGGGAAATTGCATGGAAATGGAAGGAGACCCTCAGGGTTATACAAAATTACATACAAGAGGAAGTTAGGAGAAAGGGAAAAAAAAACAAGGGGGAGAAATGAATTACAGTAGATGGGGTAGAGAGAGAAGAGGGGAGGGGGGGATAGTAGAGGATAGGAAAGGCAGCAGAATACAACAGACACTAGTATGGCAATATGTAAATCAGTGGGTGTGTAACCAATGTGATTCTGCAATCTGTATACGGGGTAAAATGGGAGTTCATAACCCACTTGACTCAAAATGGGAAATATGATATATCAAGAACTATGTAATGTTTTGAACAACCAACAATAAAAATTATAAAAAAAGAAAGATTGATGTAGACAGTTTCTCATTCCAAATTGTAAGTGATAAATCAGTTTCCAGTCTTTCAGAATAATACTGTTAATTTTATCAGAATACCACTGTTTCTCACTATGTATAAAACAAGTATGAGTTGGACAAATCTTTCCACAACTAAGACACTGAAATTCTTTAACATGATAGACAAAGCTGTGTATTATATTAAAGTCAATACACTTTTCTTACAGAACCAAAATCACTATTTTTGGCTCATGAAGCTTCACTTGTGAGGATTATAGGTAGATTTTGAAGCTTATTTCAAGTGTAATATATTTAATTTATGAACCAAAGTTGTTTTAATTGCTCTGTGAGATATGCCTTTAACAATTAAAAACTTTCATTATGTAAAAAAAAGAATATTGTATTTTTAATCTGAGATTCAGTTTCTCATTTATTTTTTTATTTATTGTTATTATTTTATTTTTTTGCAGTGCTGGGATTTGAACCCAAGGCCTCAAGCATGCCAGGCAAGTGCTCTACCACTAAGCTACATTCCCAGCCCCAAGACTTAATTTTTTTTTTTAAATGTGAAAGAGGGGTAATAAGAGCCCCTGATATAGGGTTGGTCTACCAATAAGTTAGCACCTGGCACATAATAGATGCTCAGTAACTTAGCTAGTTAAGTAACATGAGACCTTGGCTACTCTTCACTGAAATTATCTAGTTGGGATTTTGCACACAAAAAAGTATGTTATTAGAATGTATAGCAGTACAGTTTTCTGACTTTACTTCTTCAATATTGTTCTAAGATAAGGTTAGTTTCATGCTGTTGGGAAATGAGATTTTTTTTTATTAAATGTAAAAATGGGGTAAGATATTATGACTGATGAGGAACTAACAAGGATTTGGGACAAGACAGAGTACTGGGCATAAGAATTTCAAGTTGAGCAATCTAATTACAGCAATAATTTAAGTTTGTCTCGAACTTGAGACTAGAAGTAACTACTACATAATTCTGTTTTCAAATAACAAACGAACCTAAAATATGCAAATATTAGTTTCAACTACTTCAGTCACTGTCTCAAATAACCACTTTGCTCAAATATGTGATGATCACAAATGATTTCTCTCTAATCAATTGAATTTCTGGGAAGGTAACTTCCATCTCTTTGTAGACACTGGCTAGAAAAGGACCTTGAGTTAATTAAAAGATCAAATTTTCCTCCATGGTCTGTCTAGGTGTTTAATGTCAGTGAGCTGAGTCAGTCTTCATGATGGATAACACTAGACCCCCCATAGAATTCTCTAAGTATTGATCACTGATCTCAAGAAACTCTGAAGGTACGTGGTATTTGTCCTTCTATAATTTATAATTTATGTAACATAATTATCCTGCTTCAGTTCTGCTTATGTCTATGTTAGACAATGCAATGCCTTCTGGAGACATAATGAGATAGAAGTAAAGGTAGATTGGAGATCTTTAGGCATCTTGGAGAGAGGCAGCTGGGGCTTATCTCCAGGGACACTGGATTTCCCAACGTAGCCATCTCTGGGGCTGTGGACATGTAGGTACTTTATCAGGCAAAGTGCAAGGTGGAGACACTTACAAGGCCATTGATTCAGGGAAGGAGAGAAAACAAAGTAACCAGTTTTGCCTTTATGATTCAAATGCCAATTTTAAAAAGCCTGCTCTTTTTAGAGCATTTTTGCCCTTCCATCAATTCCGGCCTCAGCAGCTTCACTTGCCGGATTTGGTTTATTTTTCTTTTTCCTATTGTCAAAATGTTTCCTTTGACATCTCCTAAAGCAGAATTTAAGGGTCAAATTCAAATACACTGTACATTGTGGATTTTAAATCTCTGCTGCCTAAGCACAGGTGTTAATGTAGAAAAAGATCCTTTGACGTGAACTAATGATCCTGAACTACTAAACATTCTGAAATGGAATGAACCAAGGCGAATATTTTGGGTTATAGTTTTGGCAGGACAAAGGATGTCCCATTATAAGAGGAGATATGTTAGTTTAACACAGAAGCTCAAATGTCAATCCTATGAAAGAAGGGAAGATATCATCAAGCTGCACCCTCAATCCTGCCTGGGGTGAGCCTGCTGATGGGAGCCCCAGCAGGGACAGAGTTTGCCATCAGGGTCTGAGCTTGCTGCCCTCAAGTCCATCCCTACTTCCTTTCCTTCTCCCTGGGGAGAACAAGCCCAGGCAGCAAGGCCACCCTGTGTCTCCTATGCAGGTTCTCAGTACACAGTACGGGAGGCTGTCCTCTGGCCAGATGACTGTGTTCTCAGTCTAGAGATACATCCTTTATTGTGGCTTCCTGCAGGATCAGATCCTCAAAGCTCTAGCCTGAGCAGGGGAAGCTCCTCCCTTTGCTTTCTTCCTGGAGATCCAATCAGGCAGAAGGCTGAGTCAGCTCCTGGCTGACTTCCTAGGATGTGTGTCTACATCAAGGTCACCTCACACTTGACTTAGGAGGCCTGCGTGTTGCTTTTGAATTCTCTCTACTATGTGTTCACCCAAAGTAGCTGAAAGGAGGAAGAAATTCTCTCCTTCCCTGAATCAAAAAAGGGACCAGTGGAGTCTGTTTGCCTGGGTTCTAATCCCAGATTTGCAACTGGGTAAACTTGGGCAGTTTGATCTCCCTGAGTCCCATCTTCCTCATCTGTAAAATGGGGTTAATAAAAACAGTGCTTATTTGTGGATCCAGTGTGAGGATTCCATGAAGAAGTGTACAAAGAATGCTTAGTGTGCATTTGTGAGCATTTACCAACCTTTGTGGTGTGTCAGCTGCCAGTCTAAGCATTTTACATGAATATGTTTTAAACTACACAGCTTCCTGTGAGACACATATAGTTATTATGCCCACAATAAAAAATGATGAAAGTGCTCAAAATCATACAGCAAGAGGTGATGGGGAGGATTCTGACTCTAGAGAATACACTCTTTACTCCCCTGCTGAGCTGCCCAAGAAGGATTCAGCATTATCCCTACCCATGTCACTGCTAATGATTAAAATATTATTTCCTATCCATCACGGGGTTTAGAAGCCAAAATTATGGTAAGATAATTTCAGGGAAGACCATCTGTATTCCTATAGAGGTGAGCAGAGACCTACGTGGATTTTTGTAAAAATCCTGAAACTGAAACAAAAGTTGGTGTTTGAGTTAGAGATCATGTCTGCAAACAGAGGTTGAGAAGGGGCCCACTGAAGGAAATGTTCTTTGTCTGGAGGAAGAACAATCCTCAGTGGCCCCACCAGGATGATAATGCATAGGCCTTTTGTCACCTGAGCAAAACCAATTTTCGTTTTTCTCCTCTCACAGTTCCTTCTGGGTGATTATGGCAGCCATGGCTGGCTGGAGTGGTGAGGGGGGTGAGGCATATCAAGAAAGTCCTTAGGGAGTGGTTGCTTGATGTTTCCTGAACTATGAAGCCTTATGTGTCCCTTTAATAGCATGGGATATTTTTAGTCTTTGGCAAGGAGCCAGTAACAGTCACGCTGCTCAGGCGGGGGCTGTGGGAAGCCATCTCATGCGCAGCTGCCCGTTGGTTCCCTCTGCAGAACAAAGCACCCATGTTCTATAATTACACTGGGGAGAGCTAATAAAAGCTTTCCATACAAACCTCAAAATTCAATTAGTGCTGTATTTGTGAGCCTGACCCTGAAGATAGATAAGGGCTCAGCTTCTGATCAGCAGAATGGTTCCAGCTCTGTGAAGCTGGCTGCTCCCAAATCATGGTTCTCCTTTCTTGTTTTGCGTGCTAAGACTGCTACATCATCTCCTTGTTTATAAACCTTTGCTGGCCTGGGAAATTGAGGGTGCCTTGCTCTGAATTCTTTATGCACAAATAACAGTCATGTTATTTGTGCATAAAGAGGCATTTTTATAATACCCTGGTCTCAATTCTTAAATGGCAGCACCCATGACTAACTTGAGGATGGGGACATCTATCTGACCTTAAGAACTATTGAACCTTATCAGTGCATTTGGGATTCTCCTCAGGGAAAATAACACACATATAAATAACTGTTATAAATATATGTTGTTATAAAATAAAATATATTTTATTTATTTATTTTTCCTTACAGTCAGTTCCATGTCCTCTTCATCTTTTTCCTTTGTGGGTTTCTCTGGTTCTTCTGGCTCCTTCTCTTGGAGATGGATTTCTTGTGCCTGAGTCATATAGGGCATGTCATCTTTGTTCTTGAACTCCAAGCTGAGAATTGAAGGAGGAAGTAGAATTCCCAGAATTACCTAAAGTAATAATAATGATAATAATAATAATCACATTTAAAGGATTAAGATTAGGTGGTTGCTTAGAATCAGAGGGCCTGGGGTGTGGCGTTTAAGTGTCTGTGTTTGGGTACATGTGCATGTGCACTTTGCACAGGTGTTGTATGCCCTGTGTGTGGACCTGAACACCTGAATATCTGAAGCACATTGATGTGAAGAAGGTCACTTTGTCCCATTGGAGAAATATTCTGCATAGTATCTCAGTCTAATTTTTGAAGAAACAAAGGGTCAGGAAAAATGAAGCTCAAGGCACAAGACAGGGACAGACCAGGACTGAATGGCCATGGGGACTGGAGAGCAGTCAGGGAGAAGGAAGGAAAGGTGAGGACCCTGGATTCTGGGTGCATGGCAGGTCTGGTCTCAGGTGGCATGCTGCTGTTCTTAGCCTTCAGGGGACATGACACATTGTCCTTGGAGCTAAGAACTGACTCAGCTGCCCCCTGAGGTCAGGCTCAGCAGTCACTAATAATGCAGCTAGGGAAATGTTCATGTTCTGCTTCATGGAACCTTCTGTGACTCTGGGTCAAGAGCCCACGGGAAGGGAGGAATGGGACAGGGACTGCTGGCTTAGTAAATGGTGGGCAAAGGACACAAAGTCACAGGTGTGCAGGATGAGTAAATCCCAGGATCTAATGAGGACCACAGTTTTAATATCACATTGTATACCGAAAATTTACTAAGAAAGAAGATTTAGGAGTTCTGATCACATTAAAAAAAGAGGCTAACTATACTAGATGATGGATTTGTTAATTTGCTTAACTACAAGAACTATTTCACTATGTATATCAAAACATCATGTTATATACTTTGAATAAATAAATAAAAAGAAACTGTCATTATAATGAATTAAAACAAAAACCAAAAGCAAACAACAAAACTACATTTTCTTTTGATCTTCCACCTCCCGTTTTTTTTTCTTTTTCAGTTTAATGTTTTCTTTGAAAAACATTGAAAATTAAAAAAGCAAGTCCTTCTTACCATCCTACTTCTCATTAAAACAACAACAAAAAAAATTCTAATAAGGTCCATTCAACCTCAGAAGTAACCACTGCATATAGTTTATTCTGTGTTCTTGGTTTTTTTTTTTTTTTAAATGAATTTATATTGCTATAACTCTGCACATATACATTTTGTAAAAGGGACTCAGGTTATGCAGAATGGTCTGTAAATTGTTTTTCTTCATTTAATAATAGATTAGGGGGTTGAGAATGTAGCAGAGTGGCACAGTATGTGTGTAAGGCTCTGACTTCAATCCCCAACACCAAAAAAAGAAAACAACAGCTCAGAATCATGTAGCAATGCCTTGATATATAAATCTGCCACATACTTATTTCAGTTTAAAAAATTTCTCTTAGGAGATGGTGGTGCACACCTGTAATTCCAGCCAGTTAGGAGGCTGAGGCAGGAGGATCTTAAGTTTGAGATCAGCATAGGCAACCTAGTGAGACCTTGTTTCAAAATTTAAAAAAAGGCTGGGGATGTAGTTCAGTGGTAAAACTCCCCCGAATTCAATCCCCAATAATACCACATACACACACATACACAAAAGTCCTCAAGCACATTTGGTAAGATTCAATGTCTCTACTACATGATGTAAAGGACATATGGGGGAAAGGGAGAGGTCAGGCTCCAACCGTGGAGAAGGGTTACCTAGGTGAGGACTCCTGGTATAGCCCGGCTTGTGTCAGAGAAAATGTGTCCCCCGTGGAACCTGTGGAACCACTGCCTTTGGATCTTCTGAAAAACATCAATGTCTAGGCGCTATCTCAAGAGATGCTGATTCAGAAGGACTAGGGGAGGCCCTTGCCTCTATATGAAATTCAAAACACTCCATAGGAGATTCTGGTGAACAGCTGGGTTTTAGTAGCAGCCTCTTGAGATAAAGGAACGCCTAATCCCACCACAGATTTGGCTTGGAAAACCACAACCAACCCTCGGGCCCTCATAGCCCACAGGGCCTCCTTGGGCACACTGACCTTGAGGCCTGAGTTCTTGCGCATGCGGAGCCGACCCATCCACATGTCAGTGAGCAGCATCTGGCTGCACGTGTGCGCAATGAAGTCACGGTGCTTGGCAGCCACAGCCAGCTGCAGGCATGTGGCATTGCTCCAGTTCTTCAATTCGTACGTCAACAGTTTCATGGCCAGTTGCTCATCCTGCTTGTAGGATTGGTCCAAGAGCTCCACAGCCAGCTGGCCAAAGTCCCTGAAAGAGAGAAGGTACAAAGGAGCCTCAGGCCAGCTTGGAGACTCACATGACAAAAGTGGGGCTGGACCTGTTATGGTTTAGGTGTGAGGTGTCTGCCCAAAGCTTATGTGTGAGACAGTGCAAGAATTTTCAGAGGTGAAATGATTAGCTTATGAGAGCTGTAACCTGATTGGTGAATTAATCCACTGATATGGATTAACCGGGTGGTAACTATAAACAAGTAATGGGTGGCTGGAGGAAGTAGTACATAAGACATGCCGTTGAGGTTTACATTTTGTTCCTTGGTGAGTAAAGATCTCTCTCTGGTTCCTGATTGCCATATCCTGAGTTGCTTTCCTCTATCACTCCTTCTACCATGATGTTCTGCTTGTCCTCAGGCGCGCAGTGATGGAGTTGGCTGACCATGGACTGACCTTCTGAAACCCTGAGCCAAAATCAACTTCTCTTCCTCTACATTGTTCTTGCCAGGTCTTTTGGTCACAGCAATGAAAAAGCTAACTAAAACAGATCCACTGGCCAGCCACAAAATGTGGCTGCTGTGTGGAGCAATGGCTCCATGTGAGGTCTCGTCTGTTCATAAATTCATCCAGACAACATCCATTAAGCATCCAGCACCATGTCTAGAGCTGAGGATGTAAGTCCAACAAGACATGATCCCCACACTCGAGCCCCAAATCCAAGGCATATTTATGGGGGAGGCTGTCCAAACAATTAGAGTGCAATGTGTCTTCTTCAATGTGGCCGATCTCAAGTTCAAATCCCAGCCTTGCCAACCATAACTTATCCAAGTGATCTTGGATAAGTTACCTAAATTCTGAATCTCACTGTCCTCAGCTCAACAAAGTGCATAACAATAGGACCTACCTCTTGGGAAAGCTGAGAGGATGACATGAAATCTGTGCATTGGTATGTGTACTACTGTGTACCCTCTGTGTGCACTCTCTGTGTGCACCACTGGGGTGATACTGCCTCCCTTTAATGTTATGTGTTGCTCAGACCTTGGAGTCTTTGGAGACAACCTTCCCATGTTTCCCCTGACCTCCCTGTTTGCTGGGTTGGCCAACCTGGAGTTGTGGTTCAGCTCCTGGGAAATGTCATCAACCATGTCATTTTCGGAGGCCTCGTGAGCCATGGCTTTGCAGAGTTTACAGGCCACCAGGGCCTTGGCCATGGCCTCCTCTCCATGCTGCCAGAAGAACAGGGCCATCTTCTGCCTCTTCATGAGGACAGCCCACACCATCAGCTCATGGAAAGGGAAAGGGAAGTGGTTGATCTCAGGGTCATCCAAGTCGATGTCCACCTCTTCCTCACGTTTCTTGGTGGTCTTTCTTCCTCGCCTCAGGGGAATATCATCCTGTAATTTTAGATAAAAACAGAGAGGCTGAGTTAAAAATGAATCAGTTCAATTCACTGAATAGTTATTGTATATCTTCCACTAGCTCAGCTCTGAGATCAATACTGAAATGCAGTAGGCCAGGTTTCATCCTAAAAGAACTCACAATCTCATTTATGATTAATTTTAAAATAAGTTCTACTTATTGTATAATAAGCATAGTCCCATGGGAATATGTCAATTTTATACTTTAAAGAATTAATTTTAATAGGCATTTTTCTTATTCTATTTACTTTTGTCCACTTTTTCTACTATTAGTAAGTTTTGTATCTCATGATAGACAGCACTCCCCTTTTTTGTCGAAAGGACAAGGATATCCTATACTTGTGTTTTGCAGAAATGAAAATAACCATTTTAACAAAAGATGGGAAACATAGCATGTCTCTCATTTCTGCCTCTCTACGGATGTATCTGTGAAGTAGTTCAGGCTGTTGGATCTGTTGTCATTTGCAAACACCCATGAACGGATTTTGCTTATGGGAATTTGTATGCTTCCTTGGTTTTCAAGTTAGTATTTCAAATAGGACTTATTTCTTTATTTTTGTTTGCAATGCTAACATAACCTCATGGCTGAATTTTCAAAGCCACTGGGAACTGCACCCATGACACTTAGAAACTTCATTTCCTTATTTTAGAAAGATATGTTAAGCGCTAGCACTGTATTTTTAAAAAAATATGTAATAAAGAGAATAATTGACACTAATAATTTGAAAAATATTTACCTCCATTCCCAGAAGTTTCAAGGCTTTGGGCTGTTAAAAAGAAATGTCAACAAAATTAGGTCTTTCTTTTACAGAAGTAAGAAAAGAATCCTATTATATCATAAACAAGTAATCAATAACTCTAGTGCACCATATAGCATTTATTTTATTTCTCTGAATAAAAGAACACAAAGGGAACTAAATTTATAGAATTTATAAAAGAATTAGAGATTTAATGATTTTGGTGACTCACAGAAAATTAGGAAACTGAAGAGATGTGATCATCCACAGATAAAGTCTAAAGGTTTATAATATCTTTTGTGAACCAAGATTTCTTTCACTTTCCTATAACCATCCTTCTTGGGCAGAATGTCATGATTTCCAGTACTTGTATGAGTGTTAGAGTCTGAATGTTTTTTTTTCCTCCCCAAATTTATATGTTGAAATTCTAACCCCAGGGTGATGGCATTGGAGTAGAGATTTTGGGAAGGTCAAGAGAGAAGGGCCCTCCTGAATAAGGTTGGTGTCTTTATAAAAGAGGCCCAGGGGAACTCATTCGCCCTTCCATCATGTGAGGACACACAATAAGGTGCCATCTGTGAACCAGAAAGCAAGCCCTCACTAGACACTGAATTTGTTGGTGCCTTGATCTTGAATTTGTCTGGCTTCCAGAACTGTGAGTGGTAGATTTACGTTCATAAGCCAATTAGTTTGTGGTATTTTGTTACAGTAGCTTGAACTAAGATGAGCAATGAAACAACCAAACAGATAAAATCCCACACATCTCCAACCTCTGAAATACCTCTATTAGTTGGAGAGGAATCAGATATCATTCATAAATACATGTTTTGGTGCTTCCTGCTGGCCATCTCCCTGTGCTGCTGCACTGTAGAGAGGGTGAGAGGGCATGTATGGAGGGTGGCAGGAGGCCCTCAAGGCACAGATAGTGTCAGCATCTGGAAATGTGCACAATAGGCACAGACTGCAGCCAGCAGAGAAGGCCACTTGGCAAATCTCTGATTTATATTTAACAAAGGGAGATACCAAAATACCTTCGGGGGCAGAATCACAAATTCTGTGGTTCTAAGTAGTACAGAATGGTTGGGTGCCATCTTGGAAGTTATCTGAGTAAATTGGAAGGTCCCAGCCCTCACAGGTCCTTCAAATTTTATGTGACTATTCAAGTGGGAATAGCTGGAACCTTCTCTCTCTTTCTCTCTCTCTCTCTCTCAGCTTCTGAGATGACCACCAGTTTACAATCTGTGCTATTATTTTTTCTTGTTTATGCTTTTTGGTGTCTTCAAAGTTCCCCAGTAGTCCTGCAAAATACTTTTGTAGTCAGAATAAAGCTTTGTTAAAAGTAAGAAACAATAAAATTTAAAAAAATACAAAAATAAAATGAAAAAAAAATTAAAAAATTAAAAATAGAGGAAAACAAAAGAAAGAGAAAAATGATGTCCATTACCAGCGAGGGCAGCAGCTTTCAAAATGTCATCCATGGGTCACGAGGGGCCCCAAGACCCTTTCAGAGGGTGCGAGAATTCCAATCTATGTTCATAATAATACTGAGTTTGGATATTGTGTTTACACTAGCTTAGATGGCACAAAGCTGTCGGGAGTAAAACTGCTTGGTGCCTTAGCAAGAGTAAAAACTGTGAAGCCGGTAGGAGCAAAGGCCTGTAATCCCAGAGGCTAAAGCAGGAAGATTGCAAGTTTGAGGCCAGCCTTATCAATTTAGTGACTGTCTCAATACATAAACCCCTCTGAAGATGTAGCTAGAGGTAGAGCAACCCAGGTCCAAACCCCAATCCAAAATAAAAATAAATAAATAAAAATAAAGGTAGTGATACCAAACTTCACTGTGGTCATTGGATTACGCTGATAGGCACTTGGAGAAAACAAAAACAAGTAAACAAAATCCCAAACAATTTCCCTTAAACATGCTCTTGAAGCCTTCAATAATTACCATGTTTGTTTAATCTCTGATTGTGTGTGTTATTACCATCCCCTGGGATAAATCGGGAAGCCTGACCCAGAAACATTTGTGCTACCTATGATCTAGAAGGCTGTTCTGAGGAAAAACACTTTGGCATTCTTTGGATTAAGTCACAGCCCCTTTGTTTATATAGAATATCGCTTTTACTTGAAGGGAAGACTGGCAGACAAGACTGGGGCAGACAGACTGGACATTGGGCAGGCATTTTTGGAATGACCCAAGTGAGGTTGTCACTTCAAGAAAAACAACTGATAGTATTTATTGCCAAATTAATTTTTTTTTTAACAGTTTGGATGGAAGAGAGAAGAAGAGGAGGAGCAGTTAGCACCTTCTCAACAGGCCTCCCCTACGGAGATCAAGAAGCCACACCCCGAATCTCTCCCAACCTACTACTGCACCACCTAGGTTTGGCTGGAACTCACCCTCTTGGGGCCGAAGAGGTTGTGGTAGAGGGTCCTGAAGCGCTTGCGCGTGTAGTTGCAGCGGTAAGCTCCGCCCATCAGGTACTCGATCACCAGGCCGATGTCAATCAGGCTGATCCTGTAGTCTGGGGGCAGGTTCCCCTGTCAGACAAGAAAGAAAGAAACAAACAAATCCAAAAGACAGCGTGGTTTACTAGGGATTCTATTGCACGTGTTCGGTAACTATTTTAGAGTAAAATATAATGAAAAAAGAAACATATGAATGTATTATTATGCTGGTTAATTAATTCACCTTAAAATAGATCCAACCGAAACCTGGATATTCTCGCTTGGAAAGAAGACATAAGTTAAATAAGAAGATGCAGTAATCGTCGGCAATAACAGAAAATCAAAATATTTATTCAAGTCTTCAGCTGGGGAGAAAAAAACACCAGTGTAGCAGAAAGAAACACAAGGCTAGACATGGCAAATGCTGTCATTCCCAGCCACCAGGAGTAGGGTCCCCCACGTTCCCCAGCCCCCTCTCTGTTTCTGACCCAGGCCTGTCACCACCCTCTAGCAGATGATTTATCTTCTTCCCACTCACTAAAGGAAGACTCCGCCCAGAGGGTGAGGATCATTACCAGGGCCTGCATTGGGTAGGGCCTGCTTAGAGCCCAGGTATCTTTTAAAACCTCTATTAACCATTTTTTTTTAATGGGCAATTTTTCATAAAAGAACAATGTGTAGGGAGGGGAATTGGAATGTCAGGATCGAATTGTATATGAGGAACCCTTGTATTTAAAGAGAAGTGGGGAGGAATAGAAGAAGAAATTTTATCAATGGAATATTTTCCCAGAATCAAGGAGATTTTCCTTCAAAGAGAATAGCATTTCTCAAGGACCTGGAGTTATGGTGTATCTTTTCTTTTCTTTTATTTATTTATTTATTTTTGAGATGCTAGAGATTGAACCCAGGCCTTCACACCTGGTATGTCTCTTAGATGTGAGCCAAAAATAGATGCAAAACAGAAAAGCTTTTGTTTTCTACTCATTGTTGCTTTCTACTTCCAAAGGGGGTTTCTAGGGTCTAAGGAAAATCCTTGTTCTGTTAAGTGAAAGAAGAGGTAGTTCTGTGCACTGTGAATTCCAGGGGCACCACTAATTAGCCTGAACAGCTGTGTCCTTCATGCAGGAGGGCATTGGGTACCAGGAGTGGTGGGGACAGTACCATTGGGGGAAGGCTGGTGTGCAAGTCCTTAGATTTCAGAGGCAGGAATCTTTGGGTGCACTTTTTCTTTAATGGATGACCCACCCAGGATGTCACATGAGTTTTCTGTCACTTTGAGAAGAACCTCCTAATCTACACTGGATTTTCCAACTTTAGTGGTATCAGAATCACCTGGGGAGTGGTGACAGTACAAAGGCTTGGGGTCTTCTCCTATTACTTCATCCAAGTACTGGGTCCCTGTGTACCTCATTAGCTCCTCTGGGTGATTCTGATGCACACCAAAGTTTGTGAAGCCACTTCTCTACTAACTGAGTTTCAGGGAGGCAATAGAAGCCTGCATGGCAGAACAGGGACATTCAAGTACAACATGGGGAACACTGTCAGTGGGAAATTCACCTAATTTTTTTGCTGAGCTGAATACAGGTTTCAGTTACCCTTGCTCAGCTTTCCTTTGGCCATCCACATCCCTTCCAAGGTTTTGGGATTCAGAATTAGAGGTGACCCACTGGACCTACTCTTAAAAGCTTGAGCTTTAGATATTTCTTAAATGTTAAAATCTTTATATTGCAGTGCCCCCTTCTTCCCTCTGAATTTCTTTTAATCTACATATTTCCAGTGCTTTTTTTAGTCTTTGTGATATGGTAGGCACTTAGAAGTTTTTTTTATAAATTAATAAAATAGTGAAATTAATTGATGTGGTTGGGATCAAGGTTGGGTTTGGGCTTTTGGTATTATAGTGTCATACACTATCTGGTCGCAGTCTGTTAGTCTCTGCTGGTTGGGATAGCCCTCTTTTGTAGGCAAATTTGACTTGAAATACATGTACATCACTATACATAAATTCAATAGCAATTCTCAGTGTGGTAGGAATGAAGGGAAAGCCCTGGGAGCACCAGCCTCAGGTGTGTGATCCCACTGGGGCTCTTTAGACTTCCTTGGTGTCCCCAGATTTAGCTCCCACCTCCATCCACTGGGTTCTGCCTCTTCCTGGGCTTGAGGATTTAATGCAAGGCACACAGGCAGGATTGTTAAGGGCACTGTGTATAAAGTGGAAGCACCCTGAGGCAGGAGATGTCTCCTACCCTTGACCTTGGCCCAGTGAGGTCCAGTGTGAGACCCATTGTATTATTTGAATGGTTCCTTCACAAAAATGATCTCTGTTGTCCTCCCCACACTCCTCAGAAATTCGTTCCCCTTTGAAGATGATTTAATCAATCTAACTAGTTAGGCTGTCCTCAGGCTACTAACAAAACCCAATTGTCTGATTTTGTTATGCAAAGTATAGCAAAAAAAATATTCAAAAGGGAACACAGAAAGTTTTAAGATAGTAACTCTTTATGTATTGCCCTTGCCATAAAAATTTGAGTTTTAAAATATAATGAGGCCACAGTTTCTGTAGCCTCCAGCTCTACTGGACATGAGGCAAAGCTGTTATTTAAAGAGTAGAAGAGTCCAGGAGCCAGGCCATGCCTGGGTCAGTCTATTCGCATGCACATTTGGCTCTGATAAGATGACCTTCCAAGGATGCCCACCATCTGTTATTTTCCTTGGCATTGGGAGGCAGTGGGATAAAGCACACTGGCTTTCAGTCAGCTGTCATGAACCAGCAACTTTCCCTCAGGGTCTCTTCCCAGTAACAGGGGCTGAACACCATGTTGCTTTGCTTATGTTCCAGATTTTGGGAAAGTCCCCCAAAGAATTTATTGTGATGCTATTGAAAAGCAATCAGGACAAGTCTATGAACTTGTGCCTACTTTTCTTTCTTTCTATATTTGTGGTGCTGGAGATTAAACCCAGGGCCTTGCACATATAAGTCATATGCTCTACCATTGAGCTACATCCCCAGCTCTCCTACTTTTCATGTTATAAGAATTTCTAAATTAAAAAGCTGGGTAATAGTGAGCCTGACACCTAGGTGTTTTGTTTTGGGAAACCTACGTGTGAGCATGAACTTGAATTCTAAGTCTGAGACTCCAATATTGCCTGAAGACCAAAAACTGCATGGTAATATTTATGCATTTTAAGTGTCTTTACTACTAGAAATTGTTAGTAAAGTCTTAATAGTAGTAAAATCCAAAGTAAATTAAAAAATTAAGGGAAAATACAATACTTTTATGGAATGATTTTTATTAATAGAGCTCTTAGTGGCATATACTGCCAAGGAAAGTGCTAAGATATTCTCACGAAAAGTTGATTGTTGTAGCATGATTTCTGTGTAGTCAGATCTGAAGCAGGAGAAAGGACTCTGATTATTTGGGTGTGGCTCTGAGTGAAGGTGACAGGAACTGGCTTGCATTTTGTTTGGTCACAAGGGGGCGATGTTCACCTACCAGAAGCCTACAAGGACTCCAGGCTCACCAATAATTAAATTACCTGCCTGCTGTATTCTGTGTGGTAAGGTGACATGAAGGAGTCCAGAGTGTGCACAGGATTAGAGGAGAAGGACAGGGTCAGATGTTCTTGTTGAAGTGATATCCGGAGGAGGGAAAGGTTAGTTTAGCGAGGCTTGGGTTTGAACTCTGCCTGCAAGGCTGATGACTGGTGGAAACAGAGAAGTTGAGGGAAATCAGCTTTCTATTTCTTATTAGAAGAGTGGAAACCCTTTTGGGAAGAAGAAACAAATTTGACAAAATGAATAAAATTGGGTACAATTTAGATGTCGTGGGAATTACTGTGTCCTGGGTGGACTCTAAAGGGGATGGCATGATGAGGTGCTGGGCTGGTGGCCTGGATCACCTGTGACCTGTAGATGTTTCACATGATGCATTTGCATTGCTTCTCCTAGGACAGCCCTGCTGGGAAGTGGGGGACTTTCTGGTCCTCTAGCAGAGGACAGCCAGAGGCCAGAGACATAGCTACCGAGCGCAAACAGTACTTGGCTGGGCTGTGGTCTTGGCTCTGTCCTCTTGTGCTTCTGGACAGATCGCTTTCTTTTTCTGTACTTCAGTTTATGCTCTGAAAATAGGTGATTTGGACAGAGTTATTTCTAAGGCCATGCCTATGTCTGAAAGTCCAGTTTTAGGATCAGTATCTGGCAGCTGCTCTTATTTCTATACTGCCAGGCCATTGGGCAAAGACACCTGTTCAGAGCTTTCAGGGTTCATGTAGCTTCCAGTTGTCCCTTGGAATTCAGTTAGTGGAACCGGGGGGCTCAGAATCAGGAATGGTAAAGGCTTAGACAGGGATGGGCTGTATTCATCGTATCCATCTCCTTTGGAAAAAGCAGAGGAGGTGAACAACCCCTCACATGTCAACAGATAATGTCCCAAAACCTTGTGGAGGAGTCTTCCTTTGCTCAGGGCAAATTCCAAATTTTCAAATTGAAATTTTCTTAGCTTCCTTCATACTGCAATAATACAAATTCTGCCTGCTGTTTCTGTTACCCTCCCCCACCCTTTTGATTATATCTTATTTAAAATTTTTTTTTCATGGAGCTGAGGATTGAATCCAGGTATTTGCACATGCTAGGTAAGTGCTCCACAATAGAGCCTGTCCCCAGATCTCCCTACCCTTTTGATCATGACTGGTCATTGGCAGAGTCTGGACAATGATTTTCCATTTCCTGCCTTAACATCACATTGTAGGTCATGTGGCTTGCTGGAACGTCTGGGCATGTGGGAAGATACAGTCTGGTAACTTAAAGATGTTGCCTTCTTTTTTCAGACTGTGGAGGACTAATCTGAAGGCAAATTTTAATCCATGCCATGTTTAACGATATCTTAGTTAAAGAATAGTTCGAGTTCACTTATTAGACCTGCTTTTCAAAATGAACTGTTTTTTCAGAGGTCACCTCTTGATATTGTTATCAGATTTCAGCTATTTAGGGACATTCATTTTTCTTTGAAACTCACAACAAGCCTTCCAAACGAGATTGTTTCCTTCTGTTGTGTGAAAAGTATAAAATGATTGCTAGTTTTTCGCTTTGCCAATGGTGAGTGAGGAAGACTGTTCTGGGATAGTTTTTATAATAAGGAAAAATACATTGAGTTCCTTTGAGTAATTACCAGGTAATTTGATTTGAGCTCTGGGAAAGAGAGGACATTATTCCACTGCTTGGTAGATTAGCAAGATAATAGACTGAATAGTCAATCTTTTAAAAAATAGGAATACTTTAGCAAATATGCCTGAATGTAAGGCTGGCTTATGAAAATGTCCTTTCCTCACCCCAAGTGTCAGAAACACTTTTGCATTCTGCTAAGTTCTGGGTCTTACTTCCCATGTAAATGAACTTATCACAATTTCACCACTACTTCTGTATAGTAGTCAAATGTCACCCTCCTTTGGTGGGGAGGGACAGTATAGGTAACCTGAAATATTAGCACACTTAGTTTAAGAAAGAAAAACTACTATTTAAAAACATACAGAGGCACAATTTTAAGCAGACATTTACTAAAACAGCAGGTTATATTTCACAGAAAAGCAGACAGACTTAGGCCACTCTGGTTTCAAAGGAGAGCGCTGGTACATTAATGGATTTATGCATGAATACAGTTGAGTAAACTGGATTGACTTATATCAATTAAAATTTCTGATGCAGAACAGCAACTCCTTTTTTCATTGTTCTAGATTGCTCCCTTGATATAAATAATTTGAGATCTTGAAAACAGTTTGGGAGCAATTCTGCACATCTAGTTTTTTTTTTTTTTTGGTTTCAAAGAATACAAAGACAAGTTGGATTTGGAGATGTCACACTGGGTGACTTTCGATGGTCTCATCATTCCTAAATGCACTTCCTGGGTTTATAGTTATTATTTACATTAAATTTAAAGACGCATTATCAAATGCTATGTTTAAGGTCCAGAGCTGTGTTTTCTAACTCATGAGCAGCATTTTGTACTGGAGTTTATAAATTCCTGGTTCATTTTGTCATAGATGAAAACATGTCTATATATATATATATATATTTCCCCTGCTATTGTAAAGAGTGCACAAGCTGCTTATTATCATATTCTTCAATTTTGAAAATTGAGTAAACTTCCCAAGACTTCCTTAGCATTTTAAGCCTAGTTTTTGTAGCTCTCAGTATCTTTTCGGCCTACATTGCTGGAAATAGTCTGGAACCCTGTGAGAAAGTTATGCACCAATGTTAATTTTCTCTTGTTCACTTTTTTTGAAAACACAAAACAGAAAGCCGCAGTGCAGCTCCCTTCATCCATACAACATCAACCGCAGGTGCTTCTGGCTCCTTCCACTACTTACTATGGCTATTTCTTCTGGCCCCTCCGGAGTCCGACACTCACCTTGACCACAGAAATCACTTGAGGCTGCGCTTCCTGCCCCCTCTTCTTCCAAGGGAAGAAACTAAACAAGGACTTACTCTGCCCTGTTCCCCTCAACCCCCCATCAGCAGTCCTTTTCCCTGGTGGAAGGATACATTGTTCTTAGTTGTTCAGCCCCTTTCTGGGTGATTTTTCTTTTTTAAAGCCATTTCTTTCCAGTTACTAAATTAGTAAGCAAAGGACATGCTTATGTAACTATCTTCTTGTGCCAATACTTGGCTCACACTTAAAAAAAAAATCTCTTAGCTAAAACTCTTTCCTTCTAAATTCTTATCATTCAGTTCTTTCTTTTCTTTTTCAGTACCAGGGGTTGAACCCAGGAGCGCTTAACCATTGAGCCACATCAACAGCTCTATTAATATTTTATTTACAGACAGGGTCTGGCTAAGTTGCTGAGGCTGGCTGTGAACTCACAATCCTCCTGCCCTAGCTTACCTAGCTCTTGGGATAACGAGTGGGAGCCACCACGCCGGGCTCCATTCTGTTCTTTCTTGTTTATATATATATATATATATATATATATATATATATATATATATATATATATTTATATATATTTATATTATTTTTGATGCATATTTTTAGCCAAGAAGCTAAACAAAACAATCAAAAAGAAATAAAAAGAAAAGAACAACCCCCAAGATATTTTATAGGCTTCTAATAATATAGGCGATGTGAGCAAATACAAGAGGCAGCTCGAGGGATTTCAGAAAAGAGAAAATGATCTTGCAGAGCAGAGTCCTATGGGGAAGAGAAGCTAATAACAGGGATTTTGATCATCTGTAGTCAGTGAGATCTAACTGCACAAATCCCATTGAAAAATCAGCAAGACGTTGCTGCTGGGAGGGTGGCTGTGGAAGTGGATTAGCAACTTGTTTGAAGGCTGGGTTGGCCAATAGCTGGGAACCAGGGACAGAGGCATGGCCGCCTCTTCAGAAAACCCCACCGACTGGTCTGAGGTGAAGGGATTATGCTTTGTTTATTATTTTAGAAAACCTCAAAACATTTTATTGAACGTGAGCATCAAAGAGCTTGGGGAGAATAAATTGAATGAGGACACTTCTGAATTTAGCTTCCAGGCAGTTTTCAGCCTGGATCCATTAAATGAAACTGTAAGTGTTGAAGGAAAAGAGAGATGGGTTTGCATCTGCTTCGCTTGCTTTGAAAGAGCTACGGTTTGCTCACTGACACATATGCAAATCCTTCATTAAGGTACCCCGGAGATGGGAGAAAAGTTTGCAAGGGCCCCCCAAAATATATAGATAAAGGAGGTTTTTGTTTTTATATCCTTCACTTATTACTATAAAAGATCTAGTGGGTTCAAATAGATGGATTTTAAACAGCCCCAGGGACTTTGCTTGACCTTTTGAAAAAACAATTTAAAAGTTGCTTCAGAGCACCTACAGGTCAGTTCTTGCCAATGACTTCCTATAATATGAAAAAAAAACTGTACTCTATTTTCAAACTTCATTTTGAGGCTTTCTCTAAGTATGTTCCGTGGACTTTGGTGAAGAATTGCTACAAAGGAGTGATAGTGGGCATATGTGTGCATGTGTACATGTGAGATGGGTAAGGTGCCATCATCTTTATTTTCCTTTGGAGTTAAGGGTTCAGAACCCAAGCTGACCCTGTAGGGCAAAGGAATGAGACCTTTGCTAGGATTCAGCATACCCTTCCTATGACTTATTTTCATCTTTAAATGGAGATACTACCTGATAATAAGAAAATAATAATAATTCTACTTCATAAAACTTGTTGTGCAGATTAAATGTGTTAAGATGCATGAAAAGCTTACATCAACACTGGACCTAATCATCACTCCATCGTAGCTCTTATTATTTCATTATTAATTAAAGATCGGGGCTCTGATCCTGATGCTGACATGACCACCCAATGCAGTTATCATCTCCTTGTTTCCTCATCTGTAATATGTGAATAATTCTACATGACCTATATCTGCCAGCTTTTTTCTTGTGATACTGGGGATTGGATCCAGGGGTGCTCTACCCACTCAGCTTACATTCCCAACCCTATTTATTTATTTTGAGACTTGACAAAAATCTTTCTAAGTTGCTGAGGCTGGCCTTGAACTAGTGAGCCCTCCTGCATCAGGCTCCCAAGTTACTGGAATTACAGGTGTGTGCCACCTGGCCTGGCTTATACTAGCTTCACCCCCTCATCCCCCATCAAATGAGATGATTAGTGTGACAATAGATTATGAAAACCATGAAATGATAGAAGAATGCCACATATATATTTGTTTTGGTGCCTGTTCTTTGGAGCTGTTCTTGTTGGTATGCTGGACGTGGCACTGTATCAGGAGCTAGTAAATGGAGACACTCCTGTGGTCAGTTTCTCCCCAGGTAGTGAGGGGTGTATGGAAAAGTACAGGGAACGGCATAAATCCACCTGGCACAGGGAAAGCCTAGAGTTCCACTATTCAGAAGCGTTATGTCCAAGGTAAAGCATCTAAAACCATGGCGACTGGAGGTTAAACCACAGCTGCATCATCAGCAGAGGTGTCAGTTAGACAGACGCACGCGCACACCGTTCTGGATGGGGGTCGGGCAGGCACAGGAACACTCTGGCAGCTCATGCAAAACGGGTCGCTTTCTAATCACAGGAAGCAGTCAAGACAGGGCCTCCGACCTGGGGTCGAGAGGATTCTTACCTTTTTGACATCCCTGACCAAGTGGTACAATGTGTTTGAGGGCCCATGTCTCTGAAAGCAATAAAGAAGAATCAAACAGTTTTGCTAGTCAGGGGCTCTAACTGGCAAGGCAAGAAGGTTCTGGAAGGAAGGGTTCTGACTGGTGGAGGGCAGTTTGTTACGATGGACCTTGTTTTAGTTGCTCAGTTTTGTCTGTCTTTTCTAAGGAAACACAGGCAGAATTTTGGATTGGATTGTTGCAAGAAAAGGTGTTGGAGGTCCTAGGTTCAAAGTTTCTAAGGCACATTGTCAATTCTGTAGATGGCTGGGCCCAGACATTATCGAAGGAGTTAGTTTTGCAGCAGGGAAAAACATAAGGGCCAATTTACCAATTGGAAAAATACCTGGGCACATTGTCATTGAGACTTCTTTATTTTCTATAATGAATTAGAAAATTATCTCAAAAAGGGGTTGGCAAATATTTTCTGTGAAATGCCAGGTAGAACATATTTGACGCTTTTTGGACTGGACAGTCTTTATCAAATCAGTTTAACTATTATTATACTGTGAAAGCAGCTATAGACTTTGTTGTTGTTGTTTTCTTCTTCTTCTTCTTTTTTTTTTTTTGGTAGTACTGGGGATGGAACCCAAGGCCTTGTACATGCTAGGCAAGGGCTCTACCACTAAGCTACATCCTTAGCCCTTCTGTTGTTTTTATATAAACAAGCAAGTTTAGCTGTGTTTCAATAAAACTTTATTCATGGACACAGAAATAAAATTCCCTATACTTTAAATATGTTATAGAATATTCTTCTTCTGACTGCGTCAACATTTTAAAAAATGTATAAAAAGTCATTATTAGGGGCTGGGGTTGTGACTCAGCAGTAGAGAGAGACCCTGGGTTCGATCCTCAGCACCACATATAAAACAAAGGTTTTGTGTCCGACTACAATATATATATATATATATATATATATATATATATATATATGTATATATTGTATATATTCATTATTAGCTTACAGGGTGTACAGAAAAAGGCTGTGGGCTGGATCTGAACTTTGGTTATAGTTTGCTGAAATCTGATTTAAAGGAAAAGCCACAGGCTGGGGAAAAGAGAGAGTTGGTGAAAAGATGTATTTATATTTGAGGTAAGAATAAAGTGAAGTGAGTTTCTATTTTCTTGTCTCAGAAACAGGAATGCTAGATAAAATATAGGATGCCTAATTAAGTTTGAATTTCAGATAAATGCTGAATAGTTTTTAACATAAGTATGTCCCATGAAATATTTGGGATATATAGATGGTCCTTCATATCTGTGAGTTTTACATTCATGGATTCCACCAATTATAGAACAAAAATATTTGGAAAAAAACTGTTTGTGTTGAATATAAAAATACTTTTTTCTTGCCATTATTCACTAACCAATACAGTATAATAACTATTTACACAGAATTAGTATTGTATTAGGTACTACAAGTGATCTAGAAATAATTTAAAGTCTATTGGAGGATGTGTGGGGACTCTGGAACCAATTCCAGGCAGATACAGAGGGACAACTCTACTTATACTAAAAACACTCTTTATTGTTTATCTGAAATTTAAATTTAACAAGGTGTTCTGTATTTTGATGTGCTAAATGTGGCAACTTTCTTGTAGGATCTAAAATTGTAATGTCAAATCCTTAAGCAAATGTGTTGTAACACATTTAAGTACTGAAGCAATTCCTGTGTACTGCTTCAATCCTTGTCCATTCATGTGGACACAGAACCTGCTAGAACCTTGATTTTAGAATTTCAGCCTCCAGAATGGTGAGAAATAAATGTCTATTTTTTATAAATTGCCCAATCTTGGGTATTCTGTTATAGCAGCACAAATAGACTAAGACAGTCTCAGTTTCCTTATCTATAAAACAGTGAAATTGACTCTAAAACCAAACCAAAACAAAACAACAACAAAAAAAGCAAACAAAAACTTCTTTTGAGGTAACTCCTAACAAGAGGTATTTTACATCTAATTCCACTGTTGTGGGAAAAGAAAGAACTTCATAGCTCTGAAGTTTACAAAATGACACAGGTACTTAAGTGGCCTCCTTTGATGCTTAGAACTAAATCATTCCTCTTCTGCCAATTGTCACAAATGCCCTCTGGATTTCAGAATAAACTGTGTTCCAATTTCCACAGCCTTGTTTTGTCTAAAAGCATGAGAACAGTCCCTTCAGGTGATGACCTAACCTTCTGCCTTGGATGCTGACAACTGAGCAGTTAAAACAAGTGGAGTCTTGGTGACTTGGTATTTGTTGTCTACAAAGGTCTAAGGGAGTATTGTGAAGAATGATGCATGCATTTAGGGGAGGAAGAGAATCACAGGCATGTTGGGGGCAGGAGAAGGTAAGCAAAAAAACAAAGAAAATAACAAGTGCCTTAGCTTGGCCCTACCGTATTGTACAATTCCTCTAGTCTGGAGATGGTGAGAAAACGGTGCATGCTTACTCCATTCTCTATGAGTAATTTCACAAAATCCACTCTGTCCAAAACTAAGGCATCCAACATGGCTTGTTCCAGAGACCCCACCTGCAAATCAAGTCACTGAGTTAGTCTGCCCCGGGGTCTATGGATGTGGTTCCTTGGCATTTGCCTGAAAAGCTTAAAAATGGATGGCTTGACATCTGGTAAATCTTCAGGACATCCAAGAACATGCTAGAGAGACTGTTCCCATCTCCAACTTTGGGACAACCATTGTGTTCGGGGGCCTGCCTTTGGAAATAGAAGTCAAGGATTTCAAGGTCCAAAAGCTATTTCTTCCCTGAACCATTTTTTTCCCCTGAATCCCGAGAAGGTGCAAGAGTTTATGGGGGCTTTTTCCCCTTGCCATTTTCTGACCAAATTTCTGCAATGCCTGAGAAGAGCCAAAGTAAGTATTTTACTGTCTTTTTTTTTTTTTTTTTAACCTTACCTGGGCTCTGAATTAGACTCCTGGCTGACTTGAGAAGATGAGCCCAAGGATACAGACCAAAGGGCCTAAATAGATACAGGAGGTGTGGAAATGGGTAAGACAGAGGCAAGCTGGTGTCACCCAACTAAAAAAAAAAGAGTAACCTAATATCTGGTTTGCCACTGGCTAGGATTCTAGGATTCTAGGATTTCTTTTCTGTTTTTTTTTTTTTTTTTTTGGTGCTGGGAATCAAACCTAGGGCCTTATGCATGCTAAGCAAGCACTTTACCACTTAGCTTCAACTCCTAGCCAAGATTTTTATTTAATTCCTTTCATAAAAATGTCCCAGTGTCCAGATTCCTTGACAAGTATTTCCATGCTAGCAATTCACTAGCTCTACATGAAGACAACTGCTAAGCTCAGCCAAAGGGTGTTGAGGAAAAGGAAGGGTTAAGAGAAACCTGCCCATGAGTGGTAGGATTCCAGGCACAGAAATGAAATTTTGGGCTGTTGGGTTACCTCCTGTGGATGCATGTGTATACCACCCAATGGGCAATTTCGCAAATTTTTATTTTTGGTAGAGTCAATTGAGGGAAACAAACCAAGAACAGTTATATAAAGCTTCGGTTCTTTGTGTTGTTCTTTGGGAGCAGGGAGGACCTGTGCTCAGTCACCAGGACCAGATGGCACCTGCAAGCGGGAGGCTTCTAATTCTGCATCCTGAGGCATGACCCAGCCGCAGACCAGCAGGGGGCGCCTCCACTTGGAAGCAGCATCCTCTTCCTTTTGCCCGCCTCACAGACAATCAGAAACAAACTAATTCCAACTTTATACAACTTTGTGTTATATGTCTCTTTAAACACACGCTAAAAGATATTATCTACAGCTCTCAAAGGCCATTCAGGGATGGAAATGTATGGCTATTAGGAGATGTGCTTAGTTATAACTTCCACCAGGTGGCAGCATTTCCTCAAATATGAGAAGAGGCGCCCAGGCCAGGTACTCCTGCGCAAAGCAAGATCTCATCCTAAAAAAAAAGGCAGTAGTTTACTGAGCCACTCTAAAAAGCTCCTTAAACAAATACCCTTGCCCAGGCAAGTGGGCTTTTCGGGGGTGACGATGTATACTCTACCGGCCACTGTTGCCCATAAATAAAGATCTGGCTTCGAGCGATGTCCACTCTGTTCCAGGCTAAAGCTAAACTCAGTTGGTCTGGGGCCGAGGCATTGGCACCTGTGTGTAGACAAATGGGGGAAAAGAATGGGAGAGAGAAAACAAGGATCAGTTATTGTAAAGAGAAGACCCACTCTTTCACTCTGCCACCGACCCACTCCTCCTGAAGAGCAGGCTCAGATATGCAGCAGGGTTTCTCGAACTTGGCACCATTGAATTGGGGGGAGGATAATTCTTTGTCATGGAGCTGTCCTATATATTGCAAATTATTTATTAGCACCCCTGAACTCAATCTCCTAGGTTCTAGTTAGCACTTTTCACCCATCCCCTCATTTTCCCGGTTATGACAAACAAGATTGCCAAGTGGCCCCAAAGTATGGAGGCAAACAAAAGCAGCCTACTGAGAACCCCTGCTCTACAGCCTGGCTGCTCAGGGGGTCCCTGGGACAGCAGCATCACTGCTAGAAATGCAAACCTCAGGCCCTCTCCAGACCCACTGAATCAGAGGCTGAATTTTTGTTGTTGTTGTTTTTTGAGACGGGGTCTAGCTATATTAGACAAGCTGGTCTCCAACTCACAATCCTCCTGCCCCAGCCTCTATGCCTGGCAGAATCTGCATTTTAACCATTTTAAGATGATTCCTGCTCATGCTGTTGTTTGAGAAGCGCTTTTCTAGAACACATTTTGCTTCTGTGGTTAATCTGATTTCAAGAATGGTTGGAATTGTCTTTAGCATGGGGTGGGTCCTCGTCAGCTAGTGGGCCAGTGTTGGTACTCTGGTGAGAAAGAGCTGAGCTCTCTTAAGAGAAACACACACAGCAGCTTAAGAGAAACACACATAGCAGCTTAGGTGTACTTTAGGTTGTGGGGAAAAACCATTGGAAAGATTTTCCAGTTTCTCATTATACCCCAGACTCAGTGTGTGGATACGTGCTGTTCACATGCAGTCATTTAAACATAAATTAATTATGATTGAATAAAAATTAAAATTTCTGTTCTTCATCTATTTTAGCTATATTTCGGTGCTCGAGAGCCACATGTGGCTAGTGGCTGGTGGATCGGAGATGACGGAGAGGACATTGTTATCTTTACAGAAGATCCCATTGGGACAGAGCTGGTCAGTGCAAGCTGCCCATGAATGCAGACTACAAGTTGGCGATGTGAGGCTGAGAGTGGAGGCAGTGTGGTAGGCAGAGGGAACATGGGGTTTCTTGAGTCTGCCATTGTGTGACTGTGTGCATGACCATGGACTTCTCTATACCACTATTGGTCATCTGTGAAATGGGGACCATATAAATATCCTGTTTTACCTGGCTGAGGCTCTGTGAGACTGAATATCATATATGTGAATTCACATGAGAACAGATTTTTCACAATTCGACACCCTTGGTGCGCTCAGGAAAAGATATCCCTTGATATTTGCTCAAATTCATGCTATTGAATATCTCAAAGTGTGGAAGGAGGGTAAAGAGAAAACAATTCTTTCCTGGCTCAGGTATTTTGAAGACTCTTATGTCTTCAAAAGCAAAAGTATGGGGCATTTCCATGCATCAAATGTAGTATCCTAAATAGTCCTGAGAATTGGGTCTTACTGTCTGTTTTGGATAGAGGAAGATACTAAGGTCCAGAGGGGTTGGAGTAAAATGTCAAAGATCAGACAGCTACTAACAGTGGGTGAACACAGCAAGTGCTCAGGTGCAGAGGTGAGCCTCACACCCAGTGGGCTCCCACCACTGCTACTTCTGATGTTGCTGAAGGAGGGAGGGACAGTCATTGCATATAGTGCCCATTCTTATGGGTGATCAGCAGCGGAGACGAGAAGCAGAAAGGCAGGGGCAGGGCTTTTGCTGATGAAGCCATATGTACCAGTAATTCCCAAACTTTGCCACCCATGGACTCACCTGGGGAGCTCTTAACCATCCCTGTGCTCAGGTTGCACCTCAGACCAATTAAATAGTATTGCTTGGGATTATTGCTAAAGCTCTCCAAGTGTTTCCTATGTGTAGCAGAGGTTGGGAACCTAGACCACTTTCCCTGATTATCCTCACCTCTTCCCTCTGGGGACAATTAGAAAACAGGGTGTTTGCTAGATAGCTCTTCTCAAATTGTAGTGTGCATCAGAATAACCTGAGGCTGTTTTAGGACACAAATTCTTGTGTTCCACCTGCTGATATTCTGACTCAGTAGCTTTGGGTTGAAGCCTGAGTCTTTGCGTTTCTATCAGGGTCTCAGATGCTGCTGCTGCTGCTGATCTGGAACCACACTTTGAATGAGATGGTCCTGGAGAGCTGTAGGGTCATGTTCCCTTCATAGGTGGAAGAATATTTCTGATCCTGGTGTCCACACGTCGAAGGGTTTCATATAAACCACAATCTTGGAGTAGATTGATGAGTGTTTGGATTGATGAATAATAATTTTGTTTGCACAGGGAATTTTCCATTAAGAAAATTAGCTTTCTTCTTGATAACAACAGTGACTAAAACTTCATACCAGGGTAACAGGTATAAATAGTGATAAATAGAAATGTGTCAAAATGTAGTGTCATCAATTTAGAGGGAAAGTAAAAGTGAAGGCTCACTGGATTGCATTTGGAAGGATGGCACTTTACATCTTCTTTTGCTTATTGTTTTCCTTTTAAAAAATATATTTGAATTGACACATAGTAATGGTACATATTAATGGGGATATAGTGAGACATTTAGATACATGTAGGTATAATGATTAGATCAGGGTAACTGGTGTATTCATTGTCTTTGATATATATATATATATTTTTTTTTTTTTAATTGAGACCATTCAAAATCCTGTTGGATGGGCACAGTGGCACATGCCTATAATCCCAGCAGCTTGGGAGGCTGATATAGGAGAATTGTGAGTTCAAAGCCAGCCTTAGCAATGACAAGGTACTAAGCAACTCAGAGAGACCCTGTCTCTAAATAAAATACAAAATATGACTGGGGATGTGCCTCAGTGGTTGAGTACCCCTGAATTCAATCTCCAGTACCAAAAAAAAAAATTCCTCTTGACTAGCTATTTTGACATTGACTTTTTTGGGGGGTGGGGTACCAGGGATTGAACTCAGGGACACCCTACCACTGAACCACATCCCCAGCCCTTTTTTATATTTTATTTAGAGACAGGATCTCAATGAGTTGCTTAGCGCCTTGCTTTTACTGAGGCTGGCTTTGAACTCGTGGTCTTCCTGCCCCAGCCTCCTAAGCCACTGGAATTGTAGGCCTGTGTGCTGGGTGACTCAACGAGCTATTTTGAAATATGCTGTTAACTGTCAACTGTACATAAGCTATGGTACTGCAGCTGCCCCACTGTATCCATTCCCTCATCTCAACCTCCCTGCCATGTCCTTTCTAGGTTCTGGCAACCATTCTTGTACTCTCTACTTCTATGAGATCAACTTTTTAACTTCCACACAGAAGTGGAAACACGTATTGTCTGTCTTCCAATTTCTGGCTTATCTCACTTAGCGTAATGTCTTTAGTTCCATCCATGTTACTGCAAATGACAGGATTTCATTATTTTTATGGCTGAATACTACTCACACATATGGACCACATTTTGTTTATCTGTTCATCTGTTGATTCTGTATCTTGACCATTGTGAAGAGTACTGCAGTAAATGTGAGAGCAGAAGTTTCTTTGACATACTGGCTTTATTTCCTTTTTATACTTAGTGATTTCATTTCCTTTGGATCCAGCATTACAGGATCGTATGGTGGTTCTATTTCCAAGATTTTCTGGAGACTCCATCTCATTTTCCATAGTTGCTGTGCTCTGCATTCCCACAATAGTGTATGAGAGACCCTTTGCTTGTTTTTTTGTGGTGCTGTGGATTGAACCTAGGGCCTTGCACATGTGAGGACCCTTTGCTTCTTCAGCTGTTCTCTTGGTCATTGCTGACTTGCTTTAACGGTTTATTCATCCCCCTTTTCATTCACATGTTACAAATGTGCGTGCTACCCACGTCGATAATAACATAAACCTGAGCAAGAACACAGCAGGAAGCAGTGATTAAGTGTAATCAGAAAAGTGTTGAATGAAAGCATGAAGCCAAAGAGTCTTGACTTTTCAAAAATGGAAAACACATCACTCAAGAATGGTTCTGCATGAAAGTGTGGATCAGTGCAGGGTGAATAACCTCCTGGTTTACCTAGGACAGTTGCAATTTTAGCACTGTGCTGTTGGAGAAGTTTTACTCCTGAGGAAACCTGAACATTTAGTTAGTCAGCTTATCTTTAACTATGACTTAATACTGAAACTACAATAAAACTTTAAACATACTAATTCCTGAGATGCACCTCCAGACATTCTGATTTAATTGGTCTGGGACATTTCAGGTTTAGGAGTTCCCCAGGTGATTACAATTGGAAGACAGGATTATGAATCTCTAGTGTAGAGGAGACATGTTCATTCATTGTTGATTCTGTATCTTGACCATTGTGAAGAGTAAATAATAAAATTTTCATCTTTTACCTACAACCTCTGGTTACTTACAGTCATGGCATTTGCAGATTAATGGATGGAGTTGGAGAATATCATGCTAAGTGTAGTAAGCCAATACCCTAAAACCAAAGGCTGAATGTTTTCTCTGATAAGTGGATGCTGATCTATAATGGGGGTTGTGCAGGAGCATGGAGTAATTTTGGATAGGGCGAAGGGGAGAAGGGGAAAGGGGGAGGGAGCAGGGGGACAGGAAAGATGGTGGAATGAGATGGACATCATTACCCTAAGTACATTATGAAAAAACAAATGATGTGACTCTACTTGTCTATAACCAGAGACATGAAAAATTGTGCTCCGTTTGTGTACTATGAACTGAAATGCATTCTGCCGACTGCATTTGTTCTAACTGGTCACCCTCTTTACAGTGTTGATGTTCTACTCATGAAGTGTTGGCACCCAGAAAATAAATGAATAGACAATGTACCTTTAGACTGTGTCAGTGCTGTGAACAGGGCCGCCCCAGGGCATGTGTGACCCGTGTCCACATAATCAAATCGGTGCAGCAGCACTGTTCTGGCCACCAGATCTTGCATGTTCCCATGATAGATACTGTGCCAGCGAGCTGGGGCAATACATTGGCCAGTCTGCCTCCCTGAAATGACAGCTGGAAATGGAGTCACTAGACAGACCCAAAGGCACGGGTATCTGGTTGGAAAATGCCCTGAGGTATTGAAAAGGATCTGGACTACACATAGTTCCTGATTTGGGCTCAGGACACCCCTCTTCCCTCGCCATATGTCACTAGTTCTCAGGGTGATGAGAGCAATATTTGATTGGAGACCCAATTGACTAGAAAAGCTATTAAATGAAAAAGTTTGGGAAGAACATTAGAGGAAGAAGGAGCATCAAGTGAAATGGCCCTAGTGTAGGAATAAATAAGGTAGGCAAAAGACGAAAATTTCATTATTTTCTCTTTCTTAGGAGGCCAGAGATGATCTAAGTACATAAATAATTACCTGACAGGGTTTGAAGGGATTAATACGCTTGGTGAATGAGATGAATAAAGTCACTCTAGCCAAGGGAATGGGTTTTGCAAAGATTAAGGGAGTGAAATAGTAAAGCATATTGGTAAGACACTGGATCTCTATGCTTGGGGGGTGGTGAAAGAGAGGGGGAGGGTGTGTGTGTGTGTGTGTGTGTGTGAAGCTAACACTTGAGGATTTGTGGACTATGTAGAAGAGTTTCCCTTTAACCTGAAGACATGGGGAGAGCACTAAGACACTGTCTTAGGAAGAATGCAGTCAGATTTTTCTAGAAAATTCACTTTGGTAGCACAGTGTGGAGGATGGGTTAGAGGGGTAGGTTGAAAAGTCATTAGGAATATTCTAGGAAGAGGGTAATGGAGTCCTGAAGGAACAACTGGGATGGAGAGATATTTACAGAGCAAAATGGACAGCCTTGGGTGAGTAAGAGAGCAAGGGAGAAGAGAAGAAAAAATGATCCCTCAGTACACAATGACCAGCTGAGATTGGCAATGCAAGATGAAGCCAAGCTTTTTGGAGCAGAAAAATTTCATTCTTGATGACATTGAGCTTGAGATGCTCATGGTATGCATGTGCATGATACATGGTTGGGAATTAGGGTCTGGAGTGGTGGTGCAGTCAGGTCTGGAGATGGGAATTTGGAAAATATTGAAGGTGACAGGAAGAAGACAAAGGATGGGTAACTGAGAAACACCAACATTTAAAAAATGTGAAACTAAAATTGTCATTACAAAGGGACCACAGAAAACAGAGATAGGAGGAGAACCCAGGATCATGGTGCCCTAAATTACGGGATCAGAGTTTTTCAAGCAGGAGGGAGTGGTCAATAGGGCAAAGTGCTGAACTTTGGATGTGGAGTGTCCTGCAAGTTCCATGTGTTAAAGGCTTGGTCCACAGGGTGGTGGTATTGGGGGGCACTTTAGGAGGTGGGTCATTAGGGGAGGTCCTTAGGTCATTGGGGGTGTGCCTTTGAAGAGGGCCGTGGGATCTTGGTCTCTTTCTTTTTTGTTCCCTGGACTTGGGGTGAGAAGTTTATTCTGCCATGTCCTCTGTCATTGCCATCTGGCACCCCTTCCAGAGGACTAAAAGCAGAGTCTGCCAGATTCGTGGCCTGGAACCTCCAAAATGGTGGGCCAGAAAAACCCTTTTTCCTTCATAATTTATTTTAGGTATTTTGTTACAGTAGTGGAAAGCTGACCAACACAGCAAGTAAAAAGGTCGCTATTCCTTCTATGCATTGTCTACCATATAAGATCATGTATCTATTAGTACATTTTTCCCACATACTAGACCATAACTTCAGTAGAACAGTGCTTGATACATAATATATGTCTTAGTCTATTTGGGCTACTACAAGAAAATACATAAAGTGGTAGCTATTTTTTTTTTTTAGTTTTTTAATAACTTTATTTATTTTTGTATGGTGCTGAGGATCGAACTCAGGGCCTTGCATGTGCGAGGTGAGCACTCTACCACTGAGCCTTAACCCCAACCCCTAAAGTGGTAGCTTTTAAACAAGAGAAATTTATTTTTCACAGTTCTAGACGCTGGGAAGTCTAAGATCAAGGCACTAGAAGACTCAAAGTCTGTTTTCTGGTTCTTAAACAATGCTTCTCACTGTTTTTTCAATATTGGTAACAGGGGTATACATTGGGCCTCTTGTACAAGGGCACTAATCCCATTCATGAGGACCCCACCTTAGGACCTAACCACCTTCCAAAGGCCTCACCTTCTAATACCATCACATTGGAGACCAAGATCTCAGCCTATGGATTGGGGGTGGGGCAAAAACTCTGACCATAGCGTTCAAATGTTTGTTGGATGAATAAGTACCCTGAAGTGTGATTTGGATTTAGCAATTGAGCATCTTTGATGATGTTAGTGTGTGTATCTTTGGTAGAATATGTGTCTGTAATCTCTTCCCTGAGGTCAAGAGGAGTGGGGAGAGGATGATGGGAACAATATGGCAAGTATATATATATATATAGTCATATATCACAAAGAACAAAGTCAAGTGATTAAAAAAAGTTGTACAAATAAGTAGTCCAGAGTACTTCCTGGTCAGTTAGATCAGAAAAATTTTAAGAAGAAAGTAGAATTTGACCAGAGTGGGGAGAGAGATTGGTGGTGGATATTTGAAACAAAATGGATTTTGTGGCAGATGGAAAGAGAGTTCCCCCAAACATGCCATGTTCTATTCCTGGGAACCAGTAAATACGTCACCTTATATGACAAAAGGGACTTTGCAAGGTGATTAGGTTAAAGATATTGAGATGGAGAGATTAGTTTTGATCAGCTTGTTGGCCCAGTCCAGTGCAACCATAAGGGTCCTTATTAATTGGAGGCAGAGGATCAAAGTAACAGTAGATTTGACAGGTAAAGCAAGAAATTGGGTTGATAACAGGAAAGGACTATGAGCCGAGGACAGCAGTCAGCCTCTAGAAGCTGAACAGTAAGAAAATGATTCTCCCCCAGCCTGAGAGGGAACACAGCCCGGCCAACATCTTCATTTTCAATTTCTGACCCCTATAATATAATAATTTTCATTGTCTTAAGCTATTAAACTTATAGCAATTTGTTACAGTAGTGCTAGAAAACTAATATAGAGCTATTAAAATATTTTAGGCAGACAAACTATCAAGAAAAACATGAGAAGGGAAATAGGAAGCAAACATCTCCTTTACAATTTAGCTGTGGCATAGAGAAGGATTCCAAATTAAATGATTCACTGTCTGTTTTTTTAAATGGTGGTTCTGATTCAGTTGCTCTGGAGAGGCCCCTGATTCTATTTCTGTAGAAAGTATTCATTAGTTTTCTACTGTGAGCAGTAAACTCAGGATAAGGGCCCTTTCTCCTTTCTGCTCCTCCACCGCTCAAGAATAGAATGTAAGATTATATTTTTAGTGTTTTACTTTGTGCTGTTAAATATGTTCATATTTCTACTACCAGTATTTTAGCCTCTGGTCTTAAGTAATGTTCCTGATTATAGCAGGCAAAGGGTGCAGATATAATTGTGAGGCACAAAGCCTACCAATTCTACCTCCACCCTTCTTTCTTTAGCTTGTAAATTCCCTTACTGTTTAATTAAGTCTATATTTTTATGACAAGAAACATTTAAATTTCTGTCAATCACATTACTATTTTTGTTTTTATCATAGTTCTATTATATTCTAGTATCAATGATCACAATGAGTCCTTTTGCTGGATTGTATGCATGCATCTCTTGGTTGGTAGGTTGCATGATTCTGGAGTAGGTTTTTTCAAGAAGAATGTATGGGAACAATATTGCCAGAATTCCAGCATGTTTTAAACTTTTTTTTTTAACGAGTTTTTATATGTGAATGCCTAGTTTAATATTGAATCTGTTGTTCTATTTTCTCCCGGTACTGAATGTTGCTGTTTTTACAGATCTTTCTAGATCTAAGTCCAGCTTGATTTCCTGCCTCATAAGAGACCTGATCCTTTTGATTGGTGGCCCAATTATCCTTTATTTATTTATTTGAAGTTCAGTAATTTTATTAGGATATGTGTGGACATTAATGATTCTAGGTCAGTTTTTCTTGGCATAAGGTGGTTCTTTCAATATCTGACCCCTATAAGATAATGATAGGTTAAAAAGTTTTAAATGAAAATTATCCTAAATTACATTTTAAAATTATCCTAAATTACATTTTAAAATTATGCACTCAAATTTAAATGTAATTTAGAAATGTTTTCATTAAAATTTTTGCTCTGATCTATTATTTTGATTTTTTTCTTTGGAGACACTAAGTATGCTTATGTTGAATCTCTCTTTTCTATTATATATTTTCTTTTTTTTATTGGTTGTTCAAAACATTACAAAGCTCTTGACATATCATATTTCATGCATTAGATTCAAGTTGGTTATGAACTCCCAATTTTACCCCAAATACAGATTGCAGAATCACATCAGTTACACATCCACATTTTTACATAATGCCCTATTAGTAACTGTTGTATTCTGCTACGTTTCCTATCCTCAACTATCCCCCCTCCCCTCCCCTCCCATCTTCTCTCTCTACCCCATCTACTGTAATTCATTTCTCTCCTTGTTTATTTTCCCATTCCCCTCACAACCTCTTATATGTAATTTTGTATAACAATGAGGGTCTCCCTCCATTACCATGCAATTTCCCTTTTCTCTCCCTTTGCCTCCCACCTCATGTCTCTGTTTAATGTTAATCTTTTCTTCCTGCTCTTCCTCCCTGCTCTGTTCTTAGTTGCTCTCATTATATCAAAGAAGACATTTGGTATTTGTTTTTTAGGGATTGGCTAGCTTCACTAAGCATAATCTGCTCTAGTGCCATCCATTTCCCTGCAAATTCCATGATTTTGTCATTTTTTAGTGCTGCGTAATGCTCCATGGTGTATAAATGCCACATTTTTTTTTAATCCATTCATCTATTGAAGGGCATCCGGGTTGGTTCCACAGTCTAGCAATTGTGAATTGTGCTGCTATGAACATCGATGTGGCAGTATCCCTGTAGTACGCTCTTTTAAGGTCTTCAGGGAATAGTCCGAGAAGGGCAATAGCTGGGTCAAATGGTGGTTCCATTCCCAGCTTTCCAAGAAATCTCCATACTGCTTTCCAAATTGGCCGCACCAGTTTGCAGTCCCACCAGCAATGTACAAGAGTACCCTTTTCCCCACATCCTCGCCAGCACTTGTTGTTGTTTGACTTCATAATGGCTGCCAATCTTACTGGAGTGAGATGGTATCTTAGGGTGGTTTTGATTTGCATTTCTCTGACTGCTAGAGATGGTGAGCATTTTTTCATGTACTTGTTGATTGATTGTATGTCCTCCTCTGAGAAGTGTCTGTTCAAGTCCTTGGCCCATTTGTTGACTGGGTTATTTGTTATCTTATTGTCTAATTTTTTGAGTTCTTTGTATACTCTGGATATTAGGGCTCTATCTGAAGTGTGAGGAGTAAAAATTTGTTCCCATGATGTAGGCTCCCTATTTACCTCTCTTATTGTTTCTCTTGCTGAGAAAAAACTTTTCAGTTTAAGTAAGTCCCATTTGTTGATTCTTGTTATTTACTCTTGTGCTATGGGTGTCCTATTAAGGAATTTGGAGCCCAACCCCACAATATGTAGATCGGAGCCAACTTTTTCTTCTATCAGACGCAGAGTCTCTGATTTGATATCTAGCTCCTTGATCCACTTTGAGTTAACTTTTGTGCATGGCGAGAGGAGGGGATTCAGTTTCATTTTGTTGCATATGAATTTCCAGTTTTCCCAGCACCATTTGTTGAAGATGCTATCCTTCCTCCATTGCATGCTTTTAGCTCCTTTATCAAATATAAGATAGTTGTAGCTTTGTGGATTAGTCTCTGTGTCCTCTATTCTGTACCATTGGTCCACCCGCCTGTTTTGGTACCAGTACCATGCTGTTTTTGTTACTATTGCTCTGTAATATAGTTTGAAATCTGGTATCGCTATACCGCCTGATTCACACTTCCTGCTTAGAATTGCTTTTGCTATTCTGGGTCTTTTATTTTTCCATATGAATTTCATGATTGCTTTCTCTATTTCTACAAGAAATGCCGTTGGGATTTTGATTGGCATTGCATTAAACCTATAGAGAACTTTTGGTAATATCGCCATTTCGATGATGTTAGTTCTGCCTATCCATGAACAGGGTATATTTTTCCATCTTCTAAGATCTTCTTCTACTTCTCTTTTTAGGGTTCTGTAGTTTTCATTGTATAGATCTTTCACCTCTTTTGTTAGGTTGATTCCCAAGTATTTTATTTTTTTTGAGGATATTGTGAATGGAATGTTTTTCCTCATTTCCGTTTCAGAAGTTTTGTCGCTGATATACAGAAATGACTTTGATTTATGCGTGTTGATTTTATATCCTGCCACTTTGCTGAATTCATTTATTAGTTCTAGTAGTTTCTTTCTTTTTTTTTTTTTAATTTTTTATTGTTGGCTGTTCAAAACATTACATAGTTCTTGATATATCATATTTCACACTTTGATTCAAGTGGGTTATGAGCTCCCATTTTTACCCCATATACAGATTGCAGAATCACATCAGTTACACATCCATTGATTTACATATTGCCATAGTAGTGACTGTCGTGTTCTGCTACCTTTCCTATCCTCTACTATCCCCCCTCCCCTCCCCTCTTCTCTCTCTGCCCCCTCTACTGACATTCATTTGTCCCCCTTGTATTATTTTTCCCTTTCCCCTCACTTCCTCTTGTATGTACTTTTGTATAACTCTGAGGGTCTCCTTCCATTTCCATGCAATTTCCCTTCTCTCTCCCTTTCCCTCCCACCTCTCATCCCTGTTTAATGTTAATCTTCTTCTCATGCTTTTCGACCCTACTCTGTTCTTAGTTACTCTCCTTATATCAAAGAAGACATTTGGCATTTGTTTTTTAGGGATTGGCTAGCTTCACTTAGCATAATCTGCTCTAATGCCATCCATTTCCCTGTAAATTCTATGATTTTGTCATTTTTTAATGCAGAGTAATACTCCATTGTGTATAAATGCCACATTTTTTTTAATCCATTCATCTATTGAAGGGCATCTAGGTTGGTTCCACAGTCTTGCTATTGTGAATTGTGCTGCTATGAACATCGATGTAGCAGTGTCCCTGTAGCATGCTCTTTTTAGGTCTTTAGGGAATAGACCGAGAAGGGGAATAGCTGGGTCAAATGGTGGCTCCATTCCCAGCTTTCCAAGAAATCTCCATACTGCTTTCCAAATTGGCTGCACCAATTTGCAGTCCCACCAGCAATGTACAAGTGTACCCTTTTCCCCACATCCTCGCCAGCACTTGTTGTTGTTTGACTTCATAATGGCTGCCAATCTAACTGGAGTGAGATGGTATCTTAGGGTGGTTTTGATTTGCATTTCTCTGACTGCTAGAGATGGTGAGCATTTTTTCATGTACTTGTTGATTGATTGTATGTCCTCCTCTGAGAAGTGTCTGTTCAGGTCCTTGGCCCATTTGTTGATTGGGTTGTTTGTTCTCTTATTGTCTAATTTTTTGAGCTCTTTGTATACTCTGGATATTAGGGCTCTATCTGAAGTGTGAGGAGTAAAGATTTGTTCCCAGGATGTAGGCTCTCTATTTACCTCTCTTATTGTTTCTTTTGCTGAGAAAAAACTTTTTAGTTTGAGTAAGTCCCATTTGTTGATTCTAGTTATTAACTTTTGTGCTATGGGTGTCCTATTGAGGAATTTGGAGCCCGACCCCACAGTATGTAGATCGTAGCCAACTTTTTCTTCTATCAGACGGCGTGTCTCTGATTTGATATCAAGCTCCTTGATCCATTTTGAATTAACTTTTGTGCATGGCGAGAGAAAGGGATTCAGTTTCATTTTGTTGCATATGGATTTCCAGTTTTCCCAGCACCATTTGTTGAAGATGCTATCCTTTCTCCATTGCATGCTTTTAGCCCCTTTATCAAATATAAGGTAGTTGTAGTTTTGTGGATTGGTTTCTGTGTCCTCTATTCTGTACCATTGGTCCACCCGCCTGTTTTGGTACCAGTACCATGCTGTTTTTGTTACTATTGCTCTGTAGTATAGTTTGAAGTCTGGTATCGCTATACCGCCTGATTCACACTTCCTGCTTAGCATTGTTTTTGCTATTCTGGGTCTTTTATTTTTCCATATGAATTTCATGATTGCTTTCTCTATTTCTACAAGAAATGCCATTGGGATTTTGATTGGCATTGCATTAAACCTATAGAGAACTTTTGGTAATATCGCCATTTTGATGATGTTAGTTCTGCCTATCCATGAACAGGGTATATTTTTCCATCTTCTAAGATCTTCTTCTATTTCTCTCTTTAGGGTTCTGTAGTTTTCATTGTATAGATCTTTCACCTCTTTTGTTAGGTTGATTCCCAAGTATTTTATTTTTTTTGAAGATATTGTGAATGGAGTGGTTGTCCTCATTTCCATTTCAGAGGATTTGTCGCTGATATACAGGAATGCCTTTGATTTATGCGTGTTGATTTTATATCCTGCCACTTTGCTGAATTCATTTATTAGCTCTAATAGTTTCTTTGTAGACCCTTTTGGGTCTGCTAGGTATAGAATCATGTCATCTGCAAATAGTGATAATTTAAGTTCTTCTTTTCCTATTTTGATGCCTTTAATTTCTTTCGTCTGTCTAATTGCTCTGGCCAGTGTTTTGAGAACTATGTTGAACAGAAGTGGTGAGAGAGGGCATCCCTGTCTTGTTCCAGATTTTAGAGGGAATGCCTTCAATTTTTCTCCATTCAGAATGATGCTAGCCTGAGGCTTAGCATAGATTGCTTTTACAATATTGAGGTATGTTCCTGTTATCCCTAGTTTTTCTAGAGTTTTGAACATAAAGGGATGCTGTACTTTGTCGAATGCTTTTTCCGCATCTATCGAGATGATCATATGGTTCTTATTTTTAAGTCTATTGATGTGGTGAATAACATTTATCGATTTCCGTATATTGAACCAGCCTTGCATCCCAGGGATGAATCCTACTTGATCATGGTGCACAATTTTTTTGATATGTTTTTGTATCCAATTCGCCAGAATTTTATTGAGGATTTTTGCATCTAGGTTCATTAGAGATATTGGTCTGTAGTTTTCTTTCTTTGAAGTGTCTTTGTCTGGTTTAGGTATCAGGGTGATGTTGGCCTCGTAGAATGAATTTGGAAGTTCTCCCTCTTTTTCTATCTCCTGAAGTAGCTTGAAAAGTATTGGAATTAGTTCCTCTTTAAAGGTTTTGTAAAACTCTGCTGTATACCCATCCGGTCCTGGGCTTTTCTTAGTTGGTAGTCTTTTGATGGTTTCTTCTATTTCCTCAATTGATATTGGTCTGTTTAGGTTGTCTATATCCTCCTGACTCAATCTGGGCAGATCATATGACTTAAGAAATTTATCGATGCCTTCACTATCTTCTAATTTATTGGAGTATAAGGATTCAAAATAGTTTTTGATTATCTTCTGTATATCTGAAGTGTCTGTTGTGATATTGCCTTTTTCATCCCGTATGCTAGTAATTTGAGTTCTCTCTCTTCTTCTCTTCGCTAGCATGGCTAAGGGTCTGTCGATTTTGTTTATTTTTTCAAAGAACCAACTTTTAGTTTTGTCAATTTTTTCAATTGTTTCTTTTGTTTCGATTTCATTAATTTCAGCTCTGATTTTAATTATTTCTTGCCTTCTACTTCTTTTGCTGTTGTTTTGCTCTTCTTTTTCTAGGATTTTGAGATGAAGTATGAGATCATTTATTTGTTGGTTTTTTCTTTTTTTAAGGAATGAACTCCAAGCAATGAATTTTCCTCTTAGAACTGCTTTCAATGTGTCCCATAGATTCCGATATGTTGTGTCTGTGTTTTCATTAATCTCTAAGAATTTTTTAATTTCCTCCTTGATGTCTTCTATAACCCATTGATCATTCAGTAACCTATTGTTCATTCTCCAAGTGATGTATTCTTTTTCTTTCCTTCTTTTATCGTTGATTTTCAGTTCCATTCCATTATGATCAGATAGGATGCATGGTATTATCTCTACTCCTTTATATTGTCTAAGAGTTTCCCTGTGACATAATATATGATCTATTTTTGAGAAGGATCCATGTGCTGCTGAGAAAAAGGTGTAACTGCTTGATGTTGGGTGGTATATTCTATATATGTCAATTAAGTCTAGGTTATTAATTGTGTTATTGAGTTCTATAGTTTCCTTATTCAACTTTTGTTTGGAAGATCTGTCCAGTGGCGAGAGAGGTGTGTTGAAGTCTCCCATGATTATTGTATGGTGGTCTATTAGACTCTTGAACTTGAGAAGAGTTTGTTTGATGAACATAGCTGCACCATTGTTTGGGGCATATATATTTATGATTGTTATGTCTTGTTGGTGTATGTTTCCCTTAAGCAGTATGTAGTGTCCCTCTTTATCCCTTTTGATTAACTTTGGCTTGAAATCTATTTTATTTGATATGAGTATGGACACTCCTGCTTGTTTCCGAAGTCCATATGAGTGATATGATTTTTCCCAACCTTTCACCTTCAGCCTATGTATGTCTTTTCCTATCAAATGCGTCTCCTGTAGGCAGCATATTGTTGGGTCTTGTTTTGTGATCCATTCTACTAGCCTGTGTCTCTTGATTGGTGAGTTTAAGCCATTAACATTTAGGGTTATTATTGAGATATGGGTTGTTCTTCCAGCCATATTTGTTTATTTATGTTACTAAACATGGTTTGTTTTCCTCTTTGATTATTTTTCCCCCCTTTACTGTCCTACCTCCCACTGTTGGTTTTCATTGTTATTTTCCATTTCCTCTTCCTGTAATGTTTTGCCAAGGATGTTTTGAAGAGACTGTTTTCTAGCTGCAAATTCTTTTAACTTTTGTTTATCGTGGAAGGTTTTAATTTCATCTTCCATCCTGAAGCTTAATTTCACTGGAAACACAATTCTTGGTTGGAACCCATTTTCTTTCAGTGTTTGAAATATGTTATTCCAGGATCTTCTAGCTTTCAGAGTCTGTGTTGAAAGATCAGCTGTTATCCTGATTGGCTTACCCCTAAATGTGATCTGCTTCCTTTCTCTTGTAGCTTTTAAAATTCTCTCCTTATTCTGTATGTTGGGCATCTTCATTATAATGTGTCTAGGTGTGGGTCTCTTATGATTTTGCACATTCGGCGTCCTGTAGGCTTCTAGGATTTGGGATTCTGTCTCATTCTTCAAGTCTGGGAAGTTTTCTCGTATTATTTCATTGAATAGATTGCTCATTCCTTTGGTTTGAAACTCTGTCCCTTCCTGTATCCCAATGACTCTTAAATTTGGTCTCTTGATGTTATCCCATATTTCTTGGATGTTCTGCTCATGGTTTCTTAACAGTCTTGCTGAGCTGTCTATGTTCTTTTCAAGTTGAAATACTTTATCTTCATTGTCTGATGTTCTATCTTCTAAGTGTTCTACTCTGCTGGTAGTATTCTCAATTGAGTTTTTAAGTTCGTTTATTGCTTCCTGCGTTTCTAGGATTTCTGTTTGTTTGTTTTTTATAACCTCTATCTCCCTGTATAGTTGAACTTTTGCTTCTTGGATTTGTTTATGTAATTCCTTGTCGAAGTGATCTTTCATTGTCTGATTTTGCTGTCTGATGTCTTCCTTGAGACTCCAGATCATCTGAAGCATGTATATCCTGAATTCTTTATCTGACATTCCATCTGCTGCAGCTATTACCTCTTCTAACGTTGAGTTGACCTGCATTGCTTGTGGTCCTTTCTTTCCTTGTCTCTTCATACTGTTCGCGTTCCTTTCTACTTGGTGAAACTGTTGTGCTATTGAATTTTCCCCCTATATATTTATATTGGTCTTGTATAGTTGCAAAGTCTCCCTCGCAGGCGCGGGCGGCGGCTCTGCCCCTCCTCCAATTGGGGCAATGTGCCTACCACGCCGGCAGGCCGCTGGGCCTGCTTTGTCGGTCGGTAGCAGGTCCGCCTACCTTGCAGGCGCGGGCGGCGGCTCTGTCCCTCTGCGGGAGGCTAGGCTTATTCTGTCGGTGGTCGCAGTTCTGCCTACTTTGCAGGCGCAGGCAGCGGCACTGCCCCTCTGCAGGCCTCTGGGGTTGTTCTGCCAGTGGGTCGCAGGTCCGCCTACATTTCAGGCGCGGGGGGGAGGCGGCTCTACCCTTCCTCAGGCCACTGGGCCTGTTCTGTCTGTCGGTTGCAGGTCTGGCCTGTTCTGATGGTGGTCACAGTTCCGTCTACCTTGCAGGCGCGGGGGGGAGGGTGCGGCTCTGCCTCTCAGCAGGCCCCTGCTCCTCTTCTGCCGGTGGGTCACAGGCCCGCCTACCTTGCAGGAGTGATTGGAAGCTCTGTCCCTTCGCGGGCCGCTGGGCCTGCTCTGTGGGTGGTCACAGTTCCCTCTACCTTGCCGGCACCTAGTAGTTTCTTTGTAGACCCTTTTGGGTCTTCTAGGTATAGAATCATATCATCCGCAAATAGTGATAATTTAAGTTCTTCTTTTCCTATTTTTATGCCTTTAATTTCTTTCATCTGTCTAATTGCTCTGGCCAGTGTTTCGAGAACTTTCTTTTTAATCCCAATTAACTTTTAATTTCCATTTTATTTCACTTTTGTTCATATTTCTCAGTTTGTGCTCTGTGTCCTGCACTGGGTTTTTTTTTAAAAATTTTATTTGATCTTGCATCATTTCTCATTTCGTCTGCAATTCTGTGATGATTTAATTTTTCCCCTCTACTTCATTCCTCTACGCTATTCACATTTTATCTCCTTGCTGCCTCACCTACTCTTACCTGAATCTTGGTATTGTGGGTTTGAACTATTTCTTCATAGATATGTGCTTTATTGAGATTTAAAAATTTTTAAATTTTGTGATAAAATATTCACAGTTGTCCCTCCTTATTCATGATTTTGCTTTCTGAAATTTCAGTTATTTGAACTCAATTTTGGATCAAAAATATTAAGTGGAAAATTCTTGAAATAATTTATAAGTTTTAAATTACACACCATTCTGACTAGGATGATAAAATCTCATGCCACACTGCTCTGACCTGACCAGGACAGGAATTGTCCCTTTGTTCTGTATATCCACACAGTATATGCTACCTGCCTGTTAGTTATTTAATAGAAATCTGAGTTACTGGATCAACTGTCATCAGTATCACAGTGCTTGTGTTCAATAACTCTTATTTTCCTTAATAACATCCTCAAAACATAGGAGTTAGTGATGCTGGCAAATGAGATGTGCCAAAGAGAAGCTATAAAGTGCTTCTTTTAAGTGAAAAGGTAGAAAAGAAAACAACTTGCTGAAGTTTCTATGATCTGTGGTAAGAATAAATCTTCCATCTATGAAATTGTGAAGGGGAAGACGTGCTAGTTTTGCTATTGCACTCAACTACTAAAGTTATGACCACAACGTGTGATGAGTGTTCAGTTCTTTGACTGATTTCATGGAGTTGAGGCCGAGACACAAAAAGACAGTGTAAATAATAAATAATTGGGTGGGATTGGGAAGGTGGAAGCTGATTTGGGTCTGGGAGGATGGAGGCTGTCTCTGGGGGATTGAAATGCAAATACTTCCAGGGCTCTTCCCCTGGTCCCCTCAAACTGTTGCCAAGGTTACTTGCCTACAGGGAACTGTTCCTTCCCAAAGGTTGTTAATGAGACACACCCCTGAAAGGCTACTTTCCCTGAACCTTTTGGCTCTGCTATCTTTTGGCCCACCCTTTTGGGGGATGTGCCAAGAGGGGTACATGACCAAAAGGGGAGAGGAGAGAGGCAAAATGGGGGAGAGGAGGGCATGAGAACAAAAGAATTCTAAAATGTATAAAAAGGAGAGGACACCCTCACTTCCTTGGATATCCAGTTCTGAGGTCCCTTCTCTGCAGAGAAAGTCTATCTCTGTTCTATCCTTTAAATAAAACTTGCTTTCTAGCTTGCCTCAGCATTCTTCGGGTGTTCAATCTTCATGTCGGGGAAATGGAACTCAGCCTTGATTGATTTTCATCACGGGCAGTATCAGAATTACAAAGGCATTTTTATCACATTATCAACCTAAGAAGGGTGCATGTGCTGGGTGTGGTGGCACATGCCTGTAATCTCAGTGGCTCAGGAGGCTGAGGCTGGAGGATGGCAAATTCAAAGCTAGCCTCAGCAGCTTAGTGAGACCCTAAGCAACTTAGTGAGATCCTGTTTCAACATAAACAAATTTAAAAGGGCTGGGAATGTGGCTCAGTGGTTAAGTGCCCCTAGGTTCAATCCCTGGTACTAAAAAATAAAATTAAAAAATAAAAATGCATGTATTACAATGTGATATTTAGAGAAAGGGAGATCACATTCATATAACTTTTATTACAGTGTATTGTTATGATTATTCCATGTTATTGCAAGTTATTGTTGTCAATCTCTTACTGTGCCTAATTCATAAATTAAACTTTATCATAGGTATGTAGGTATAGAAAGAAACAGTGCAAACAGGGTTCTGCGCTGTCTATGGTTCCAGGCATCCACAGGGGTCTTGGAACACGTCCCCCACAGACAAGAGGGGACTACTGTATTCAATGTTCATCTGTTCCCCAGAAACATTTTTGTAAAGAATATTATTCTCCTGTTAATATGCTTCGCTTTTTTGTATTTTTTTCCTTAGAATCTCTCTGTATGTAGCCCATGCTAATCCCTTTTTTATTATTTATCATTTAATGAGTTGGGTTATAATGGGCCCAGGGTACTATTCCAAGCTAGTTATTATTCACAACTGGAAAGCTTTCTTCTGAACTCCTGCAAAGTCAACTCCTTCCTGCAAGCATGGCTTATCTGCATAATTCTTGTGTAGCCCACCTCCTCTGTTTCTATGTACTGAGTCAGGGTCCTTAGAGACTCCTGCCACCAGGCAATTCACTCTTGTTCTGGAACATGCTGTTGCAGACAAAGGCAGGAATGTTGCTTTTTAGGGTGTTCCTCATAACCGGGAATGGTATTTTGTTGGTGCTCTGGAGGACTGCCATGGCTGGTTTTTCTCTCCTGGGTTTTTGCCCCTTCCTCCCACACAGCTCCTGCATACACAAATATTTTGGAATATATTTCCTAGTTTCACTAGAAATGCAGTTTTTTTGTTCTCCACCCCCGTGGCTTTTATTCGTTAGTTTTTGAAGTTTTCTAGGAGAAGAAGAGAATGAGGAGTTTCTGTAGCTGTGACTACACCTGGCGTAATGACTGAGGTACTCTGCAGGTAGAAAGTGTCCTGATTGGACAATGTTAGGACTATTGCTCTGCCTGAAGTAGGGAGGATGCATAGGAATATGGGCAGTAAGAAGCAGGATCTTCCTGCAAGAGGCCACTAAAATCAATCAAATAAAAAGTCCTAAAAGACTAATGGTGCCAGCAAAGGGGTGCGGGTGAGGATAGCAATGACAGACATTGTGGAGGCAAAAAATGCCCAGAATTAGCAAGCGTTCTCTTACACAAAGGGAGGAAATATTCGACGGAGGTTTTGAGCCTGGAAACCTGGAAGGAGGGTGTTTTCAGAAACAGAAATGAGGAAACCAGCTCTTGGAGAAAAGCATGTTTGTTTTTCTTTCTTTCTTTTTAAAGACAGCTAATCTGAATTTGAAGAGCCTAGTGATTCCAAAGGAATTATCCAGTAGGATGTTAGGAAAGGGGACCAAGGAGGGAAATGAGTTGAAGGTAAATCTGGAAGTCATTCATGTGGATGTGATGGTGGAAGCCATGGTTCTTCTTTGTACTTTGCAGAAGGCAAAGTCGAGCCATAGGAAGTTCTGCTCAATGAGACAGAGAATTGGTCAAAAGGCAGAATACTCGGTGTCTTTGACAACAAGGAGAAGTAGAAAGAAATTACCATCATATTGAGAGAGCCAACTACATGCTAGGCAATTACCATCATATTGAGAGAGCCAACTACATGCTAGGCATTTTACTTCTATTATCGAATACTGAGAATCTGTACAGGAAGACCTTTTCTCCTTTGCTAATCAAAAAACAGAGTCAGAAGTTGAGTAACTTCAGAATTTGGCTTCAGAATTGATCTTCCCTCAAAGTAGCAATGAGTTGCAGTAAGAAGTGGACAAAGTCAACATGCACAAGTTGCCAAGAGGTTCAGGAAGATGACCACTGGGGTAGACGAGCATGCAAGGTGTTTGGGACCACACAAAGTGTAGGAGTAAAGCAGGTGGGGTAGAATCGAGAAAGTAAGAATGTGCAGTGTGGCAGGTGAGCAAGTCAGGAATTTACAGTGTGTGGGAGAAACACTGTGGAAAAGCATAGTGCCTTTCAGAGTTTAATGGTTAAGAGGTGGAAAGGAAGGTGCTACCTTGAAGAGAAGAGCCAGGATCTTAGTAGGTGACAAAGAGCCATTGAAGAGGGGGACACTGAAAATGTAAAAGGAGGGGGCAAGTATATGATGGACCAGGTCGTGGAGAAGAAGGCATTGGTATTAGCCAGGAAGAGAAGTCTTCAGCGTGCAAGAGCAGAGGGGGTGAAGGAAAGTAGGATTCATGAGTGAAAAACATGGTAGGAAGAGAGCTGATGGAGCTGGATATTATAAGGAGTACCAGAAGGGACCGCCAGCTGAGGGTGGGAGGGAGTCCCGGGGACCTGGGAAGAGTGGAGGAAGGTGCAGAATGTCAGAGAACAGGACTTAAAGAAGAAAGAGGTTGCAGAACAGAATTTGGGCCCATTTGAGGTAAGACATCACAAATATGTCATGGCACTCCTGGGCACATGGTACAGAGAGCACTTCCTTGGGGACTTGAGCATCAGTGTGTCCGGGGAGTTTTTTTTTTTTTTTTTTTTTTAATACCCTGAGGGTTGATAAAGACTTCAACATATTGTAAATTGAAGTTGTAATGGGAACCCCCTTTGTTGTGAGAGATGTGAATACAAAAGTCAGGGGTCTCTTTTGACATGGATAGTTTAAGTGTGGACTTGCTTGAGGGACTGAGGCAGGGATGGGGGCTAGATGTGTTGACCTTGCGATGTTCACAGCAGCGCCACAGTTCTTTAATGTACCGGGGTTGATGCTGCTATGTCTGTAATAATGTTGAGGAGCATTTCTTCTTGTTGATATCTTTGTCTTAGCTAAAGAATCTTGTCTGGATTAAATATTCTTCCTAGGGATCAGATTTATATCTATCCATTTACTTTATTTGTAATAAATGTGACAGCTATGTGCAATAGGATCTTCAGTCAATGAAAATCCATCCATCCTTTCATTAAAAGACACCAGATGCCCTACCTACATGAAGATCATTAAGGTGGAAGGAAACTGGATGACAGGCCCCCTCCCATGGCCCAGGTTGCTAGGATACACCTTCACTCATCTGCCAGAGAGGAGACACTGTCTACCCCATGCGCCTCCCTTAGGAATGTGGCTGCTACATAGAGAAAAACCAAATTAAAGGCAGGAAATGCACACACACATTTCAGTAGATGAAGTCTGTGTGTAATTTATTCTTTGCTCTATTTTCTTTCCTGAATGATAACTATTTCTTCTTGGTAAAAATAACTTTAGGTGAATCCCAGGAGAAAGTTAAAAGGAATCAGGAAAAAGTGAATTAATTCTAGCGGAAGAAAGTCCCTTTTGGCTTCTAAGAGACAAACAAAACAGGCAGCTGACTGAAAGAAACTGTTTGAAGGAAGGTGAGGGTTTTATTTTTGGTTTACCTTTGGTAAATAGGAAGATAATGATAACTAACATTGCTTTCATGCTTGTGTGTCAGGTACTGTGTCTCAGTGTTAATATACTGGATTCTCACAACAGTTTAGAAGTTGTCATTATCCCCCTTTTACAGATGAGCAAACCAAGGCACAGAAACTGGTCAAAGTTGAAGTAGCTAGGAAATGTCAGAGATCAGATTTGAACCCAGGCATCTGGTTTCAGAGCTGAAATTCTTGGTGTCTTTCTTTTACTGATTCTGGGCTTGAGACAAAGAATAGAGACAGCCTTTTGGGAAGGGACCTGGATTCCTAATTTTTTCACTTACTCAACCAATTTTATGAAACTCCAATTCTCTGCCAGCCTTTATTGTGGGCACTGGGGGAACAGGGTTTCTACTCTTGAAGGAAAATTAAAAATTAAAAAAAATGTGTGCACATATATATGTATGAATAAATAAACACACACACACATACGTATATATACATTTTTTTCTCCTTTGGGTTCTATTAGTGGGATTTTGTTTTGGATAGAATCCTTTGAAGGCTTACTTAATATACTATGATAGTTACCGAAATGATTCAAAATGAACTTGACACTCATTTTCCTTGGAATAGTGAACACTGGTTCTAAAATGATTTCCGCCCATCCCTATCAGCCCCATTTATTTCCAACTTTCCATCTCAATGGCTCTCTTTCCCTGATAACGATAACTACAGTTCTCCACTTTAAATCAGCATGCTGCAAAACTAATACTTAACAAAACAGCAATTTAGGTAATATTTATTATATATAAATATATGTTTTTCTTTTTTTAATATTTTGGAGGTTTCTCCTTTATGAAAGTACTTATCACTCCTCTCTTAATTAGGAATTTGCATATGCATGTAAAATATGCAGTTTGAATGATAGTTTATAAACACATCGTAAAGGTTATTGAGGGGGTAAAATGATTTGTGGACAAGATGAACCCTGTTTGGGCACTGTGTGTACTATTTATTTGGAGGTTCTCACCTTCAGTATCAATGAGATTTTTTAAAAAAATGTATATTCTTCTCAGGTTTAAATTGCTCTGAGAAAGTAATGGGCATATCATATATTTTGTAATTCTCCAGGCTGTTTATTAGATATAATAGGCCTAGATTTATAGGTAGCATTCTGAACTCTAGCCGAGCATTTCAAATGTTGTTTCCATAATAAAATCTCCCTTAAGCCCAGGAGTCTTCCATTTGAACCTTTGTAGTATTTTTGTTTCCATTTTAAGGTCTGTACTCCTACCATATTTTAAAACTGTTTTTGGCATCCATGAAGATTTTGCAGCACAACAGGTGCTCCTGGGATTTGGTCATTTCTCCCTGATGTTAGAACTGACCTATATTGGCTTCTTGAGAATGGAAGGATATTCCAGCCATGGCAGATGCCTGGCTCAATCTTAATTTGTGTCAGGTGACCCTTTACTGGATAGCAGATGAGTAGAAATTATACGTATGAATATATAACAACTCCTTTGGGTCAAAGACACAGAGCATTGAACTGAGTTATCAAATGTGATAGCTTGGGAAATTATAATTCTCTCCAAGACTTAGTTTCTTCATGTATAATACAAAGTTGATAATATCTGCCTCAAAAGATGGCTTTGAAGATTAAATGGGATAATAAATGGAAGAAGATACTTTGCTAAAACACAGTGCCTTAGTGTGTGTGTGTGTGTTTGTGTGTGTGTGTGTGTGTGTTACTGGGGATTGAATCCATAGGCCCTCTACTTCTAATAAACATCCCCAGCCCTTTAAAAAAAATTTAATTTTGAGACAGAGTCTCATTAAGTTGCCCAGTTTGGCCTCAAACTTGAGATCCTCCTGCCTCAGCCTCCAAAGTAGGATTACAGGGCATATACCACCACCCTGCCTGGCTTAGTTCTTACATATTTTTGACAATAAAATTTATCAGGTTAATAATGATAATGTAATAAATGTACCAAGTTAATGATTCCATTACCATGCCCACACTCCTGGACAGGGTAGTTACCAATTATACTATTATTATGGTTTCTACTGTGCTCCGTGTGAATGACTAGTTGTCAATGAATTTTCATGAGACTTCCTATATAGTGAAACAGTCAGTCTTAGAATTAAGTACTGGCACTTCTTAAATTACCCAGGGCTTATGTGCATGGCTATCAGGTGAGCTCTCTGACAGAGCTTGTGGAGTCAATCAAATGCTATCTTCTCATGAGGATTTCTCTTCAGACTTTCCCTTGAGTAAGTGAGTTGAAGCTTGCAGGGGCTAAGATATACACACGATAAGGTAGATCTAATGCATAGGTCTGAATTTAGATGCAGATGCTATATTTGGATTTTAAGAATGTGATTATTTTGTAGCAATGTAATTTAAGAGGGCTAGGTTCATATTTGTGCTCTGATGTCCCAGATCACAGGCACAGGGGATTCTTCTTTTTATCGGTGCATTAAAATTATACTTACAAAAAGATACACTCATACATTGATGGTGGGACTGAAAATTGGGGCAAACACTCTAGAAAGCAGCATGGAGATTCCTCAGAAAACCTGGAATGGAACCATCATTTAATTCAATTATCCTACTCCTTGGCATAGACCCAAAAGATTTAAACTCAGCCTACTATAGTGGAGTTGCCACAGCAGCTCAATTCACAATAGCTCAGCTATGGAACCAACCTAGGTGCCCTTCAACAGATGAATGGATGAAGAAAATGTGGTATATATAATGGAATATTACTTAGCCATATGAAATTATGGTATTTGCCAGTAAATGGATGTAACTGAAGACTATCATGCTAAATGAAATATGCCAATCCCCCCAAACCAAAGGCTGAATGTTCTCTCTGATATGTGAATGCTGACTCACAATAGGTGGTAGTGGGGGCAGAGTGGGAGAAGATGGAGAAGGGGAGGTTCACTGGATTGGCAGAGAAGAGTCGGGGGCAAGGAGGGGAGATGGGGATGGGAAAGACAGTAAAACGAATCGGACATAATTTTCCTATGTTCACCCATGAAACTCCACGTCCTGTACAATTACAAAAATGGGAAGTTATACTCCATGTATACATGATATGTCAAAATACATTCTACTGTCATGTATAACTAAAAAGAACAAATGAAAAATAAAAAAATAAAATTATACTTATTAGTGGTATTCACTAGGCTGTATTTGTACCTGAATGTTAACATATTTTAATCAATCTAATTCCCCAATACCTTCCCTTTCTGGGCATCCTTAGGCGCCTTCCACCCCAATTAGGAATGGCACTTTCCTGAAGGCCCCACAGTGCAACAGGAAATCACTCCGAGGTTCTCTAGTGGAATCTGATGCAAGGAGCTGGCGGAATGCTGGCCTCTGACCTGATCAGTTACGTTGGCCCATGGCTCCTCAGAGAATGGAGGCTCCCGTACCTCTCTGGATCGTGTGCACCTGGAGAGAGAGCTGGGCTACCTCCCTCCCCTGGGTCCCTTTGCTTCTTAGCTACTGGGTCTAGGGATGACAGGAAGTAGTAATTAAACTTTGTTTTGATTTTTCTCTGTTTATCAGGCCTGCTCTTTGTGTGCAAGTTCTACTCACTTTGAAGAAGTGCTGAGAGCCACAGCCGAAGGATCCCCAGCAAACTTCCAGCTGCCAGCAAACTTCCAGCTGCCGGCTGATGATTGGCTCACAGTGGCCCCAGCAACATCTAGCTGATTGGCTCCTCTGCGGTGATGCTCATTGGAGATGCTCATTGAGCTGTTTCCCCCGCCCTTTCAGACTGCCAGCTGATGATTGGCTCACAGGCCCCAGCAACATCTAGCTGATTGGCTCCTCTGCGGTGATGCTCATTGGGCTGTTTCCCTGCCCTTTCAGACCACGGAGCTGCTCATTGGGGGACTTTTTTGGCTCCGCCCATGTGACCCAGCCAATCGGCCTCAAGAGCAGGAGAATGGGGGAGGTGGAGAGGCTTGTGGTTGAGGGAGAGGCTTGTGGGAAGCTGGTGGTGGCAGTTGGGGCTCTGAGGGTTTTTCCTGCGGAGCTATTTTGTTTGGCGTGTGTGGTTCTAAAAATAAAGTTAGTTTCTTTTGACAAGTGGCTCCTGATTGTGCCCAGCCAGACTGCGGCAAAGAAGTGTTCTTAGTTTCCTGTTTGGAGCTGTGGTATTAGACTTTTATGGACCAAAACTACATAAAAACCTCGCAGTTAAGTATTTAAATATGAACCTTGTCCCCTGGTAATATTTAAGAAGAGTTTCTACAGTAAATAATTCCACGATTTCCTTGTGTTCTAACAACATATGCACAGAGAAAGGACAAGTGAAATTATATGGTTCATGATTAATCACATTGCAGAGCACTGTGTTATTTCCTTCTTTTTGCCAACATACCTAAATGGATGTGTCTTCTTTACTGTGCCCTTTGTGCAGTAAAACAAGGCAATACTTCCCAAGTCTCTTGTTTCTGTTTCATGCACAATATACAAATCTGAGAATCCTGCTATTAATGTAAGAATGAGGGAGCAAAAGAAAAAAAAATCTAAAAATTTGTCAGGTTATTCTGCTTATGTGTGATACGACAAAGAGGAATTCATTCACATAGGTAGGTTAATGAAATATAACCCTTCTGTATTATCATTTTTTTAAAAAAATATTATTATGGCTTTATTTTGATTATATCATAGTATTTACCTTTGGTTTTTAAATATATAATTTAAGTACTTTGAAAATGCTATTCTAGTGAAACACATTAATAGTCAATAATCCAATGATTTCTTAAACTAAAGTGCAATTTACTATTCGGATACTTAATGACTTTTCCTAATGAAAACCTTCCACTAATTATTTACTTAGCTATCTTTTTTTTATTTTAATTTGTTATACATGACAGCAGAATACATTATCATTCATATTACACATATAGAGCACAATTTTTCAAAACTCTGGTTGTACACAAAGTAGAGTCACACCATTTGTGTCTTCATGTATGTACTTAGGATAATGATATACCCAAAGGACTTAAAAATAGCATACCACAGGGACACAGCCACATCAGTGTTTATAGAAGCACAATTCACAATAGCTTAACTGTGGAACCAACCTAGATGCCCTTCAGTAGATGAATGGATAAAGAAAATGTGACACACACACACACACACACACACACACACACACACACACTGGAATATTATTCAGCATTAAAAGAGAATAAAATCATGGCATTTGCAGGTAAATGGATGGAGTTGGAGAATATCATGCTAAATGAAGTAAGCCAATCCCCCCAAAAACAAATGCTGACTGTTTTCTCTGAATTAAGGATGATGATTCACAATGTGGTTGGGAAGATTAGATGGACTCTAGATAGGGAAAGGGGAAAAGGGGAAGGAGAGGAAGGGAGGGGGCACGGGGGTAGGAATGATTGTGGAATGAGATGGACATCATTACCTAGTACATATATGAAGACACGAATGGTGTGACTCTACTTTTTGTATTGTGATTTTAAAAAAAATTTAGTTGTAAATGAACACAATATCTTTATTTATTTTTATGTGGTGTTGAGAATTGAACCCAGTGCCTCACACATGTGAGGCAAGTTCTCTACCACTGAGCCACAACCCCAGCCCCTGTACTGTTATTCTTTAGCAGCATTCCATAGACACCTATGCCCTGGAGTTCTGAGACATTTCCTGGAATTATCTCATTGATGATTTTCTATTTTGTGTTCTCTTTTTTTCCTTCTTGTACTCATTCTGTCTCTTTTTTTGACTACCAGCCAATAGAGGGACCATATACTCTATTTTTACTAATGTTAAATGCAGAGTAGACTCACCAATTCCTCTCAGATTTGCTACTAAAATAATAAGTCTCATCACCCCATCCTTCTCTCTGCTGAGGCAACCACTGTACTTCTTCTAGCTGATTTTTTGGCCCTCTGTGGTAGCTGGTCTTTCAAGATGTTTTCCCAGGAATATAGCTCCCAGGACTCAGGCTCCTGTGATAGCTCCTCCCCTCCTGAATCTGGCTGGTTTTGCTGCTTTACAGTAGCCAATAGAATGCAGCTGAAGTGATGTGATGCCAATTCCAGGCTGGAGCCTTAACAAGGTGCCAGCTCCTGCTTTTGCCTCCTAAGCCTGTCACCTTAGATGATCTTTCCTCCTCTTCCAGGGGGTTTTCAAAACTTCTTCACTTCCCTCCTGTGTGGGAGCTCCTGTTTCTTGTGTTTCATATTTTCTGTTTGTTTTGTTTCTTCTGTCATTCTGATGAAGCGCATCCTATAGTTGTTTATGAAGAAAACTGTTTCTGCTGAGAGTGATTTTTTTGGTACCTCTGATAACTTTACTCTGCATTCACAAGTGGCTGGTAGATTAAGTATAGAGGTCCACATTGAAAATAAGTGTTTTCCAGAATTTACAAGGAATTGCAAACCACATGATAACTTCCTGCATTGTTAGAAGTCTAAAGCATTCTAGCTCCTGGTCCTTTGCATGTGACGTGTTTTCTCTCATTGGACACCCGCCCCCAGCCCCGTGTGTGTGTGTGTGTGTGTGTGTGTGTGTGTGTGTGTGTATTTAAAAGTTTTTCCAACCTCCTGCTTGGAAGATCAAGAATCAACTGCCAGAATACTGGGAATCAAGTGGGAGGGAAATGACAAGGGTCTTAGCATCCAATATGCAATAATTTATTTAGTTTCCTCCCCACAATCTCTTTCAGAACTGTGACCCAGCCCTCATGTAGCACCTGTTTTCTCCTAGACCAGAAAATCTGTTTTACTTTCTTCAGAGAATAACTCTTATCTTTTTGAGTGGAGAGGGCTGTGAAGAGTAGGGAAGAAGACATGGCTTCTTCTTAAAAAGACAACAAATACTTCTGTTTCCCCTTTTGAGTTTCTGGATGTCTCAATTTCTGGGCCTTTTGAAGTGTAAGCTTGATACCAGCTTCATATTCAGTTTTCTTTCTTTTTTCTTTTTTTCTGGTCTGCTATTTTCTATTCTTCTATCTGCTTCTCATCTTTCAGGTCTAGAAATGATATATGTCACTTCCGATCACAGCTAATGGGTCATAGTCCTATCACATGGTCCCAACTTCTCTGCAAAGGAGTCTGGGATATTTAACCTTCTAGTATGCAAGAAGAGAAATAAGGGGGGGTGTACATGAAATATTGCTTCTGTCCTAATGCTTTTAATGAAGAACTCACACATTTGTTTTAGAGGGGTTGAGAGGAGAGTACTAGTAATTCTTTGTTCAATAGGTCATATTCATCTGGTAGTATGTCTGTACTTTGTCATGTCCCAGGAAAAGCTTAGGCATCAGTTATTGTCCAACACATGTCAATTAATATGTGGTCCTGGCCACAGATGTTCAGAATGAGAGTGAGGGTTCTAGCCTCAGACAACCTGGGTTCATGCCAGACTCTGTCAACTTCTAGCTGTGTGATTTTGGCCAAGAACTTAGCTTCTCTGTGACTCAGTTTCTCGTACTATAATTGTACCTGCCCCATTATGGTAGTGTGAGGAATAATGTGGTTAATACTAGACATAATCAGTTCTATATTAATTGTTTTTGTTACATGCTAGGAACTACGGTTCTCACTATTATCTTTATTATTAACGTAAACTATTCCTTTCAGAAATTGTGCTGCTGCCAATCTGCATGATTATGTAATTAAGACCAGGCAATGGTTCATTTAACAAATAATGCTGATTCGTTGTTCTCAAGCAAGTCAAGAAGGAGAAAGTGTGATTCCATAGCCCTGCTGAGAAGCCTGCGGTGGTGAGCTCTTTACAAGCTGAGAGTTGCTCCAAAGCTTGGGGTTTCCAATTAACTTAGTTGGCAGACCTCTGAGTGCTCCAAGCTCTGTCCTCCTGCCAAATCAGAGGTATGCGCAAGTCACCAAGTGAAAGGATGCTTCGTTTCTGTGTAACTAGAGACCAGGGATGACCATGCCTGTCATCGGAACTGGCTGCCTGGTGTAGGGAAAGAATAATGGGCATGGGTATCTGCTGACTTGGATTCCAGTTCTTTCTTTATAGAGCAGTAAGGGACTCTCAATTTCCTGGATTTCTATGGCTCTACCCAGCATTAAAATTCTACTGGAAGGCAATCTAGTGGACATAATCAGAACCTTGGAAATCTACTAGGAATGGCCTAAGACTATAGACTTGGGGGCCCTGGTGTCCATGGTCCTGGCAAGCACATAGGTGTACACACTGCGTGGTTATGGCTATGATTATGGCTCTGGAGCAAAGGGCCTCATGGTCTCATCCTCTGAGGAGGGACAGAAGTCCAAACCCCACTCCCTTTCTTACCACACAGATGAAACACTCTTGCCTAAGAATTACCACCCAGATTCTATGCAGAAAGCGACTGTCTTTGTTTGCAAAAACACCTTGCAAAGTTCCCCATGGTTATTGAGTCTTGAGGGCAGGAGTTAAGCATCTGAGAAACTGTTCTATTTGAAAGGGGAAGAAGGTTTGTTTCATTCTCAAAGGAAAGCATAAAAAAGAAGGAAATAATGGAGGAGTGGTAGGTGTGGTGGGAGCCTGTGAGGTGGTATGATCCTGGGGAAGTTGTGGGTGAAGGAGATCCATGAGAAACCCCTCTGTGAAGTACCCAAAGGATGTCAACGTTGGGGATGCTTGCTCTTTAGATGGAAGTTGTTTGCCTTGTTGAGAAGTAGACCTCTTTTCTATCCTTATGTTTCTAGAAGAGTCTACTCTTCATTAAATGCTTTGTATACGTCAATTTTGGTTTTGTTTTGAAACTGTGGAAGAGCTGAGTTTTACATTTTGACTTTTGTGATGAGTAAAGGAAATAACACCTATGGAATCAGGAACCTGAGGACAGGAGTGACCAAGAAAACAGAAGTCCTTCAGGAGTTTGCAAAAATCCTGAGGAGGGTGCAGGACTTGCCCCGTATGTGGATCCTTGGCTTGAGAGGGTGAAGCCCAGCTTACAGACATTTCAAGTGATAGGCGTAGGGAGGCTGCAGCTCAAGTCTGGGTTGTTAAGGTAACAGGCTAGTGATTGACATGGCTGGGACCCAGTGTCACTTGTCTTCATCAATGGTATTTACTCAATTTCAACCATTTGTCAGGAGTTTTGCTGGTTGCCGAGATAGAAAGGCAAAAAAATGACATCATTTCTTTCCTCCAGAAACATCCCAATTGGAAGGTAGATTTGTAGCAGGGTGGTCAGACGTCGTCCCAGTTTCCCTGGACATTTTTGGCTTATTCCAGCTGTTCTGGTGTAATTATTAACACTGCCCACTTTCATGCCCAGGAAAGTGCCATTTTGGAGATAAATTATCTGGTAACCATTTACAGATTTATTGTGAAGGTTAACTGATAAAAATTCTGTGGAAAACAAAAAGCTTTGTGAATTGTAAAGCTTTATACAAATACAGATGAAAGGGATTAAGAGATTTAAGTTCCTTTATTGCTTTCTCCTTTGGAGGTGACCGAAATGTCTGAAATTGTTATCTACCTTGGCCCCTGTTAGTGTTCTGAGACCTGTTTGGATTTGCATGAAAATTAATTTTATCTGATGGTGGTTTAGTATGTGCTCATCTGTACTCTATTTTGCATCCTTACATGTATGTTAGAGTCTTCCCAGATTTTTAAAAAATTATTATTTTCAAATTTATGGGTACTTTTAACTGTAGTCAAAAGATTAAATAATTTTGACAGATTTTGGACATGCGGGAAGTCCCAGTGCCCTAGGGAGTTTTAAAGCCAATTTTAGAAGGGAAAGGGTATGAGGATGCTAGTATTCAGTGTTTACTATAAAGAAGGCAGAGTATCTGTCCTCAAAGAGATTCCAACATAACCATCTCAGTTGTCCCTCATATGAACCCAGGGGAAGATGGTACCATTGATTTCTCTATTTATTCGTAAGAGTTAAATAATGCAGGTAACTGGCCACAGCCAGTAAAGGATTGGGATTTGAAAATTTATTTAATCTGATTCCAAAGTGTGTGGGTTATTCATTCATAAGTTCAGCACATATATATTGAATTCCCACTATGTGCTGGGCATTTAGTACATTGCTGTGAGTGAAACCGATGTGGTCCCTCATCTCTGGCTTGACATTATCATCATCTTGGCAGGCCACATTTATTAAACATATTTTTCCAGGAATATCCAAGTGATTTGGGTTAGAATTGTCATGTTGACTGTGTGAGAGTGATTATGATTATCTCAAATGTATGGATTAGGAGATGGAGGCTCAGTGAGCCTCAAAACTTGTCAAACAAGTTTTCCAGGCAAAGGGAAGTAATGTTTTGACTACGACCATCATTTTGTTATAAGGTGTCACACACCTTTGGCTTTGTGTCTCACCATGGTAAGTACCACACCGAGGGCCCAGGGATGGTATTGGGGCTTGGGGTGGGAGTGGGGAAGACTTTGGTCTTGGGGGGGAAAGGTGGTAAACATGTGATTTCCTTTAAAAATTTTGGCAGAAATAACAAAATGCAGACCATTAAAACTACAAAAGGTAATAGTTATCATTATAATAAATAAGCATTATATAGTAAATAGTGGTAATTAGTGACATATATAGGTCTACCTGACATAAACTTTTTGAATATGACTTGAGTGACTGTGTGATCATCCCTCATTAGTATTCGTGTGAACTAGTTCCTGATTTTGTCTCCCGAATGAAGAATTTGTTCTTGGAACATAGTATTCATTGGAGCTGAATGGGGAATTTGGTCATGAATTTTTTATTCTGGAACTTGATTTTGGGGTGCTTACATTTGAGCAAATCTGATACTCTTCAGTACTTCTTTTAATATAACCATAGACGTGTGTTTCTTCTAATTGCTTTTAGTTTTACCAACATTTCTTCTTTCCTTCTTTTATGGCTATAGAATCTCTATTGGGAACACGTGACTTTGATCATGGATGAGTTGACTTCATCTCCCATTTAATGGTTATAGGGATTCTCCCAACTGCCTAGCCACAGTGGTAAATTCAGGGGTGGACACTGATTTATGGCAAGCAAATCCAAGTTTTCCCTGTGACCTTTATGTTGTAATTATGAGGAAAAATACGTCTTTTAAATTGGGGTTTTTCCCAACTGGTTGGGTGTGAGCCCTCGCACTGCTGGTGGCTGCTTTGTCCTGCATGTGTATGGGCTAATGTCTAAGAGATGGACGACAGACCTCGATGATAGCAATCAAGTCCTATATCCCACCTGGCCTGAGCTCAGCTTATCCTTAGATTTTTCTGGTCATGCAAACCTACAAATCCATTTATTTATGTTTGCTTGAGATAGTTTAAATTGTGTCTCTGTTACTTGTTACTAAAAAAGTTCCCAAGTGGTGCAATAGTTGACTGATAATAATTTAGAGAATAAAACAACCATTAGATCACATTAGTGCTTTCTATTACATTAGGTGAAACTACAGGCATTCTAGTTATCTCACTGAAACATTTTGTGTGCAATTAAGGTCATTGGCATCTAAAGCTCTAGTATATGTCCTGAAAATTTTATGCATCTAAATGTTCAGATCTGTTAATTACTTGGAATCCCCTTGGAACCATAGTTGCAAGTGCCTGACATCTCTGTGGCATTGGAAAGCTGGGGAATCTTGGACCCACTCACCCAAAGCCTCATAAATAGCATACAGAAAACTGATTAGAAGTGAAAGCTTTGGAATTTAAGCTCTGATTCTACCACTGATTTGTAGAATGATCTTAGATTTCTTTGGCTCCAAATGGGTATGACTTCAGGGTAGCTTTGGGATGAAGACATAAAGTGTAGGGGCAAACATTGGTTTTGGGGGGTGGGTAGTGCCTGGATTGAAACTCTTGATGACCAATGGACAATCAAGAAACAAGTGCATTTGAGGAAGACTGATTTATAAATTAAAGGACCCAAGGAAGGCTAAAAGTAACCTGACATAGAGAAGGTTTAAAAACCACTATTAGAAAAACTACATTATAATCCTCACTGGGTGGATCTAGTCTCTAGCTGAAAATTTTCACATTTGGGCCCAGTTTATTCCATAAGGGAATGGCACAAGTTTCCTTTATGTCTACAAATAGATGGAAAATACATTTTGACTTTGTAGATCTTTTTTTGGACAAAATTCTAACTCCTTCCATTTGTACAATATTTAAGAACTGTAGTATCTTTTGCATCTCAAATAAGTGATAAAAGTGTCAACTGGGGTGTCTCTTTTTCTAGCCTTATTAAGGATATCTAGTACTGGGTTAAGAACATAATAATATTAGAAAGAGAGCAATCATGCATGTATTATATTAAAATGCCTACCCATATGGAAAGAAGGGTGGCAAAGACTGTCCAAATAATTAGAAAGAATTTTTATTTTCAAGCAAACAATAATAAACTCTTGTAAAATGCACTCACGAATTGTTTAAACAAGGTAAACTTAAGCAGGTGTTCTCAGTAACACTCCAGGATAAGTTAGTTGCTTATGAAATCTAATTGATGCATAGAATTATTGGACATGGACTACTTCAGAACATATGCCCAAAGTGTTGTTTTGCTAGGGTTTCACTAAACCATTTTTAAAATAAGATGAGCTAGGTAGCAAGATTAGCTGCCTATGAAGTCAGTGCAACTTTGTGATAATAATTCTGAATTTTCTTGTTAATAGAGTTGGGGAGAAACATGCATTTAGACATAGCTTCAAAACATTAATACACTATGTTTTTTTATGTGCTGGGGGTCAAAACAAAGGTGTTATGTGTACAAGGCAAATGCTATACCACTAAATTATATCTGTAGCCCCCACATTTTTTCCTTCTTTTTTAAATCTACCCATATTCTAGGTTTAGGTTTTTTCCCTCAAAGATGCAATTTTAAAGGAAAATGGGTCAGACTATAGTGGTTTTCATTGTTTTGTATTATCTAAACAAATTGACAGTAAGTTTTTATGAAGTTTGACTAAAGTCAGATTATGTTGGTTAATCTTTTCACATTTAAGTATTTATTTCAAACTTTCTCTTTACATTTTAAACAAATTAATAAATGTATGTCTTTGAAAGAAGTTGTCTTCCACACATCCATAAGTAACTAATTGATTAATTATTTATACCACTGATTATGTCTAAGGAACAGAAATGCATACAATAAAATAAGAACTAGATAATTATCTCTGAAATGATTATGTAAGTACATAGACAAATTTGATTTCATACATTTGCTTTCTTTTAACTGAGCATTTGTATACCTTTTGCTCAGATTCCCTAATGGTATTTCTAATCTTTTCCTAGACTGATAGTGATTAGCTATTATTCATAACTGTGTGATTTATATAGATACTTTATATAGATACTGCCTGCACCTGTCTTAGTCCTTTGAATTTATGTATGTCTGACCTTTACAATTAATTCCATAAATAACTATCTCCTTTGTTGTCTTTTTGATATGAAAGAGTTTTAGGGTTTTTTGATTACAATATGTCTCTTGATCAGATCCCATAATATATGATAACATATATTTCTTATTTTTCTCTTAGCATTTTTTAAAAAAGTTTAGTCCATATTTATTCATAGTTCCTTCATTCTTACCCTCATATTACCCTTTTTTTCTGCTACAGAATACCATCCAGGAAAGAACAGTACATTTAGTCATCCCGTTTCTGTAGGCTCCTCTAGGCAATCTCTCAGACTTCTCTCTCTCTCTTTTTTTAAAACGACCTTAACAGTTGTCAGAAGGAACATATTGTTTTACACTCTTTTAGCTTTTAAAAAAAAACTTTACAGAAAAAAAGTAAGAAGTCAAGGTAACTTTCTCCCCAGGCCTCAGGTGATCTTCATTACCATTGAAGATGAAATCCAAAGAAAAAGAACTTTTCAGTTATGGAGGACAGTGCTCATCATGTGACACTGTCCAGGGTGGAGGTGAATGAGAGTTGGCTCCTGTGATTTGACTTTATTTATTTAAATCAAGGTCCACAAGAAAAGATGAAAAGAATTGGGGACAATTGTATTCACAGGAAGGGTACAAGGACCCATCTGCTGTGACCAGATATTTTATGGCTTTATTGAGCCTCAGCAAGAGGTTTGTACTGCTGTGTGAGGGATGCACACAGGACAGGAAGCTGAGGGAGCCGGTTGATATGCACCAATAGTTAACTGAAGCAAGTGTGGGGTCCTCTCCAGTGGAAGTCTTCTTTGGGTGATATAACTTAGTTAGGGCTGGCTGAGAGAAAGAGGCAGAGAGAGGGATGAGGGGACCTCCCTAGATTTTTTAGGTCATTCTTCCCATAAAACTTTTCAAGGTGTCTGAAAGCCAGAGGCATTCATGGTGTCTTTTCTGAGTCAGGTAGCCTGATTTAGCAGATAAAAATACAGGACTCACAGTGAGGGTTGAATTTCAGGCAAACAATGTTTTTTTTTGGGGGGGGGAGGGGAGTAAGTATGTTCCACTTGACATATTCATGCTAACAAAATTAGCTTTTGTTTATCTGAAAATTCAGAGTTAACTGGACATCCTGCATTTTACTCTGTCCTCCAATGTTTCTGTGACAGGGGAGATGGAGCGCTAGTGGAAGGGAGAGGCACAGTTTCTGATTCAGAATACCTCTCTCAGTTACCTGTAGTGAAGGACAATGTGACATTGCTTATTGTCAAAAGTACCCCAGGTCACCATTTGGAGGAACTCTGGGCCTCTTACATCTCTGAAGCAGCCTTCTTTTTGTCTTCTTTATCTCTTGGTTTTTGAATAGATAACTGTAAAAGTCTACATTATATAAAGAATATTCTCTAATACAGATCCAAGAAAATCAAACTCAATGGGAGCAGAGATAATGAGCAGCAAAGGTGTATTTTTCCTACAACCAAATGGTTTCCCAGATTTCTTCCCTCCCTTTCCTTCTCTTCTCTCACTTTCTTTCCTCTTCCTTTTGCCTCTGGATTTGTGGGCCAAGTGGTTAGTTTCAAAACTTCCTCTTTCTTCTAACTTCTGGTTTTCTCAGAAATTTATGATTTCTCAGAATAAAAATTAGACTGTGCAAAGATTTCCAGTGCATCAGATAATCAAAAGTCCAATTAAACATTGTTAAATGCCCAGGAAAAACATAGGAAGAATAACATAACAAACTTAAGAATTTGAAACTGATATAAGAATGAATGCTCTTGGCCTCTGAAGAAGTCAGCAAAAATATTATGCTTGATATCCTTCACAAATCAACTGGGTCAATGTCTGAGAGCATTGAAAAGCTTTTGCAAAATAAAGTTGACACACCATAATCTTTTAATGGCATAAATTCCCATTAGCTCAACTGCTGCATAAGTAATGTTCATTATAGTGATTAGAAATGTTAATTTCTTAGAGCGATAATAATTTCCTTTCATCTTTTATGGTGGTGTTTTTTAAACTGCAGGATACAACCCATTAGTAGATCATGAAATCAATTTAGTGGGATACAATCAGCATTCAGGAGAGTAGAATAGATTAAAATAGAAAATATTAAATTTCACTGCATATTGTCCATGTAAATATTATTTTAAGTACTTCAATTTCAATTTTCTCAGTGCATATGTGTAACTGCCTGGTTATGGCATAAAGTGGATTTCATACAGTGTGTTATGCTCAAAATAGTTGGAAAACATGATTCTCTAATATAACAAGTGAATTCTAACACTAATCTAAAGGTGTTGCACAATTTGGAATCTCATAAATGGGTGAAAGGGCAAGAAAATATTTCATTAGAAGATGATAGTCATTTTATTTTTACTGATAATTGGATCACTTCCCTATTTGTTAGGAAAAATTTTCAGGATCATAATATGTTTCATTTCCTATTATCAACATGCTAGGGATATCTTGGTGGCATACCTTAGTGAGGCTATCTAGTTGGACTGTCTTTACCATTTACCAACTTGGGCATGTTTCTGAATTGTTCTGTACTTCAATTTCCTTGTCAATAAACTTTTGATAAATTGGTAACTGAATTTTTATAAAGAATAAATGAGTGCTGGGGTTGTGGCTCAGTGGTAGAGCATTTGCCTAGCATGTGTGAGGCCCTGAGTTTGATTCTCAGCACCACATGTATATAAATAAAATGAAGGTCCATAGACAACTAAAAATATTTAAAAAGAAAGAATAAATGAATTTACACATAGGATACACTTAACACAGTGTTTGACATAAAGCAAATACTCAATGTTATTTACTAATATCATTATGTTTTCCTACCTTTATATAAGAAGAGCAAATATGATAAGAGTTACTTACTTTAAACTTTTATTTTTGTCTGTGACAAAAGAAGAATGGGGCCCAGGGTATGTTTTGTGATTCAGCCCATGCACAGTTCCTAGTCCTTTAATTCTTCTGTCCAGTGTGGATATGTTTTTAGCTCATTGAAATGAAATGTTTTAGACCATAATTCTCAACCTGGGATACATAATATACTTTATAGGATTATGAATCTCCTGAAATGTAATCACAATTTTGAATGAATGTGCATGTGCTTTTGAGGAGTGTCCACAGGACACATAGCCTCTATTGTCTAAGGATTCATATGTGGCATAGTGAAGACTAAGATATACTTGGGCCCAAGAGTAGGTTCACTAATTAGCATTGTAACTTTAGCCAGTTACTTAACCTCTTATAGTTTTACTTAATCTATAAAATGGGAACTAAAAATATCTCCAACAGCAGATAGTTCCAAGAATTAATGTTTATAGGAGTTGTAAAGAATTTAGCACAGAGGTTGCAACATGATAGGTTTTCAAGAAAATATTAATAGTGGAAAAAGAGTAGGTATATTGGAAAAATGGAATGAAATGTTATTCTGAGGTCTAACTTTGGAATACTGAATCAATTGCAGAATCACTGAGTAATCTATAAATTTCTTTATTCAACAAAAATTGATTGGATGCTGCTGTAATTACAGGCGTACAGGTGGTGCATGCCTGTAATCCCAGTGGCTCGGGAGGCTGAGACAGGAGAATCACTAGTTGAAAGCCAGCCTCAGCAATAATGAGGCACTAAGCAACTCAGTGAGACCCTCTCTCTAAATAAAATACAAAATAGGGCTGGGGTGTGGCTCAGTGGTTGAGTGCCCCTGAGTTCAATCCTCGGTATTTGTGCCTCCCCCCACCAAAAAATAAAAAAGAATTGATTGAATGCTGTCATGTGTTGGGGATTGTGCAAGGTCCTGAGAGTGCAGTAATGCACAAGACACATTCTCTGCTCCAAAGAGTTCTTAATCTAGGGAGGCTGCAAACATAGCCTCCAGCCATGTAATAAACCAGCCACATGATAAGCACCACAGCAGGCAAACTATGGAGCTAAGGGAGGATGTAGTAGACATTTCTGAGAACCACCGCCAACATGGCTTGTAGTTTAGTTTTGGCCTGTGATTCCAGTTTGAATTTTAGAACAGAACAGGCATAACCTTGTTTTATTATTTTAACACTGAAAATTATTAGTCAAATTCATACAATTATTAAGGCACATCAAGGATGAAATTTGATCTGTAAAATCTGGAGGACACAGCTCATCTCTCGGATATGTTACCAGAGACGAGGACAGGTAGTGAGGTGTCTATAACACTGGGACTAGAGAATAGGACAAACTCACCATATGAATTAAAATCCCACAACCCAGGGTATTTCTACTTTTGCAGGGAGTAGAGTTGAACTTAATGCTTATTTGAAACAAGTATAGTAGCCTAAATTTTTTTGTTTGTTTCTTTCTTTTTTCCCTTTAATGATTTTTAGTTTTTCAATTTTAGTGCATATATTCAAATACACCCTCATACACACATAGATGCCATAGTGAGTATTTTTTGAAAATAGATAAAATAATAATAATTATTAAATGACCTTGTCTTACATTTTATTTCAAACTTTTCCTTATATATTTTTATGATTCAATGGATATGACTAGGGCCATAGTGTATTAAAATTGAGTCACATTGTAACAGGTCTATTACAGAAGAATTTGATAGTAGTAGCAGTAGTAGCAGTGTCTTATGGGAGAGTTCCTCATGTTATCAATAACTAGATGTGTCAGGGAATCATTTGGGATTATGCCCACTAATAGGAGACATGAGGTTGTTGTGTTAATCTATTTAAATCATTTTTATACTCTCTGGATGCAGAAACTCTTTTACCTTTGAGTAAAGCTGTCAGGATAGCTAAATCAATGTCCTGGTGTCCTTCTGATCCCATCCGAAAAACTGTAATCTGCAATTTAAGACAAGGTGATCATTAGCAATGTATTTTTCCCCACAAGAGAAATTAAGTCAATGAGAACACATCTAAACAGAGGCCATTTTAATATCTATAAAGGAGATTCTTAACCAGAGGGCAAGCACATAAAGATGCAATGAGAACATTTTGTAATTCATTAAGAGGGAGATGCATTAGCAGCCTCCAAACAAAGCCACCTTAAATAATTACATTGATTATAGATATAAGAGAAACCAGAAACCAAGTAAAATGTTCTCTTATCATTTCAGTTTTAAAAATAAAACTTGTAGGATTTACAAAAATGTGTAACCTTTAATGTAAATATGAGTGCAGAAATTGTGTTTAAAAAAGAACTAGTTAGTATGCCTTTTAGTAACTGGCCCCACTGTGTGCAACCACCGTCACTGCACTCTCTCCTCTGCAGTGGCTACCTACCCAAGAGTTTCAACATTGTGATGCCTCTGACCCTTCAATCCTCTCAATGACCTTAAACCTCCTTTAGAGTATCTTGAAATCCAGGTTGTAAGGAGTAGAAAGTGGGCAAAACAATAACATTTTTCTTTTTTGGTAATCCAGGGATGAAAAGTATTTTCTGGGGAAGAATAATAGGGAGGAGAATGAAGAGATGACAATGAAGAATTGATACTTGTAGAAGACTTGACTGCTGATGTATTTGTGTGTGTGTGTGTGTGTGTGTGTGTGTGTGTGTGTGTTGGGGGAGAGTGCGCTAGGAGATGCGTTCTAGAGAAACTGTTACTAAGAATTGATGCCCTTATCATAAACTAATGTTGGGATAATCTTTACTTTTATGATGTTAAAGAATTCCTCTCATAACCATAACATTTTCTGACATTTAAAGAAAGTCATGAGAAATGTTATTTGTAGGCACCTACTATGGATCACTAAAGGCCTGAGTTTATGTTTCTGGGAGGGAACTTATACGCACACACACAAAATGCCAGGTATCCATGTTGGGCAGAACAAGATAAATTTTTATCTTGTGTTTGAAGTAAGAAGTGAATCCTCTAACCAAAAGGGGTCAAGTAGGCCCCTTTCTTTGCCACTTTACAGGATGAAGATTATAGAGAGAAAGAGTATTCAGGTTTGGGAGACAAAGAGAAGCAGCATCGTAAGGCATGGACGGCATTTTGAAGGAAGAGTTCGATAGCAAAAGGCTCAGTATGAAGGAAGGTTGGAGAACAAGTGCCCCAGGAAAGAATAAGGCTCATTAAATGAGTCCCTGACACACGAAAGGGGTATCTCATCCTAGCACTAACTGTAGGGCACAAAAACAATGTGGTTAAATATCACTAATTCCTAGCCCAAACCAGACTATCAGATAATTTTAGAGCAAAACTTGGCATAACAAACTGCATATGGAGAATTTGCATTACAAAGTTAGGTTAATCTTTCTCAAGGAATTTTTGGTCATCTTCATAAAAACTTAATTAAGATGCTCATTATGAAAAAGCGCAAAACTTTGCTGAAGAACAGGAAAGGATAAGTGGAGGTATATACTAAGTTGACTGATGGGAAAATGCAATATAATTAATATGCTATTTCTCATTAAATGAATATAGAATTAATTATAATTTCAATAAATATTCCAAAAATATTTTCATGGTCTTTGACGGATTGATTCTAGAATTCACCCAGAAAGGTAAATTTCTTAGAATTAAAGAGCAAGAATGTAGAATTCATCTTACTGGTTATAATGCTTTCTAAAACCATAGAATTTAAAAGAGGAATGAAGGGAGGGAAAAAGATTACACTAGTACTTGTTTCTTTTGTACCTGTTTATGTCCAGAGGTCAGAGCCTAGGATGAATATAAAGCAGAGATTGTGAGGTGAAATGTCTTCATAGGCATCTGGACTAAAACATTTTAAAAATTAGAAAGAACCAAACAAAATCTATCAGTGTGCTATGTTTGGATTATGGCCATAGTTACAATCTCAGATAAAGACTATCAGTTGGAAGGGTTCCCCAACTCTATTATATTTGTCCGGAAATCTGCTCTGCATAATCACAGGATTGGCCAAGGTGCCAATTTGACCTCGTTCTTCTGATGCCCGCACTTTGCTGCATAATTAGCAATCACTTTTCAGATAGAAATTTTTCTGGGGCAGCAAATAGATATATTTTGTTGGGAGTCGCCCTGGCTCCAAAGACTAACTTCCCCATCCCCCAAGAAGAGCCGTCCAATGGTCAGCCCTGTTGGCTCACATGATCCTGCTGTCCAATGGTGAGGGCTCACATGATCCTTACCCACCAATCAGACTTGCCCTGCTGGCTCACATGATCCTTACCCACCAATCAGAAAGCACCCCAGCCAACTGTCAACGTTCAACCATTAAACTGTCATAACTGTCAAACCACCCCCAGCTCTATAAATATGCAGAGCTGTTCCTCAATAAACAGGCATTTTCTCCAATGGCAAGCCTTGATTGTTCTTTCATTGGTGCCGAAACCCGGGAGGGGGAATGCCTCGCTGCTAGAGGGCCCCCTCTCTCAAGGCTGGTCGTCCTTGTCCACTCTTTCGAGCGCTGCTACTCACACAACACTGGCTCTTCAGTAGGTGAGTTCCCCTATCAGGTATCCAACTTCAGACGGGCTATGCAGGGGCTTTGACCATGATCATGATCGTCTGGCAAACCTCTGATGCCCAATCTGGAGGAGAGAACGCACCCCACCACGACCTTCATGGTCACGGTGGACTCTCTGGAACCCGGTTCATGAGCAGGAGGTCCCGAGGGGTGGAAGAACAGGCACTCCTCTCTCTTTCTCTCTTAACCACCCTTGTCCCTCTCCTGACCTATGGGGGCTTCTTCTTCCCTCCCTGCAGACTCCCCCTTATTAAATTCTACACACAAGATTGGCCTTACTATCAATTGGACAATCAAAGTCAATGGCCCCCAGGAGGATCCCTAGATCCAGCAATTCTCAGAGATCTGTTTAACTTCTGTGAGCGCTCGAAAAAGTGGAAGGAGATCCCCTATGTTGAGGCTTTTTCTCTTCTTCGTTCTCACCCCGGCCTATCCTGCAGATGAACCCCCTCCCTACCGACCTGCCCCGTCGGCTCCGTGCAGCCCCTCAGGTGCTCCCCCTGACTTGGCCGACACCTTTAGTTCCCCCAAACTAGGTCCCGCCCCTAGTCCCACAAACCATGGCCCCTTTAAGAGAGGTTGCTGGACCTGAGGGCATTATCTGGGTACATGTCCCATTCTCTATGAATGACCTCACGCAACTCGAGCAAAGGTTGGGTTCATTCACCACAGAAGAGAGTTTCAATGGGTCCTCCAGGCTTATAGCCTCATTTATATGTTATTGGCTAATACTCTCCTTCTTGAGGAACATACCAGAGTCTGGGAACTTGCCAGAGTCCATGCAGATGAAACTCACCAAGTTAATCCCAATCACCCTCCAGGGCCACTTGCTGCCCCAGATCAAACTCCCGACTGGGATTATACACAAACTGGCATACAGAGTAGGGACCGATTCTCTGCATGTATTATTGCTGGGCTCAAAAAAGCAGCACGTAAGGCCGTCAATTTCCAAAAATTACAAGAGACCTCATTGGAATTTCTGGATCGGCTTACGAAAGCCCTTCAGCACTAACCTAGATCCCGAAACCCCAGATGGCCGTCATGTCCTTATGACATATTTCCTCTTGCAGAGCTACCTCGACATCTGGGCCAAACTAAAAAAGCTCGAACATGGCCCTGACACCCCCAGACTGAGAAATTTCAGATGCTCGCCCAGGCCCTGCAGGGTGCTTCCTCTGGTCGCCGCCCATCACCGAAAACCCCCCTGGGTGCCTGCTTCAAGTGTGGCAAGGAGGGACACTGGGCCAGGGCATGCCCCGCACCACACACTCCGCATACTCCATGCCCTAAATGTCAACAACAAGATCATTGGGGCTCTGACTGTCCTAGATCCCATAGAAGACCTATGGCCAGGGAACCCCCCCGACCTTCTGGGCATGGCAATCAATTGACAGTTCCTTGGGTCCTTGTCCCTGGCTGTAACAATCAATAGACAGGAACCCAGGGTGCGGATTCAGGTGGATAGGTGCAAGATTGACTTTCTCCTTGACACCGGGGCTACCTTCTCAGTCCTGACAGAATTCTGGGGGCAAACAGTGCCGTCCACCTCTCCTATTGTCAGGGTAGGAGGAAAGACCATCTATCTAAGAAAGACTCCCCTATTACTCTGTTCCATAGACAACTTCCCATTCTCTCAGATGTTCCTAGTTATGCCCCAATGTTAAGTTCCTTTGCTCGGCCGAGATATTCTCTCTAAATTCAATACAACAATCAACATCCAGGCTCCTGGCATCAGTCAGGCCCCAGAATCAGCCTGTTCATCTTTTCTTGTCCTTTTGGCAGAAGACTGGCCATTCTGCTCCACTTGTGAGGCTGACATGAAACACCATACTAACCTGGTTGACTCGATTGTATGGGATACCCACACCCCCTCCATCATTTCCTGCCCATCAGTTAACATTCATCTCAAAGATCCTAACACCTTTCCCAATCAGGCTCAATACCCCCTGTCCACAAAAGCTCTTCTGGGCCTACAAACTATTATTCAGGACCTTCTTAGCAAGGGGTACTTCCATCCTGCTCATTCCCCTTACAATACTCCCATACTAGTGGTAAAAAAGCCCAACTGGTCCTACCTATGACTTATCAACACCTTCGTTAGGCCCATACATCCTTTGGTTCCCAACCCATACACTCTGCTGTCTCAGATCCCCCACACTGCCACCCACTTCTTGGTCATAGATTTAAAGGACATCTTTTTGCTTTTAACCTGGACTGTCCTTCTTCAGGGATTTTGAGATAGTCCACACCTCTTTGGACAAACCTTGGCCTCCAACCTCCAATCTTTTCACCCCCAGAGCCCCAAATCCACCCTCTTGCAATATGTTGATTATTGTCCAGCAAATCTCTTTGCCCACCTGCGGGAAGGAAAGCACCCCACCACAGCCTTTAAGGCTACGGTGGCCCTCAAGGACTCCTTCCTTGGGCAGATTTGAAAGTCCTAGTCCTCTCACCTTAAGACTCGGCCACTAGAGAGACACTTACCCTCCCCTTCCTCTCCCCTCTTTCTGGCCCCGGGAGTATCGGCCTCTCCAGAAGGAGTCCCGAAAAGCCTTGGCCAAGGTCTCCCACGGCTCCGGCTCCATCCAGGACGAGAGCTTCGACTGTCAGGATTCGGTGACGACCAATCTCTGCAGCTCGAACCTGCTACTTAGGCACTCCTGATTTTTTGGCTCTAGCGGGGATGCCCCTTTTGGTAATAAATCAGTTTCCTCCTTCTCTGCATCCTCTTCTCTCCTCCTTACATGGGTAATGTGTCCTCTCTGCTGGTCAACTCTCCCTTACAATGCCTCTTGGATCAAATATAGCACCCAGGCATGGCCCACTTATCCCTTAGACGACCAAAGCAGATGGCCCCTTTTTGGGTCCCTGGATCCCTCCATTCTAAGGGATCTCTTCCAGGCTTTCTTCTTGCTCTGATCCAATCCTGCTCTCTGCACCTCTTGCAAACCTCTACAAATTCTTCTAGCCCGTCCAAAAGGCGCTCAACAGATGACACAGTTCTCCTACTTAATTTCTTGGCCTTAAAGGGATATCGGGCCTCTCCACAAAAGGCCCAAATAGCATGTATCTAGGGTTCTCTATCTCTTAAGGGAAAAAGGCCATTACAGTAGACAGAAAACAGCTTATTGTGTCTATACCTACCAAAGACCAGAGATGACTCTCCTTCTTGGGTTTGGCTGGGTACTTCAGGGCCTGGATTACTTTTGAATTTCTCCCTCCTCACCAGGTCGTTATATAATCTAGCCAAGGGCCCCCAAGATGAACCCCTACCCTCAGCGGTAGGGAAGCCCTTTACAAAAAGACCCTCCTCTGGGCATCCTCCCTGCATCTCCCTGACCTCTCCTGACCCTTCACCTTCTATGTACATAAAAAACAGGGACAAAGTCTGGGCATTCTGGGTCAAGAATATGGCCCCACATTTGCACCAGTGGCCTACCTATCCAAACAGTTCGACCCCACCGTCAGGGGCTGGCCCCCATGCCTCAGAGCCCTAGCAGCAGCCCATGACCTCCAGAAAGAAGCACACAAGCTTACCTTTGGCTCCCTGCTAACCATCTCATCTCTTCACCATCTAAAGGATTTCCTCACTTATAAGGGGCTACAGTCACTTCCTCCTTCCAGAGTTCTATCCCTCCTTGTCTCATTCCTTGAAAATCCCTCCATCTCTTTTCAGTCCTGCTCTCCATTAAACCCTGCCTCCCTCCTCCCATCTTCTCCCTCACAAGATCCCATCCACAAATGCCTGGAGGTATTAGAGACGATTTTACCCTGCCCTACCACCATTTCTGAGGGACCCCTGCCCTCTTATACATGAAGGGGTTAAAATGGCGGGGTATGCTGTCGTTTCCCTCTCATCCATCATAGAGGCAAAACCTCTCCAATACCACCAACCAACAAGCTGAACTCATAGCTGCCACAAGGGCATGTGAGCTAGTGGAGGGAAAAACCCTCTCCCTATATACAGATTCCAAATACATCTTCCATATCCTGATCTCCCACGCAGCCATTTGGAAAGAAAGGGGGCTACCACCAGAGGGACGGCAGTCATTAATTCCACACTTATTTCTGGCCTACTACGAGCTTCCAGGCTGCCTTTCCAACTGGGAATAATCCATTGCAAGGCCCCACCAAACTGACTCCTCTCTTACTACTATGGGGAATTCCAAGGCCGATCAAGCGGCTCAATCAGCCGCCCTACAGAGCTTTACCTCCTCTCCGCTACTCGTTACCACCAGGGATCGGCCCAAAGATCCCCAACAACCCTTCCAGTTTCTTCACTCTCTATTCCATTCTAGTCCACAGAGTCTCATTACTTTCCTTCACTTCTTTTTCACCCTTTCCCCACATGATAAGACCCTCCTACCACAGACCACTTCCGCTTGTCAGATCTGCCAGAGAACCAATACCAATACTCCATTAAAACCTAAACCTTTCCCTTCTCATCAGGCCTGCGGTCACACCCCGGCTGCAAACTGATTTCACCAACATTCCCCGAGTAAAAAACAAGCCTTTCCCACTTCTAACAAGCAGGCCTCCACAGTAGTTGACTCACATAATCCCCCGTTTTTGGATGCCCATTTCTATCCAATCAGACAATGGCCCAGAATTCACCGCGCAGGTAACTCAGGGAAAGAAAGGGGGCTACCACCAGAGGGACGGCAGTCATTAATTCCACACTTATTTCTGACTTCCTTCCTGACTCACATGCTATCACTCCCTCGGCATTTCAATTGCCCTTACTGCCCCCAGGCTTCTGGAAAGTTTGAAAGGACCAATTGGTCCCTTAAACAGACCCTCACCAAGCTCACCATGGAATTAAGCCTGGACTGGGTAAAGGTGCTCCCCTTGGCTTTACTGCGTATTAGAGCCTTGCCAAAGAAGCCTTCTAATCTCTCACCTTACGAAGTCATGTATGGCCGTTCCCTTCTTCCTCCCGATTGCCTACAGAACCCCTACCCATCTCCGAAACCTATGCCCTGCCCCTCCTCTTCCATCTACGCTCTGAACTCTGGTGCTATCAAGACTGGCTCCTTCCTGACCCCAGTCTCTTTCAAAACCCTACCTCCTTAACACCTGGCCAACTTGTTTACTGTTGCCTACGGGGGGAAAAGCCCCCTCTAAAACCAAAATGGGAGGGTCCTGCTCAGGTGACTATATGCACTCCCTTGGCCACCAAACTCAAGCTGTCTAATAACCAACTTACCCCATAGATTCACATTTCCAGGCTTAAGCCCCGTGCTCCTACACCTTCATCAGAAGAGCCAATGATCATCACCTGTCATTAAGAACTCTTGTCATCCCTCCCCACAAGATCTCCTCAAGCTCTGCCTCTCCCGTGTCTCTGTTCTTAGCTCAATGTTCCATAAATGGGTTCTGCTAATGTTCCCCCCCCCTCATTTCTGGCCCCTCTTGGGTCCTCTCTTTGCCCTATATTCAAGGCAAGTGACCCTAAGGGTCCCCTCCAGCCAGACCCCCTTCTCTTCCTTACAGACCCCCTACTTGCTTGGATCTGGCTGGTAGTGGGACTGTTGTGTGTTGTTCTTCTGACAAACCACTTAGGTGTCCAGAGCATGGTGACCCCTGAATAAGTGTGATCATAATAGAGCACTTTACCAGTTGCCTTTTGGGCCTAAGGAAGAACATGTGTGTTTTGTTTACCCTCCCAGTTTTGTAAGAATTTCAAGTTTCAGTATTTAAAGTTGAGGTGTTTCACATAAAACCTGGAGAGATCTGACTGCTCTCAAAGGAAAATATGGTAACAATGGGCCAACATCCTCCCTTGGCCACCTTTGAGAAAAGCAAAGAGAGAAGCAAGCTGGTACACCCAGGTAGGAGAGAATTTAAAGAGCAGCCTTAATAGAGAGGGGAGGGAGCTAGATTGGACTAGGAATGAAGAGTGGAATTGAGGGTGTTAGGTGCATGACAGGCTGGTCTGCAGGTCATGCCAAACAAAGGTAGCTGCAGGATGACCTGGCTTCTCAAACCCTCTGTCTGGTTCTTTTTTTTTTTTTTTTTAATATTTTTTAATCATCAACGGATCTTCTATTTATTTATATGTGGTGCTAATGATCAAACCCAGGGCCTCACGCATGCCAGGCAAGTGCTCTACCACTGAGCCACAACCCCAGCCCCTCTGTCTGGTTCTTTATCATCTGTTTGCTTCAAGCCCAAATGCCCAAGCCCCTGTTCAAGGCTAAACACTTAACCTCCCTTGTGCCAACAAGGCAGCTTGCAGACCCAGAGACCCCATTCGATTTGGGCTATAAAAACTCCCTGTGCCTGTTCCTTCCCTTTATCATAAAGTTCATTCAGACTTAGGTGGGTAAATTTTCTAATCAAGCTTTTAACCAGCTTCTCCTCAGAAATTACCAACTCCTGGCTACTGATGATACCTCCAGTTGAGACTTATGCCGAATGGACTGACATCATCATGGATCTGTGGTGGAAAGGAACCTTCGTTGATACCGTTGATACCGGTATTCTCTGCCCTCCTGTGGGGGCTCCTGACTTCCTTCCTCTCTTTCTCCCACACTGACCCACCGATCTCAGCAGGAAGCAGCCAGAATGAGTCGACGCCCACTCTCATTTAATAACAAAGAGGGGGGAATGTTGGGAGTCCCCCGGCTCCAAAGACTAACTTCCCCATCCCCCAAGAAGAGCCATCCAATGGTGAGCCCTGCTGGCTCACATGATCCTTACCCACCAATAAGACTAGCCCTGCTGGCTCACATGATCCTTACCCACCAATCTTTAAGCACCCCAGCCAAATGTCAAACCGTTCAACCATTAAACTGTCATAACTGTCAAACCGCCCCCGGCTCTATAAATATACAGAGCTGTTCCTCAATAAACGGGCATTTTCTCCTACGTCAACCCTTGATCGTTCTTTCATATTTACCTTGACATATGAGATCATCAGTCTTTCTCCTAGGAGCACATGTAGATTTGAGGTTAGGGAAAGGAAGACATGTAAATGTAGAGTTTCTAAAGGATTGTAAGAGCTTGAAATGGGTGTTCAAATGCCAAGGTTTCAGAGATTTTCTGGAAAGCTGATGTGATGGCAATGGTTGCCCACCTATTGTGCCCCATCCTGGCAAAGACCCCAAAGACCTTGGACTGACACTGGGAGGGAGCGAGCATGCCTTAAGAAGAGGAAAAGGGAGCACAAGGGGTGGCTGGAGACCCAAATGATAGAATTCATATAATTTTGCCTTGATTGACCTGGACTATTACATCTTCATCACTGCTCCAAAAGTTTTCATTTGAAATTAAGACATTAAAAAACTAATTGCACAATTTATATCTCTGTTTCAGGGGAAAAAATGTCAATGAGAAAACCAAAGTCATCTTCTCCTAACATCCCCAGTATTGGTAGAGATGCCAAAAAATAAGGTATTCTTTAATCATTTTGGTGGTAATGTGATCCAAATAGTAGTTTTGGAGTAGGATGAGTTGATATAAAGTTCCTTGGTTTTCATGTAGCATTTTTTAATAACACTAGACTTTGCTTGCTAACATTTTATTGAGGACCTTTGCAATGGCATTTGTGAGGTTTGTTCATGTCTCCAGTCTTGTCTGGATTGGTCTTAGAGACACACTAACCATGAGTTGGGAAGCTTTTACTTTTTCCCTATGCCCTAGAGCAGTTTATGTGATGAAGGAAGATTTAGGAAGATGTTCCTGAAATGGGGGTATTTTTAAGGATTGAAAGAGTTATTAAAATAATTGATCAGTTTAGATCTCTGCCTCTCATTGATTCAATTTCATATACTTTCCTAGATAAGCAAAAATTTCATCCAGATTTTCATGTTCACTGGCCTTAATGTTGTACATAAAATTCACTTACTATTTTTAAAATGCTCTATGTCTAGAATTATATGGCATTAAAAAATTCCTCTTTATTTATCACTAGATCAAAATCATGGTCATTTCAAAGAATAGGCTCTTAAATTTATTCATCAATATTATTGTTACTCTGTTTTTACTTGTATCATTTCTTCTACTTTTGCCTCCTTAGCTACTTTTATCCTGTGGTCTTAAGTTGACTTTTTAGTCAATGTATTTTTATTCCTTCCATGTCATTTCATTTTACATGTGTATCTTTTTATTTTTATAGATCTTTGTATCTATACATAGGTTGGGTTCAAACTCATACATGTATGGAATTTGATTTCAGTTCATGATACCCCCCTTTTCCCTTCCTCTACTAGACTTTCTTGCACTCCTCTATTTATTTATATTTGACTGGTTCTTTTTACCTATGCATAAAGGTGAAATTATCTGTGGTATATTTATATGTGAACATAACATGATTTTTGAAGAATTCATTCTGCACTGCCTCCGCTTACTCATCTCCCACCATTTTTTTTTTTTTTGTATTGGGGATTGATTTTCTGGGAATTGGTTACTTTCCCCTTTTATTTTTGTTCTAAAGGCCCACATAATAATGAACAGTTCTAAAAATTTTTCCCATTATTTGGATGTTGATGTCTCCTTTTTTTCTTGGACTTCATTCACCATCCCCTCCCCTTACACTGAAATTAACTCTCTGAAGTGGAAATCATTCAAGTTTGATAGGAAATAAATACTTTCTGTAGCAAACAAAACAAAATAAAAACAAATCTTCCAAATTTCTCTCATCATATCTGACCCATGTAACAATAATATAAAATGAACAAAACTAGCATCAGGGAAGAATTAAAGAGGCATGTGTATTTTGGTTTGCCTGGAAACGAGTTGATTTGTGCTTATTACTTCAGCATCCAATTTGCTTTGGCATTTTGTTTTAGATTCTTCATTTTTAAACAAGATACTATTATTAATAATTCCATTAAAGTAAGTTTGGATGACATCAGTAGACTTCTTGGGCTTCCAACTTTTCCATGGCTTTTTTTGCAGGGAAGGGGAGTATGTGAGGTACATGTGCAGTGATTTAATCTGAATGATGACAGCAAACAGTCAACTCTTCCTCAACCCTTTTAGGGGAAAAGACTCCAACATATTTCTGTCAGGGTTTGAAAAAAAAACTCACTCAATGAACTCCTTAGGTTTCAAATGGTGACAGGAGACATATTTTGAGACAGGATCTTGCTAAGTTGCTTAGGGCCTCATTAAATTGCTGAGGCTGGCTATGAACTTGCCATCCTCCTGCCTCAGCCTCCTGAGTTGCTGGGATTACAGGTGTGCACTACCATGCCCGGCTCCCCTTACCCATCTCTGTATCTTATAAATAGCAGGAATAGACAATTAAAAAAAAAAAAAACCAAATCAGAAGTGCTCTCTGTCTTAACTGAAGACAAGAATCTAGCTATGTTTAACACGGCTGATTTTTTTGTTTTATTTCTCCCAACTTATTTTGTTTTCTATACCTTCTTATCATTTCTCTTCTACACCTTTTCTTGCCTTTAAATTTTTTTATTTGAATTGGTAATATATGCACATGGCAATAAAGTATCCTGATAGTATAAAGAGATTGTGGTTAGCATTGAGTACACCCTTCCTGAACCGCTTTCCAGCACCCTCATCAAAGGCAACCGTGCTACTAGTTCAGAGATGATTTACATAGAGTATGTTTCTTTCTTTTACACAAGTGGTAAAAAGCTTTACTGTCTATTCTATATGTGCTTTTCTTACAGTGTATCCTGGAGAGCATTCCATTCAGCCCCCTAGAGATGGGCATCATTATTTTTTGACTGGCTAAAGTTTCATAATATGCATACACCGAAATTTACTTAACCAGTTTTCTGGTTGGACTATTATCAATCTTTTGGCATTATAAACACTGTTCCAGTGAATATCCTCATATGCATGTGGGTGAGTATATCTGTGGAATGAAACTGGTAGACATGGAATTTCTTGACCCAGTTACTCTGAGGAAAGTTCTTTAATTCATTTCTTTGATTTTTCCTCCAGAGTCCTCACCTTTTCCTTTTTTTTTGAATATTTTGATTCTATATGGAAATAACTTTTCCTGGTATGTACTTTCCTCCTATAGTTTTTAACATTCCAGAAATTACTATAAAACTTCTTGTTTTCTGTTATGGTGGGTGATATATTTTTACCTATCTCTTTATGCTGAGAACTAATAGAAATTCATTTTTTTAAAAAAAAAATATATATATATACATACATATATATTATGTGTGATAGAAAAACATCAAATTATGTAGAGGTATTAATTTAATTATTTCATAGGTGTTTTAGTATGGTTTGATTTTTAATCACTATACAATTGGTATTTTCAACATGCACGCTAGAAATAACTCTCAGACTTGTTTGACATGGTTATCTTATCTAAGCACCATGGGATACAGGGAGATTAACGTGTTCATCCAGAACCAAAAGAAGAAATGTCAAAACGTTTTGTTAAGAAAAATTACCTTAGCATGGATGAAATTCTGATTCTCATATTGAAAGCAAGTGGAATTTTTCAATGACAACATTCCCTTTCTATCCCTTCAACTTTTCTGTCCACCAGATTCTCTGAAGAATCTGGTGAAGAAGCTGCATTTCTTTAATTATTAGAGAAGTTGAGCATTTTTTAATATATTTGTTGATCCACTGTCTATCTTCTTCTGAGGAGTGCCTGTTTAGTTCCTTAACTCATTTCATCTCACTCCAGTCAGAAGGGCAATTATCAAGAATACAAGCAATAATAAATGTTGGTGAGGATGTGGGGAAAATGGTACACTCATACATTGCTGGTAGCACTGCAAATTGGTGCAGCCAATATGGAAAGTAGTATGGAGATTCCTTATAAAACTTGGAATAAAACTACCATTTGACCCAGCTATCACACTCCTTAGTCTATACCCAAAGGACTTAAAATCAGCATACTATAGTGATACAGCTACATCAATGTTCATAGCAGCTCTATTTACAATAGCTAAACTGTGGAACCAACCTAGATGCCCTTCAATAGATGAATGGATGACGAAAATGTAATATACATATATACATACATATACACACACATATATACACATATACATATATATGTATACACACACACACACACACACACACATATATATATATATATATATATATATATATATATATAATGAAATATTACTCAGCATTAAAAGAGATTAAAATTATGGCATTTGTAGGTAGATGAATGGAGTTGGAGAATGTAATGCTAAGCAAAGTAAGCCAATCCCAAAAAACCAATGGCCGAGTGTTTTCTCTGATAAGTGGATGCTGATTCATAATGGGGAAAATGGAGGAACTTTGATTGGGCAAAGGGGAGGGGGGAGAGAAGGGAGAATGGGCAACAGGAAAGATGGTGGGATGAGATGGACATCATTACCCTACGTACATGTATGACTGCACATACGGTGCGACTACATCGTGTACAATGTAGAGTCCACTTGTGTATAACGAATTGAAATGCATTCTGCTGTCATGTATAACTAGTTAGAACAAATAAGAATAAAAGAAACAAAAAATGAGGATGAACAAGCTTTAAAAAAAAAGGAATCTGTACAAAATTGACTGTTTGAACTCATGTATTGATTATCTCTGCTGTGCCTGGCACTGTCTCAGTGCTGAGCAAGGAGCTGTGAAGCATGCTGACCAATGCATTCTGCTTTCACACTGTGAAAAGCCCCCTACAGCATTGCTTTCCCCTGTGGACTCCCTTCTGCTCTCACTAGCACAGGCTTTGTTCAGCCTGTCGCAACTTCATTTCTGAAGTGCGTTTCTTTACTGCAGTAGTCTTCTTGATTCCAGTCCTGTCTCTCCCTCTTCCGTTTATTCCCCATGCTGCGCTGTTCATGCAATCTTCCTTATTAAAATTTCTTTAATGGCCTCCATTCCCTGTGACTTAAAGCTAGAAATTCTTAGCAAGGCATTCAAGGGCTGTGAGCATTTCTCTTCCAGTTATTTTTCAGTCTCTCTTGTTAGTTAGACCTCATTGCCACGCCTGTTGTTGTCACTGCTACTAACACAGCCACAATTGTCTCACACACCTGATGTCCCCTGGCACAGATTAACTTGCTCCTTTCAGCATCCGGGATGTTGTTTTAGCCTCTCTGCCTTCGTCCATTTGTTCCTTCTTCCTGGAATACCCTTCCCATTGCTTTGTGAGCTAACTGCAAGCCTTTCACTTGACACAGGCCATTTTAAGAAGCCCTTCTAGACAATATACAACTAGCATGGAACACTCACTTTTTCTTTGTGTCCCTACTATGCTTGAAGGCTTGGTAGGACATCAGGTCCAGCTCCTATTTGCACATGTCTCTTTGTATTAAAGACAGGTTCATTTGCAGGCAAGATCCCCAGTCTTTGCTGGAGTATTTGTTGAGAGGATGAATTTATCAGCAAATGCTTGTGCTTAAGAGATTGGTTTAAAGAAAACGAACACTTAAAAGTAGGATGTTCCATTCAAAAATTATAACAAAAGTAAATGAATGGATATGTTAGGTAATAGACCAAGATTTTGTTAAAAGTGGTAAGAATCGATTTTAGCACAAGTCTACTGGAGCTTGTGTTATTGCTGAGAGTTTAAACTCTTAGTCAAGCATGATGTAAAAGAAACTGGGCTGCCTGAGTTATACACATTATTTACTGAGATTTAGTGTGAATCTGATGTTTTCGAGATATTGGCAGAATCAAATAATCCCAAAGTATGTTTCAGTAAGATATTTGAAACTTTGGTTCCACGTAGATTAAGCAATAGTAGAGAAAAAGACTCAAAGGAAGAATATATTATAGAAAAATGAAACAGAAGCATGGAAATGGGTTTGAGGTAGGAATTTTAGGTTTGGATACATTTTGGTTCATTTCCTGGGAAACAAATAAGCATGCTCACTACATAAATAGCAAAATACAGTTTGTATCTGAATTAATCATGAACTTTCCATTTAACCAGCAGGTCGTATGGTTGAACAAGATCAGAATATGGAAAAACATATTGGGAAATTAAACTGACTCACTTTCAAAGCATCTATTAATTAGTTTAATTTGTGATTTTTATTTATGTCACAGTAAGCAATGAATCTGTGAAAATAAGGCATAGAGGTTGAGTAGAGCTTTTGAAAATGAAAATAACCATAATATTAGACTGAAAAACATCCATAAGCTGCAAGGACACTTTGGCTCAATCTATTAGGAATAGAAAGGGACATTCCACAATCATTTCATGCTGTGTTAGATTTTTAGAGATGATATCTGAGTTTGACAAATGGTTTGTAATATGTCTGAGTATTTTAGAGAAATACTATAACTATGCCATAGATAATCAGCACAGTGAGTTCTTATTAATTGTCTATGAATTTAGAAAAGTCCACTATAATCATGTTTTCCATTATACCTAAGAACAATAAAAATGCTACATCTAGGGCTTGGATTGTGGCTCAGTAGTATAGCGCTTGCCTAGCACGTGCGACACTGGGTTCGATCCTCAGCACCACATAAAAATAAATAAATAAAATAAAGGTATTGTGTCATCTAAAACTAAATTTTTTTTTTAAATGATACATCTAGATCTTCTATTACAAAAAAATTTATGAAATGTTTTCTAGTTTCCGGTTCAATTTCTTAATAAAATCTGGAGATGTGTTTCCCTAGGACAGGAGCAGGAAAAGAGGGAGAGAATCAGACTTGGTAAGTAATTTGATCACAACCATGGGATGATTTTAAAAACAACCAGGTTATCCTAACATTTCTCTGATGGATCATTAATATTTGAAATAACATGAAACGATTGAATGATTAATAGAAAACATAAAAATCTACATTTAACAAGATATGGAGTGATATATGACTGCTGACAGGGATCCAAATAGGGACCCTGGTTGACAATAAAAGGGCTTTTGGCAGATACTTACTTCAGTTTTCTCTTTCGCATAAGCAAAGGTGACTTGGTACAGGCAACAAAACAAAACAATGCAATTCGTTAAGTAGAACATGTTGCACTCTAAACATACTCTTATTTGACTCCCAGCCTTTGAAAAAAAAAAAAACTTTCTCTAGTTGTCAATTTTCCTTTCCTTCCTTCCTTTCTGCAATACTGGGGATTGAATCCAGGGCCCCACCCATCCTAGACAAGTGCTATACCACTGAGCCACATCTGCGGCCTGGCTAGCAATTTTTTTTTTTTTTTTTTTTTTTTTGGTGATCCTAGGGATTGAACCCAGGGTCTCATGCATGCAAGGCAAGCACTATATCCCCAGCCCTAGCAAAATTCTAAAGTTATCATTTTACCAATGGTACTAACTTTTAGAAATGGACATGCTGATTTATATAGAAGAAGGAAGGAAATCAGAGGAAATGCAAGCATACCTGCAACTGAGCAATCACAAGAGCATTGGAGAAAGATGTGCAAGATTTTTATTACAAAATTAATATCATTGACTTCAATTATTTGTCACTAAGTTCCATATCAATTGTAGTTATCCCTTAGTCTCTATGGGGGATTGGTTTGAGCATTCCCTGTAGATACCAGAGGAAGCTCAAATATCTTACATAAATGATGTAGTAATTGCATATAGTTCTCCATCCTTCTGTATACATTACAGCATCTCCAAATTACTTGTCAGATCTTATATGATGTAAATAATTGTTGTACTGTATTGTTCAAGAAATTATGACAAGAAAAAAAATGTCTGTACATGTTCAATGCAGGTGCAATTTTTTTTTTTCAAATATTTTCCATCTCTGATTGGTTGAATTTGTGGGTGGCATCTTTAGATTTGAAGGGATGACTGTACTGACTTTCCATGTCAGATTTTTGTAATATTTTTGAAGAAGTCTAAAACTAAGTTCATGCTGAACTGGGTGAATAAAAAGTGATGCTATGGAGATTGAAACTGGATGAAATCAATATAATTCCAGTATGTCCTATAAGACCTTCATTTGTGAATACATTAGATAAAATAAGTGATAATTTGACTTTAAAAAGGTTATTTTATTATATAAAAGGCTTGCTTGTTTATTTTAAATTTTCTTTCCTTCTACCTTACGTACATGACTCGATTTAGAATACTTTTAGTAATAAACTGTCTTATAGAATTAAGTACACTCACATTAACAAATTCAACTCTGTGCTCTCAGGGGATGCTCATGGATGAACAACTTGCAACTTGGACATTGATGAAGAGGGTCAGAGAATGGTAGGGGTTTGCTTTAGGCTCTGATCCTTTATTCCTTTTCCCGCTCTTTCTTTCCCACTATAATTTTAGGTTTCTTTTTCTTTTCTTTTTTTTTTTTTTTTTGGTACCAGGGATTGAACCCAGGGGCACTTAACCAATGAGCCACCTCCCCAGCCCTTTTTGTGTGTGTTTTATCTAGAGACAGGGTCTCACTAAGTTGCCGAGGCTGGCTGAACTAGTGATCCTCGCGCCTTAGCCCCCTGAGCCTCTGGGATTACAGGTGTACGCCACTGCACCTGGCTTCCCCCTATAATTTTGAAACACCAGAATTTATTTCTCCCTCAAAATAATGAATTTCAGAGCCTAGAAGTCTACTGGTTCCAACACAAACAAAAAATTGCTTTCTTATATAAATGAATCTCATGCTTTCCATTAAAATTATAGAAAGTTTAGAAAAAGAAATGAAAATTAATTTGCAACATCCCAAGTCCTACTCCAAGATGATAACTGATGATATTTTAATATACTTTTCTTAAGGCTTGCCTACTCTCCCTCCTACCCTTTTCCCCTCCCTCCCTTCTTTCCTTCCCTTCTTTCTTCCTGGACACAGAGTATATATGGAGCAGAAGGTGGAGCATACTTTAAACACTATTTTTCATTCTTATTTTCTTTTCTGTTCACTTTATGTTTTTATAATTACTGAGAACGTTTCAAAAAGCATCATTTTAATATTTGCAGAATATTTTATCCTATAGATGTATTAGTTTGTTTGATCAATAATGTCATTGTTGAACACTCACATTATTTCTAAATGTTTGATGCAAATAACCAATGTGATGGATATTTTTGTGTATAAATCCTGTTCTGTATTTAGTATTTGGTCCTTGGGATGAATTCCTAGAAATTTAAAGCTTTTGTTACAAATTGCTCCATAGCTGGAAATGAGTATTTTAGCACATAAGAGTGAGTTGAAGTGAAAGAAAGTCTGTGCTGTCCTTGAACCAGATTTGCTGTGATAGCACCCTGACACCATTAATGACAGCCCTGGGGAGAGCTGACAACCCTATAATGATACTGGAAACATAGACATAGACCGATGTAGAGCAGGCAACCCATTCACCTAAAGGCAGAGGAGCTAGGTGCAGGATTGGTTCTGGTCTCTCCCTATCTTCACTGCTACTGACTCCCAGGATGAGCTTAAGCTCTTGTTTCTTGGAAAAGGGTTCTTGGAAAACAGATTGCCTTCATCGTTCTCTTCCAGTTTTACATTCCTGATTTTTTCCTTTATCATTGGTCCAAGGGAAATGCTGCCTTATATAACTGGACATATGCAAATGAAATTATGCAGTAACATGAGGTTTGGGAACTATTTTTTAATCACTTATGTCATATCACAGTGAAGAAATTTTAAAATATGGGTCAGTAACTGAACCAAGTCTTCCTGGATGCATGACTGACATATTGAAAGAGCATTTTGTGACCCTAGGGTGATATGTAGGGAGGACAGGAAAAAGCTGCCCAGCTAATTTTGTGATGAGGGCAAAAAACCGGGAAGAGGCTAAACTCTTCATGTAGTAATTCAATGGGGAATTTCACTGGGGTTCTCCTGGGGATTGAAACGAGATGACAACCTGTCATCTACTATCTCCTTCTTTCAGTTATTTTCCTGACAATTGAGTTACCTCTTTCATTTATTATATAACTGTGTGTAATGTACCTCACTTGATGCCAATGTGACAGATGCCACAGGTCCAGCAGTAACACTCCCAGAAGCGCCTTTATAGATCTTAGGGTCTTGGCTAGCAGAAGAAGAATATTTGTTATTTACCATCTTTTCAGCCAACCAGATGGGTGAAAATTCAATTTGATCAAGGTAATATCTCCCATCTCAGGAAGAATATTACTAGGCTCATGTGCATTCTTCCACATATTTTAAAAAATGAATAGACATCTCTCTGTGGAGTAATACCCAGGACCACAGATGGTACTTCTAGGCCAACACCATATGTGCTTCTTATTGGGTTGTAAAATTTTTCTTTGCTTTTTTTGGGCAGTTTTTCTCATCATCACAGGATAGAACTATGCATCTTTTATTTTTTCACTTCCCTGTCATATTTATCAGGACATCACATATTTCTGTAGCCCAAGCAGTTCTTTGCAAAATTACCAGGGGAGAGATTGTCAGGAAGGCATCAGGAAGTGCTATAGACAGAAGCTTTCTCACTTCCTTACTCAAGCCAGTCGGCTTCACCCTGTGACAATGTTATTGACAGTTTCCAAGGTTGATAGACTTGATGCCCTTGGAGTTATCTCTCTGGGAACCTGATTGCCAAGAGGTCACTTCACCTGTTACTGGGCAACCTCATTCTTCCACAATTTGAGCAGGGCAACCCCGAGACTGAACCAGTGAGAGAGATCTTTGAGGACATAAGGAGAATAATAATTTGGATATTCTTATCAGCTTAGGAAAAGACACATTTTATTTCTCCTTCCCTTGCTGCCCAACAAAGAGGAACACCCAAGACAAACATCTTGAAGATAGGTCATGTAGGGGCACACTTTCCTCCAGCTTGGTTTTCTGCACCTCCCTGGCATCGCAGTGGAGGAGAGCTGCTTAAGCAAAACTTACTTCAGAGCCTGGGAGAGATTCTGCTATGGAGGGTGGGGCAAAATGTCTGGGAAAGAAAAGGCCATTTCTGCCTGTGTCCCTGCTTTCAACTTCCTGGTTTTTCTTTAAAGGGCAGACAGGAGAAAGCTAATTTATTATGGCAGATGACATGAGTTGAAAAACTCTTGGCCTAATGCTCTCAGGTCTCAGAATCTTGGTTTTTACATCTGCATAAGTTTGGCTAGGTGGTCACTGGGGCTTTTTTTTTTTTTTTTTTTTTTTTTAGCAGCTCTAGAAGCCACAGTTTTTCATTCTTTGCACTCAGAATGGCAGAAAATCAGCCTTAGTGCATGAAATAGGTGCAGCCTCCTACCTGATACATTAATCCCTCAACAACAGTATGAGAAGGGATTTTTGACTTTGATAGGCAGCCTGAGTGGAAAACTTATTTCCATTTTCTGTGTTATGTAGTCAGTTCATTAGCTTAGGGAAAATTACCATTTTAAAATATTTCCCTTTTATAGTCCTGGATGGTGACACCATAATCTCTGTTCTCTGTCATAAAAAACACATTGCTAACGATTAGTCTACTATATACCCTGCTATTATGCCTACAAAGTTAGTTAAGTGGCACATGACAATTCTTCCCCTATTCAGGAAAACCTGTCACTCTCATACTACCCCATTAGTGGCCATAGCCCAGGATTCCCTATTACAAACATAGCATGCAAATGACCAAGTTCCTGGACGGTCTACATACCCTGTCTGACATCTGGACATATTTTATGCTCTGGTTTGGACAGAACAGACTAAGTACAGAATATGCACTTTGGAATTAGAAGGGAATCATGCCAGTTACTACATATGTAACCCTAGGCTACCCACTGAACCTCTCCGAACTTTGGTTTCTTCCTACATGAAATAGAGATAACTCTGTGTCTCTGAATTTTCACAATATTTTGTATGGGATCACCTTTTAAAATCAGTTTTGAGTGACAGGCATTTGGGTTTAGTCATTGTTAACTTCCTTCCCATGTGCTGACCTAGCATGCTCTCTGGATGTGTTCTCTCTCTCATCATGGCAGATTTGTCCTGTTGCTCTCTCTACTGGTCTGTTTCATCCTTGAAGCTGTGCCTGGCTTCAGTTCCTTATTCCCTGAGGCACAGGATGAGTGTCATCTGCAGTAAGCCCACCTTGGTGCCTAGCTCTGTGTTTCCTCAGAATTATGCAAATATACATCTATCCCACCACAAATGATATTAACATGGATGTTGCTAATGGTTGTTTGTTGTGTATTTACAATGTGCCAAACACAATGCATGAACTTCACAATCATGACTTCAGGCAATCTCACAAGTATCTATAACTTGTTACTGTTATTAATTCCATTTCACAGCTGATGACCTTGAGGTCAGAGACTTTAGATATCATATGGAAAGCCATGCAGTTAGAAAAGCTAAGGTGCATTAGAACTTAGACAGCCTGATTTGATGGCACATTCACCTGTTTGTCTGTCTTCCTTTAGCCTTGGATTCCATGGAAGGCAAAGAAAATTCTTCTATCTCAACATTTCCATGGCTCAGTGGTGTTTTGGCATAATGTGGGTGCTCAATGAATATCTGTGGAATGAATCCTCTATTCCCAATCTAAATTGGGCCTGTAATTTTCAGATGGAGACTGTATAAAAATTAACAGTCCTGATTGAGTTCAGGTAGGACTGACCACAGTCTTGAAGTTCAGTATCTGGGTTATGGTGCATGTGTGTCTCTGTATTTTTTCCCATGCAGAGACCAATCAGGTTTCTTCCTGCTATCCCTAATCTCACCAGTAAATAAATACAGGGCTCAATAACACATTCCAGGGGCACTCAAACCCAAAGGGTTAGGACTCACTCTGATTGCAGCCTTAAAAGTTAATCATAAGCCAAAAAGTTATGGCTGTTCAGTCCAGACTGTCCCATGTGGTCACAAGAAACAATATTGAAATAAACTCCTAGCCTGAGAGGCAGAAAAGAAAGGAAACCTTCCAGGCTGCCCTGGGAATGTGTGAAAAACTCCACATTTGAAGGACATGCTGGGCAATTTCCAGGACATTAGGAAGTTTGTGTCTGGCTCAAGATAATCCTGAGTTGTTTGTTTGAATTAATATATTTGAAAGCTTTGTAAATGAAGCCATCAGATTATATTTTAGTATGGTGTTATTGTCTTAAACAAAGAGTAAAAAGAGGGAGAAAAATCACAAAGGCCATTTACTGGAAATAAAATCTGCCCAGACCCTCCTCTTGCCTTTTAGTTTGCATGACAGCCAGGGGTTGCTCTCCTGTCCTTTCCTGTGTGCCTGGCCTCAGTCCCATGGGCAGAGAACTCTCTTGTTTATTTACACAATGCTGAGCCTGGAAACACTGTCGTTTTTTTCCTTCCCTTTTGCAGTTTTTTTTTTTTTTTTTTTTTTTTTTTTCAGTTTGGCTTCCTTCAAGGCCTTTTCCTAGGGCCACTGGAGAAGAATAAGCAGCCAGCAGGGCCCTTTGTCCTATGACAAGAATGGAAATACAAAAGGAAACAAAGAGTAGTCCCCTTAAACCAGCTTGGCAAATTAAAAAGAAAGCTGATGGGAGAATGAAGTCTTCACATGAAGCTGCATTTTCTGAGCTGACAGTGGTAGAGCATGACTGTGGTTAAATGGTAAAAGAGACTATTACCCCAAAGGCCATTTTATCCCAACCCCCGACAATGAACCTTAGTTTGGAAAGTTTTCTGTTCCTGAAAGCTCCGATGGCATTGATTCAAAAAAAGAACAATTCAGTTTATCAGATCTATTGTTTCTCTCTAAACCCAAGTAATTCCTCTCTCTTCTTTGTGCCAATATGCACACACAACACAGCAGTGGGGTCCTCCCACTGAAGAGTCCAGTTTTTCCTCATGGCCCACCGCATAAGCCATAATTGCTAAAGGCTCCATCCAGGGTCAAAACTCTTTGCATAAAAACTGCAGGTTGAGTTCAGATTATTAATTTTTTTTTTGCATGGAAATTGTCAAAATTTATTTTAGTAGCAAGACTTATTACATTTATATTCAATTGCATGAAAAGATATAATAAAGTAGGAATAGAAACTTCTAAAGTTGGTAAAGTGTATAAGCTAAAAACAAATAAATACATTTTAATAGGATATATCTTTCTTAGATACATCCAAGAGATTCATTAGTTTTTCTTTCATATTTTTTTTCTTCTTCTTTTTTTTTATTGGTTGTTCAAAACATTACAAAGCTCATGACATATCATCTTTCATACATTTGATTCAAGTGAGTTATGAACTCCTATTTTTACCCCAGTTACAAATTGCAGAATCACATCAGTTACACATTCACAATTATTACATAATGCCATATTAGTGACTGTTGTATTCTGCTGCCTTTCCTATCCCCTACTATCCCCCCTCCCCTCCCCTCTCATCTTCCCTCTCTACCTCATCTGCTGTTGTTTAATTCTCTCCATTGTTCCCCCCCCCTTTCCCCTCACAACCTCTTATATGTAATTTTGTGTAACATTGAGGGTCTCCTACCATTTCCATGTGCTTCCCCTTCTCTCTCCCTTTCTCTCCCCCCACTCGTCTCTGTTTAATGTTAATCTTTTCCTCATGCTCTTTCTCCCTGTTCTGTTCTTAGTTGCTCTCTTTATATCAAAGAAGACATTTGGCATTTGTTTTTTAAGGATTGGCTAGCTTCGCTTAGCATAATCTGTTCTAATGCCATCCATTTCCCTGCAAATTCTATGATTTTGTCATTTTTTGGTGCTGCATAATACTCCATTGTGTATAGATACCACATTTTTTAAACCCATTCATCTATTGAAGGGCATCTAGGTTGGTTCCACAGTCTAGCTATTGTGAATTGTGCCGCTATGATCATTGATGTGGCAGTATCCCTATAGTACGCTCTTTTAAGATCCTCAGGGAATAGTCCAAGAAGGGCGATAGCTGGGTCAAATGGTGGATCCATTCCCAGCTTTCCCAGGAATCTCCATACTGCTTTCCAAATTGGCTGCACCACTTTGCAGTCCCACCAGCAGTGCACAAGTGTACCCTTTTCCCCACATCCTCGCCAACACTTATTGTTGTTTGACTTCATAATGGCTGCCAATCTTACTGGAGTGAGGTGGTATCTAGGGTGGTTTTGATTTGCATTTCTCTGACTGCTAGAGATGGTGAGCATTTTTTCATGTACTTGTTGATTGATTGTATGTCCTCCTCTGAGAAGTGTCTGTTCAGGTCCTTGGCCCATTTGTTGATTGGGTTATTTGTTATCTTATTGTTTAATTTTTTGAGTTCTTTGTATATTCTGGATATTAGGGCTCTATCTGAAGTGTGAGGGGTAAAAATTTGTTCCCATGATGTAGGCTCCCTATTTACCTCTCTTATTGTTTCTCTTGCTGAGAAAAAACTTTTTAGTTTAAGTAAGTCCCATTTGTTTATTCTTGTTATTAACTCTTGGGCTATGGGCATCCTATTAAGGAATTTGGAGCCCGACCCCACAGTATGTAGATCGTAGCCAACTTTTTCTTCTATCAGACGCAGTGTCTCTGATTTGATATCTAGGTCCTTGATTCATTTTGAGTTAACTTTTGTGCATGGCGAGAGAAAGGGATTCAGTTTCATTTTTTTTTTTTTTTTTAATTTTTTATTGTTGGTTGTTCAAAACATTACATGTTTCTTGATATATCATATTTCATACTTTGATTCAAGTGGGTTATGAACTCCCATTTTTACCCCATATACAGATTGCAGAATCACATCAGTTACACATCCATTGATTTACATATTGCCATACTAGTGTCTGTTGTGTTTTGCTGCCTTTCCTATCCTCTACTATCCCCCCTCCCCTCCCCTCCCCCCCCTCTTCTTTCTCAACCCCCTCTACTGTCATTCATTTCTCCCCCTTGTATTATTTTTCCCTTTCCCCTCACTTCCTCTTGTATGTACTTTTGTATAACCCTGAGGGTCTCCTTCCATTTCCATGCAATTTCCCTTCTCTCTCCCTTTCCCTCCCACCTCTCATCCCTGTTTAATGTTAATCTTCATCTCCTGCTCTTCGTCCCTACTCTGTTCTTAGTTACTCTCCTTATATCAAAGAAGACATTTGGCATTTGTTTTTTAGGGATTGGCTAGCTTCACTTAGCATAATCTGCTCTAATGCCATCCATTTCCCTGCAAATTCCATGATTTTGTCATTTTTTAATTCAGAGTAATACTCCATTGTGTATAAATGCCACATTTTTTTTATCCATTCATCTATTGAAGGGCATCTAGGTTGGTTCCACAGTCTTGCTATTGTGAATTGTGCTGCTATGAACATCGATGTAGCAGTGTCCCTGTAGCATGCTCTTTTCAGGTCTTTAGGGAATAGACCGAGAAGGGGAATAGCTGGGTCAAATGGTGGCTCCATTCCCAGCTTTCCAAGAAATCTCCACACTGCTTTCCAAATTGGCTGCACCAATTTGCAGTCCCACCAGCAATGTACAAGTGTACCCTTTTCCCCACATCCTCGCCAGCACTTGTTGTTGTTTGACTTCATAATGGCTGCCAATCTTACTGGAGTGAGATGGTATCTTAGGGTGGTTTTGATTTGCATTTCTCTGACTGCAACTTAGTGAGGCCCTAAGCAACTTACTGAGACCCTGTCTCAAAAACAAACAAACAAACAAATAAATAAATAAAAATAAGATAAAATAAAATAAAAGGGCTGGGGATGTGGCTCAGTGGTAAATCACCCCTGGGTTCCATTCCTGGTATTAAAATTAAAAAAAAAAAAGTTATTCAATGTCAATGGCTACTGCTTTCAGGTAGACCAAGGACCTCCTCAGGGAATGGGTCAGAAAGCAGCAGAGCCTGGCTGGTGGCATGAACTCCCAACTGGCTCTCTACCATGCTGAGTAGTGGAGCAGCCTCTCTGTCATTAAAGCCAGCATCCCCTATTTTTGTACACTCCGCTCCTCGACTCAACGGACCCTTGAGAGAAAGGCCCATTAGAGGTGGGAAGAGAAGAATCCTGACTGTTGACCCTTATTCCCTTTCCTTTCTAACACACAGAATTCAATCTCTTCTTATTTCATGGAAAACCATCAATTTATAGGACAAGTTAAAAAAAAATCTCAGTTATAAAGAAACCGACAGAATTAATGTAACCATGAATCTCTCCTCCATTGCTTTGGCAAGAACACCTATTGAATGGCCAAATTATCCAAATGTATTTAGCTTTGATCATCAACTTCTTTAAAACTTTGTTTTTCTTAAAAAGAAAATTCCCTAGATTCCCACAAGAAATTCTAGCATGGAATAGAGCAAACTGCTAATAAAAGTCTAATTACAAAACATTGACATGGTAAAATGTATGAAAGGATGTATATTTTTAAGCTAGTAATTAAAAATCTACTGCATTTAATTGAGGTAACAGTTGCATAAAGTAGAATGTAATTATTGTCCAACACCTGTTTTTGAGCTTATTACTTTACTATTCATTTTTGGACTTCAGTGAGAGATGTTTTGAATCTTTTCCTTATCTTTCCATTGCAGAAAACACCTCAAAACACCATTTAAAATTTGTACACACACACACACACACACACTCGGGGGAACATTTAAGAAGCATTCATATGCTGAGTCCTGTCTCACACAAACCCTACATTTCTTTTGGTTGTGTTTTCAGTCTCTCCTTTTCTTTCCTCCTTCATTTATTTCTGCCCTTGTTTCCAAAAATATTAATTAGGAGCCTTTGAAGGACCAGATCTATCTATCTATCGCACAATTTCCAAGTGCTTTTAAGGCAGGCACAGTGAATATATACTGTATGTTGCATACATATACTATGATATGTACTATGATATACATGAATTATTATATGCACATATATGTGTACACACCTGGATCTGCCTTTAGGATCACTTGTATAATTGGGTAGAAATGGGTGGATGCAATTCAATCAACTCTATTTTACTTAACTTTAAGGACATAGTGATTCTTTGTTTCTACATGATAGGAAATACAGCTAGGTAAGGCCCAGAGTTTATAACTTCAAAAACTTCATCATTAGAGAAATTTTATTTGGTTAAAGAACAAATATAATTTTTTAGATGATGAGTAAAATGTGCCTAACAGAGACTTTTTTTGGACATAGCTATTTAAAATAAGAAACAATACCTTACATGAGTAACTAAATGAAGCTAAATTTAGCAGTAGGGAAAAATGACAAAATTATGTACTACTCAGTGAGTCCCTGAAATTCTGAATGAAAGGAAAATTAGCAGGTCTATATCAGGTACAATGGACAATTCTAATTCCTTGAAAAGGAACCAGGTTTTATTTTTATTCACTCTTTAGAAACGAAAGTCCTAGTTTTTATGAGGTAATGGAGTCTGTTTGACTCCATTAGTGGCTCTTCACAATTAAGATGTCAGTTTCAAAGAGCAGTTGAGGCCAAGTTCAAGGCATACACGGATATCGTATCATATATGGATATCATAACATAAAGCTTGATAACAGTGAGATGTCCATAAATAAATGCGAAACTGGAAGATTTTTTTTTTAACCAACAGGAGAAATACAAGAATGATAGGTCCTGCAATTATTTAAGATATTATATTATCAAGTATATCATCCTCTTTCTTAAAAAGGCCAGAACCACCGTGCCACCAGGAGCTAACACATAAGAACAACCTACAGCCACAGGCATCCCTGATGTGCCAAGAGTGGGAAGGCTCAGGGACATTTTCCAGCGTGCTTGGTTTTTTGAGCCTGTCTGTCGGGCTAGTTTAATTCCTCCAAGAATTCCCAGATGTGACAGGCAGTCAACAGCTTTGCTGGGCATGACAAGTTTCATTTCAAGGAGTTCAGCTTGTAATCTCAAACCGACTGGCTGCTGGTCTAGGCCCAATCGACTTGAGGCTTCGATTGCTTTTCAAGCAGTGCTTCATTGAGCACACTCAGCAGTCATGGAACTACTGGGGCCAGCGTGGCAAAGACAGAAAGAACCCTCAAGTCACTTAAAGGCAGAGCACATTTTAACAGTTTTCTGAAAAAGTCATCCTAAAAATACTTTTTTTTTCATTTCCTTGTATTTTTTTCCAAAAAGAATTTAAAAAATTCTCAATTGGCACATAGTAATGGTACATATTTAGGAGTTATGATGTGATATTTTGATCCACAGTCAATGTGCAATAATTAGAAGAGAGTAATTGGCATATCTATCACCTGAAGCATTTATCATTTTTTGGTGTGTGTGTTGGGGACACTCAAAATCCTAATAGCTCTTTTGTATTCTATAGTGTTGTGTGACATTGAAGCCATTCTTCCTATCCAAAGGCACCCATGTGCCTGTCAACCATTTTCTCTCCATTCTTCTTCCCCATACTCTTCCCAGGATGTGATAAGACTATCAAATCTTATCTTCTAGATGAAAGTGAAAACGTGTATTTGCCTTTCTGTGACTGACCTATTTCACTTAATACAATGTCCTCTAGTTCTAGCCATCTTGCTACATATGAGAGAATTGCATTCTTTGTTGTGGCTGAATAATATTCCATTGTATAATTATACCACATTCATCTACTGATGGAGATTTAAGTTGATTTCCTATCTTGTCTATGGTAAGTAGTGTTGCAACCAACTAACCATACCTTTTTCTTTTTTTTTCTGGCTTAACCACTGAACCATATCCCCTCTTGTTTTTATTTTTTAATTTGATTCAGGGTCTTATTATGTTACTTAGGGCCTCGCTAAATTGGTGGGGTTGGCTTTGAATTTGCAATCCTCCTGCTTTAGCCTCCTGAGCTGCTGGAATTACAGGTGTGCACCACTGTTCCTGGCTAAACATACCTTCTTATAGTGACCAATCTTGTACTTTCTGGAACTTAAAACTACTTATGGAGTTGGAAAGAACCCATTTCTGGAACAGAGGCAAAACCAGTGAGGAGCCTCTCTTCTCATCAATGGTAATGTATTTGCTGATTTGTAAAAGAATAGGGGAGTTGCTGCTCTCACTACTACTCTAAAATTTTTATTGGACTTTACCTACAGTTTCTAAAATGATCAGATCTTAAAATTTTTACAAATGTTTGACAAGATATTAAACAACAGAAGTTAAAAGTGTCATTCTATGTTTTATACATGTACACAGCAAATTCATAATCACATGTACACACTAAACATGCATACACTGACCATACAAATGAAAAATTTCAGAATAGTACCTATTTATGATATTTGATCCAATTGTTAGTGCATATTCAAGAGCGTCTATTCTAGATTTTAGTTTCCAAAATATGCTACTAGATCTAAATAACCTGCTATATTTACTCTGAGAGTAAAATTCAGACTATAATTCAATAATTTTTTTAAAGAGAGAGAGAGAGAAATTTTTAATATTTATTTTTCAGATTTTCAGTGGACACAACATTTTTATTTTATTTTTATGTGGTGCTGAGGATCAAACCCAGCACCCCGCGCATGCCAGGTGAGTGCGTTACTTCTTGAGCCATGTCCCTGGCCCAATAAATATTTGTTAATACCTCCTTTTGATGCCAGGTTGGTGTTTCAGTTCAATATCATATAAAATCAGGGAACCTTTATTATGTAGGTATTACTTTTTTTTTTTTTTACTGACTTCTTTCTTTTTTCCCCTAACATATAATGGACTTATTACAACTCTCTCTCTCTCTCTCTCTCTCTCTCTCTCTCTCTTCAGTGCTGGGATCATAACCAGGGCCTCAGGGTTCCATATATGGTCAGTGAGTTCTGAGCTACACACCCACTCATATTGCAACACTCCTTAATCAAGTAGTCAATGTATAGAACCTTATAGAAAAATGGATTTTGTACAAATAAGAACTATATTATATATCAAAGTATGTTATATATTTATTTCTTATTACTATTACTCTTTATTAGTTATTACTTTATAACATAATCTGTTTTTTTGTTATATCATCTGTTATAATGTAATAGAATATTAGAGATAATATAATAATATATGCCCATTTAATATATCAGGATACTTAACTGGCTTTGTGACCTTGAGCAAGTCATCTAACTGCTTGTTCTACAGATGAGGATACTAACAACATCTCCTCCATAAGTTGTTATGAGAAAAGAGAATTAATGTATGTGTAAAATGGTCAGAAAATATCCTGGTATAGTTTTTGGAGAAATTGGACTAGCTTGACAGATTAAAAAAAATAAAAAAAGCAACCTGGAAAATGTTCAGTAAATGCTGTTGCAATTCCTGTTATTGTTATCAAAGTCTTGGTTTCCTCATCTATAATCTGAAGAGTTAATCTGGATGATTCCTACAGTGTCTTTCCTTCGTGATGCTCTGTTGCCCTGTGCTTTAACTTTTATTGCAGTGACCAATATCATAGATGAGTGGATTGGGTTGACATTTAATACAAATGAAAATTTACTCTTAGGTGTTAAGAGATCATAGTAGCAAATAAAAGCATAACTGTTTTGTCTTGCTCCATGCAAATAACTTCTGCGTGTTTGCTTTTTTTTTTTTAATTGCCAGAACGGTGAAATAATAATAAGCAGGTAATTTCCCCTGGGGGTGTAAAAACTTGGCTCAGCTTTGAATACTTTGGGATCCGGAAAGAAAGAGACTCAGCTCAGCCTTAATAGGGAGTAGAACAGCTTGTCAATTGGTTGTTTTAGTTCCCTGGAGGCTCATTCTGATACGGTAATTTTATGTTATAAATCTAGGTGAATGTTTGGATAGGCTGAGGGCCAGTTGGTCTAACAACTGCTACTGTAAATCCTTCATTCCCCAAATAGTTGCTCTCTTTTTCAAATACCTTCCTATGCAAACTAAATGTCAGTCATGGGGACTATAAACTGCTTAAAATTAGGCTTTGAGCGAGTGAGTGCATCGTCTCCCAGAAAAGAAATTTTGTCTTTATTTTTCTCAGTGTTTTGATTCTACCCAAACACAAGGGCTATATTCTTTGCTCTCAAATGCACACAACAAGCAAGTATTTACAAATTAAAAAAAATTGAACAGTCATAAGAAGCAAAGCAGTCAGGAAGATACAGATTTTCTTGGTACCAACAGTCCAGTTAGAAAGCAAACTTCTTCTGATCAGACATGTGTATTGGTAACACTGCTTGCAAGAATTCTAAAGGAAAAGACAGGAAAAAAAAAAGAGAAATAGAGCAAGCCTGAGGGAGAATGAAGGGGATTCTCTTTGGTGATTCTAGTTAATTTCTAACATTGTACCCAACATAGCTTTTGTGGTATGTAAAAGAATATGCTGTACAGGGACCCATGACCTTTTCAGTAATAGGTCACTGTTTTGTTAGTCAGTGGCTGGTGTGTAAGCAACCTTGCTGGTTGTATTATATCCAGAAACAGGAGACTTAACAATGGGACTTTTACCAGGGCCAGAATTATAACCTCATTAATGTAGAATGCAGATTCAAACGGAGGTGGGACTGGCATGAGTCCATCAGAGAAACGCTTCATTCATCACAGATGTTAAGACCAGCCTGGGTCTTCATATTTCTTTTTGTCATGAAATTAGTTCTTATCCTGTGTTTCCTTCACTGGGACTGTGTGTTCAGGGAACAAAGATCCCCCAGTACGCTCCAAATAAGGTCAAACTTCATGGTGCTAAGAGTCTATTCTACTTACTAACTCAGGAAATTGCCCAACAAAGTGTTTGGGCATTAAATGAAGTTTAATTAATTATATTATATAAAATTCATGAGTGGGAACAGCAAGTCGTAAGGGTCCTTTCTGCATTGTCGTATTTAACAATTACCTCTATTCAAGTGCTGCATGATTACAGACTTCAGTAGATGTTCATAAACAGCATTTGCATGCATTTTTAATGGTTAAGGAGAGCTTTCTTAGGCAGAAGTGGGGTGGGCATGCTAATAAATCTTTAGTTTTTTTTAAGTATTCTCAATAGGGTCATAGCACTGATGATCCCAGAGTTCACACCTGCCAAGGCAGATCTTTGGCAGAAAGTTTTGAGAACTAAGGTGGAAATGGGAGAAGTAGATGTTAGTAGATTTGACCTGGGTATCCTTAGAATCAGGATTTTCATTACATCTAAAACCATGGCTGGAGGCCGGTTCCATTGGTATCTTTTCCTTAATCTAAAATTCAGGCTCACATTTTCACTTGTGTGGGTCTCATTTCATGAAATAATGGATGTTGGAAACTTAAAAAAATGGGTATAATAGTATGAAAAAATGTAAATATTTTATTGCTAAATGAAAACTCTCACTGTATAAATATCTACTACATTATTACAGCTATGTTTAAAACAAATAAGACTAAATGCTTATATATAGGAAATTAAAAAAAAAAAAAACCAACCTACCGTAGAAAGAAATTCCTATCAGTGGTGTTTGTGGGGTGTGGATGATATTTTTCCCTCCTTTTATACGATGATGGCTTTTATAATCACCATGTTTTCATTAGCATACATTACTTTTGAAATGAAAAAAAAATGGACTCCATTAAAGCCATATTCAAATTTAAGATGGTTGCTCACTGAGAAATGTGGAATTAATTTGAAATATGAAAGAAAACTCTTACTATGGAAATGAACCACAGAATCCAAGTACAGCAGTGACAAATGGAACCTGGACATCATCTAAATACATTCTGTCTTATGGGGTCATTTCAAGGTGAAGTTTCTTGTCTGGAGAGTTAAGTCTATCCTCAGAGTAGAAGAGAGAAGTAGAAATAATACAGTTTTTTTTATTATTATTCAAATAAGCCAAGATTCAATTTTTTTTTTTTTTTTGGTACCGGGGATTGACCTCAGAGGCACTCGACCACTAAGCCACATCCCCAGCCCCATTTTGTATTTTATTTAGAGACTGGGTCTCACTGAGTTGCTTAGCACCTTGCTAAATTGCTGAGGCTGGCTTTGAACTCGAGATCCTCCTGTCTCAGCCTCCTGTGCCGCTGGGATTACCGGTGTGGGCCACTGTGCCTGGCCCAAGATTCAAATTTTGATGATGCTTCTTAACTCTGTGACCTCTGGGCAAATTACTTAACCTCATTGTGCTTTAGAGAGGAAAGATGACCAGTTCTACTTAAGATAGATTCAGATTTAATCAAGAGAGGCCAATACCTATACGTGTTGATTAGCAACCCCCATCTCGTCTTCTCCCTGACCCCTGGCAAACACTGCTCTAATTTCTGCTTCTGTGAGTTTGACTATTTTAGATTCCTTGAAGTCCTGCGTCTTCCAGTACTGAAGAGGATAATTAGGATCCTGGCATATTTTCTAAGACAAGAGTGGTGATGTCATCTCCTGCTCTCTACTCACCCCACGCCCACGGCTTCCTCTTTGGGGCAGTTTTCCTCAGAAGCATTTTGTCTTCTTGCTGTCTCCACTGCCTTTAATCCCATTCTTTCAGCAATGTGATCTTTCAGGGTTTTCTCCTGCAGCGCCTCTGAAACTGCACTATCCAGGCCACCAACGGAGGGAGCTCCATCTTGCTAAGTCTGGTGGCAGTTTTTAATGCATGTGGCATTGGGCGGATCAGCACGCGCTCGCTTCCTCCTGAAGTTCTTTCTTCCCTTGGCTCAGACATCACCCTTTCTTATTCTCTTTCCATTTCACTGAATGCTGCTTCTCAGGTCTCGTTGGTGGAACCTTCCTTCTCTTTCTAACCTTATATTTCACAGTGCCCAGGGCCGTGGTTCCCCTCTCCATCTGTGTCTCTCCTCAGTCAGCTCATGCTGTTCTGTGGCACAAATACAGATGATAGGCTAATTGACCTCAAATTCATATCTCCCACTCTAACTGCTCCCTGAAGTTCAGGTCCATAAATCCATCTGCTCCCTTGTGCCCCCTTAGGTGTCCAACAGGCTTGTTTTCTTTCTTTCTTTCTTTTTCTTTTTTGGTACCAGGGATTTAACCCAGGGGTGCTTTACCGCTGAGCCACATCCCCAGCCCTTTTTATTTTGAGAACAGGGTCTTGCTAATTTGCTTTAGGGCCTCACTAAGTTGCTGGGGCTGACTTTGAACTTGTGATCCTCCTGCCTCTGTCTCCTGAGTTGCTGGGATTATAGGCCTGCGGGGCCTAATAGGCTTTTAAAAATTCTCATGTCCCAAATAAAACTCTTGTTTCACTTTCTCCCAAAGGCAAACCTTTCCCCTTCTTCCCCCATCTTAATAGATGTTCACTTTATTCTAATTTTCAGGCCAGAGGTTTAAGAAGCAGTGCTTGACTCTTCTTTTCCCCTCATACTTGTTTTCCAGTCCATCAGGTGAGTCCTGTGGGCTCCATGTCTATCCCAATCCACCTCCTTTCACCATCTCTCACCCCACACCACCATCACCTTTTGTCTGGATTACTTCATAGGCTTATGAATGATTGCCTGGTTTCCATGTTTGGCATGTGCCACAATCATCCTTTGAAAACCTAAATTGCACCATGCTACAACCCTTCTCAGAGACATCTAATGGATTACCAGCATACTCAGAGTAAAGCCCAAACTCTTTGCCATGTTCTGTTAGGCCCTATCCTCTCCTCCCCAGTCTGCTTCTCCAACTACATCTCCTATCACTGCATCACTTGCTCAGTTTTCTTCAGGCACACCAACTTTCTTGCCATATCTCAGACACAATAGGCACAACTCCTGCCTCAGGGTCTTTGCACCTACTCTTCCAGGAAATTTCTGCCTCCAGATCTTTACTTGGCAGCTGGCTCCCCTACTTCTCATCTTAAGTAGCACATTATCAGGGAGGACTTCTTCAATCTCCCTTTGTATAGACTCACTGATTGTGTTTTAGGTGCCAGGGACAACAGTGAACAACCCCCCCCCCCCCCCCCCCCCCGCCCACTCCACCCAGGAATTTAACTCATCTGATTCTATCTTATTTCATTTCTCTCTGTCTACTAATCCTGCTTTTAAATTTTTCATTGTACATGTCACTAACTGATAATTTTGGGTCGGGTACTCAAGTTTGAACTCATGGACACTCAACCACCGAGCCACAGCCCTAGCCCTATTTTGTATTTTATTTAGAGACAGGGCCTCACTGAGTTGCATAGTGCCTCAGTTTTGCTGAGACTGGCTTTGAACTCGTGATCCTACTGTTTCGGCCTCCTGAGATACTGGTATTACAGTAATGTGCCACTGCACTCGGCACTACCTGATAATTTTCCATAGGTTTATTTTCTTATGTTTTTACTATCTTTCCCCCAGTGGAATGTAGGTATAATGAGGAGGACAGGTACTGTTGTGAACCCAGCCCTCAGGATAGTATCTGGCCCTCTCTCTGTATTTCTGAATGAATGATTGAAAAGTGTTTTGATGAACAGAAGACTATTGAGGCAACAGGCATTGACTCTACCTTTCCATATGTGACTTAGAAGGGGGCTTTAAGTGGAATGTGAGCGACTGTTCCAAGCTGAAGCCTACCCCATAGATGCCACTATCAATTCCCAAGTACATCCTGGACTTCTGTTCAGTGTTCTATAATCTGTCATGAGTGATGGCTTGGCTCTCAAAAGAGACACATTTCCTACTTGGACTTTTCTGCCATGAGCTCTGGTTGCATATGCCCATGTTTATTTGTGTACGATGTGTGCTGTGCTTGGCATCTGCTCTGCTTCCCGTCCTTCTATGTGCCTGTGCCTGTGGGGCATCTGGGAATTTGTGCCTATTATAAGGTGGTTTGGAAAATCCTCCTTTCTGAGCCCTCTGACTTATCCTATTGGGGCCGAGAAAGCTACCAGGTATTGCTAAGCTGGCAGAGAGACAGAATCAACCCAAGCAAGGAGATAACAGCTGTAGTAGGGGTGGAGAGCTTCTGAGGACCAATGATAGAGGAAGACAAAGAGATTACGCTCACGAATGGCAGATGGTGGAGGTCTGGTTAGAAATCCGGTTGTCAAGAAACATTTTGTCTTCGCCAGAGCTGGAACATGGGCATTTTAAGCCAATGACAAGTTCTGGCAATCTCAGCTCTCTCTTGTCTCAGGATTGGGGTCCTCTCCTCCATCACTCTGCCCTCATACTGTGTCCATGATGGAACGTGTAAATTGGTCCTTGTGAGGTCTGAGTGTTTGGGAGGCTGGAAGGCATTACCCAGGCCTGGTACCTTTTCCTCAGAGCACTCAGCCATCTAGGGGCATCTCTGTGGTGATGCAGGACTGGGTGTGGTGTGCCAAGGCACTGGAGATGCAGATATCGTGAGGAGATTTCCATGGGGGCCAGGAAGAAAGCTTGCCATTCAACACGACTGTGGGCCATGGCGATTCCAGAAAGCAGTGCCAATAACAGCAGGTTATTTCCCTGTGTTTTCTGCCAACGAAGGTGCATGTTTTTGGACAATGTGAAATGGGAGAACGGGGAAGAAAACCAACAAATAAAACCAGAGGAGGAGAGGGCTGGGGTTGGGGCTCAGTGGGAGAGCGCTTGCCTAGCATGAGGGAGGCCCTGGGTTCAATCCTCAGCACCACATTGAAAAAAATAAATCAAATAAAGTTATTATGTCCATCTACAACTAAAATATTTTTTTAAAGTAGCTTTGCTGTTCAGTTGTTCAGAAAGATTGTCCATCTTCCCTAATATTCTTTTATTCTTCCTTAGAGAGTGTTGGAAAGTAAAAAGAGCAAAAACATTGGAATTACTCACATCTGTGCTTGACTTTAGATCTCTCAGTTATGGTGTTGGTTTAGGTAAGAAATCTAATTTCTCAAAACTTAGTTTCTTAATCTGTAAAATTGGAAAAATATAACTGTTCACATAGGGTTGTTTTCAGTCTTAAATGATATATATTCCAAGTGTCTACTGATCGTCTGAAATAGAGCCTTCTTTAAGTAGTTATTAAAAAGAAGAGGATAGAAAGTACAGCCTGTGTATACATGGGCTTCATTTATTAATTTATTCAGCAAGTATTTAATAATGTGATGGGCAAGGCTAATGGTGTGGATAGACAAAATCGTATGCAAACAAAAAAGTGAGAGAAATGCAGAGCATAGTAAGTGTCACCAAGAAAAAATTAGGAGAGTGAAAGGGGGAACTGTTTTACATTGGGGTGATCAGGAAAGGCTTCCTGGAGAAGGTGATGTTCAAGTTAAGAATGAAGAGTGAGAAAGAGCCAGCTATGAGAAAGGACCCCAGTTTGGCATTGATGGTGCACCTTCTGGACCTTCCTGGTAGGATTTCTGTTTCCCTCTTCACCAAATAAAACTGACCTGGGTTCTCTTGGAGGCTGAGGTACTGCCAGGAAAGCTCAGGCTCCAATTCTTGGCTCTCAAGTCAGCCTGGTCTTACCTGGAGGACTGACCTGACTTTCCTCCCTTCTGGAACAAGGTTGGTGGGAATGGGCTGGGGATGTGGCTCAAGTGGTAACGCGCTCACCTGGCATGTGCGGGGCACTGGGTTCAATCCTCAGCACCACATAAAAATAAAGATGTTGTGTCCACCGAAAACTGAAAAATAAATACTAAAAAATCCTCTCTCTCTCTTAAAAAAAAATGGTTGGTGGGAATAACAAGGAAATTTCATTTCCCTCTTCTGTAGAGTATGTTCTCTGTTCCTGGTTTCACCTCAAAACTGGGTATCTTTGAAGAGGTAATAGATATATGGGAGTGGTGAGCAGAGCCCAAGTCATGCATCTTACTGCCTAAGTGTCCTTGAGCACATATTTACCTTCTCCAAGCACTTTTTTTAGTTTTTGGTCTATACAGATGGGAGTAACATTACCTATCTCTTGGCATTGTGGAAGATAAAGGTACAAAAAGCAATCCACATGCTAGGCATCAATTTACTCTGCTACTTCTCTCCACTAGTTAGTGACTCCTCCCTCTTTCCTGTCTTTTATTACTGAATGGCTCCTCTCTGTGTGTACAGAGAGCTGGAAGCATGGCAGTGGAACACAATGGTTATTCTCACCACTTATTATAAGTCATGGTCAAGTGCTTGGAGAAGAATGCGATCACAACATTGACCATCAAGTCAGTTGGAACCGGGCAACGAGGCTTGCTCTCAGGGCATAATGATGCTTCATTTGATGGTGTCCTTGGGAAAAAAAGGTTTCGTGTAAGTGAACTCTTAATTTTTTCCCCAGAAATATTAAACACATATCCTTGTGGCAAAGGATGTCAGGTTTTCTCTAGGCCCAAAGGCATAGTAGGAAATAGAGTACGTTAGTGGTAATGGTGCCATGCAAGAATTTCTTTACATCAAAAGTCCCACATGGGGAACTTTTAACACCTTTTGCTACTCAGGACACTCCTGTGACCAATAACTTCAGAATCTCAAAAGAGTGGGCTACAGGCTGGGAGAGATTTTAAAACTCTTCAGGTGATTGTAATGAGCAGCCAGGGTTGAGAACCACAGCTGTATGGTTTCTTAACACTCCACACATCTGGATGTGTCTATGTTTGTATGAATTAAAAACAAAGCAAAACAAAAAGATGACTATAACCACGTGGCTACTACAGGTCAGAGCTATGGACCACAGGGAACCAGGTGACTGAGATGTTGATCAAAGGTGAGCACTTCATTGGGAGAGGCCAACTCCAGAGTGAGACCTGAGCATCGCCACCAGGCCGACAGCCATGTGCCAGTAATAAACAGTGGAACCGGGCAATGGGATCAAGAAAATACAGAGAGGAAGGTCAGATGACAAGGTGTAAAGAAAGGAAATATTATTTAACAGAAAGGCGGCAAAGCTTTAAATTTCATTCTAGAGAGAAGATGGTTAAGGCATGCAGTTAAAACCCAAAGATAAATGATCATGGCAGCGGCACGAGTCTTCGGATAGTGTATGTTTGTTTTCCCCCTGATTAGGATACTTTTCTCAGATGCAGGTTTGAGATTGGTGAAGGCAGATAATAAATTAGGAGACTGATATATTGGGCAACATATGATCAACATCAGGCTAATGGCCCTGGCTGAAACCTCAAAATTTGATGAATGCTTTTATTTACTGAGCATCACCTTTAACAATAAGAAGCATAAATATTGATGTAGAAGGAACCGTGGATGATTGAGTTTGAATGATAGTATTTTAGATGCATTGATTAACTTGGGAAAGAAAGTGTGAGGCATCTGTTTTCCAAGACATCTCATTTATAAATAACCTCTGCATATGAATGGCCTCTCTCGCTCCTTCCTGTGTGTCCCCTCGACTTCACCCCCTTGTAACACTATGAGTCAAAAACACAACAAAATCTGTAGATTTGAACACATTTTGCAAATTGGCAGTGGAAGAGGCAATAAACTGGGAAATACCTATTTTGGCGCAGTGGTTTTCAAACTTTAGTCCTGCAGACTTTTTGTCAAGTGATGTTACCGGGAAAGGGTTAGAGTACTAAAATAAATTTTAAGCAGAAATGATCTGAATATGAGCATTGAAATCAGGAAATGTCTAAGAAACTTAATCTTTGCGGCATCCCAGCTTTCCTAACTTCTCCTGCCTGCGTTTTCCCTTTGACCTTGTCACACTGCCTCCAAAACCTAATCAAAAGTTCCTTTGCATCTTATGTGTCCTCTGTTGAAAGTTCACATGTATCAGAGGTCAAAGAGCTATCAGTCTTGCACACATGAGTGTAAACTCAATAGTACAACTGGCCTCTAGATCTCAGGTGAAGTTTCTTTTAGTGAGAACATGGAATTTTGGGAGGTGGGAGATGGGTAAGGGCAAAGGAGGAAGATGGGGAAATCCCCTTAAGACATCAAAATCAAAGAGGGTTGGGGGTTGGGGAGCTCCTGGGACTAATGCTACGAAGGAATGGTGGGGTACTGGAAATGAACTTGGCACATTATAATTTTTTGTCTCCTGTCAATCTTGTCCCAATGAAGGGGGTAGCAATCATTTTCTTCTTTCTACATTTCATGCTTTCTTGAGCTTAGTCTCTTTATACCAAATGAGAATTTTGCTAAATTACTTATTCTGTTTTATGAGTACACAGATTCTGATTTGTAAATGGATCATTGAATTCTAGCTCATGTGTAAACTGATGATTTCCTGAAATGATGGACGAGTGTAGGAAAGAGAACTCTACAAAAACTGTTAATGAATAATGTGGAGCTTCATACCCTAGAAAATTGCTTGGAGACTGTTAATCCAGCTGTGGCACCCCTGAGGACTAGGAGGAGTTTAAGGAACATTTAAAACTTCTGTGACTCTTATTGGCCACCATGGAGAGGTCTCTAATGCTGTAATGGGAGTTTTTGATATCTTTGGCAATCTGATAATCGTGTGCATTCTTCCCATGAAATGTATGCACACAAAATCTTGCATATATTTTCACAGAAATCCCTAAGGACTTTGAGTTGTTCATGGACTACATGCTAAGAATTTTATTCTACTGTTCTACACTGGCCCATGCATTAAAGACAAATTTCTATTTGCAGTTGGCTGTGGGGTAGGGCTGGAGAATCCATCCTGGTGCTTAATGGGTTCAATACATTTAATATCTGAAGGAAGAATCAAGGGCTTACATCCCTCCTCTATGATTCAAATAAAAATGTTGGAGAGTCTGTGTTCTGCCTCAGTATACCTGGGGAATCTATCAAAGATCTTGTGCTATAAAGTGGTGCTATTAATAATCATGCTGGGCCACAAGCATGAACTAGACTGTCTCAAGCAAACAAGACACATGATCACTCTAGCATTATTCTGGGGATTACATGGGGTGGCACATGGGACATTATTGCTTCATATCTGAGGCTGGGTAAATGTTACCTGCTGTGACCAGCATTATGGACACTCACAGGAGAAAAAGTGGTATTTGAATTCAGAAGACAGAGGGATGATTATATCTAAAAATCTGGCATTTATTATGTATTCGTTATGGATTCTCTGTTCAAACTAGTGAAAGAAAACAATTAAATTCAAACTCCTACAAGACAGTCTTTTGTGAGCATGCTCCCAGCTGTCCTGTGTCTCTAGTCTGGTCCCATATCTTTAACTGCCAACCAAAAGTTTACATGGGTTCCTCATGGTGGGCTCCAATTTGACATGTAGACCTCAAGCCTGAACCAGACTCTTTTTGCTCTTTAAAGTTTTCATGCTTTCCTGATTTTTAAAGATAAATTTCTGAAAAATTATGACCTACTACTTGTTAATTGAATCATATTTTTAATAACATGTAAAAATCACTATGCATATTATTAAGTAAAAAAAATAGGATATAGAAATATATGTAAAAAATTACTTCAATTATGTAAAAGCTTTGTGTAGAAAAAATGAAAAATGTCCAAAAATTATATTTATGCTTCTTTTATTTATCATGTATTCTATTATTTTCTAGATTTCTACAATTAAATTTTTTTTGTAAGTATCATTGTTAATATTATTAGGTTCACAATAATTATTATTGAAGCTCTAGGCTTATGTCCTAGCTTTGCTGCCTGGAACTATATAGACTTGGACCAATCTCTTAGCATCTTTCAGACTGGGGTTGGCATGAAAAACAATGAATAAAATATCTGTTCTACCTACCATGAGAGGTTGTTTTGGCATTTGAATCTGTGAAGTAACGGCATGATAGGGCTTTGTCAGCTGAATTCAATTTGTGCTAGTATCACGATCTTCCTCAATCAAGTCCCATTTCTGGTAGTGGCATTGCTCTGTTGCTCTGTCTTTGTAGTTGTGGTTGGAGGATCATGGAGGGTCTTGAATGTTATGTAAGAAATTGAAGCTTAATTCTGAAGGCCAGTATGTTCCAACCTACCATTATTTTTGTACAGGTTGAGTAGCCCTTGTCAGAAATGCTAGGAATCTGAAGTGTTTCACATGTTGAATTTTTCTTTTTAAATTTTGGAATAATTGCATTACATAATGAGATGCTTGGGGATGGAACTCAAGTCTTAGTATGAAATTTAATTACGTTTCATATGCACTTTATGCATATAACCCTTGCCTTTTGACTGTATCTGGCAAATCAACTCAGGTGTGGAATTTCTACTTGTGGCATCATACAATGCTTAAAAAGTTTTGGATTCTGGAGCATTGTGGATTTTTAGATTAGAAATGCTAACCTTTTACAGTCTTCATCTCCTTTCCATATCTGTACACCAAAACTACAATTAGATATTCTTCAAATTGATCCCCTTTTACAACTTTTTAAGTATTTAGGCTTAATACCTATAGTTTTGTTTTACTACACTTGCTTTCTATACATATGAAAGTAGAAAGATGACTCAGAAAATAGAAACATGAATTTACAATTCACCTAAAGTGATCTATGAAATCGGTGGTAGGCATTCTTAATTTGGGAAACATAGTGAGGGCAATGGAGTTTCTCAACTGGGTGGGAAGTTACTTTCTGGGATGCTCTTTGAAGGGAGCCATTCAGCAGTCATGTATGAATTGGGATGTGAAGCTGGTGGTGGTGAGACCAGGCAGAGACAGATTATCTAGGCGTAATGGTAAGCTCCTGGCCTGGGGAGGCAGAGGGAAATGGCAGGGTGGAGGTGAGATGCACTCTAGTCTCTAGGAGGATCTTCCTACAGTTGAAATTCAAACTATCAGTTGTCTTGTATATATTTAAGAAGTCAGCTTTTAACAGGAATAAAATAATAATGTGCTTATTTTTAAATATGTATTATTTACATCTTATTTATTGTACCATTTCTATTTATTTTTCCCACCTAGTAAAAGAGAGTACTTATTATGTTTGCCAATGTCTATAATCTGCTATTTTTTTTTAATACCAAAAATTAAACCCAGGGTGCTTAACCACTGAGCTACATCCCCAGCCCCCCTTTTCAGTTTTTTTTTTTTTTTGAGACAGGGTCTCACTAAGTTGCTTAGGGTCTCGCTAAGTTGCTGAGGTTGGCTTTGAACTTGTGATCCTTCTGCTTCAGCCCTCTGAGCCGCTGGGATTATAGGCGTGAATCACCATGCCTGGCATGCTAATTTTGTTGATAAATAAGACTGAAAAAGGTCAGAGGCATGTTCATTGATTATAAATGAAAATCTGAGGGCTGGATAGCAAGGTGGGAAATCAGATGGGCGTTTACTTCTTAGCCTTCCCCAATCTATCTCACTGTTCTGGGTAGCTGACGAATTGACATAAACTCTTGTCCTATTGTTGTGCAGCTCAAATGACAAAGGGAGTGCAACAGAACTTTGTACAAGGCAGTGTCATACATTTTATACCAACATAAGATGAGAGGTGTTATTGTTGCTGTCTTGGCGAAGAATTGTGTGAGTGACATTTTCTTCAAATCCCTTTTTACTTCAGTGAATGTTTTGAGAACATAGAGTGTGCTTACATTTTGCTCATAGGAATACAATGCCACTTAGATGTGGGCAGAGAGTGTCCAAGAATACTGGTCAAATGGAGAGAACTTATTTATTAAAGTGACTTAAGCTAGTTCATATTCATTTAGAATATAGAGTCAACTGGAATATGATGGAAAGAGCCCAGAATTTGCAAAAAGGTGCTCTTGATTCAAGACCAAGTTTATCACTAACTAAATAAACTTAGACCTGTTACTTAATGTCTTTGGTTTCCCTTGGTGAAGTGGAATTGATGCCCCAAGGTTGATTTAGTGTTAACTGAGATAACGTGGAAACCATCTTTGTTAAACGTAAAGTGCTATAACATCATTACCATCATCATCAGTAACAATAAAATATTTATTGAGTGCTTATTATGTTATCTTTGTATATTAATTCACTTAGTCCTTATAATTAATTCCACGATCAAGATATTATCATCTCACTTTTCTGAAGGACAAAAGGTAGGCATCTGAATTTTAAATAACGTGCCCAGTGTCATATTAAATGGTAGATTTGGGATGCGAAGCTGAGAAAGGGCTCTTAGGCTGTATTGTCATTTCTAGAATAGTGATATTTTAATCATCTGAAAGAGCTTCAGAACCTTCAAAACTTTATTAGTAACTCACCATATGTTGGAAGACATTGGGTATTATAGAATATGCTTCTCCTGCTACCCTCTGCAAGGAATGTTCATAGGGTTTGTTGCCTTGGCATCTTTTTGAATACGACTTTAACTTTCTCATACTGGAAGCAGGGCTCAGCCACCCTTGACACAGTCTCCAGGTGGACACCTCAGCCATATGGCTCAAGCCAGTGGCCAGAGATGGGAATGTAGAGGCTGCCCTCCCTGCTTCCTTTAGAACCCACCAAGTCCCTGCCTCTCACATACAGGACACATAAAGAGGTAAATCGAGCAACAAAGTATAAAGCTAAGTTGAGCATAAATATACCCCTACTGTAATTTTATTGCTCAGTTTATGTCTTTGTAGGTGTCCTATCTGTAGGACACCGGGACATTATCAGTTAAAGGCATTCAGGCATTTACCCGTGAATTTAAAGTGACCCACACCCTTTTTCCTTATATATACACTGCTTATTGCGTTACACCAGCTCGCTCTTTCTCTGCTTGACTCTTCATGCCTGGTGAGATCTCCAGATGGAGGACCAAGCTCCAGCCTCATTATGCCTTCCTTGCAGAGATCTGTAAGTAAAATTCTTTGTGCTTATTTCCTATTGTGATGGTGTTTTGAATTTGTGCCTTCTTTTAGAAGAACTAGGGCTTACTCCAGGCTAGGTTTTTCCCTGGGATTCTGGGGTGTGGGAGAGACACAAGATGAGGGTCCTAGCACCAGAGTGATGGGCTGGCATGCATAGCCTGGATGTGGTCGGACAAGAGCCACAAGAGTGTCGACCAGTATATACAGATTTCTTGTGTGAAGGATCCCTGGTCAAGGGTTTGGCAACTAGGCCAGGTGAAAGAAATGTCCCAGGAAAGGCTCTCTGTGAATCCCAACGTGTGCTCCCCTTCATTGCCCTTTCAGGACAGGCTTGCCAGCCGCTCTGATACTGAAACCCTAACTTAGTTAGTGGCCTCAAAACATGTCTATCTCATTTAAAATGCTTGGACTTAAATTACATAATTAAGATGACATAGAGATAAAATTTAAAAGTAGCTTAGGTACATTTCTATTTCTTCTCAAACATTGTGTTGGAGAGCACTAGTTTCTAAACTTGATCCATGACTCTATAAAAAAACTCTTTCTCGGCTATAAGAAGTTTCTTTCTCTCATGACCACAAGAGGCCTATTGAGCTTGTTTGGTAATAAGTGTTAAATAAAATTTGTAGGAGGCCATGTATTTGAACTGAAAACCTGTACTAAGCCCAACAAACCAAACCAATATGGAGTTTAATCACAGTAACTGAGCTTTGTCTGGTTGTAGGAGCCCCGTAACTGGTCAACTAAATAAGTTAGAACCAATTAACTAGTTAAGCTGTACCCAATTGACTGGTTGATTGGCCAAGCTGTAGCCAATTAAGTTGTTTTCTCTCCCTTCTGTTATCCTATTAGTGATGCTGACTGATCACATTGTCTGTTGTTGTGTGAGTTCTTCTATTTGTGAGGTTGTTGTCAATTTTATTTTTCTTTATCCAAACACTACTAAACTTAAGTGACCTAAGAAATTTTTCCTTTTAACACACTTGGTGTTTTTAGCAAGACCCTAAGCAGAGCTTGTGCGCCTACCACCTGACCCACAGTATCCAGGTATGGGAATGCCTTGAGCCTGTTTTGAGCTGTTTTCTTGCAGTATCTGGGGCTTGTAAGTTCTCTCAAATTTTGAAGCTTCATGGATTTGTGCTCTGAGATCTCTGAGCTTTCTTGAGCAGACTTTTATTTTTATTTTTTATTAGAGCTTTATGGTTATCCATAGTAGTTGGGTTCATCCTGACAAACTCATACATGCATAGAAATTGAAATCAGGAGAGAGTTTGAAAGTAGAAATAGAAGCAGGACTGGCTCCTGTATAAGAGGCCACAGATGTCTGGGTTAGACAAAAATCAACTGTTCAATAGAAGCAGGTAAGGCTATTTATTGAAAGATAGGAAGGTATGGATGGTTCTGGATTCGGAGAATCTAGAACTCCAGCTTTTGGAACTCCATTCAGGTTACTTTACGCTTTGAATAAGTACATTCGGTATGGGTACCTAGGGTCAGTTTGTTCTAAGAGAGGACGATGATGACCTTTTAGGGTTTTTTAGTGGCTGCTTAGGTCAGGCAAACTGGACTGGGCCCAGCGTTTGGAACTCCAGATAATTTCATGAATAAGAATTGCAAGAACTTGTACTTTCTTTTTAGAGAAACGGATGAACTTTACCAGAAAGAGTTGGAATTCAGTGACCAAAATGAGGAAGTTGAAATTTTGAATGGTTTGGAGAATGGGGATCAAAAACTGCAAAGAAATAATGGGATGTATTTTAAAAAATTGTATCCAGGAAAAATTGTTTTTTTCAGTTCAGCTTTTAGATTAATGGGGTCTGCTTCTTTAACCATCTTTATGCCTTGGTTAAAATCTTTTACCTAGAACTATAATGAAAGTATCTCAGTCTGGAAGATGATTTGTTTGCCCTGACCTCAGCAGTTAAGAGAAAATAGACTGGGCTGGGAAACTGCCTATTTTTGTTCTTTTGAGATCTATCTTTAGTGAGGGAAATTTGGGTCCAGTGGAGGAAGTCTCCACTTAGGGGCTGTCTTCTCTGCTCTGTAAAAGAGGAAGAATGCAATCACTAGAAGTGCTCACAGAGAAGTAAAAAGACTTGGGTTTATCCACCATGCCTCACCTTTGACTCTTACTAGGTTTCCTCCTTTTTGCTTTTCTTTGTCTTGACAGGTAATGGTATTTAGGCTCCAAATTTGCTCATAAAATCAGAAACCTAGAAAACAACTTTTTCAGGACAGTAATTAGGTCCATCAAGAAAAGGACAATAGTCCTTTGATCAACCCCCTTGCTGAAATGAGAGAAATGGTCATGGGATGAGGAAAAACTCTTTCGGTATACGGTTTTGGGAGAAGATGCGTGAGCCCTTAGAAAACAGAAAATTAGTTGCAGTATGGGTCTCTCTGGATGTGGTGAAAGTATCCTTCCTAACTTCTTGATAGGAGTTAATTTTCCCAGATTGATCATAGCTGAGTTCCTTTGAGGACTCTGAGTAAATGGAGGGGAACTTGTAAAACCTCACATTTTTCTGTTTTTCAAATTAGTATACCAGAGCAATGTGCTTTGGGGTGGCATTTCCTGAATATCTTCAATGGCTGGCTTTGTTTAATGAAAAACTCAAGCATAGTTAAGAATGAATAAAGTGGTTGAATATAAACGAGATGGAAGTTTGGATGAACTTGTAGTGTCAAGAATCTTTGTCAGTGGCTTAAAGTGTTGGAGTCACGTTGTGGCAAACCGAGTGGTAGAGACTTACGAAATATCTGAGTTTTTAAGTTAAAATACTGGAATTTGCTACTCAGCCATTTGGTTTATGTTCTGTGTTGGAGGAAGAGAGTCTGAAGATAGGATTAAGTATGACTCTGACCAGGGGGAGCTTCCCAGTTACCTTTATTTGGGGAAGGCTACTAGGAATTATTCTGAAGAGAAGACCGCTGTTCACTGCTTTCATTGAGAATGTGGAATGTGTCTTGAATAATTTTAAAACGTTAAAAAATACATTCATTTAGAGAGATCTGATTATCTCCTATATGCATAACATTCTACAAGGGCCATGAATATAATGATAACCAAGGTAGATGTTGTTTCTTCCTTCATGGAGTGTCATAAGAGAAAGAAGACATGCGTACCACAGAGTAAGGAAACACAGAAAATTTGTGATCTTTGTAAGTGCTAAGAAGAAATGGGACTTTCCATTCATTCTATCCCTGTTAGTATCTGTAAATAGGTGAATGGTTGTCAGCCATTTTTGTTGCCATTTATCTAGTACCGGACAAGCAGCTGGTCTCAGATGAATGTTTGATAATGAATAGATTAAATGGTGTTCTTCTGCAAAATGCTGGTATAGATCTGTTCAAGATGGTTTGCTTCTTAGGTTTTCACTAGAAATTTGCTAGGAGTTTTTTTTTTTTAAACCTTCTAGTACATGGCAATTAAAACTAGAAATAACTTCTTTTGTGAAGAAGGGAAGGTGTCTCTTGGTAAGTGAAGCTGTAAGGTACAGAAGGTATTTTGTAGTTGAGGAAGAGTAATTTTTTTCCTAGTTTGGTTGTTCAGAGGTCATTTCAGAATGAAGTAATGTTGAAACTGAAGGGTTAAAAAGGTTATAGAAGGTACAAAAGATGACTCTGGTAAAAGGAATTTTATATGTGACCAAGCTGGCTAAAATTAGAATGGAATTGTAAGTTTTTCTAAGAATAGAGCAAAATTATGTGTAAAATTAGAATCGTGTGTGTGTGTGTGTGTGTGTGTGTGTGTGTGTTAGGGAATTAGTAGGAAATGGAGCTTTAGTAGGTCTTTTGACCACTGAGTCCTCTCTGTCAAAGATCGGGACTTTTCCCATGGCTTTGTGGTTTGTTTCATATTTGCCTTTGGGTTTTTCACTTTGGTTAAATGAATGGTGATTATTTTACAGTGACTTTTGATTCTATCTTGATCAAGAGCTTTATACCTTTGTTTTGACAAACTTCCCCAAATTGAGTTCTAGATAGTCTTTTGACTAATTTGAGGATGTTCCAGAAGGCCCCTGGAGAGTCTGAAGAGATCTGCTAAATGAATTAGACTTATCAATATATTGTTATTGAGGAAACACTGCCAAACAACAATGCTACGTCTTCAAGCTATATTTGTATGGATACATTTTTGAAATGTGTTTTAGAAACTACACGAATTCACAGAAATATGATGTGGTGGAAAGCTGTAAGTAAAAATTCTGGTTATCTTAAAATGCTGTGTACAATAGAGGTATTTGAATTTTCTTGTCAGTTGCATCAATATCATAGTGAACCATGGTCAGATCTCTAATATTTAGCTTTTAACATTTAGTTATTTTCTAAAGAAAGTGGTCTTGTTCCTCTTTTATCATCCAAGAGGTTACATGTCTCATCTTGACTGTACACTTGCCCATTAAGTTGAGGAGGGAGGGAAGATGGAACCTGAAGATAGAATGACACGTCATGGGTATCGACGAATGACCCATTGGCAATTTTAACTAGGACTGCAGAGAATGCCGGGAAAAAGACATCTGTGCTTATATTCTGATTGGTGCCTGTAGTTACTGGTAGAATAACTGTAATGATAACAACTACTGAGTGCTTCTACACACATGGTTAACATTCTTCACACAAGTTAAAACTCTTAACTCTTGAAACAATCATGAGTGAAGGAGTATTGACAATTCTCAGGAATATGTCCCAAGTGTTGCTGAGACCTGAGCCTGCCAGGTAACACTAACTACCCTCTGCTCGTGATATGAAGAGACTGACAAGCCTATATCAATCTATCTTTTCTCTCTCTCCCCCCCCACCAAGGAATTAAACCCAGAAGTGCTTAATTACTGAGCCACATCCCCAGCCCTTTTTAATATTTTATAAGAGACAGGGTCTCACTGAGTTGCTTAGGGACTCACTAAGTTACTGAGGCTGGGTTTGAATTTACAATCCTCCCGCCTCGGCCTCCTGAGTCACATCTTGGACTTTGTGGTTCTTTCTCAGACCCAGGATGCCGATCTGCAAAAGGAGAGAAAACTTCTTTATCTAGAAGTAATGCATGCTTGACTTTTATTATGAAAGGACAGATACATTGTTCCTAAATGTGAGTTGTGCTTCAATGCCAGGAGAGGCTTCTGATCTGTCCTTATGAAAATAATAAATCTACCTGCCTTGGAAAGTAGTGGAGTTGGGCTGCCAGAGGCTCCTTTGTCAAGACACAGACAACAGGCCTCTGTCTTGTCCAGGTCTAAAGGAGGTTCATCAGCTTGAAGCTTAGGACCCTTATGTAGAGAATGGGAAGTTATAATATCTAGTTACTTCTTAGCCTTGCATTCAGTAGGGTATATGGGAAGTCTCAGACCAGTTTTAACATTTTGTGTATTGGTGTATGTCTTGTTGGTTAAAAAAAAAATCCAAGCATAGTCTGGACCAAAAAGAAGAAATCCCTAAGTATGGCAGATCCTAGAAAACAGGGCTATTACTATCACTCTTTTAAAGCTGAGGATTCTGGGACTACTGCTGGTTGAGTCACTCAAGTGAAGCCAGATTTGGAATCTAGGTTTGTCTGCTTTTAGAGTTGTTCCTCGCAACTATCAGATTAAGTTCCTTCTCAGAGGTCCAACAACTTAAGCAGATGGGCCTGAATCAAATCTAGGTTCATAAACCGAATCTATAACTCCCTAAGGAGATATGCTACCGTTAGTAGAGATTTTAATGAAATTTATGGATATTGAATATGTATCATCCTCACTAATGTATATTCATCTGAATCTATTCATACACCCACTCATCCATTAAATGAAGATTTATTGAGTGTCTGCGTTGTATATGCTATGGTGCTAAGCACAATTAGGCATGAGTGAGTACAAGGAAAACCAAAAATGAACCAGACACAGATTTGGCTCTCAAGCTTACGTGGGAAATTTTAGATGTATATAAAACATAAATAATAAGGCATAAGCATTACAAATAGGAGTTAAGGTTATCCCAGGTTTGTGTGTGTACACATGCGTGTGTGTATATATAATACATATATATACACGCACACATAAATATACACACATACACATATACATATGTATATTGGATATTAGTAGGACATGGTAGTTTGATAATTGAATATGGCTAAAGAAAATGCTCTAAGCTTGAACACATTCAGGAAAGTAGGAAATTAATCAAAGTGATCTCCAAGCATTTTTTTTTTTAATTATGAAGGGTCCTTAAAGAAGGAATAGATAGTATGTACTGAATACTCTGGAAAGTAATTCCCAGATCTTCAGAAATAAAGCTTCTTTATTCAGTACATACTGAATAAGGAAGACTTATATAAGGGAAACAGAGAGATTACCAGTTCTTTTATGAAACACTTAAATATGTACTTTATATACACTGAAGGAGAAACAATAGGTTTATCTATAAATTTAAGATTTAATAAATACGTTACAAATAAAAAAGAAATGGAATTAAAAAATGGACTTGTAGGCAAAACTTTACACTTTATATTTAGATGAATTATGTGATTGACTCTGTGCTTCAGTGAGAAGTATCTAGTGTTATAATGTTAAGATGCAAGCAAATCTGTACTTGCAGATCAAGTTCTGTTCACGGTCTGCTTTTATATCACCAACAAGTTCAAAATAGCTTTTACATTTTTAAAGAGTGTTTAAAAACAAATGAGCAAAGAAGAATATGTTATGGAGAGCTTATCTGGCATGCAAAATTTTACTATTTTGCCAACCCCTGTTGTGTAAAAGGGTTGTCAGGTAGATATTTGACTAAGGGAAATCAGGCTAGTTTAAAATAGCAATAGTCTGGGCAAAGAAGGATGCGGGTATATGAGTGAGCGTGGAAGTTGGAAATGCAGAGGCTTAGAGGAAGACGAGGCTAGCTATTTGTGCTTTTGGGAATTGTTTAAATGAAAATGGTAGCAGAAGTCATAACAGTGAATGAAGGGAAAAGAGCCAAGAATGAATATTTAAACATCTGTTTATAGAATGGGGGAGAAATAAGAGGAACTAACAGTGGAAAGGGAAAGTGAATTGTAAGAAATTACAAGGAAACAGAAAATTGAGAGTCTAAATGGAACCCATAGGAAAGTAAGTTTAGAGGGAAGAGGAGGTTGCCACTGTCAAATGCTACAGAAGTTACTAAAAAGGATGCAAAAGTGATAATCTAATGTCTTTGCTTCCACTTATTCCATTAGCACATTTTGTACATCCTTGGCTTTACTGCCTTAAGATGCTCTACCCAAGAGAATATGATGATAATGATATCATCAGCTGCTAAGGCAGAGCAGTGACCTAGCCCATTAAGTTGAGCTTCTCACATTGGGTCTGCATTATGTTCTAAGTAAAGGTAGACACCAAGTCCCCTTAACTCTCCTCTCAAACTACCTCCCTCTCATGTCTACTAGTAGATGTCCATGTGATTGCCATGATCTGAACATTGGTGTCTCCATTATTCATTTATATGCTGAATCTTGATCTCCGGGATAATGGTAATTAGAGGCATCTGGGGAGTGATTAGGTCATAGAGGCTTCATCTTCCTGAACAGGACTAGTGTCCTTATAAAAGAGACCCGAAGGAGTTTACTCATCCCTTCTGCCATGTGAAGATGCAGCAAGAAGTCACCTCCTCTGAGGAAGTCGTCACTAGATGCCAGATCTGCTGGCAACTTGGTCTGGGACTTCTAGCCTCCAGAACTTTGAGCTATATATATATATATATATATATATATATATATATATATATATATATATATATATATATTTATTTCTCAGCTACTTAGCTCATGATATTTTGCAGCCCGGACTAAAACAGTGTTGTTGGAAGCCTCTGTACTTATGGGATTTAAGGAAAAATCACTTTTTCTTTCCTGTGCATCCTGAGCTGTTGAACTAAGTGCACTTAATACTCTTCTTCAAATGTTGGCTTCTTCATTTAGATTAAACATTGCAAATGAGAACAACTATAATTAAGTAAGTTTTGTTTTGAACCAGGGATTGAACCCAGGGGTGCTCAACCACTGAGCCACATCTCCAATCCTTTTTATTTTTTATTTTGAGACAGGGTCTCAGTAAGTTGCTTAGGGTCTCATTAAGTTACTGAGGCTGGTGTTGAACTCAGAATCTTCCTGCCTCAGCCTCCCAAGCTGCTGGGATTATGGGCATGTGCCATTACATGGAGTGAAAAAGTAGAAAGCCCTTTTACCATACCATGAAGACTATGAAATACATTTCAAAAGTCCCCAAGAAGTGATCAGGAGAATAAGATTTTAATTTTATTACAAATTATGATTAGAAAGCTATTCTCCCCACCCCCTTTTTACATTCAGGCTATGAGGGCTGCAATAAATTCTCAATACATAACATAAAACTAAACCAAGTCATTTGGATAAGTACCTTATTTTAGAAATGACAAGATAGGGTTAAGAAATAATAAAAAAGTTATGATTCTTGAAGAAATTTGCCAAAAAACAAGTAACAAAATAGAAAAAACTGCAAAGTGTCTGGATTCTAAGGTAAGAATAATACAATTCAGATCCCTGCCTCCTGCCCCCACCCCACCATTTTCTAATGTCATCTTGGAGAAGTCAAGAAATGAGCAAAAACTGTTGGTTGTATCCAATATATTATTTTTCAACACAATTAAATGTGGTCTCATATTTTACCTATATGGGGGAAAATATGGATATTAATTATTTTGTGTATAAGAGACATATAATGGATAAAGTTCATTTGCTGTATTTGTAGATTCAGCGGATAATTATTGAGATTTTTTTTTTTTTGCCAGCCACTGCCAGGTATCTCATTTAAGACAATTACAATTTAATATAGGTTGTTATAACCACTAATCCTAGTAGAGTTACACATACAATAAATCGTGTAGGGAGCCTGTGTGATCAGTGATGCATGGCAGCTTAGACCCAGACTATCAGGCAACCAGATAGAATGACACCATGAACTAGTCTATTGAAAATCACAGTAGACAAGGATGAGATATTACTATTGGATGCTTGCAGCTCCATGTCATTTGAGCAAGTGGAACTGGCAACAGAACAGAATTACTTTTTGGGTTAAAGATACTAGTGGGAATTTGGAAAGCCTGAATTATTTGGGGAACACGGTGGGAAAGGGAAGTAATGAACCATGTAGGAATGAAATTCCAGGCTTCATTCAGACTGAGGGGCCCCAAAGTTACATTAAAAGGTTTGGACACTAGTCAATATCAATAGGAAGTCCTTGAAGCTATCTCAGCAATGCAGGGGCAAAAATCAGAACTGGGACCCAAAAGATAAAGCCTGGAGAAGTATGTGAAAAAGGCTGGAGATGAAGAGATCAGGTAGGAAACCCTCCTACCTTAAGTGGTCCTGTTGAAGAAAATAATGGTGGTTACTGAAATCAAGGGAGAAGAGGCAAATGTGATACACACAGCCAACATAAAATCAGGATGACTTGGCAATTATTGTCTGGGTGACAATGTGGTAAGGAGAAGCAAAAAGCCAAGACTAAGGGAACGAAACAAGACTTGGAAGAGGGAGTGTTGTGCAGGCATAGGGTTGGGAGGTATTTGATGGTATTAGAGAGATTGATTTTTGTTCCTGGACCTGTTAAACTTGAAGTGACAAAGAAATGTCCACCTGTAAGTTGCAATTATCATTGTGGAGACAGTGAGGAAAAGGTTAGAGCCAGAGATAGGTTTGTGAGTAATTTCCAAAGAGAACATTGTCAAAGCCAAGAAAAAAAAAAAAGGATACTAGAGTGAAATCCTTAAATGAGACTCAGTAGGGGAGTGTATCTTAATGAATAAAACATAAAAGTTATTCAGAGTAAATAGTGCAGAATACATGAAAATAATCTAAATTTACCATTCAATATTAGAGCTTCTAATATATTTTTAGAAAAGGCTATATATCATTTTCAAGAAACCCACATAACAAAGTTGGAAATAAAAAAGATAATGGAAATCTACTTTTTCAGAAAAGTCTGAAAAAGAAGCTGATATAAATGTATTAACATCAGATGAACTGAAAAGCAATTGTCGGGAATAAATAAGGTTGTTGAATAATGATAGAAATATAACTCACTGGAATAAGGCTAGTTTTAAAAGTTTATGAACTTTATAGCAATCTCAAAATACATAAAGGAAAAAACTGGACAGAATTTCAAGGAGAAGTCTCCTACTGTGGAAAACTTTAAAATCTCTTAAAAATGACAAAAAAAAAAAGAGATTGAGAACAAAGCTTCAGGTAGTGTCAACATTTATGGGTGAAAGCAGCGAAAAAGGGCAAGGAAAAGGGGGGAAAAGGAAGCTGAAGGGCCCAGTGTCCCTGGATCTGTAGGGAGGCGGAAGATGAAGGTAGAACTCAATGCAGAGGGAAGAGTTAAGAGGGCTACTGCTCAAAACCACAGATTTTTAGGGAAAGATCACAGAGGAAGTGTTAAGTGATGGGATATGTAGCCCAAGTTTTAAGAATGATCTTAGAAAAAGGATACTAGTTCTTTTGATACCAGACTGAATAAATAAAGCATCAGTCAAGATCCCATCATATGCATATGGAGGGGAAGGGCGTGGGGGGAAGCTTAAATGTACAGCCCTTGCTTTCTTTGAAGGATAAGCCTTCTGTTGAATATTAAGGGCATAAATTAATAATTTTTTGGTTTCTGTACTGGGGGCAGGACACAAGCAATCTGACAAACGGACTTTAAAATTTATGAGTGGGGGCTAAAATAGCTGGCAATCCTAGAGAAAAACAACTGGCAGGGTGACTTTTCCTACCATACGTCAGGGCTTATTATAGAGCTATGCTGATTAGGAAAGTCCAAAAGACTCAGGTAGGTATGGAAACTGGATTATGACAGAGTGGGCATTATGTGACGTAAGGTTGGACCAATGAGTGGGAAATGCAGGGTGAATTAGTCATCCTTACTTCGTATTATATACAGAAAGCCAATTCTAGATTGGTTGTACATTTCATGTGAAAGATGAAACTAGATACATGATTTAGAAGAAACTATAGGGCATCTTTTTGTCATTGAGATAAGAGTTTATTAAGAGGCAAAAAGTTCAAAACACAAAAGGCTGATAAACGATTTCTCAACTTAAATGGAAATTTATCAAACTACAAATATAGTGAATAGAAAAGTCTTAAACAGGAAAAGCTAACCAGCACAGGGTGAGCATTTAAAATATATTAAAAATGTGGGTGTGGTTTAAAACTGCAACATAAAAGATTTGGAACAACTGTTGGGAAAGAGAGTGGCTATGAATTAAAGACAAACACAAGGATTGCTCTACGTTATTGAAGGCCTGGGAGAATTAGAACCAAATGGTTTGGCTTTGTGGGTGGTATAGAGAAGCACTGGGACAGAGCAGAGGGCCACACAGGTGTGAGAACCTAGGGTAGAAATACATAGCATGTACTCTCAAGGCACAGGGAAATAAATGAAAGATGCAGTCTAGGCATACTTCCACATGGATTACTTGGGCATTTGGTCTTAGGCTAATGAATTATAGGGAGGCTTGGCATTCAAGGTCAGGTTCAATATCAAGGAAGCAGCAGTGTGGGGGCAGGGACAAGTAGGGCAGTTGTGTTTGGAGGAAGAAGTAGGTTTCAAAGCATTGGGTTTTGGAACAGCATCAGCTTTGAGTAAGTTCTAGATTTGACTGGGAGGTGATGGAAAGGTGAATAGCACCATATCCTGGGAGGTCTAGGGGAGGAGAGTCATTATAAATTATTGCCTTGGAAATGGAGGTGGTGAAGTAGCAGCTGGGCCACTGCTGTCTGTCACTGTGACTTTTTGAGGGCTATACATATTATGGGGCTTGCAATGCTGAGTCTATTGGGTCCTTCTCCACTGTAGGGTATCAAAAGGAAATTTTTTACCTCCATATGGGGCTGGTAGGTTGGCGATAGTGATGGGGGAAGAGTTCTGCAGCAGCTCAGAGGGTAGGCAGGAGCCCTGGGAGGCAGCAACAGGAGGAGAAGCTGGCACCAGCCTCTGGAAGGAGGAGGTTTCTATATATAGAATCAGCCTCAAGGAGGGGATGGCCACTTGGGTACTCTTTTCCTGTTTTTGCTCTTCTTTATGGCCAGATGACTCTTGAGGAAGAAGGGCGGTGGGGGATGATTATTAAAGTCTGAACTCTTAAATATGTTCTCAGATTAATATGCTGTTGTGGACAGTTTTTCTTTTTGTATGCAAAGAAGTTGATGGAATTATCCCACAGGGTGGCTTCTGGGAGGATACATCTGTTGACAGCTTTTGAGTAAACAGGAGAAATTAATTTCTTCAAAACTGTGAAGTGAGGAGAAAGTATAGCAACATCTCCATGTGGTGATGTCGTGAGGGGTGGCCTCACCTGCCTGGACACCTCAAAGGACCCTCAAGGCATATTTTTCCATGAGACCATACTGGCTTGAGACCCATGTGACATAAGCTAAATTCTTAATGTGGGTCTTTTCTACGCAAGTTCATTGGAGTCTGGCAGGAGAAAGAAACCACATAAGCCTTAAAATCAAACCCCTTAACTGAACTTGGCAAATATTAGATTGGGCTCAGAATATTATAGCCCAAGCAGTTTGTAAAGGGAATCAATGGAAACTTGACAAATATATGAAAGAGGAATTTCACTATGTAATGCTTTGTTTTGTGTTATGTGCTATGCAGCCTGGTGAGTGGATAACACTGTAATAAGGCAGTTCTATCTCTCCTTTTCCTGGCTGTGTATGCATTTCCTCACCTCTAAATGTCTCTTCAAGATAAGGAAAAAAATGGCTACCTCATATCCACTTTATTTGTAAAACATCTAGTCCTGTCCAGGCACATAAATAGCCCCTCAGAAATGGAAGTTATTTTAATTACAGTTATAATCTTAAAAACCCTAACGTTTCTGCCTAGATGTGAATAGAAGATGACTTACTGCCTGATCAGGATGCATTTACTTAGCCTGGAGTGAGGACTATTTCACATTTCTTATAATGAACAACTTGGATTACAATGCAGCTGACCTTTGTAGCAGAGATCACGATTAAGCAACACAACAGTTATCAGGCAGCATCTTGCAGAACAGTCCCATGAGCTACCCAGAGAAGTCCATTTAGCTTCATTTGGTTTTATGATCTCCAGTAGGTTCCTAGAATTTTACTAGAATTGCCTTTCTGGGAAATTTGCAGGACTGCAATATATAGCTCTGGTAAGTTTTTACAGTGAGCTTTGGCCTCAATATTGGAAAATCATCAGTACTCAAGAAAATCCATACTGTGGCTTGTGGAAGCTCAAGTTTTCGGCACCTCCTTCTTGGGAGGAAGCAAGTGAGCTGAGATGTGGAGAGAACTGAATTTGAGATGGGAGGATGCTGCACATGGGTGGCACTGTCGGGGATGGTAGAGGCTCTATGGGAAAAGAGCAGTCATGACCATGTACCCTAACTGCTGGTTTGGTCAGTCAGTCAGTCTGTCTGTCTCTGTGTGTGTGTGTGTGTGTGTGTATCTGTGGTGGCCAGGCTATGGATAATCAAGATCAGACAAGCCCCATTCTCTCCCCATTTGGATCAGACATGCCCCATTTTCTCCCCATTTTGTTTCCTCCCAAACCCGGAAGCTGACAGAAGACTTCTCACAAAGGCTGTGTGGATGCTTTCCAGAGATGCCTCTTGCTTAATATAATCAATTCTTCTTTAAAATGTTTTGCTACCACTGTCACCAGGTGGACTCAAATGACCTTTGAAAATAGTCTTTGCAAACTGAGGCCTGATGGGAACTGATGGGAATATACTCAAGAGGCAATTCACTACATTGGCCTCAATGAGACAATTTCAAAAAAAAAAAAAAAATACTGCTGTTTTTGAGTCCTAGCTTCTCATTTACTATTTCAAATGAGTCCGTGTTTCCTCATCTGTAAGGTAAAGGCAATAATCATACCTCTCTGATCAGGACAAAGATGGACGAGTTAGTAGATGTCTGGCACCTGCCTGGCATATAGCAAGTGTTTGAAAAAATGTTTGCTCATGTTATTTCTGTTTACCCTAACCAGAGGGTCTCTCCTTATACCACATTTGTTAGACATTTTTCTGACGTAAAAAATGTTTCAATAGCTACTAGATGACATTTCAGAAACTGCATACAGATATTACTAGCATTTCTTGGGTATGTCTCTTCATTTTCCACCATGATGGATTAGCAGATTAGTTTGGATGCTGTCACTAAAGATATTTGCCCCAAAGTACTATGAATGACTTGCTACTTACCAGCAAGTGAAACCCCAAACCCAAGAAAGGATCAACTTGAGCATTTCCCAGGAGGAAACCTATTTTTGCTCAATTCATTTGGTTAAGGCAGTTGGAAGCATTCAGATGAGCTCTAAAAGGAAATTATGCTAAAACCCTGCTGCACATGCTTCATTAAATCCAAGGCTGAAAGACTTGTGTCTTTGCTATTTAGGTGAGGAAACTTGTGGGACCAGTGAGCCTGAGGAGGGTTGTAAGCTCGACCAGGGGGAAAAAAATGGTGCATGATTCAAGAAAATATTTGGGTCACATGGAGAAGGCCTCTGCCACCCATGGGGAATTACATACCAATTCCTTCTTTTTCATGCACTCCATGAGGATGATGAACAGATGCTGAGCTTGGGTTCGGGTGTATGTGAAAGTCTTCTGTATAGTCACCAGTAGCTGGTCCCTCAAAGATTCATTTATAAGTCTGCAATAGAAACCAATGTCGAATAGGTCAATCCAGCTCCTCTTTGATATACATTTCTTTTGAAAATTTATTTTTAATTGACACATAATCATACATAGTTATGGGGCATGGTGTGATATTTCAAAACCTGATACATTGTATAATAATTAAACCATAATATTTAGCATATCCAGCATTTCATACAATTAGCATTTCTTTGTGGTAATACTTAAAATCTTCTCTTTAGCTATTTTGAAATATCCAGTACAATTATTGTTAACCATAGTGACCCTAGAATGTAATGGAAATGTTATAGAACACAAGAAAGCACTATGAGGAATTTAGATAATAAGATTGTCTTCCTGTATTATTCTCAAAATAGTTACTTCAATTGAGATAATTTAAAAAGAGTACATTTAAAAATAAATCCCTTTTAATGTTTCAGAACCTAACAGAGTAAAGCAGGAAGATTGATTTCGTTTTGTTGTTGTTGCTCTTTTCCTTTTATCCCCCCATATGGCATGTGTTTAATGTCCTCTTCCTCAAATTGTCATCAGAAAATACTTTCAAATTAATAATCTGTATCTTGGTAAAAATTGACTATATCACTTCCCTGTAAATTGCAAAGTTGTCTCTAATTGTGCAAAGAAAAGTTATATCAATCATGAATTTTTGAGCATCAATAAGCAGAAAGAGCATTTATGTTTCCTTAAAAAACAAAGCATACAGGTGGTAGCCTATCCAGCTTATGATTCAGGTCATCACTCTTTACATCAAGTTTTTGCTATGTTGCAGTGAACAAAAGTCTGATCCATAAGAAGGTATCATATTGGCTATTTTATTAAAAGATGGTTTTTCTATAGAGGAATGAATGAAAGTAGGGGAGATGAATCACATCAATCAACACACAGTTACGTTTGAATATGTATCAGTCACAACTAATTTTTAACTCCTCTCTCACTAGCTTGATGAGAAATGGAGCCATCAAATACCAGGGAATGAAAGCTCATTTTGTTATTAACAGACACTGTTCAAAAGCAAAAGGATCAAAGTTCTCTCAAGGACCAGTGGAACATTTTCCATAATTTGTCCAGTATTTTACAGCCTGCACATTGCCTATATTATTGAAGTATCAGCAACTCTTAGATAAAATAGTAAATGATAAGACCCGAATAGACAACAGATTTGTTCAATTCTAAAGCCAGGGCATTTAGCTAGTAGGATCCAAATGTTTAGGGTCACACAGCAAATAAGTGGCAGAGTCAGAACCAGGACCTAGTTTTCAGAACAAGAACTGCTTTTCTGACTCTTTGGCCAGTGCTCCGGCCATCCTACCATGCTGCCTCTTTTTGCCCCAAGTGTATCACATGTCTTCCTCTATTCACTACTGTGGCTACTGGAGTAGATAGTTGTGGGATTTCCTTCAACATGAAAGTAAGACTTATTTTTATTGCTTAAGAGAAAGCAAGATACTTTAGAATGTTGTCTTTTGAGTGCCCTGCTGTGCTCTGGCTTGTGTGGGGTTTATCTGAGCCCACTATGTTGGACATTACAGTGGTCTTATTTTGAAAAGGATAGCATCCCCCAGGATGGAACCACACCCAGGACCTTCAAAGTCACTCAAATGGATGGAAGATTGAGTTCCCCCTTTACCCTTCCTTCTCCATAAAGATCCAAATCAATATTTAGAAAAAGAGAATGGTCCAGATGGTGTTGGGGGGAAAATGATACCAAATCTTCTCTCAAGATTTTCTAGGTTATTCTAGTTGGCTCTACTGTTATCTCTTCATTAGCAGATGAATGGCGAATGTCTACTTAGTGCCAGACACTGTAGTATATGCCAGAGACACAGGGATAGAAAAGATATATACACTTCCCACTTCAGGGAGTTATGTGCCAGTAGAATATAATGACATTCACCAGCAATTCAACTGCAGTCTCAGTGTTCAAGAAGTAGAGAAGATTATGACAGATAATCTGAGGGGTTCAAGGAAGACTTCTCTGAGAAAGTGCTATTTCACCTGAGACTTGAAGGATGAGCATTCACAGGATTAGAGGTGATGCAGCTGCGAAAGAGTAGATGAATGTGGTATGAACAGGCCTCTTTTTGGAGAAGATAAAAGGAAGTTAGTATGACTGGAGTATGGAGAGTATCATACTTTGGATCCTGAATGTCCTCCAAAGGCTCATGTGGTAATGGCTTGGCCTCTACATTGGTGCCATTGGGAGAGGGTGGAAGCTTCAAGAACTGGGGTCTATTGGAGGTTTTGAGTCACTGGGGGTGTACCCTTGAAAGTGATATTCAGGCCTCTTCTGCTCTTTATTTTACATCCTGAAATGCCAAACAGTTTGCCCTGCCTCATGTTCTCAGTATATAATGTGCTGCCACATGAACAAATAATGGAGCCAATGGGTCACTGACTGTTATGGTTTGGATGTGAGGTGTCCCCCAAAAGCTCACATGTGAGACGATGCAAGAATGTTTGGAGGAGAAATGATTGGGTTATAACCTTAACCCAATCAGCAAACTAATCCTTGATGGGATTAACTAGGTGGTAACTGGAGACAGGTGGGGTGCAACTAGAAGAAGTGGTTCATTGGGGGCATGACTATGGGGTATATATTTTGTATCTGGAGAGTGGAGTCTCTCTTTCTCTGCTTCTGATCACACTGTAAGCTGGTTCCCTCTGCCACACCCTTCTACCATAATATCCTGCCTCACCCCAAGCCAGGAAGAATGGAGCCTGCTGTCTATGGATTGAGACCTCTCAAAGCGTGAGCTCATGAATGAACTTTTCCTCTTCTACAATTGTGTAGGTCGGGTCTTTCAGTCACAGCAGTGAAAAAGCTGACTGAAACACCAAACTGAAACCTCTGAATGTGAGCCAAAATAAATCTTTTATTTCTACCTTTTATTTATATAAGGTGATTATCCCAGGTTTTTATTACAGCAAGGAAAATCTGATTAAAGAGAGAAAATTAGAAAAACAGGATGGGGCTCCAAAGAGGGTGAGCAGCCCCATTTCATGGAGAAGATCAAGGGGGAAATCATGTTAAAGCTTTAGGGTTTTATCCCCAAGGCAATTGAGAAGCCATTGAAGCATTTAAGGAAAGTGACACAATCACATTTGTGTTGCCAATTAATTTTCTTGAAGAGCACTCATACCTGGGCATATATCTACTTGACAGGAAATCCAAGTGAATGTGTTTAGAGAGTTCTGCAGTGTTAAGTGTGTGTAAGTGTTGTACATGATTAGCGACAGAAGGGACTCCCCTGATTAGACACTTGATAGGTCTGATCATTCATCTGCAGGTCTTTAATTTTTATTACAATTCAAAATTTGTTTTCCATTGCTAACCATCTGTGATAAAATTCAAATTCCCTGAGGTCATTAACTGTTTGAGAGTTCTGCCTGTCATTTGCATTGTCTGCCACTTTGTAAAAAATTGAGGAATTATGTGCAGTTAAGCTAGTTTAGGTTTTTACTGATTAGGAGAGCTTGAAGACATGAAAAATCTTATACTGATGAGCCCAGTTTCACAACTGGCTGAGGTTACATCTTTGGATAAATCACTTAGCAACAAGGACCACAGAATGCAAGAAGTATGCTGGTCTTTCCCAAAGAGGAAACACCTATTTCTGATAGAACAAAAATGATATGACAAAGAACAAAAGTGTTTTGGTCTATCCAAAGCATTATGTAGTATTCATTAAATGGCAAATAACCAGTATTCCTGGTTCAATCCTTTCTCCATCCTTCTAATTGCATCAGGAAGAAAACATCATTTTGGTGTCATTTTGCTTTAACAGCTCCCTAATATTTCAAATTTCCCCCTTAACAAAGAAATGATAGATATTACACCTCATGCCTTTGACAAACATTTAATAAACTTGATTTAAATAAGATTACATACAACATTTCCTGAAACCATAGTATGTCATGGTTTGCAGGGTGCAATGCTAGATAACGCTCATAACAATGTTGTGAGGCAAGAAGTTGTGAGTTCCACTTGGTGGAATAGGAGACCTCCCTAAAGGAGGTTAAATGATTTGTGTTACATCTCAGAGCTTGATGACCTCCATGTTGAGTTGAATCTATTTAATGTTGTCTCCATGATGCTGCCTTTCCTATGTATTCTCTCAGTGTGTCCTTAGCTTATTAACGATCTGCATTACAGGTAAAAATTTAAGCTTATTTGTCTGTAGGAAAATGCTTTTCCTTTCTGTATAACATGTATGTTGCGTTCAGAGAACATTTGAAGGTGATCAGACAAGTCTAGGGAAGATAAGGGGAAATTGGTAAACTATGACCACAGCAAAGAGCATTTGATAGTTTGAAGATTGCTTCTCACCTTTTATTTTTTTTTTAAATAAGTCTTTGCTAAGTTGGATATTTTCTGCTTGGTACAAAGATTTATATTCTATCTTCCTCATAGATCCTCTCTTTTGTGGTCATATTCCTTAGGATTTTGGAAGGTATGTGTGTGTTGCTGGGGATTAAACTGAGGAGCACTTTGTCACTGAGCTATACCCCCAGGTCTTTTTCTTTCTTTGAGCTAGGGTCTTGCTAAATTGCCAAGGCTGGTCTTGAACCTGTGATTGCCCTGCCTCAGTCTCTTAAATCTTCTGGGATTACAGGTGTGTGCGCGCCACTGTGGCTGAGAGCCTGCTTTAAATGATTGTTTTTCTAGCTCTTCCAACTTTTCTTCTGTATGACATTGGAGTAATTTAAGAATGTTGACTGTGATATTTAATCAGCAGCAAAATTAGAGATAAGCCCATTTTAGATTTCTTTTTATGGCACTGGAATAGTGATTGAAAATTTCTTCACATCCAAACATGGTTGTAGTATTATATGAAACTTCACTTTTAGGATTGGCTCTTTGACAAAAGTGGTATTATTTATGGAAACTGTTAATTTGTGACTCCATATGTACCAATGTTATTTTTGGTACATCTAAAATTAGAGTGCTTTGTGATAAGAAGTATAATCATTTAAGTGAAGAAAATGTCTTTACTATAGCATTTGTGTCTCCATTTAAATGCTGCACTTGTGATCTGGAGCCTTTTAGATGAGTCACAGAGTAATTTAAAATAGGTCAATATTTATCCAGGGCTCAGGATAACCAACAAAACTCCCCACCATTTGCAATTAGTATTCTATTAAACCACTGGTAATGCAGCCCACATACAGACATACTTTTCTTAGAATAAATTTAATTATCTGTAATATCAGATTTTTGTTCCTAGATATGAAAATCAGAAAATACATTTAGAATTCAGCAAGACTATAAGAGCTAATCTCAAGTTAATTAATGGCTTTGGAGGAGAGGAGCCCTTCCTGTGACCCCCATAGATTCTATTAGTTTCTTCAGACACAAAATGAGAAAATTTTTCTTATAAAAATAAAAATCTGTTAATACCACAATTTGGCACTTAAAAGACATCATTTCCCACAGAATCTCGAATTCTCTCAAGAAAAATGGAATTTTATCATTTGTTTGAAGCCAAAGCAAATTACCAAGAATTACAGAAAGGACACAGAAAGTAATGTGTCTTGACTATGGTCCTCGAGAATGGCATTTCCCTACTCTCCTTCTGCCCCTCCTTCCCATCCCCTGGGTGACAGTTGCTACTTCCTCCTAAATGCCATAGCTCTGGGGCCAAAAGTAACAGCATGATTCTCTCCAGAGAGGCAGTAGAGCATTGTTAATAGAGGCATCATGACCAGCAGGGCCAGGCTTTCTGGATTTAGGCTGTCACCAGCTGGCTGTGTGACCTTGTGCAAGTTATTTATACTTTGTTCTTTCACATATGTAAGATGGAAATTATAATAGTGCTTATCTCATAGACTTATGAATGTTAAATGAATTCATCTTCATAAAAGGCTTAGAAAAGTGCCCGGCATATAACAAGTCCTATATAAACATTTGCTATTTTTTCAAATGCTATCATGCTTCTTAGGAAAGAGTCCCTGATATATTCCTTTCTATTGAGTAGGGTGATCTGTGGCCTGCCCTTTGTGTACAATGCAGAATTCTCTCCTGAAATTAATAGTGCTCTGCAGACTTGGAAAGTCCTTTGGTTTAGGCTGGACAAGACACTGTTCTACTTAAGGGGGTTTAGAGACCACAAATTCTTTCTTACACTTGAGAAATGAAGATACTTATATTTAGAAAGCTTCATTATATGGAGTTTTGCAAACACCCCATGAAGATATTTACACACTTATTTACTTAGTCATTTATTCAACAAACCATACCGATACCTATTATGTGGCAGGCACTGTTTTAGGGGTTTAATGGGAATACTATTCAGCTCTACATGGTTATATACCATATATCCTGGTAGTCTATTAATAGGTAACATACCTCAAAACTTAAGGGTATGAAACAGCGTTTATTTATTGTTATTTTATGGACCAGACAGAGCATAGAGCAGATAACCTTTTCTTTTTCTTTTGGCCCAGTGATATCTGGGGCCTCATCTGGAATGGCTGAAGAAGCCTTCATGGGTCAGATGGACCTGTGTGACTGGGGCCTTAATTCTGCATGTGTCATCTTCTGGGGCTGTAATGTCCAAGTCATTTTCTTGGTTCCAAGTCTGGCACCTGGCCTGGAATAGCTGAGAGAGCTGTAGCTTGAGATGCATTGCTCTCTCCCTGATGAATGTAAGGTAAACTTGCATGGAAATTGGTCTTTCCTACAGTGAGGGTTCCAAGTGAGAGTATTAAAAGAAGACAGGCATAACTTTCAAGGTTTCTTATGACTTGGCCTCAGAAGTCCCAGAATGTCATTTCCTTGCATTTGATTAATCAGGGCAGTATCTAGAGCAGCCCAGATTCAAGAGGAGGGAAGGAATACCTTCCATCTCTTGATGGGGAAAAAGGCACACTATGTCAAGATGAGATATATGGATGTGATGATGTTGACGACAACCCCATTAAGTTCTCCTGTTCAGATGAGACATTGTGAAGTAGCAGTCTGCTCCATGGTTCAGTGGTAATCAGCCTCATCAACCTCTTGGTGAATTCTCTCTTCAACATCTAATTGTGGTACATATGTGTAAGTTGAGATGTTGTTATCTTGTTAGTGATGGAATACTCTTTTAGAAAGGGTAGGATAGAATCATGTTTGCTTTAGAGAAGAATCATTCCATCAGTGCTGAACACACGTGTTCCAAACACTGAATCTCCCAAGTCCACCAGACTTTTGCATACCACTATGCCCTTGAACTTGTGTGTCAACTGCTTAGAATATTCTTTACTCCTGAGCTCATCATTCAAAACTCATCATTTAAAACTCAGTTCAAACTCTACATCCTGTGTAAAAGTCTCTGACTACCATTTTCATGATGTTCTCAAAGTACTTGACATCTACTACTATAATTATTACATTGTATGGGAAAATATTTCACATCTCCTCCAGTTATGAACTGCTTAAAGCAGAGATTGCTTGTTTTGCTGGTACCTTAAGTTCTAGAAGAGTGTATGGTTCAATGTTGGCTCTGGAGGGATGCTTGTGAATTGACTGAATGAAAAGCTGCCTGCTCTGTTGGGAGAACATGTTGTCTTTGTTCTCATGGTAGGACCGACTTCAAACCTTTTTAGGAAAACAGGAGAAGTGACATAGTTTTACCTTCCAACCACTTGATTTTCTTTTATCCTTTTTCTTAATCAGATTAATTTCTAAGAATATACTTGGTCTCTTTCTCTTTTTTTTTTTTTTTTTTCAGTACCAGGGATTGAACCCAGGAGCATTCAATCACTGAGTCACATCCTCAGCCTGTTTTTTATTTTTTATTTTGGACAGGGTCTTGCTTAGTTACTTAGGGCCTCATAAGCTGCTGAGGCTGGCTTTGAACTTGATATCCTCCTGTCTCAGCCTCCTGAGCTGCTAGGATTACAGGTGTATGCCACTGCGCCTGACTCTATCATTTTTTTTTTTTAATTTTAATTCATGGGGAGTTTAGAAATTGATCATCCATCTCAAAAGGCTTTGAGTGATTTTATTTCTGGATACTACTTTGGCTCTCCCTTTGAACTGCTTTGTAGTTTTTGTCTGGAACAGTTAGTCTTATGTACTTGCATCTCCCCCATAATGTTTAGGGTAATGTTTTTGCTCATAAAAATGCTCAACAACTGTGTGAAGACCTTAAGGATTTTTGTGCTATCAAGGTGATTTCCCTCACACAAATCTCAGTTTTGACACCTGGAAGTAGTTCTCTCTTACAAGTCAACACAGCATGATACACATTTTTCAACTAATTTCATAATATACATGGTGGGTTTTGTAATCTGCTGTAGAAGATGGAGTGAATAATGAAGGTGCAATGATATGGTGCCTTTGGTTGCAATACCTTTCCTTTATTTACTAATGAGAGACCCAAGACAGATTATTCAATCTTGTCTTCTTGTCTGTTAAATGGAAGCAGCATGTCTTTTAAGGTTGATATATTTAGTGATGGTAGAGACGGGAAAATACTGTATGGAAAGCACCATTGTCCTAGCACATAGATGTTGAAAAACTGGCAGTTTTTTGTTAAGTAGAGTCTTCTGCACCAGCAGGGAGTCCCATTGATGTTTAGCTAGCTCAAAGCTGAACCAAGGTAACTGGAATGCAAATTAGCTGGAGGGGACCATCACTATGAAAAATCAGATTTTAGTATTTCTATAAATGTTGGATGAAACATTTCTGTGAATGGGATGGAAAAGACCCCAATTCAAAGCCATGTAGCCAGGATGTCCCTGAGGAGAGCCCAGATATGTCAGATCATATTTGTAAAGGTCATGCAAAAAAACAAAGTGTGATGCCAGGATTCCCTGAAGTCATTACCCTTATAAAATTCCATGCCATCTCACTCGACTGTCACCTCCTCCTGCTAATCAGAATTTGAGCTCCTTCTAATCAGAATTTGAGATTTCTGAAGTCTGTATATCTTTTTTTTTTTGATACCAGGGATTGAACTCGGAGCAGTTTGACCACTGAGCCACATCCCCAGCCCTATCCAGCCCTATTTTGTATTTTATTTAGAGACAGGGTCTCACTGAGCTGCTAAGCACCTTGCCCTTGCTGAGGCTAGCTTTGAACTGGCGATCTTCCTGCCTCAGCCTCCTGAGCTGATGGGATTATAGGCATGTGCCTGGCTTGAAGTCTGTATTTCTTTAGTGAAGGCACTAATCAGAAAATTCTACCAAGGCATTTGAACTTCAAGGTAAAGGAAGGATATAACTTTAGAGAAACCATTTTATGGATGAAGAATCTGAAGCCTGCAGATTATAGCTGATAAGAGTCAGCTGGGCTTAGAGGACAAGACAGTAGGGAAGAATTTCTAAAAATGAATTATGGGAATGTAAATGTACAGGTACAACTCAGTGTATTAATATAGTTAGTGACTTGTTTGGGTACAAATGATTTTGTATCTGAGATAGAATGTTTCATATCATGTGTGAGAAGACTCAGTAATGTGATTTCCAGAATCCACTATTTTCCCAGAATTATTTCCTCACTATATCAGATGGCTAGGGTGTCTTTTAGTTGATTAAAAGATATATAAGTACTTTGTTCAACAATTAGAAGCCCTAAGAATAACTCTTAGGATAAGTGATGATTCATGTTAAAATCACACTTAACTGACTGATGTTGATTTTTTTGAGAAAATACTAGTTAGAAAGATGGATAGAAAAGATTAAATGGAACAAATAAATGGGCTTAGGGGTTATTTTGCTCAACTTTTTACTGATGGGCGGATATAAATGGCTCTAACAGCTAAGACCTGTGAAAGAGAAATAGCAGCTCTGATATTGCTTTAGTGTCTAGCCTAGAAAAACTATTCACCTATGCTTTTGTTTTGAGGATTTCATCTGGTCATTTGAGCTAGTTAGAAAGAACTTAGTGAAACTGACCTGTTGAGGGCAGAATGTCTATATAATGATGATACAATTGGGGCTGGGGTTGTGGCTCGCCTAGCACGTGGAAGGTGCTGGGTTTGATCCTCAGCACCATATAAAAAAAAAGATAAAGTGGAGGTATTATGTCCAACTACAACTAAAAAAATATGATGGTACAATCTGGTTTTTTTTTTTTTTTTTTTGCAAATTTCATTACTGCTACCCACAAAGTGATCATTGCGGATTTTTTTTTTTTAATCTTTGTTCTTTTTGATTTTTTTCTCCACTCTAAAATACTGAGATAGCTATGGTAAAATAGAAGGCAAAGCTATATATAACAAAGGAAACAGGAGGTAGATGCTGGATGGGGTGGGGTGGAGGATGGTAGGAGAGATGCTCAGTATCTACTGTAGGAAAAACTTTGGGTTCTGTATTTGCACAGGGCATTTAATAACACAGATTGACCTAAACAAATCCCGACTAGACTGTAAACCCCTGGATACAAAGGCTTCACCTTATTACTTGGCTATCCTCTTCTCCCCTTCACTTAGGACCAAACAAGTTTCAAAGGCCAAAGGCTTTTCTGCTACTTTTATACTGACCCCCGCTTAATCTACTCTTTTCCCCATAGTATATCACCTCTAAAATATTATACAGTATGGTTATTCATCATCTATATAACCTCACTAAAATATAAGCTTCAGAAGGGCAGGAAGTTTTGTCTTTTTGTTTACTGGTGTGCTATTGCCAGTGCTTATACTGGAGCTTAGACCATAATAGTTGTTTAAAAATATGAGTGGCAGAATATGTAATGCTGGATGAAATAATGTAATGAAAATATGAAGGCAGCAATATCAAATACATTGGCAATCTATTAGATGTTCCGGCATTCCTCGTTTGGTGGAATGTAAGAGCTATGCCACCCCATGTAGAGGTTGCTAGCCATCTGTGGCTATTTAAATTTAATTATGATTAAATAGAATTAAAATTTGATTGCTTAGTTGCACTAGCCCCAATTCAAGTGCTCAGGACCTGCCTGGGAGGTCACCACAGATATCTAAGTTTCCATGATGATGGAATCTATTGGACAGCAATGCTCTTAAGGCTGACCGGGCTGCCAGACTCTCCACCTGGGCTAGGTCTAGCTGGATGTTTAGGTATCAGATCCTGAAGAGTGCTGGCTCTGTCTATGCAATTTCTCTTCTTTACTTTGCTTTTTGGTTATGAATGTGCCCAAGAGTAGAAAATGAAATGTTGCCAAAGAACACAGGGACTGTAACATAGTCAGGTAGGTTTTCTGCCAAAATGGTAAGTGGAGCACATCCTCTGTGCTCATTCCAAGTAAAATCCCATTAGGAATACTGCCCATAGCCAGGCAAGAGGGACAGTCAAAATATTTATTGTTTTGGGCTCTGCATGAAAGACAGAATCAGAGCTGGCTTGAGATGTGTGGAACCCTCAGGCAGGCGAAATATGGGTGCTCCTTCAATGGATGGGTTTTAAGTATTGGCTCAAGATTTATTCAGAGACGATAACTAGTATATGGGAGAAGATGGAAGCTGGATGCAGCCTCCTTTGTTGTCTGAAATAGCTCAACTCCAGGGCAAGCAAAATAAACCTCCTTGTCTCATCTTCTCAGGAAGCAATATGCTGTAGGTGCTGAGAGCACAGTTCCGGCCCCAATTTGCCTGGGCAGGCCACTCACTAGCTGCGAAATGATTGGCCAATGACAGAACTTTTCTGTTCTCAATTTCTTCATTTATAAAATGGGGATAATAATCATAACTGTTTTGTAGAATTTAACAGGTAACATGTTTAGATAGGGCTCTTGCATGTAGAAGCTTTAAAAACATTAATTCCAATGCCTTAAGCATCCTGTTGGAGAGAGGGTCAGGTGTGGGGAGAGAAAACTTTATCTTTCACAAAGTAATTTGTCAAATTATTTCTTCTAATCCCATATGCTACTTTAAGATGTTAGGGCAAATAGTTTTCTCTCTCTTTTTAAAAATTTTTTTATTTGTTTTTATGTGATGCTGAAGATTGAACCCAGTGCCTCACATGTGTGAGGCAAGCACTCTTTCACTGAACCACAACCCCAGCCCCAGTTTTCTCTTTTTGTTCCATGTTATGTGATTTATTTCTAGTTATTTTTTAAAAAATTATTATTTCCTATACATTATCCATAAGAAATTGGTGAATTGAACTTTTGTCCTTTGCTCAAGAGCCAAACAGTATTTTGTAGTACAGAGTGTCTTGTCCTTCATCTCGTTTATGTCATGTGTGTGTGGAAAGTGTCATATCAAATAATTTAGACATTGATGTGCTTCACAGTATTGATTTTAAAAAACAACTTTTCTTTATTTTCTGAGTATCTTTAAGTTAGCTAGGGTTCTTATTTTTCCTGTTGGTTTCAAAATTCAATGAACTACTTGATTGCCTGGCAGTCTTATATACAGGGAGGGTATCTCTAAGATTTTGGCTTTCTTCCAGTGTAAGGTTAGACATTTGTGGTATGTTGATTGTACATTCCTTTCTTTGCCTCAGTTGGCTTTGTTAATCACAGTACTCTTTTCTATCAGCCCAACCATGGTCTCAGGATCATTCTCAACACATTCTAGGAAGCCACCACCAACAGAGGTGAGCTTCCACTATTTGTCATTTCTGCACCAGAGATGATGATAAAATTTCAAATACATTATCATCAAACAGCAAAAACTAAGGATATCCTAGACCTAAGGAACTCCAGATTTGAGTCTGTCTCCATGAGGATGAAACATGGATTCTATAAAACATATTCTTGATTAATAATAGTAATCATCAGATTTCAAGCATATATGAAACTGTTTACTCCCAACCTTTGGGAGTTTCTATTCTGGATGGACATATGCTTTGCTATGAATATCCCCAGAATAAATAATAATGTATTGACTCTGGAATAGCTGTACAGTAACCAGGATAATAAAGATCTTATTGAAACCAAAAGGAGACTTTTGTAAACAACAGCAATATGGATTTGAGTTATCTCTGGAATTCTACTTTAATGTATTTTTAGTCTTTCTCTGGCTGAAGAAAGCAGGTGGCCAATGATGTATATACTTTTCATAAATCCCATGGTCCATGATCAGCATCTGAGACTTGCATGGGGAATTAGAGGAAACTCCATAAAGAACATCCCAAACATTATAATTAATGGTACTACTGGGGGTGATGTTAATCTACTACATTTCTAGCAGCAGCAGGTTCTAATGTCAGCCACCTTGATTCAGAATTCATGTCCTCTAGAGGAGAGGGAATAAATTATAGGGATTTTTTTTGAGCCTTATTCATATGTTTTAAACATACCTATGGATTTTAATACCTTTCCAAAATTATTTCATGAGGGAGAGGATATGTTTTTGTAGAACTGCAGAGAAAAATTTACTAGAAATTAAGTGGGTAAATAAATGTATTTGTCCATCTCATGCATGACAAGACAGATCTGTAAAAGCAGGGTGTACTTGAGAGCAGTGTAGAGGAGCATGAGGTTGGGTTGCAGGGTGAACAGAAGGCTCATTGAGTGTCCAATGACTTTAGAGAGAGGTTGGGGCTAGAATGTACAGAGTCTTGAGTCCACCCAAAGGCAGGGGAAGTTGACCTGGATATTAGTGCTGTCTTAGAGCTGGGAGCCAGGAAGCCTTAGGAAAATGGCTCTGGCAGTCCAGTCCCAGGACCAACAGTATCATCCTCTTCTGGGACTCCTTTGACATGCAGATTATCTGACCTCAACCAGATTTATTGAATTAGAAAATGTCTGGTTGGAGCCCAGCAATTTGTGCTGTTGTCTTTCCTCTTATTTTTAAAATTTATTTTTTATTGACAAAATGATCTATTGTGGTATACAACATTTGATAGTAGACATATTGTAGAATGGCTCCATCAAGCCAATTAATGTTTGCATTCATTCCTATACTTTTTCTGGTAAGAACAGTTAAAATATAATCTTAGCAATTTTAAAGCATATAACATGTTGTTCTTAACTATAGTTGCAATGATATATGATAGCTCCCTGAACTCATGCCTCCTGTTGGGCAATTTGTTTTAGGAAGCTATCTGATTTGGATGATTAGGAGAGCCATAGATCTAGGCCTTCAACCTTAGTTTCAACAGAGTAAATCCCCAGTGTGATCAGGTAAATTTTGACTACCTGAGGTTTCAATTAAGAAAAAGTTCAGAGCCTTTAAATAGAAAAATCAGGCCCATAGGAGGTTGGGACTCTAATGGTTGTTCCTGACAACTGTTGAGTCAAAGGAAAGTGGGTTGGGATGGTTCCAGGGCTGAACTTCTAAAGCGGGTTGTAGTGATTGTGCCTCTTCTACAGCGAAGAGAATCATTGTTCACAATCAACTAGCACCATTTCACTTTGAAATACTTTGGCTTTTCTTATCATTTTTTTTCCTTTCTAATTGGTTGGATGGATATTTTGAACTAGTCAGGAAATAATTTAGAAAAATGGGAGTGAACGAAATGGTCTTAAGAAATACATGTAAATAAAAATAAATTAAGTCTGTCATTCCTATCCAAATGAGTGTTTTTATGGTATAGCTTGCTCTTCAGGGAAGAATTTCCAAGTCTGACAGATGTTTGGAACCAGGCACAGCTGTGGTAAAGAACTAAATGAGGCGATTCATGGTAAATACACTTTTCAAGTCAATTGGGTTCCAGAGACCAAATGCAGCAGAGGGTACAATGTGCCTGGGGCACCAGTACAGTGACTTGTGAGGAGAATGCAATTAAGGCGTAGAAATGGAAGAAGCTATTTTTGAAAACATCAGAGAAATGTAAAAAAAAAAAAAAAAAAACTAATTTTTATAAATTGTAATGTAACTTCTGAAAATGTGGTCCACGGATTACTCTCATCGGAATCGCCTGGGGTTTAGTTTCAAATAGTTTCTCGGACCCCACCCCCGGTCCATCAGAATCATACAGGGGAATCAGGGGAATCTATATGCTCTAAAGCTTTCCAGGTGACTGTTAGGTATGCTGAAGTTCCATAATCACATGCTTGTTGTGAATGTTTTCTGTAAAACAAGTGGTCGAGTGTTAGCTAAGCAAATCTTTGGGGAATGTAATAGATACCTTTGAAATCTTCACCTGGCATTGATGGGTTTTCTGAAAATTGTAGACAATGGTTCTTTAAAAGGAATTTCTCTATAATAACGGATTGCCCAGATATGATTATTTTGATGTTTACTCTTCATGTTCAAAGACATAGTTTCCCAGTGAGTTGAGAGTGGAGCAATTCTAATGCAAATTAAATCAATATAGGGATCTGTTTTGTTCATTCAGATCAATAACACTTTTCTCCTCCATGACATTTTATTCCCTAAACTAGATAATTGTTTTTTAAAGTCCATGCTTCATTCATAGACTTAATTCATAGAGGGATTGAATAGCAAACTGTAATGAAATAAATGTAGAGTTTGGATACAATGACATAGGTAGCTTTATGTCTGTATCTTTACATGGCTATATTTCCATATCTTTATGAGGCAAAAGTTGCAGTAATCCTCTGTGGAACTTCCTGACTTCTCAGAAATTATAACATTTAATTAAAAATTATTATTATATTAATTTAAATGGAATTGTACACACATCCCTTGAGGAAAGTTCTGCTTCATTTCCTAGTACCCATGTTACTTAAAATAAACATTCAAAAATACCTAGTGATTGATAGAACTGGCTTTTCAAAATCAATCTTCCTATGTGTTTTCAGTTCAATTTTAAACATATAGGTATGTATAAAACTATAGTATAGGCATTTATATATAATAATTATGATTCAACAGGATTATTATATGACTATGTTAATTATACATTATTAAATGAATTTCTTGGATTAAACTCATTACATTGAACTTAAATATGTAAATTCAATGTAATGATATATATAGATAGACAGACACACAAACACATAAAATACCACCACACCAGCTCAAATAATTTTTCTTTACCAACTTTTTGCAATCCTATTCAGAGTGAATCACTTTTAAAGTTATGCAAGAGAGGACCAAATATTAGTTTTTCTTTTCTGTCATCTAGTCTGACCCTCAGATTAGATCCAGATTTTAATGGAAAGGAGAAGAGGAGAAATCAATTATATTGCCATCTTTGAGGACAATTAGCACATTTGAAAGGGTTCTTGTGTGTGTAGGGGGGCCCTACATGGGCATTTTTCCTGGTGCTCTTCTTATATTGTGTGCCATTATCAGAGAATGCATGACCCTCTCATGCATTCATGTCTGTGTGTTTTAGTATCCATTGTAACATCCCTTACAGCTAGGTCCAGTTCTTGTTTATCTTCCTGTAGTTCCATGTACATAGTAGGCACCCCATGAATGTTAGGTTGGAAAACAAATTTACAAAAATAATGCTTTTTAATGAATAAAGCTGCTAATGTTTTTGTTTTGTCTGTACAAGATATTACCAAGATTCCTTACTTTCATTCTAAGAAAGTTTCAAAAAAAATCAAGTTTTGACATTTTTTATAGGAAATGCTAGAAAAGAGGCAAATGGACATTTGAAATCAAGATGCTTGATATCCATTTCCTTCTTTTTCACTTGACATTTCAATTATGTTTAAATCATGCTGGAACACAGACCACCAAGATCAATTACTTTCTGCAGGTAGTACAGGGACAAATGACAGGGCTTTGCCATCCTTCAGCTTAAGCTGGAAATTTCTGGAGCAGCAGGAGAAAACATTTATGATCATTGCATAGAATGATAGACCCCAGGGATTAGAGACTTCATCAGGGTTACTAAAATCCCTAGTTTTCTGGTGATTTTCTCCCATCTTTGGTCATTTTGATGTGTAGTCTAAGAGAAACTTTCCCCAAATCTCTGCAAATAATTTGTGGTTATATAATTGGAAGTCATGCAACATAGTTTTCCTTTTTCATCTCTAGTGATGTTCCATTTATGCTTTTGCCTCAGCTCATCAAAAAATGTAAGGGCTCTTATCAAGCTCCCTTTAAATAGGAAAGCCTAATTTGTATTTGAATATATTATATATTCTTTTGCCATGAGGAAGCCATTGCTCATTTATTCTTCATAGAATCTAAAACAAATTCCACTGGAACATAAGAATGTGAACAGTCTCTTGTTTGCCTTGCTGATAATTTCCCCAAAATTATAAACCGACTACTAAAATTCTTGAAGGCTTTCTGCTACCAGCTGGTTCTCCTTCTTATCCTAGGATGTCTAAAAATGGTAAATCCAGATGTCTGTTTTGGGGACAAAGATGCTAAAATAAACATACATTGGTGATAAAATTTTGATGAACAAGGAGCATCATCTCAGAACATATATGCATTCAGGTGTCTTTTTCAAACTAATATTTTTTTCATTTCAAAAATACTTTCTCCCTGAATGATACATGAAGGACTGACCCACACTTAGCAGTCTGAGACTGGAGGCTGACAATGATCAGGCAAAGGAGTCTCTGATTTCAACATCAGGAGACAGCAGCCTGAAAAGTGTTCTCAACTTTGGGTAATGAATGCTATTTGTCTTACCCAATCAAACACAACCCAAAGTGGGATCTTGGTGTTTAACATCTTATGCAATTCTAACACTAATTGGGTAGCATAGATCTTTTTGCATTTATAGCATTTAGTCATTTGTGATTAAGAAATACAATTTGATAATATTTCTGAAGCAATTAAATCAGTTAGGGAAAGAGATTACTGATTCATTCTAAACCATGACAGATGAGAAACAGGTTTTCTTTCAGGTAGTATATGTTGCAGAGAAATGGAGAAAAATACAAAAATAAGAATTTAATTGCAGTTGTCTCTTGGTTTATCCAAACTCATTTGCATTGTGATAGATAAGATCTGTCTTTTTCTACCTCAGGTAATCTCTACAAAAGCTAATCAGATTTGCCAATTATATTTTGCTTCCAAATTGATTCTCTTTTCAAATTCATGTTCTTGGAAAGGAATTTAAAGAAAACAGAAGGATCACAAAAGTTAAAACATAAGGTGTGAAAATTTTACTCCAAGATTTTAAATGAAAAAGTATATAGCTGAATATACACATTTACACTCCTTTGACCTGTCTTGTTTAAAAACCTATAAATTAACAATTTTAAAATCTTAATTATATCACCAAAGTAACTGAAAAGATACTGATTCAATCCTGAAATAGTTTTCATAAATAGGATGTGTATGTTTCCTATATCTAATTTTATATGTACAATGACACATTTGTTTATATGAACAGTTATATTTTTATATTTATAGTGAAATATGTCCAAATATGTTGGACTTTGTCAGAAATCAAAGAAATCCTTCCTGGTGTATATAGTCTAGGTGAACCAGGTCTTCTTTTCAGCAAAAAAGAAAGCACACTACTGCAAAATAATGTTCTTTGGAAATGATTTTTAAAATTGGCTGCACATATGTGGCTAGACAATTTCCTTTCAAGCTAAATAAACATGATTAATTCTGGCAGTTATTCAGATGGCAAAGGAACATTCTGACTTAATTTATCATGATAAATTTATCACTGCTTTCCTGGAGAAGGAATACATTTTTATCATAACACACTTTCTCTCTCTCTCTTTCTCTCTTTTTCTCTCTCTCTCTCATATCTATATATAGAGAATCTGTATATAGAATATGTGACTAGACAGACATGTGCACACACACAGCTTCAGGCTTCTACTTTCTTAAGCATTGTAAATATTAAGGTTTGGATTTAAAGTTTCAAAATATAAAAATATAAAATTATATTTCTTATCTCTGTACTAGTTTATGTACATACTTCATATTCTTTGATAATTAGCCATAGCCATGTTCATATGTTTATGCAGATTCCATATTGTGGGATTGTGGTTTCACATATTTCAACCATAAAATAATTAGAGGTAGGACTGCCAAGTTAAAAGGGCATGGTGTTATGAGTATTGATTTTGGGAATGGGGAAGATGGCCTCTATGGGGAAGGGATCCCCATGACATAGGGATCTTCAATTTGGACACTGGTTGCAACCAGGAATACATTGGTTTTCTCTTTATTGGGATAGAGAGAAAAATAAAAAATTATAATTCAAAGAGGAAGCTGGGCATACCTTTAGTGCTTTTAAATATTTAAAACACAACTTCATTGAAATACTTTATGAGAAATACTGAAGCACATATGTCAAAACACATTTCAGTGACTTTCTATAATATCCTAGAAAGAATCCTAGTCTAGGATTAAGGTATGTTGTGGTCTTAGAAAACCATTTAACTTCTCTGAATATCTGTCTACTATGTTAAACTATCTAGTATACCTCCCAACCATTAAGATGTATCAAATTTCTCCCATATTAAAACAGGAACAGGAAGGGCAAATTTATGGGAGACTTGAACATTTTCAAGACATACAACCCAAGATAACAATAAATAATAGACGCTAAGTTCCAGCTTTCATTATGTATAGACCTAGGAAGCCTGAAATGTGGAGGTAAACGGCTTATTTTTTCTTTAACATTTTAAAAGGAAACTTGCATTCTGAATGCAAATATGTGTCTACTTTGTAGGAATACAATAAAATAATCTGCAAACATTAGGAAGCACAAAATAAGCCAAAGCTAAAAACTATAAAATTCTTGTTTATTTCTGGAAAAAGACATATTGTTAATTTTAAAATGTGAGGAATATGGATAATTTTTTAATTAAAAAAAGGCAGAGGTTTTCTTGGTATCAACTCTTTAGGCCTAAAACCGTTGTCCCGCTAGAAGCCCCATGCCTTTCATTATTCCTTAATTCAGATATTTAGGTTCCTGAACTAATGAGGTAAATCTGCTCTATGGCTCACCTGGAGGGCTGATCAGCTGGCAAAGACAGAGTTAGGATGGAAAGAGGAGGGGTGGTGTTGAGCTAGAAGGTGAAGTCTCTTTACTTTAAGGAAGGCTCGATAGGAGAGGTAGAGGAGGGAGTGTCCTGTGCAGTAGGTCAGCTCATCTGTCATTTTTTGGTAACTATATGCTCACCCATTTATTAGATTGACAATAACTTCTTAAGGGTGGCAATTTTGTTATTTTCATTTTTTATCTCAGCGCATGACATAGTGCAGGGCACTTGCTGGACATTTATAAAAAGCATGAATAAAAGATCCCCAGCTCCTAATTTTGTGTGGTCATGAAAACTGATTGGATTAAGTTCTTTAAAAACGAATGACTTTCTTGTGTTTTCTTCGTTAAACTCCTGAATACTTTGACATGCGTTACTTTGATCTGTATATCTGCAAGAATGCTTGAACCCCAATAGTCATTGAGTAGGAACTCAGATTGGAGGAGGCCTGTGAAGGAGTCCTTCAGGGTTGAGGGCTTTGGACTGGTGAAAGCAGCATTAGACAGCAGATGAACCAAGGTAAGTACATGGGGAGGTGACTCAAGAGGATTTCACAAAAAGACCAGAGAAGCTACCATTACAGAGACTTTTTTTTTTCCCCCTAACTTTCCAAGCCAGGCTAGAGGGACCTAAGAGCACTATCCATCAAATGTTTTTTAACTGTATTTATTGTAGTATTGGGGATTGAATCCAGGTGCTCTCTACCACTGAGCTATCCTTTATTATGAGACAGGATCTTGCTAAATTGCCCAGGCTGGCCTTGAACTTATGATCCTCCTGTCTCAGTCTCCGGAGTAGCTGTAATTACAGGTGTGTGCTACCATACTGGGCTTCACCAAATGTTTTGTACAGCAGCTTGGTAATGCTGGAGTTTTGAAGGCAAGCCTGGAAGCTGCACATCTCAGGTGTACTTTGTTACTAACCTGCACTGTTTGGTCCAGATTAGCTGTGCTTCATTTATTGTAACCCCATTCTTGCTTTTCCTTATTTGGAGGAGAAATGAAAGAAAGAGAAAAGATGACCACATCTACAATCTCCTTTCTTCCCCTCACTCTCTTATCAGTGTAGTCTGGTACAGAATCCGTGGAATTTGTCATTTCATGGGACATTTAGGGTCTGTTCCTCTGATTTTCCCCCCCACTCTCCCTCCATATGCATCACTTAGACAATTTGTGCATAGCTGATTCTGATGTGAGGTGTTGGTTGAGCTACTGGAACACTCATCTCACACCCTCTTTTCCAAGCATCAAACACAAGCTTTGCCCTTGGGTCTACATGGGCTGCAGGGGTTACCTACCCGCCTTCTTCTGAATATTTATGCCCAAATGCCAGGATGTCAGATGCCCGTCCACTGCCATCACAGACCACCACAGGCACAGGAGGCGTGTCTCGGAGGTACTCCAAAACGATGGAGATCACATTGGGGCCTCCTTCCACGATGAGTGCCACCACCGGAACCCCTTGTCCGATTCCTGCATTAAAAAAGGAAAAGAAAAGGGAAAAAAGAGAAAAGAACACAAAGCCAGCAAACCAAAGAAACAAAAAGAGAAACAAAAAGCAAAAACTAAAATTACTGAGCACAGGGGAGGTGACAACATATGAAGGGATAAAATATTGAATGAAAATTTACAGAAAACTCATTAGCAGAATCCCACCCCCAGGGCATCCATCTGACTTTGCCCTCTCCCCACAGCTGTCCGGATGCACAAGTCAGCTAAGGCACCAATTACCCTACTTTGCATCGGGGAGCCTACGGTGAGGGGAGAGAAAGGAACAGGTTAACAGAAAAAGCACTGGGCCAGCAGCCAAAAGATTCGAAGCTAAATGTAATCCTAAGCAAGTCTCTTATCTATCCAGTAGTTCCATTTCCTATATAAAAAAATGGCAAGTTAAAAATTGCCACCCTCCTGAAGTTATGAGAGCGATAAGAAAATGTTAAATAGTTCTCTTTATTAAAGACTTTGAATATCTGCAGAATGGTTGTTGAATCAACTGCTGGCTAAATTGCAGGTCTAGCATCCTGACCACAGGCGATCAGCTTGATTACTGGTGCTCAGCAGCACGGTGGTCCTAACTGATTCCCCAGGAGACACAGCACCTGCCACCGTCAAATTCTTCTCTACTGAGCAAGGCGCCAGGCACGTGATCAGTACACATTTGGTGAATTGAGTTGAATTAAGGGGTTTCACAGATCTTTCTGAAAATCTCTAAGCTATTTATTCCAAGCCATGGCACATTGCTATTTTTAGGTAAAAATATTCTTGTATCAGTGCTGCATGTGTAGTTCAAGCTAACGTATTAAATGGAAGCATTAAAAATGAATGTCTGATGGGACTAGGGTTGTGGCTCAGTGGTTGAGCACTTGCCTAGCATGTGTAAGGCACTGGGTTCGGTTCTCAGCACCACATATAAGTATATGAATAAAATAAAGGCCCAACAAGGTCTAAAAAAATTAAAAAATGAATGTCTGACATACATGTATGATATGTCAGACTACACTCTACTGCCATGTATATCTAAAAAGAAGAAATTTTAAAAATGAGGCACAATGAGACATTAAATTCATTTTCAAGTGACATTTCAAGTATCATCAGCGTTCACTGATAATTCCCTTTTGTTCAGTTTGGATTTATACTGTGTTTTCTCTCCCTATGTCCTCAGAATAATTAGGAAGTTGAGAAGTAACAGAAAAATTAGAAGGTCATCTTAAAAGTTCTCTTAAAAAGATAAAATTGAAATCTTGCCACTTCTGTAAATATGAACTTAAAAAAACATCAAACCTTTGGTCACCTGGTTCTCCCTTAGTCCCTTTTGCTGTGGTTTTATCTTATATCAAAAAAACTGCTTCCCAGTGGCAAATAATAGTTTGGGATTCTGTTTCCTGCTCTAGAGATCTTATTTGACTTATGTGACCTGTTTTACTTTTAACATCTGAGTACTTCAGTCTTGCAGGGCTTTATCTACTCTAAGTTAGAAAATATTTTTTTTTATTTGAGTTTCATTTTAAGGGAATTTTCCAAATGCCAGATACACCAAAATGGGTGCTGTTCAAATCTACATTTTAAAAATATAAATAAAAGGATGACTGTTGATTAAGCCAAGATTTCTTTTTGTTCTCCAGAAGGAACCTGGGGAGAGAAGTGACCTAGGGTCCTGTTAGTCTTCTTGGATGGTGAGGTTTTGAGAATTATTCCTTCCAATCCAAGTCAGGGAGTGAAAGGTCTTGCTGCTCTGTCTTGACCCAGGATCCCTTAATGTCTTGGACACTAGGTTTCTCTCAAGATCTGGGTATGTATGAAGGGGATACTTTTGCATTGCTGCTGACCATGACCACTAAGTAAATGGAAGTTGCTCTGAAGATGAAAAGCTAAGTTGAAATGTTAGTAGAGCACACCTCTTCTAGGAGAGAACTTGGTGTCCTAAAAAATATCCACCCATATAGGGATTTGTATTTCTTTTCATATACTTTGGAAAACAATACATCTTTTCCAATATGAAATTCTGATATGAGGTATTTCTCAAAATACTATATATACTACTTTATTTCTCCCTTTGCTTTGCTTTAACACAGGCTCCTATGCCTTTTATCAAGGAACAATATGCCATTTTCCTGTTTGATATAAAACCGATATATCTACATTCATTTTAGGATCTCCTCCAAAAAATTTGCCCAATTCTGACTCTTGAGCATGAATTTAGTGGGACTTTAACTCTCAGACCAAGTATTATCCACTCTGTATTCTCAAGGAGAAAGAAGTCCTAGAATGAACTTTCTAAAATGTTCCAGTTAGGGTCTACAGGACAGCAAGCAAGATGGCTGGAAAAGTCCTCTCTTTGAGAGGGTTCATCCATGCAAAATATCGACTTTTTTTTTTTTTTTTTTTAAGGCTAATTTGTATGACAGTAATAAACTGCCAATTTATCTCCTGCCAATATATTTGTCAATGTTGGAAAATGTTATAACCTCTAGAAACATAGAAGCATTTTCAGGTTAGGATTTTCTGTATTGGAATGAGACTGATTATAAAATAGAACAATTAAAGCAAGTATATTAATACAAAGCTCAAAATTAAATAGTAAAAATTGGAGCATAGTATCCCTTTTCTCATAAATTATATATCTATAACTCCAAATTCTTTCCTATTTCCTTCAGTGATAAAACATTGAAAAATTTATTCGATAGACAATAAAAGCTATGATAGCCTAAAATAAAAGCATTTTTAAATTTCTTAGTTAGGAGAGGTAGAGAATCAGATTAGGTCTAAAAATAGCACGCTTGTTATAAATTAAACTTGCTAATGCATGGTAACACTTTTCTGTCACATCTCTCTTACTCAGCCTTTGTTTCCAGGGAAAATAAAGTGATACCTAGTGTTTAGCAATGACCTAAAGCAATGGTTCTTAACCTAATTTGTGGAGGCAAGGATCTTGGCACTCTTCTGTGAATCTAGGAGAGCTAGCAACACTTTCTTTAGAAAAGGGAACATATGGATGGATACAAAAATGCCTCCATGCAATTTCAGGGGGTTCACGGATCCTTGAAGCCTATATGAATATCTTGATAAATGGACCTCAAAATCCCCACTCTAAATTATAATATTTTGATGCATCTGTAAAAACTATCAATTTGTTTTTTGTACAGCTCATGGAGTCAAGTTCTAGGATGGGTTTTTAAAGAAAATTCTATGTCCGGGGGAACTATGTCAGGTCACTGCTACCAGTTATATTGATAGTGCTTTACCTGGAAGGTTTAGCCAGTCAGGATGTATCTCCTCCCTCCCTCTTTTCCTTGTTTTTCTTTGATTTTTCTGTTCAAACTGTCTTTGCTAAATTATATTTTGGACATAGGATATTCTAAAAATCTCTAGGAAAAATTCACAAATTTATAAGTTAGAATCTGTGGGATGTGAATTTTTAGTAAGCAAAGAGCTTTGTAAAATACCAAGAACAATATATTTTTATTAGCACAAAGAAAACATTTTGAGAATCCCCTGCATATGTAGCAGGACTAATATAGCTCACTGCCATTTTCTTTATGCTGTTAAAAAAATTAATATAATTTCCTTTTGACAAGATCCTCACAAATTCTGTCTTGCTCAGCTAAACTTATAGACGAATTCAACTCCCACATCTGAAAAAATGTGATTTAGATTGACATTTTAAGAAATATGTATTATTCAGGAAAAAAGTTGATCCCTAAGGGAGTGTGTGTGTGTGTGTGTGTGTGTGTAAATTCTTGTTTATTTTTTGGGGGGAGTTGATTTGGGGGAAAAGTAGATTAGTTCCTTACTTGATTGCAGTCATTTTTCATCTTCTTCTATAACCAAAGTCTTGCAGAAGTTCTTAGAAATTCTATTAGAATTTAATTTTAGAACAATCTTTAAGTTGCTTTAAGCAAAAAGAGGCAAGAGGCTTGCCATGCTCTTCAGCTTTTACAATTTTGGAACTAGAAACATCATAGCACACAAAAACGTGAGTTTGGATAATGGATTCAGCAGCTGCATTCTACAGGATTCCGGGTTGACCAAAGGCTTTCTAATTACACATGGAGCCCTAGTTCTTTGTGTAAGATAACCTCTTAGACTTTGGTCACACTTCATTCTGACTGCTATGCAATTCATCCAGCATTCCCAATAAAGTGAAAAGTTTCTGTGTTGGATTAAACAAAGACTGGGCTGGGCATTGTGAGGGAGATAGGTGGCAGGAGCAGAAGAATGTCTTACCATTCCAAACAGCTTTGTTTTTTAAAGCATTTCTCTCTCTTCTGACATGAAATCATATCTATGATCAGTTCAGGCATTTGTGAAAACATTGGGTATGTTGCAGTAAAATGCCTCAATAGCTGAGAATTTTATTCAAACCAGTGCTTTGGTTTTATGTGAAGATCACCATATATGATCTAAAGTGCTTATAGGGATCATTTATCTGTGGTTGGAAAATGGTTCCTATTTTACAGGAGATGCAGCATAGGAAATTATTTTTAAGTCTTAATGCCCACAGGCCACAGATCATGATTATTATAGTACAGGTCATTCAGAAAGGGTGGTTCCCACTTTGTGTGAGATGACCTCCTGAAGACCTTGCCTAATTCAGGACTGTGTCGATGGTAGAAAGCTATTTCTATTTACCAGCTAAAGTCTTGTAGCAATAATAGGAACTCAGTTAATTATTGGTGCTGCCATCTCTGGGATTATGTGATTCTTAGTTTTTAAAAAGTTTGTGTGAAAAATTCATGTTTCAAAACAATAGGTATTGTGAAACTTAGTCAATGTTTTACTTTATACAGCTTTGCTTACGTGATTATAATTTTCATAACATTAAAAATCATTGAACAAGTGCTCTTCATCTAACCTCTTCCTCAAAAAGCACTGTCTTTGATTCAATGGTTGAGTCTACCAACAGAAACATGGTCACCAACTTCTATATTTAGTTTATATAATGGGGCCAAAACAACTAAGTAAACCCCTAAGATACTAATTTTTAGGCAGACTTAGTGGACGTCAGCAATTACTGTACAGATGAATGGGAAGAGAAAATGATATGAAGCTGGTAATTGGTTGTATTTAAGAATGACAACATAAAAATTTTTTTCTTTCTCTTTAAAGCGTTTCTTATAATTAGGAAGACTCCAGTTTGTAAATACATGAATATTCAGGTACAATTGTGGAAATATTATACAGAGAGAATATTTTATTGTGCTATGTTTGTAGAAGGAAACATTAGAAATCTCTGAACTACTTAGCAAGTAAGCCCTAGAAAATAAATGAGTCACATAAGAAAAAATACATCTTATTTTAAGCAGAATATTTTCTAGGTCTTCTACAGAAGCAGATATTTTGCATAGTGCCTTTATTTTTTGGAGGTAGGATACATTATTTATTCAAGAAAGAATAATGAAATGTGTCTGACCTTACTTAGAAATGGGTAATAAAGCAAAATATTTTTTAGGGAATTTTGGTGATGTGCCCAATTGTTGACTGCCAGACCCAATGCACCAATCCTTTGTGCTGCTATAACAATTTTTCATTAGTTCTTTTTAGTTATACATGACAGTAGAGTCCATTTTGATATAATTATACAAGCATAGAATATATCTTATTCTTTTATTTGTTCTTTTTAGATATATATGACAATAGAGTGTATTTTGACATATTATACATACATGGAATATAAATTATTCTAATTAGGACCCCAGTCTTGTGGTTGTACATGATATGGAGATTCATTGGTGGTGTATTCATATATGTACATAATAAAGTTATCATTCTGTGCCTAAATTAATGCTGAAGAAGGCATTTAGAAATATAAAGAACTTCATGAACAATTAACCAGTCAAAATAAAACCACATGTAACAAGATGCTTCACTTTAGGACTAAGCAGAGGTAAAATAATGTGAATTTTTTCTGTATCTTTTCCTGTCATTACCTGTCTATGGCAACTCTTATTGGTATTTAACTTAAAAGAGTTCCTGAATATGCAGTCATCCCATATTTGAAGCTAATATCAATCTACCACAACAAACATGCCTGTATATTTTATTTTGGTATGTGACTTCTCAGAAAATGTGGCAAGAGATACGAGGTTATCAAAATACTGAAGATACAGGGTTTGGATTAATTGAAATACCTCCCTCAGACTGGGGAAAAAAAAAAAGAAAACTAATGGTTCATGGCATTCCTCATCCTTCAGGCTTAAATGTGAAATCTATTGAATTAATATGGAAAATTCTCTGTCTTCAATACTGCTGAACAGTATTACACAACACTTAGAATCTGGAACTTAATATTCCAACCCAAGAATTGTACAGAATGTACAATGCAATTTGTATATTACCAGTGCCCTAGATATTTTCATAGGAATCCTGTGCTAGCCACTATCAGCTGGTTTCCATTTAGGCCTTGTCTTTTTGCTTTGCTTTTCTGTCCAGCAACCAGAGGCCAAAGGACAGAACCAGGGAATTGGATGAGTGGGTTGACTGAGAAATCTTGAAAGCTCTTGAAGACGTCTTTGTGGAGGATGTGCTGGAAATACTCATACTGCCCCTTTACCCACACTCCTCTCTGAGAACTGACCTGCACCTAGCCCTGAAGGGCAGCCTTACTTGTCTTTTTCCAAACCTTTATTGGATTAGAGATAGTCATCAGATAGGCATTTGCCTTCCCACAAGTGGTGTGAAGATCTGAGCCCAAAGTGAACAGGTGGGAGGTGGACTGCAAGGGTCCTCCATTTTGGGGAGTGAAGCCTCCATTAGTAATGGCTCTGAAGACACCAGGTGAGGGTGAATCAAGGCACAGAAAGCCCCACATGAAGGAAGAAAACAGGAGCAAAGGGAATCATGGAGGAGAGAGATCACATGATCCAAGTGAGTGAGGAAAGCAGGGTATGTGTGAGAGAAGAGAGGCATGAAGGAGATACACAGATCCAGAGAAGAAGGGTGGGGAGAGAGATGCAGACAATGGAAGAGGACCATGGATGGCCAACTCTTCCTATAGACATATATCCCTTTATATACTTTTGAGTGAATTTGTGTTTATTTGCTACCAAATATTCTCCAACCCCAGCTTCACCTCTTCTTGGTTCAAGAAAACAGTCTTTATTACCAGTGCCCTAGATACTTTCATAGGGATCTGTGCTAGCCACCATCAACTGGTTTCCACTTAGGCCTTGTCTTTTTGATTTGCTTTTCTGAAGATCCCCAGGGACACTTTTCTAGGTATGAAACCTGCAAGGAAAGAGTACTTATACTTGAGGGGTTTTTGCATAGGAGGAATTTGGGATAGCATAACCACCCCCCCCTCCGTCCCTGTGTGTGTGTGTGTGTGTGTGTGTGTGTGTATGCATGCTTGTGCGCGTGCCTGTAGAAGGTAATATTCAGGTCAGTGCTGGTGTGTGCCTAGTATCTATCAGTATCAGGTGGGGCTTCGTCTGGAGCAAGGTTGATAACTTCATTGGAAGCCTGTTTACCTGCCATGATAAGCTGCTCTGCTTCTTTCACTTAAAGAAGAGCTGCCTGTGTGGCATATCAGAAACTTCCCCTTGGCAAAAGAAAGGAGGGTGATTAGATCTCATCTCCCCAGAAGTCTATGCCCAAGGGCAGAGGGCAATCCTTCCTCTGAATAGCCCAGATTCCTGGAGAACAGAACCACTTCTTACATCCCACCTGGATTGGAACATTTGCCTGTTCCCTTCCTGGCAATGTGGGCCCTGTGCTTGGGCCTTGCCTTGATCTCAGTGGACTTTTCTAGAAGGACTTCCATCATTACCATCTCTACACTTTAGAAGCTTGACCCATCTTGCCCCTCAGATGAAGCTTTTCCTGAGGTCCTTTCTAGCTCTGGATAGGATCATCTCCTTGTTCTTTGTTCCATAAGGGCCTATATCTCCATCTATCTTGGGCTTCCTGTTGACTCCCAGTTCCACCTATTGTGTCTATATTCTATTTTACACCCTGCTACTAGAAATCCGAGATCATGGCTAGACTTCACCAAACTAATAACTTAGGAGCTGGAACCAGGCATGTCCTAGAAGGGCAGAAAAGTAGCTTGATAAAGATTCATATACAAAAATGTATTTTCATATTCTATGTAGTATCTAACACACAGACTAGCTATATAATTCATGGGTCATTGGGTCATATGTGAGTTGTTACTATATAGCACTTAGAACTTGGCACTTAAAAAGGACTTTATGGTTAAACACAGGTAAAAAGATGTTTATTTACACTTATTAAACTTATGTTTCTCTTTAAATGATTCATAAAGAAGGAAGAAAACTGAATGCGATTTATGTGATTAAATGAAAAGGATGTCCTGACAAATGTTTTGAAACATGCTTTCCTAAAGTTTGACCACTTTCTCATTCAGACCTGTAATATTCTGAGAAAGCCACTTGCCTTTATCTTGGATCCAAAAGTCTAAAAATTTCTGCTTTGGGGTAAGTGACCTTTTGCATCACTCCCCAAATGCCTTCTCCTTACTGCTTCAATCAGCTTGTTAAGTCTTTTGAGTTCTGTGGGTTGGAAAGAGATGTAAATGCCAAATAACAAAACCCATAAACCAACTTCAATTGCTTACAAACTAACTTGGTTTTTGACTTAATCAATGGGAACAGTTATTCCCTTATGGTCAGACAGCTCTGATTGAAATATTCTGCTATTAATGTCAGTGTACTATCAGGCCATCTAAGCAGCATCCCTGTGAATCATTTCAATAGAAAGGGAATGTTAAATCCCAAGAGTAGTAAGGCAAATATTACTTTCATAAAAGAAAAAAGCCAGCATTATTTTCTTTGGGGGTCATTGTTTGAAAGCTGAATGTTTTAATGTAATTGATCTAAGTCTAAAAAAAAACCTCTCCCAAACAAAGCTATGGTCTTAGTCTTTACTCTTTTCAAAACACACATCAAAAGGCTGACCTTGCCTTCTCAAATGTAAGGTAAACCGGAGTGATTTGAACTCATTTTACTTTATAATATCTTGCCCACACTCCCTTATAAATGCCAGGCTCTATGTCCACATACCATGCAAGGTTCTTGGCAAAATTAGCAAGTTACAGAGCAGCCAGGGGGGCTTATGGATAGCAAAAACATGGGAAGACCCAGGATTCAGGGATGAGCTGGTAGGGAGGGAAGTGATAGGGGTGAGAGAGATGTTGCTGTTGGCAACATGTATCAATTCATCCTTCCCAAATTATAAAAATATTTTTTTCTTTGTGTTCAGGGAACTGCAATTACTTCTCCCAGCCCCAAATGCAAATAGTTCTTTTCCCTTTAACAAATGCTTTTTTGACCTCCTTTCTGTAAGAAACTTATTCTGTTCTCAAAGACAAGTCTTCTGCAGTCTCCTCCCTTTCACCTCCATTAGGCAGAATTAACCATTCTCATTTGTGTGATCTTACGGCATTAATTTTTTAAAAGCCCTTGCCAATGACTATGCTTTATAAATTTGTCAGTCAACTATGATTGTATAAAGAAAAATTCTCATAGAACTTTACAGATCTCTTTTGAAGTTGTATCTCATTAGTTAGATATCTAGGCATCTCTTCTCTATTATGCAGATTTATCTTTGTGATTCCAGCATGTCATATGATGTTCTACCTGTAGTAGTTGCTCACTAAAATTTGGGATACAAAAGGCAGGCAGGAAAGTAGGCTACTGAATTATCACTCCACTATATGCAGATCTCTAATGATGATGTAATTATTTCTATAGAACATTTTCAATGTTTTATGTCATGAATGATTTTCTGTCAGTTAACTGACCTGAGGATCCACAATACTCAGATATGATTTAAAATTTCATAAAATCAAGAATGCTAAGTACCTAGTATCTATGTTACTTGGTTTTTCAGTGAACTACTGAAATTGCTTCCATACAATGTTCACAGATCTGCTAGTTATCACTCATGAATACTATCTTTCTGTAAAAATCTAGTGGACTCCCATTGCTTATAGAGAAAAGCCCACATCTTTCAGTGTTGTTACGAGGCTCCGCCTGTACTAAACCCAGCCTTCCTTTGCATCCTCAAGTACCTCCAGAGCTCTTTCACCCTGACTGTCCTCTTAACAGACTATGTTAATGATCTGCCATGAGGGATTATTTTTAAACTTCCTCTTAGTCATCCTCATTTTCAGAAAGGAGTATCTTTCCCCTTACCTGTGTTCAGGAGGGTATTTTTCTAAGCCCATCCTTGGGTTTTCTCTGCCCCTTCACTCATTCAGCCCTTTAGTATATTTGAAAAGAATCACTGGGTTTGGTCACCTCAGTCAGGTCCGTTTTCCTCTTGGCATATGCTGCCTGCAGGGAGCCTGAGATCTCCCCGGCCCTCCAGGGGCTCTGACCTGAAGATGTGCAGCCAGGTGAGGATGTGAAGGCGCACTTGGGGTTCTGCCTAATTGTGAGGTGTCATTAAGCCCATTTGATACATAGACCTAAAGCCACATCAGCCCACTATTCCTGGTAAGTAATCAAAATGATATTTTAGGTTCAAACCAGTACTACTTTTATTTCTCAAATTGTTTGGAAGCTGGATGAGGGAGAGGGATGCAATTCATTTTAGCCCCTCAGAGACTCCAACTCAATCTTCAAAGTCTGGTTCAAATGTTACCAGTTCCCAGGATCCATCCCAACTCCCTCGGGTAATATTAAATTTTCATTCCTTTGTGATCCAATGTTCACTTAAAAAACTGTCTTTTGGCAGTTATTTTATTGTGCCTTGCTTTTAATGAATGCCTTTTTTTTTTTTTCCTCCCTGCTAACTTATGAGCTCCTTCTGACCGACATTCCCCACGTCTCTTGGGTAACATGCTGGTTCCCATAGTGCCTTACCCTGAGAAGGTAGTTCAAACAAATGCTTGGAGATAAAATAAGAACTGTACAATGTTTAGGAGTACGTACTTTGGGAACAGTATAGCCAAAGTGAAAGGAATAAATTGATAGTTACAAAAGGACTGACTGGCATACCTCAGTAATTGCTGATATGTCCTGTTGAAAATGGAGGTGACAACCATTTAGGTTGCTCTGTGGCATCCTTTTACTTACCTTAACTACTGGACCTAAGCAGTAGTCTGGGACCTAGAGAAGAACATGTTGAAAGACTTGGTGGGGAAGGGGTGTTTCTATTTCACTTGTCCATTTGGATTATATCCAAAAAACCCAATTCTTAGGGACTGGAATAGCCAATTTCAGTTCAGCTGTCCTACTCTTTTAAATTGAAGCTGTGCAATTTCTCAGAAATGAACCTGGTTAGAAGAACAAAGTGTCTCAGCCACTGGGGAGACAGACATAAACAAAGGTTTACATTCTTTCCCCTTGCTGGAAGGACGCCCATGAAGCTATTATTTCCTCTGGTTGAAATGAATAGGATCTATGAGACTGAAATAAAAACCAAATTCTGATCCCACTGAGGCGATTGATCTGTTTTAGTAGCTAAAGTGCACTAGGCTGGGGATGACCTTCGTTCACTTCCAAGGTTATTAAAATAACAACTGCTGTTATTATACATGAGACTAAGGAAAGGGGCATTGATTATTTTAGATCAATTATTTGGCTGGCTGTGGATGCCATATTGTGGGTTTAATCTCTGATCCAAGTTTAAAAAAAAAGTGATGAATTGTTGTATTTTATTATCTGGGCATCTTTTCCAAAATATAAGTTGTAATGTCAGGTCTGATCAAATCTTTACTGTGATTAAATCCTCAGAAATAAGGGTGATAAGGTGATGACAATGTTTCATATTTCTGTGTGTGTGTGTGTGGGGTTCCATTAGTGTGACATATCTAGCCCATGTCCTTTTCTGTTGTACTCATCTGTATGGGGAATTCATTCAATAACTGATTATATGGCTATTCTCTTTCTCTCTCTCTCTCTCTGTCTTTTGTGCACGCGCATGCTAGGGAAGTTGTCTACCACTGAGCTACATCCTCCACATCTATTGTCTATTTCTTATTTTTATTTGTTTTAATTAGTTATATATGACAGTAGAATGCATTTAAGCACTTTGATATACCATACATAAATGGGATATAATTTCATTTTTCTGAGTGTACATGTTGCAGAATCATATTGGTCATTCAGTCACATATATACATACAGTAATGATGTCTGTTTCATTCTACTATCTTTCCTATCCCCACATCCCCTCCCTTCCCCTCTCATTACTTTCCTCTACCTAATCTAAGGTAACACTATTCTTCCCTAGTGTCCCCCACCTTATTGTAAATTAGCATCTGCATATTAGAGAAAACATTTGGCCTTTGGTTTTGTGGGATTGGCTTATTTCGCTTAGTATGATATTCTCCAACTCTAATAATTTACTGGCAAATGCCATAATTTCACTCTTCTTTAAAGCTCAGTAATACACCATTGTGTATATATACCACATTTTCTTTATCCACTCATCTACTGAAGGACACCTAGGTTGGTTCCATCCTCGGTCTAGCTATTGTGAATTGAGCTGCTATAAACATTGATGTGGCTGCATCTCTATAGTATGCTGATTTTAAGTCCTTTGGGTATAAACCAAGGATTGCTAGAACTACTATAAGTTCTTCATTGAAGGGGATTTGGCTTTCTTCCTTTGCCTCCAGGGACCAGTGATCTGCGTGAAGGTCTTTGGGAGCTGAGGTGGGTAGGCAAATACATTTGCCCCTCACACTAAGTCACATAAAAATGTCATCATTAATAAAAATGATACTTTAATTTCCATCCACCTGACTGCAGTGGCTCTTAGTCAATTTGATTCTTGTCAAGAATGGGGTATAGTGTGTTGGGCCTCCTCAAGTTCCAACACTGTGGAGTGCAATTCTGCCCTTTCTGTTTCTGCCATTTACTTTGCAATAGCATCTAACAAACTTGAGCTTCTGGTTCTACTTTGGGAATCTGGACTTATTTTTTAAGTGAAAATATGACTTTCTCTGAAAGGAAAAAATTAAAATGTCATTATAGTTTTTATAAAGAAACTGGCAACATGTTAAAAAAACAAATTACAAATGGAATAAAAACAAGGTTGCTTATGAATTTCTGGGTTGCAGTGAAGAATTAAAAGTGTAGTGACTTGCCTTGAGACAACTGATTAAAGGCAGTTTCTCTTTCCCTAAGGGAAGGGGCAGTCAATGAGCACCTACCAAGTGTCAGACATTCAGCCAGGCGGGTAGTCTATGCTTTCTCAGTCTGCTCAACAATCTTATAATAGAGATACTATTATTCCTATTTTACAGTTAAGGAAAATGAGGGGTAAGGAATAAACTGCAAAATTCACACAACCGTAATTGTCTGAATTGAGTTTCAAGCAGAGATCTGCTAGGAATTCTAGAGTCTGTGCTCTATTCATTTGGTTTTATGCACTAAGGGGACAATATCACACTTATCATACCACCAGGACACTTTCGTGGAGAGGTCATCATTGGTAATTACTCTGATATGACAGGTATGAATTGAGCTACTTAATTCAAACCAGACAGAGTATGTATGGTCACTGTATTTCACTCATATCATAGGGTCTCAAACTCATTTCTGGTAGCTTTTAAAATTTGATGGCAAATTCAGATATTTTTAAAAAGAGGCCTGTGTTTGTTCACTGTACCCCGTTGTTGCATCACTTCCTGGCTTAAAAAGGTCAACACTCCCCGCTTCGGGGTTTCTAGCTGCATCTAAACCACAGCTGTTCATTATCAGAGCGATTCCTTTCTCCAGACACAGGGAGGGATGGAGCTCCAGGGAAGGAGTAGATCATTAAGCAAAGGAAAAGAGCAACAATACAGCAGCACCTGGCATATCCCATATGAGGACAAATACCTAGGGAAACTTTTTTCTCATGTTCTAGCATATCCTTGATGGTGCTGGAACTAAACCCTACTACTTTTTTCTTGGAAATAAATGCCTCATTACATTATAGCACTTAAATGCATCCAGTGCATGATGATGAGGAATTGGGAGACAGTTATGACCCAGAAGCATGCAATGGGTATTTTGGGTCTTTAATCACTGGAGTATTTAACCTCATTATCTCACTCTGTCATGTCTGTATTAAACAGCTACTTGGCTCTTCCCCACTGCTGGCACCAAATAACCATTTAACTCCAATAATAACTGCCAATACCATTGTCTACAAAGTGGGCTATCCTAAGGTTACCAATAAGAAAGTAGCACTATAAAGGATGTTCTTAAAATGCCAATTCTAGAATGCAAAAAGGAGTTTGCCCATTGAAAATTATTGTAGCAAGGGGTGTGTAGAAATCACCATTTCAAATCATGGGCTCTTCTTCTCAATGTTTGCTCTAGAACAATGGTTCTCAGTTTTAGCTTGCCGATGAATCACCTAAAAGAGCTATTAAATTGCACACTGCTGGGCTCCATTCCCACAGCTTCTGATCGGTAGGTGTAGAGGGAGATCTGAACGTTTATATTTCAAAGGAATTTTCAGGTGGATTTCACTGGACCACACTTTGAGAATGAGTGCCCTGACATAAAACTGTAGGGAGAGAGTTTTTGCCTGTTTTTTTTTTAATTGATGTGGCCTGAGAACAAATAAAGTCCATGGAGTGGGATTGAAACATTCATGAACAACAGTTTTCAGCAGTCTATTTAAAGTCTAAGGGAGGCATCAGCAAACTTTTTTTGTAAAGGGCCAGATGAGTAAATATTTTCAGCTTTGCAGGCCAGATGGCCTCTTGCAACCATTCAGTTCTGTAGTTAGAGCACAAAAGCGTCCAGAGACAGACCCTACATTAGGAATTAACATGGCTACACTGAAATAAAGCTTTATATTTTTAAAAAAAGGTGGTGCCCTGGATTTGGCTCATGGGCTATCGTATGTCCACCCCATGCCTGAGCTTAACTAATGTGGTAAATAAATGATTCATAGAAGGCCACATCTGTTTGTTTGTTAACCCTGCATGTGTTTGTGATCCATTAGATACTCTCCAAGTTGAAAATTTGATCCTGTAAACCAAGAATTGATAGACAACTTACTTGTATGTTATTGAGATATTGCCCCTATTGGAAGATAATCATTCTTGCAATTCAGCCCCTAAACGCAGCTCTCTGGGAATATTTAAATTAAATATGCTAACACTTCACTCTATTTCAGTAGGGGCTTCACAGTACTGGGGAAAATTGCCTGCAAATGTATTTAGTATATTCTCTACCTAATGCTTTACCTACAAGTAGAGAATATACTTAATTTTTATTTTCTAGGAAAATTTATTGAGCTACTAAATGGATCTTGTTTGCCGTTGGTTTTCCCTCCCTTCATTTCAAAAAAGGCCACCGAGGGTGTCTTGTCTTAGGCAAGGGTTGTGGTGCTGTCTAGAGCTACTACAAAGCAGAACTTTCCTGAAGATGAGCTCTTTGGGTGGCTTTTGTTATATACACACACTATTACCACCACCACTACCACAACCCCAAAGCTCACTAATGTCCCGAAGGGGAAGAAGAGAAAAGCAAGGGTCTTTGGTACTGGGATTGAATTCAGGGGTACTCTAACACTGAGTGACACCCCTAGCCCTTTTTATTTTTTAATAAGAGGTGGGGTCTAGCCAAGTTGCTGAGACTAGCCTCAAACTTATAATCTCCTGCCTTAGCCGTCTGAGTCACTGGGATGACAGGTGTGTACCACCACCAAATCTGGCAGTTTCTTTGATGGAGAAAGGTGGGAGTAGGTGAGATAGGGGAGAAATCCAAAAAGAGACTTAACAACATCCCTGATGGTTTCAGTTGGCCATTCTTTCCTCTTGCAAATATGCTTGTTCCTGGACATACAGACAGTTTGCCCTCTTAGTTTTTCCTCTTACCTGAATAGCTGCTCTTTCATCTCTTTTTCCTGATTCCTACTCATCTATCCAACCTGTGATACTGAGACTGTCCCAAGACTCAGTTCTTGGCCCTCCTGGCCCTTCTTGTCTTCCCTACCAGTCTGCTTAAAATTGCAGCCCCTTCCTTGCACCCCCTTTTCTGCATTCCCTGCTTCATTTCTCTCCTCGGCACTTGTCATTATCCAATACACTATATATTTCGCTTTCATCTTACATCCTTATTTTCTATGTCCTTTTCTCCAATGTGTAAGCTCCATGAGGGTGGAAATGACCCCAGGATCCCATTTGAGGGTGACTGCTGCAAAGTACATGGTGAGATGCTGAACTGAGGCTGCTGAGCCTTGGGGGTCAGTGGCAGCAACAAAAGTCCTAATGGCTTTACTTGGTAAGAGCACCAAAGGCACACAGCTTGGAGAGATCAAGAGGACTTGGACTCTAACAATCAGTGTAACCTTGGCTGAGGGAAGATATCCTTCCCAATTTCCTAAGTGCTCTGTAGGAATGAAGGAGTGAGAGCAAAAAGGTGTGGGTGTATGGGGGTGGGGGGGCCGTAGTTTGGATCTTTAATATCCCCAAACATCTGTGTGTTGGGGGATAGTGAGGTCTTTCGGTCACTTTAGTCCTTGAAGGGGACTGTGAGACTCCCAATCTCTTTCTCGTCCTCTCTTTCACTTCCTGGTAATGAGATGAGTAGTTTTGCTCTGCCACATGGTCACACTATGATAGACTGCCTCACCACAGGACCCCAATCATAGACCCCAATCATAGAACCTCTAAAGCTATGAGCTAAATAAAATTTTTCTTCTTATAAATTGATCATCCCAGGTATTTGTTGTAGTGATGGAAAATGGATTAACATGGAGGGAGTAGGGGGAGAATCCTAATAAAGATTAGATTGAATTTACCGAAACCTGGATGGAAAGGGTCCTGGAGTTAGATGTATTTGAATTAAGGAAAATTTTTATTGTGTGACATTTCCTACATACCTAAGTTTAGGAGGAATAATTTATACTTGATACAACAGTTCTTGATTAATGAGAACAAATACATGAATAGAACAAAACAAATCTTGCTCCATGCATGTATGCCAAGTAAACAGAACCTGAGATTAGAAACACAAGGGTGAACTTTCTCCTCCTCCCTAAACTCTTCATGTGGGTTTGCCATGTTCAATTTGCTGCTTGCTTCCCAGTCTCCACCAGGATTCATAATGAATCATAATAAATCCTAATGTGCAGTGGAATCAATATGTGCCCCCTGTGTTGTTCTGGGTAGGAGAAATGCTGCTAATGAGGGTGGGTTCAGCTCCAATTTGGTTGATGACAGGAGGAGCTGACTCCAGTCCTCGCCTCCCTGCGTTGGCAGAGGCACACACCCATTTCCTTCCCACTCCCTCCTTCCAGCAGAGATTACCCACAGAACCCCATGCGGATCCAGAGGTGCCAAGGCTTATTAGAGTCCCTGATTCCTCAGCCTGTGCTTTAGGACTTGAGTGTTTGCCTTGCCTGCTGGGTTGTGGCATGCAGAACTCGGCATAGCTTTTGAAATCTGGCCTCGAGTGCAGAACAGGGACAGCCTGTTCAGTGAGGGGAAGGGCTCCTTATTTGTTGTAGCTATGGGTGGCATAAGATTCATAATGTTCTGGTTTCTAAACTAAACTAAAAATTTGGCCATTATTAGGGCATAAACTTCCTATTTTCTTTTTGTCAGTTTTCCCCCTCAGGGCTCAAAGATATTGAGCTGAGGTTCAAGGTTAAAAGAATAAAATAATGGCAGCTTGATTAGTGACAAGCAGGAACATTATTTCTCATCATTCCTCAAGTCTATTTGAATTACATTCACTTTTACATCCATGAGTTTCAAGGGCTTGAAATGCTCCAAACACTTTGAAGGGATCAACAAATTATTATAAAATCCTTGGGAAGGGATTTTGAAGGTCCTATATAAATTCCTTGGCCTTAGCCATTCTTAAGCAAATTAAAAATCTCAGCCCACTTTTCTTCTAGATCCCCAGGGAATGAGATACCATATCTTTTCTAAATATATCTCACTGTAAAATTGTTCATTATGGCAGAAAAGTACTCAGTACAAGTTTTCCCATTTATTTTATGTTTTTCTAACTTTCTAAAGTGAGTATGCATTTCTACCCAATAGATTGATCAAAATCTAGATTGAAAAGCAGCCACCGGCAATGATCACTTTGAATAAGTGGGGAAAAGTCAATAGTTATCTTATTCCATTTAGGTGGAAATACCTGAAGCCATGATGGCATTGGATACTACAAAAAAAATATTCTTAGACTCTCATAAGATGGAAATGATTTATCAACAATCATGATTTCATAGGAATACAGTTAAAATTTCCCAGACTAAATGCTTTCATGCCTAATAAACAGAAGTAGGCACAATGGTCTTTGCCTGTACATATTCCTATTTATTTTTCCTCCGTGGGTCTATGTTGCTGTCATTTTGTCCTTCTTTTCTAGATTTTAATATTAAACACCTCTATTACATTTTTTTGGTATCAAATTAGAAACCAGAACTAAAAATTGGGCTAGGTAAACCAGGTGTTAATATTTACATCAGTCATTTATTGAGCACCTGCCGGGATGTGCCAGACACTGTACTAAGTTTTGGGGATGATAAAAATAGACAAGAGACATGCCCTGCTCTCTAGGAATCCACAATCTACATGTGATGGGGGACAGAGCAAGAAGATGGGAAGACACTCTTATTACCGAAAGAAGCAATGCCATGACAGAGTGACATAGGAGCACAGCAGAAGGGGTGAATGTGGGTCTGTTAAAATCAGAGGAAGTGAGGGATTGGGATGGGCAAAGAAGAGATTTTTTATCTGAGACTCAGGAGTGTAGATAGGTAGGAATGGGAGAGGATCAAATTTTAGCAAATATCAAAAAGGAATAGAAAGACATATAATGGGTTGAGTTATTTAAGAAAAATTGCAAGTATTTTGGAATGGGTGGGACAGAAGGTCCACATGATATTATGGTGAATAAAAAGCTAGAAAAAAATGAAAAATATGGAAGGATTTTCAGTTAGCAATGAAACAAGGATGAGATTGGATCCCTTCAGGAAGGTCTCCAAATCTGATGAACAACAGTAATTTTTCTGACCTTGAGATTAAAAATGCCAATTAAACATTTGCAACCTAAATCATTCTGTCTGCAAAGAGATCTCAAAGTTCTTCCCTGCAGGTAAAAGTGTCTACAACATCGGATGAGAATGGTAGAGAATTTCCCCTGTTCAGACTTATTTGTTTATAAGAATTGTCTCAGTCCCTGAATAATTCCGATGTGGAAAAATTTTTGCTGAAAAAGAGAGAATGCCCAGATTGCATAGGAAGAGAGTCAGATGAACAAGATAGGCAGACTCCATGAAACTGTTTTTATTAAAAATTGTTCTGTTCCTCAGAGTGATTTTGACTTCATTATCTTCATAAAGTGGCTTCTCATTAATGAGCATTGCAAGATACACAGCTGACTTGAGTCAAGTCATTCCATTAAATGAAGACAAGGCAAGGTTTAGATTGTTTTCTTCATCAAATTATTGTCTAGAGGGTCAACCTTCTAAACGGCAGAGAAAATATTGAACAACATTGTCAGTTGAGAGCATCTGAAAAATGGCAAGTCTTCACAGTCTTGTGCAAAATGATCATGAATTGGTATCTGCAATTTGATATTTGGTCTTGATTGGTCGAGGCAGAAGAAAGTCTGCATGATTGGGCTGAACAGATGAGAGCATCCACAGAAGACAGTAAGATGTCGATAGACACATAGCCTGCTCAGAGAAATATTAATTTTCTGTTCAGGTCACATGGTTTAAAGTTTTGCAGTTAGTCTGTCACTTGTTCCCACTTCCCAAGATCCCTGGATAAAATTCTATCATGAATTTAACATAGAGTTGTTATCCCTCTCATGGGACAGTTATGGGCTCAGTGATGGAAAATATCATGTCATGGTTATCCCAATGCATTAGATGATGGTGCAATGATCAAAAAAGATGCCAGTGATGACAATTGAACGTCCCTTTGCCTTCCCAGCCTCCTTCATATATTCTCAGGCATAGGATGACAAAGGGAAGTCCACGAGTCACATGAAGAAAGACTGTAGCCATGAGGACACGATCAGGAGCTCCAACTGCCTGCACCCCAACCCATCACCTCACCCACTTTGTCCTCCTATTGTTCTACTCCATCTTCTTCCCAAAGTCCTGCTTGATGGCTCCTTGCGACCAAACCAATGCTTGACCCATGTCTGGCACAGAGCTGCTCAACTGATTACTGAATGAAATGATGACCATTAGGTACTCTAAGCTAACAAAATTTAAGGGGATCTTTTTGAATGAGATAATGTTTTCCTATGTGGATGGAAGAAACGAGGGTTTTGGATTCACACCAGTGTTGGTTTACATCTATTTGCCTCACTAAATGGATTTAAGACAAGGACATAATCTCTTTGAGCTGCCATCTTGTCAACTCTAAGAAAGGAAGACAGTTCCTACTTGAAAGGTTTTTGAATGTTTTAAAAGAGACAGCATATATAAAAGTGCCTTGCAGAACTCCTGGATCATAAGTAAATGCTTCCTTCCTCTGGTAATATCCTAGCAGTGCTGCCAAGCTCTCCTATGTGGCAGCTTTGGAATGACAAATCATGAGGAGTCACTAGTCTCTGATATGGTTGGATGACTTTAGGAGATAGAGATAAATGGCAGTCATAGGAAGTGATAATGTTAGGAATTTTTAAAGGAAATGAAGTCTTCTATGGTTAACTTTCTTGGCTGGGGTTTAAGGGGAAATTCAAGTTGTCTATTAATTATACTTACCAATGGGGTCTAATTGGCAACTACCCCAAAATGAATAAAACAAGCGGGAGTCAAGAGAGAAAAACGGCAGGCATCCTGTCAAAAAATAAAATCTTTGAAATTTCTACAATCCACTGGTTGGATACACATTTTTTTTTAAAGCAGATGGCTTACCCAATTTGTATACATTTTATAAGTGTGACTGCAACTCACAATGCGCATTCAGACCTATGCAAAGAATCATGCAGCATTTCTTAAAGTCATGATTAAACAGATTTTTTAAATTAACCTTCCCTTTCCTGGAGGAAATATCCTTTATAATTCTGTTTCAGCTTAAGGGTAGTGAGAGGGTTAAAATGCAATGTCTGGCACTTAGTAAATCCTTAAGAAATGTTGGTTGCTGTTTATTTAATTATAATGATAATTATGCATCTTCCAGTTCTGTGCCTTCCCAGACACAAGATCTAGATTCATCCCTTACCTCCTTTAAAAATAATTTTTCTGATTTCTGGAGAAATAAGTGTTCCATTCTCAAGCTATTAGCTACATATGACCTAAAAAAAACTACCCTTTCAGAGGCTAATCTAATGTTTTTCTTTTTAAAGATGAATTGAAACAAATGTCAATGTGTCATTCAACATGAATAATGTCTTTACTTGACTGGTTCTCTACATGCCACTCTCTTCTTTCATTAGCCAAGATATAGTCATATCTACATTACTATATATAAATTCATCAAAGCCATTTCAGGTACATAGGTTTCCTACCAAGTTGGTTCCTCTACACCACACTGAGAGAGAAAGGCAATGACAACATCATGTTTCTGGAGTTGCCAGCTTTCTAAACAAGCATGCTTCAGATGAGATGGCTTAGACAGCATCTCATTTCAAATCTAGGCCTTGGAGGAGAATCCCATGGGCAAAAGCAATGCTTTTTATGCTGCCTTTTTGTTCCCTCCCTAGAAATAGCATCTAGGGAGGACTCCAGATCCTCAAGTTAGTTCTCTTGACCCCTAGCTTCCTAGGATCATGGTAGACTTCAAGAGCAGCCTCAACCAGTAGCAGTTGTTGAGAGGTAGGAGTTGGGTGGTAGGTAGCTGGTTGGTGAGAGGCATAGTATCCAATTCTTGGCCATTCCTCAGTGCCCACAACCTGGCAGAGTTGACCTCTAGTATTAATGTCCTTATTGGGAAAAGCACAAAGCAATATCCCTCAAAGTACAGGATGTAAAGGTTGGTTCCTTTGGATTCCCCAGACTTCATAAAATAACAAATCAAGAGTAACTATTGTACATTGTCCAGAAAGTTCCTGTTTCTAAGAACATATTCAGCCTGTTTCTAAGAACATATTCAGCTTGCAAACTCATCCCCCAGGCTGCTCTACAACTGTGTATGGCAATTAGACCACTTGCTAAATACTATAAGCAAAGCTTCAGATAGACAGCAATCACACAAACCTTCCTGGAAATATAGCACAAGCATTTGTTAATGGAACTGGGCAAACAAACAAAAAAATGGTTTAGCAACATCCTTCCTGCAGAGTGAACAGCACACTGGTATTTTCAGTTTATTTTACCCCCAGTTATCAAATCCTAATGAACAGAAGTTTAAATGACATTTTAGTGAAGATCATCTAGGATAATATTAGTGGTAAAGTTAAAAATGGAAATGCCTAGATCAGAAGTATGTACTGATTATGTCCACGGTTGTCTTGATATTTCATTAATTGCCCTCCAAGACACAGTAGAGAAAATGAGAAATGTGCTAAGAATTTTTCATTGAAATAAGGTTGATGCCCCACATATCCTACTTCTGTTGGTTGCTGGAGAATCTGAATTCTTAAGGAGTTATACCAAAGAGTAAGAAAGTGCCACCCCAAACTAAGGTGGCACTAGCAGACTAGGAGTTTACAGTTCAGGTTCAAGTTAATTCATTGAATGAGTTGAGGCAGGAGACTTGACCTTTTCCAAGTGACTTTCCTACTTACAAAATAAAAGCAACAAACTAGATGAAAAGAAAATTATAAATACACACTTTCTGTTGTTTTGATTCTGTATTCTGCTTTAACATCTCCCTTAAAGAAATCTGTCAGCATAAGCAAAAGGAAAAAAATGAAATATGTATATCTTTCCCTTATGATTTTGATGATTCTATTTCCTGAAAGAGAACTCTAGTTCATGTATCCTCTTTATTCATGCCTGTAGCTGAAATTTTGTTTATGCTGACAGAAGATTAAAAAAATTAACAAAAGTAAAATAAGTTTAGATTATATGCAGTAGACTAAATTTCTGGTAGTTGGAAGCTTCCACCCGTGTGGCTGGCAATCCATCGCCCCCATTCTGCCTGTCAAATCTTACTTGAGATTCCTCTGACAAGGCACTCCCATGAATTTTCAACCCAGAAATGTTTGAATTACCATTGTACTTTATATGACTAAAAGACTTTAAACACTTGCTGGTCTATAATGCATATCTTTTCATAAGAGAGGCTGTAGAGCAGAGCAGTCCTAGCATTGGCTTAGACATAGACTCCTTGGGTTTGCCACTTACTAAACTCTGACCTTGGACCTATTACTTGGTGTCTGTCTGTCTGTCTGTCTCTCTCTCTCTCAAATTGGTAAATGGGAAAAATAGTAGTACCTGCTTCAGGTTCAGTGTTAGGATTAAATCAGGCATTGTTTGTAAATTATTTAGGGTAGCACTCATAAATTGCCAGTTGTTAGTAACTTATTTGTAAAACTAAGTTCTTCAAGTACACAGCTATGTCTTATTTATCTTGTAACCCCTACAGTGCTTTGTATATTATAGGCCCACAAGAAAATACTTCTAAATAAAGAGCCCTAAAGTATTGTCATGGGGAAATATAACAGAGAGCAATCACTATTTGAGATTTCAAGTTCTTGTTTTGACCACATTTTGAAAAAGTTAAGAAATTGACATGTATTTTGCCAGCAAAGATAAGGCCTTAAAAATATAGTGAAGTAAAGAGTGTCCTGAAGCTACTTTTTCACAGTGAGCATATGGACAATATTCAGCGTGAAATAGCTGTTGAGTGGGCTGCACCATATTGGGGAGAAGGAGCTGGTCTTGGGGGTGCCCAGGAACTTGACCAAGGGAAAATGAACAGTTTGAGCTGCACTAGATTGTTCTCATGGTAGGGACATAAACAGGGAATTTTAGGTCCACTTGTAGTAGATAAGGATGGTGAATAAATTTAGGCTGTCTTGTCATTCACCAGCTTCAAAAAGGTCTCAGTATCGGCCATTATCAAATCTAACACAAAATCTGTTACCATGGTCTCAATAATTTGTACACCTATTCTTTACAATTATTTGAGAAAATTGTTCTATGTCCTTACCCAACCTCTCTACTCTTAGATTTCCTGACTTGAATTTTTATTAGGAGTAAAGAATTGCCAGAAGTTTGGTGAAACTTTGTTGAACACAGCTGGACAGGTTCCTTACCTACAGGTCAAGAATGATAGGGGCCACCCCTGGGAATGGGTGGGGAAAGAAAACTGGGACGTCTTCGGAAGATGAACAAGTTGCAAGATCTAATGTACAACATACAATTTGAGGACCATAGCTAATAATGGTGTACTGAATTCAGGATTTTTGCTAAATGAGTAGATTATGGCTATTCTTGTCATAGAGGGAAAATGGGTAACTGCATAACATTATGGGATGTTAATTTGTCCCACTATAGTACTACTTTACTACATATGTGGCTTATAGAATCATTTTGTATAAATATGTACATTAAAATTAATTTTTTTTAAAAAAGATACACATATACTTGTGAGAGGAAGACCCCAAACTCCCACACAAGACAGCCTGACTACTTCCAAAGGTTTGTTCTTTTACAAAAGTAATACCTTTTCACTGTAAAAGTCAACATCAAGAAGTTTTTGAAGATATAAGGAGTATCACTTCTCGCCTTCCCCTCCACAACCTAAATCTCACTATAAATATGACTTGTTCAAGCATATAAATGTGATTATACATTTGTTTAATATAGTTGTTATACAATAGACTTTATACATATATATATATGTGTATATATATATATATATATGTGTATATATATATATATATATATATGTATATATATATATGTGTGTGTATATATATATATATATATATATATATATATATATATATATATATGTATAATTTTAGTTGTAAATGGACACAATTCCTTTATTTCATTTATTTGTACGTGGTGCTGAGGATCAAACCCAGGGCCTCACACATGCTAGGCAAGCACTCTACCACTGAGCCACAACCCCAGCCCTGTACAGTAGACTTTTAAGAAAAGAAAAACTTATGCTCTTAAATTTCTATGAGTTCAAAGCTTTTGCATTATTCATAATACTTTTAGAATATTTCACTATACATCTATATATAACTTGAACTATTTGCTATTGATGAATCATTGGGTTATTTCCATTTGTTACTAAAAATATAATATTGCATATATACACAGAATAAATTACTAGAGGTAAAATTACAGGACTCAACGGCATACACATTTAAAATTTGACAGAGGTGGCAAAACTATCTTTCACATGTCATTGTCTATATTTACCAAAAATGGGCACATATTTCCATGTATACCGACACTAGATATTTTCAACCTTTGGTTTTTGTCAATTTGATAGGTTAAAAATTTCATTGTCAAATGAAGCTGAGCATTTGTATTTTGTTTCTTGTGAAGATCTTGTTGGTATATTTTATCTATTTTCCCAAAGGGCTTCTCACACTTTTCTTTTTGATTTGCAGATACTCTTTGCATATAATGGAAATTATCCCATTGTCATGGTTATAATATTTTCTTGACTTAGTTATATGTATTTTAAAATTATTTATTTTCCAATGGGATTTATGAATATTATTATAGGAACTTGGCTTGTGTGAATGAACAAGTCCCAATTTTGATTTAGGTTAAACATCCCTAATCTGAAAATTTTACATCCAAAAAAATTTTCAAATCTGAATCATTTCACTTACTAGTATTTAAGACAATAATACTCAACATGATAGTGATGAAAAAAAAAACTAGACCAAAATAGAGCAAAGAAATTATTGTACAATAGAGTATCCAGAGAGCAAAAGCAAAATTTATTTGCAAAGTTCTTGCTTATGGTTTCATTAAATCCGTAAGGCAATTCATTCTCCTAGTTTTTTTTAAAAAAACTCTCCAAGGTAAAAGGGAAACCCCAATTGTCTATAAATCATCTAAATCTACCATTTGGGTTTTATTGATCATACAAACTAAAATAAAAATAGGGTTGGATCAATGATACATGTGTTAAAGATGTCAATGGTGCTCTTTAATCTATGTCAAATTTTTAGGGTAAGTGGGTGTCATAATTTAACAATAGGAAAATGCTAATACATACCAGGGGTGTACTACAGCCAGGGAAATAAATGACATGTACTAGAAATGGAATGTAAATTTTTGAAAAACAATGCCTCATGGTGTTTTACTTCATGAATTTATTCATTCACTCAAGATTTATATTTCTACCCTGTCTCTTATGTCCAAAATAAATCTCAGTAATTTGTAGATCAAAAATTAGCATTTTCTTGTTATTCAATTTCAAACTCCATTCTGTTAGAATCTTGATTTATTAAAATAGTCCCTGGACAACATTGTCACGGATAAGATTCTCCATCTCCCTCCCTGGCCCATGGGTAAAGCAGCTGTATCTCTGGGCCCTTGTATCTTCTCCCACATTAGCTAATAACTGTGCACTGCAGGATATTTCTGAGAACCCATCAATCTGACAGGAAAACTCCCAGCCTTGAGCATATTCCTGGATTCACTGAGCCCAAAATATACAAAGCAGTGGTGCTAAAAACAGCTGCTACTGAATTCGAAATTCTGATCTGATTTACTTCATAAGTTAATTCTACCTGGTAAGCAGGTCAGTGTGTCTCTTCAAATGAAAAAGGACTTCCCGACAGCCATTATGGCAGAGAATCAATTCAAGTTCTTTCACAGTTTTCAAGTATGCTGGGAGCTCTAAGGCGGATGACTTTGGTTTTCACCCAGGAGATAACTGGTTCAAAATTCAGCACCAATGAATTCTGGAAGAACTTCCTGATAGCAAATGATATTAGGATTTAAAGAAGTATCAGATCTGACATCCAGCTTGTGCTTTAAATTTAGGGTATCAGAGTTTTTGGAGGTTGTCAAATATTTTGTATCGTATTGCCACTGTGAAAGAAGTGATGTTTCTTTTACATAAATCTTTAGCTGTGGATATACTCCAAGTAGTATTTCCTAAGGGATGCTGTTGGTGTTTGGGTGAGGCAGTTCTTCAGGTGAAAATGTTTTGCATATAGTAGAAGGCAGACATTCCTGCTCCCTCTCCTATGCCATGAATAAACACCAGAAATCATGACCCTAAATCTTCTCTCATATTTTTAAAGGCATCCTATAGGAAACCAAGTCTCCCTAGTTAAGAACGATACTACAGTCATGTTTTAGAATTATCACCAAGAAATGTGGTGAAGGAACCAGAGCGTAAATGATACATATATAAGTACTCACTTGTGACTAAGTGCAACAAAACCTTGCAACAAAATGCTTTACATTGAGGAGTGTGTGTGTGTGTGTGTGTGTGTGTGTGTGAGAGAGAGAGAGAGAGAGAGAGAGAGAGAGAGAGAGAGAGAGAGATCTCAAACACATACCAATTTGAAGTCCAGTTTAGTTTAGCCAAGTGGATTTACCAACCTCCAGTAACCAACCGGACTTTACTGACTTACCTTGTGTACCACATGTTCACAGTATTCACATATCATACATCTCCAAGCAAAGGGGAAATACTTATTCCCCATTTCCCTGTCCCACCCACCGACCCCTAGCAACAAAATCCCCATAACTTATTCTATCCTACTGGAAACCACTCTTATCATTTTTGTTAGTTTGTGTGAATAAGCACATAATCGTATGATTAGGTGCTGGCTTGGGAACTTCATGATAAAATGTTTTTCCATAGACTTCTAAATTCCAATGTGCTCAAATACCAAGTTTGATTGTATTTTATGAATTCTGTAATCATTTCTGCTCCTTATTTACTTGGAAATAAATGCCAAGCTCATTTTAATCTTCTTTAGAGGAGAGTACTCTAGACAGCCTCATTAGGTGAGACCACACTTAAATGTCAGATGTTACTCTTGGGCAAAGAAAGAACAGCATCAAAGTCTCTTCCAAGTGAACTTTGAAGGTGGCAAAAGCACTGGCTCTGGAAATCCAAGCCTATCCAGACACCCCCATCAACTAACATCACACACACACAAAAATATATGTATCTGTAAGGTCTGCATGAAGAAATAACCTTAGACTGGATTTAGTTTGACATAGAGTTCCTTTTCAAGCAGGGAGACAGTCAGAAGACTCTAGCTTCTTAAAGGAATTTTCTACATGTGCAGTTGATATTTACAATATAATTAGATATGCAATCCAAATAAAATTTCCATCTGGCCAAGTCAAAATGATGGGCAAATACAAACAATATCTTAAACAGTCCAAAATATTTCTAGTATCCTTTTGGAATAAAGTGGTAAATTATAAGAAAATCTAATAGTAGACTGAAACTTAATTTTTAAGATCAACTCTGGGCTAATGCACATTCAGCCCCAATTCTGGCACCTGCAACAAGTAGAATACCAACAATCCCACCGATGTATCCTGTTACTCTTAAACACTAAGAATCTGAATCTGCAAGGAAAGCTTATATTTCTCATTATACTGTTTACTCCAGCTGGAGTGACAACTACAGCTTAGAATATATTTTCAACAGTATTATAGAAAAAGACAGTTTTCTGATTATCACTGCAGTGACCACAAAATTGTTCAATTACTCTTTGATAAGCAATGTCAATAGAGACTTGATGACATGGGCCAGGGTATAATTTAAAGCCTCTGTTTCCCCTTGGGGACTTCTCCATAACTACAGGGGTTGTGACTTCTTCAATACCAGAATGAGGGTCTAAAGTAATCTAGTGAAGATATTCTAACGAATGCCCTAGACTTCAAGTGAGTCTTAGGGAGGAACCTGTGACAGGCTGATGGTGACCTCTGGGGTACACATACCCCGGAGAAGGCATAAAGAGAACCAATGTCCTGAACTTCCATATGGCAGAATCCTTTCCTAGGTTGACTTTCTCACAAGACTGAGAGGAATTACCAATCCTGTTCACAGATGCAGAAACAAAAACCTAAGAGAAATACAATAACTTGCCTGAGGTCACAGAGACATGATGATCTAAATTCTTGGATCTACTTGCCTCTGTCAGTTTATAGGACTTGGAATAGACATCCTCCCCTTTTATTCCCTAAAGATATATTCTTCCTTTCAAACTCTTAGAGGGCAAATCAAAATTGCTGGGGCTTTTTCTAACCTTCATTTTAAGAATTGTAATGTTAGCATTTGTTTTAGATGGTTTCCGGTCAGCTGAGAGTAGAATTGTCTACTAGAAAAGATGATCACCAAACTTTAAAGATAAACTTTAACATATTTTTGAGTCAATATTCATACATTTTTTTGAGCACATTATTGTTAATTCAATGCATGTATACAATGTGTAGTAATCAATTCAGAGGAGTCATCTCACTTCTTCAAACACTAACCGTTTGTGTGTGTGTGTGTGTGTGTGTGTGTGTGTGTGTGTGTGTGTGTGTTGGGAAGCTTAGATTCTTCTAGTCATCTTAAAATACATCCGATTGTTTGAACAAATAGTTACCCTACTGTGTCATAGAAAACCAGAATTAAATCCCCCTCCTGTGTTTTGATGCTCCTGAAATGTGTCTTATTTTTAAAAAGATCTATTAAAGAATGCTTGGATCAACATTTGCTGTTACATTGCTACTGAGTTAAGGAGATACTTGTAAAATTGAGCCTATGTGTGGCCAACACAAGTTGAAAAAAATACTTTGGTACTGAAATGTGTATGGATGAAATGATATGCTGTCTGGGTTTCATTAATTTCCATAGAGGAGAGAAGTGGTGGGTTTACATATCCAAGAAAGAAACCTGGGCATAGGTTGATGAATACAGAGGCTAGGTGATAGTTTTAGGTTATATGTCAACTAGCAGTACTGTGCCTGCCATGTAATATATATTACTAATAGTCATAGTAATACCCTGGCCATGATAATGTGCTCTAGTTTTGGCATGTTTGGAATTTAATAATGTTTACAAAATGTATGATGGGGTCTTAAAGCTTCATCAGGTACTTGGATGCTGCTTTCTGGAGTAGCCTATATATATTTTCTATCTTGAATTCTACCATGTTTTATTACCTCTTCTGCTGCCATCCTTATTCAAACCACTGTCCTCTTTCCCCTGCAACACTTCAGTAGCCTGCTAAGAGCATCTCCTTGCTTTTAATCTTATCCCTGACCACATTTTAACCTCTAGATTAGAATTTCAGTGACTTTTTTTAAGGGAGATACTATAAATTGCCAGATCCAAACTCATTATAACAAAATCCAAGTTTTTACCAAGCATTTCCTGCTTTTCATTGAACTCTTGAAATTCTGTCCCTGCTTTAATTCTCCATGGAATGCTCTTTCCAGTCTCTGCCACCCCCCACCAACATGTCTGTCAGGCCTCTGCTTCAATGTGACCTCCTCATAGAGGCCCTTCCTATCACCTGATGTAAATGATTCTCTGAAACACATAAGCATGCATGCAGACATATATCTCAAGATCTTGATTTTTTCTTAATAGCACTTTTTACTATCAGACATCACATATTTTCTTATTTATTTCTGTTTATCTTTGACTTAAGATCAATGAATTAAACAATTGTTGCTGTTGCTTTCCAGACCTTAACTATTACTGGTACATGAGCTCAGTAAATATTTATTTATTGAAGAGAAGATTGGCCTTGTTCCTTGCATATTAAATTTGAAGATTAAAAATTGCAGATAGTGTTCTAAAGCAGGTAGCTGTTCATGTCTAAAAGGTTTCTCTTTTATAAACAAAGCCCATCAGCAATCCCTTACAATGCTCACTATTGACTGTCAACAGTAGGAATGGGTGGGGAGAAGGGGAGAGAATGAGGTAATGAAGGCCAGAGTGCTGAGAAAAATGGCAAACATTTGGCACTTGTAATATGTTATTATTAATAATTGGAGTGTTGGTGAGAAAGAGCTTATGGGTGTCCTGAGAGGGATTCACTTTATATTTAAGGGAAATACCCTCCAGAGGATTATGTCATCTATGTAAGAAAAGAGGATTATGGGTAGGTTACTGCCACATGCAGCTCACCACTAGTGATCAGGTCTGGCACTTTATTGAAGAAAGTGTCACATGTGTGCAGATGTCCTGGGGCTGTCCTAAGGGTGAGGAGGTAGAGTATATAATCATGTCTCTAATTTGCAGGAAATTGAGTTTCACAGTTGTACTTTAGATTTCCTAAACTTTGAAAGCAAGAAATGAAAATGTAAATGGGATATTCATTTTTTTGTTTATTTTTCAGAATTTATTTTAAAAGGAAAAAAAAATGGAAGGAAATATATCTTAACAAGATTCTGCATAGGACTGCTGTTTCTCTAAAATTTAATAATTTCTCTACGTGTCACTATGTAAATGGAATTTTTAGAATAAACTCACAGAATAAAATTTAATTTTTGAAAGAACCACATTATTGCTAATTATGATATAAAGAAAAAAAAGTCTAGATTTAGAAAGTAAAAGTACTGTTCTAAATATTGGCTGAGGAGGATTGCATCAAGGGTTTGTATTCTTAGGCTGCTTTGTGTTATGACCAGGTTCACTTTTTGCCCATCAGTTCTGTTCTGGAGGTTTCTATGTTCTCTGTGGGCTCTTTGCTGATAGCTGGAGACCTCTATGTCAGTGAGTCTGGATCACCTTTACACTGTGAGGAGCTTGGTGCCCCTCCCTGCCTTGCGGACTAAGTACAGTAATAAGGGAAACAGATACAATGAGTATCTTTTGAATCCATCTCTCAGTTTTTCCAAGACCAAGGGTGCTCAGGGACATGGGACTTTCTGTGCTAAACCTGCCACAGTTCCAGGCAAACTGGGATGAGTAGTTTGCTTGCCACCCTTAAGTTCAGGGATAGAACTGGGGTAGGAGCTGAATCACACATCATTTACTACAGCTCATGGGCAAATTCCTTACCCTGTACTGCTTAACTTCCTATGACTTCAATCTCTGTTGATTTCTGGAACCTTCCTCTATTTAATTTCAATACTGAATGGTAGCCTATGGGTTTCACTGATGCCTCAAAAACAGTCACCAAAGTGCCCTGGTTTGAGCCTTGCCCCTACTTTACACCTTAGACCCCGGATTGGTCCTCACTTGTCATGTGCCCATATGCTGCTACCTGTCTCCATGGGTTAGCAAGGGCCTAGTGTCTACACAAATAGGATGTGATGTGTCTATGATGATCTGCCTACCCACAGACTAGCATCTGGTGCCATGTCTTCCAACATTCTTGATGTCCCAACCATCTGCTCTGACCTGCTCTTCACATTCCAGGCTGCTGAGCTCTGCTCTTCACTAAGGCCAGGTCACTGTCCATGAGCCTCCCTGGATCTCCTCTGCAGACTACTCACACATTCAGCACTTCTGCAAGCTTTGGAGAAAGGCATACCTTGAGGTACATTAAGTACATCACAAAGGTATCCTTCCTGGGATGACCAATTAGAAAAGGGCACCTTTCCTCTGGGAACTCTGTAAGGTACAAGGCTTGATAAACAGAGCCCTGACTGGGTTTTAACTCCAGCTTACATCTCTTTGATGGAAGCTTAAGTTATATAACCACATACCCAGCTCTGCTCCCACACTACTGACTAGCTGGCCCAGGCACCTGCAAGCCCTAGCATAATAAAAGTGGTTTGCCTGTCTATAGACAGATTTTTCTCATCACTGAGTTCCTAACTAGACCCTTTATTCTTTTTTTTTTTTTCCTGCTTCTGTGCCTTTTAGTTCTCATTCCTAACTGATGGTAAAAGAAAAGATTCAGTCTGTAAAAACCTAAGTAGATAACACTAATTGCATAACGTTTGCAACTAATTGCCCATTTTATCAAATATTGTAACAAAATTCAGTTTTAGTATTGATAGCAAAACCTGCCACCCATTGATAAGATTGTGTCATTGCATTTGATCTCTGCTGGCCTCCGAATCAGTTTTCTAGTCTTTTCTATTCTTTTTATCCATAAAACATTCACCTTGACCTATTACTGTGTTTCTTCTTTCCAAAGACATTTCAGGAAGGGAGTTTTCTAATACAACTTTTACTTCAGATCTAGGCCCAAAGTCAGTACTTCAGAATTCACTGTGAAAAGAATGAAAGTATAAAACTTGGCTACTAAGCAGCAGTAATTCCCCAAACACCCAAAGACGAGAGTATAGGAAGGAGAAGTTGTGGTCTGGTGGGTCTACCATCCCAACTGTGGCAGGAAGGCCACTGTACCAAGGGGGAGACCCATTTGAAATAGATGCAGGAAAAATATCAGAGAAAAGAAAACTGATTTGGGCACATTGAGCCACATTACACTGGAGTTTTGAAAACTAATGCATGCAAAGAGAATCTTTTAGTATTTGGAATTGCAGGCTTTGGGATTTCAATCAATTAGAGCCAAGCTTCCTTGAGGGGGACACATCATACCATCAAGTTTGAACTTGTCATGAAGCCTGGTGTGGTACTTTGAAAAGAAACTGAATTTTATTTTGTGAGGATGGACAGTAGATTGATCACATTTAAACGTAAGCTGCTTAGTGATCTGAGGAGCATTGTTGTTGGTACTCTTTTACACTTAAATGTTTACACAAAAAATACAACATAGAGCCCATCAGCCATTTAAGAAATGTTATTAATGTAACCAGTAGATATGTATTATGTGATGCACATAAATAAACACATGTACCTAAACATATATCTAGAGACAATATGAACATAGAATTATGAGATGAGTTAAAATTTCATCGAGATGGTTTTGCATGATGCTTTAGCTTAGGGGATGTTCAGTGCCCTTGAAATGCCTTTGCGTAGCTAGATCTGTGCAATGATCAAAATACTGTCTTCTTTCCTTTTTCTTGTTTTTAGCCACTAGAAAAGCTTAATAGAGTAAAAAAAAAAAATCTCCAGGGTAACTGTTTCTTCTTGGAGTTCTATGAAAAGGATGTAAAAAAAAAAAGTTTGGAGGGAAAGCATAACTGCATTGACATACCCCTCATGGGGTTGAAATGTTCTGCATAATAAATGGGCTTGGGCCAGTCATTGCATCATCAGTTCTTTTGCCTCCATTGCCCTCCTCTGGACCACAGTTCTTTTGCCTCCATTGCCCTCCTCTGGACCACTGTCTCTCATTTGAACCACTGGCCAAGGAGAAAACATGATCCATGTTTTTGCTCAAGTATATGTATTACTGCTGCATGATTTATTTATTTATTTTTTTTTTTTTTTACTTTTTGTGTACTTTCTACAAGGCATGACAGTGGGACAGTGACCAACTTACTTGTGTTTATCTTCTGAAGTGAAATATGCTTTTCCAGTTGCCTCCGAAGTTTCACTTCGGCTCCGTATTTTCCAGTTGTTCCATTGTCAGCCAGGATGAAATGGGAATGCATGCTGTTGAGAACAGTGAGCTTGCTCATGGGATTGGACATGGTTTGGTATGGCCGGACTACCTGCAGGGAATCAAAAGGAAAAGGCAGAAGTTAGAAAAGCAAACAGGATATGAAAAGAAGAACTGGAAAGAGAGAGAAAACATCCATTCTTTGGTACAGTGGAAGTGTAGTCTGCATTCTCAGAATTGCTTTGGGTAGAAGCAAGATTTAAGGTAAAAGTTCCATTCAAAGCAAGACTGTGCTTAAAAGCTTTAAAGAAATGAGTTTGTGCTTTATTGCACTAAAAAAAGCTGTCTAGCAGATGATTGTTTTATTTTGATCTTTTATTTGTCAATGAACCCAAAATAATCTTTAGTTATCTTGTTTTTCTTCTTGTCCATAATTTAATTAATTCATTGGTACTTTATAATCGTGCCCTATATAATGGGTTCATTGCAACATATTTCTACATACACATTCAGCAAAGTCACAATTCTGGAGCAAGCAGAGGGGCTAAGGATGGAGAGAATATGATCTTCTCTATCAATCCCATTCAGCAATCTGAAGGCCTGTTATTTAAAATAAACACTGTTCTTATTAGATACCTTATTTAAGTATGAAACAACTTGAATATAAAATAACTGCCTCTTGAGACAAATATAGATCGGCCTCCAAATGCTCACCTCTCGCTTATTCTACCTTTTCTTGATTTTTACTTTCATGGTGAATTACAGTACCTAAAATAGAAGAATTTCAGTGTGGTCTCTCAGATTTGGGGTATAAAAAGATAATCAACATATATTGTGACCTAGTTGCTTTATGTACATTCTCTTTATTCTTTGCAACAATCCTATAAGTTTCATGCTATGTTCATTTTATAGATGAAGAAACTGAAAAATTGACAGATAAATTGGAAATTCACACTCGGATCTGCCTGATTCCAAAATCTGTACTTTTTCCACACTGTTTAGATCCAATGGAAACATAAGGTGATGTGTTGGAAATCCAGTACTAACATATTTGGATAGAAACTTCACTCAAATCTAGGAAAGGGAACATTTTAACAGGCTCACTGCTACATGGTCTCAGGACAGCAATCAGTGTACTGAATCATGGAAATTGACAAGACAAATAAACGCTACTGGGTTTTTATTTCTCTGCCTTTGTGCAGTGTGTACATTAATTATTGAGTTGAGATGTTCTTGTTCTTTTTCAGCGTGCAATAACTCACCATGAAAAGCTGTAGTAAGATTGAGTAGTTTGTTAAATTACAAAATGATTTAGTAAGGGCAGTCTTTGATAGTAAAGATCTCATGTAAGTTATTTTTTAGACCTTTGATTTTGATTCAAAATCCCACATTTCTATGTTCCTGGAAAATAAAATGTGCTTAATAAATAGTGAATGAATGGATAAACAAACTTGAAACAAATGTTTTGTTCAAATCTGAAAAAAAAAAATCCTCTTTTCTGAATTATTTGGGAATTGATTTAAATTTAAAATGGATATATAATTCTAAGCTTTTAAAAGCTTCTAATACATGCCCCATTTCTCAACATAGCATTGATATGTTAATTCATAGCTTCATTATAGTTACATCTTATTGATAAAGATCATAACTTTTTAGTTATTGCTTTTAGTGATCACATGGAGCAGTAATCAGTTACTGCTTTGTCTACATGAGTGAATAAGAACCCTTGAAAATGCAGAGGCAGTGGACAGCTACACCCATCCCAAGCTCTTTATCACTGGAAGAGTAGGTCACTTGTGGTTGAAATTTCCATTTTGTTGCTACTCAAGTTTTGATTATAAAACATTCATTCTACAGTAAAGTGCAAGTTAATAAATATTAATGCTTTGTTGAAAGAGGCTTAGAAATTCTTTTTCCTATTCTTAAAGTGCCTCTGCATTGTGCTTTTGGACAAAAGAAAATACTTTTGTTACTGTCCTTTCTTTTCTAACAGCAGTTTCTGAAGACTCCATGTGAAGGAGAGGGAAGTTCCAAAGCAGTTCTGTGAGAGGTGGAGCTGACGGATGTTCTAGACGTTAAACTGTGTGTGTTTGTGAACCCCAGAAGTTTGTGCTGGCCGAGATACACAGTTTCTAATTCCTGGAAATCCCACTTGAAGACCATTGGAGAAAATAAAATTTTCAACTACTAAAAGTATAGAAATGATTCTGTGCCAAGCTGATGTATTCATCACAATCTGATAATAAAAGAAGGTAATCAAACCATCTGTGTTCTAAATATCTCTTTCCTCCAATCCTGGATTCTAAAGATATTGGTGGTTTGGTCTTCTGCCTTTTGACCCTGTTTTATTGTGAAACATAGCTCAACGTCTCTCTGGGAATATTGAACATCTGAATCAGTCATGGTAAGAAGGTCAAATTTCCAGGGTCTAATTTTTTTCATTGTACTGACCTCTTTTTCTTTTGATTTGGTGTGAAGGCAAATTTAAGGTCAGAGCTTGCTGAATGAAAGGGGATATAAATCTGAAAACTAATTAAAATGCCCTAATCTACTTTCAGACCTTACTGGAGGAAGGTGTACTGAGTCCTGGAACAATCCTGAACACATGGATCATGGAAATTACTGCCAGTGACTGTGAGAACTGGAGTCTCACTTTTTTAATCTGTAAAAAGGAAATGATAAAACCACTTACCTCATGAGGATTAGCTGAGATTATATGTGCAAAGTGCCTGGCTCCTAGCAGGCATTCTATAAATGGCACTTCCTTTTCCAGTTCTGCTCTATCTTGCCAACTATAAGCTGAGTTTCCAGTTGTAAACCAGTGATCAAATTGAAATATGAGACAAATCATCGACTTTTGTTTTATCCAAGACATTTAACTTAATGTAAGGAAAAAAAAAACCCCAACCATCTGTTGGCAAAATATGCAGTATTTTTTTCTTTGTCATATCCTCCAAGAATTTGTTGACTAACTGAAAGTTTAAAATAACTGCTCAATTACTTCAGAGAAATGCATTTTCGTCTAACTTGCCTGCAAAATCCACTTACTATTCTTTGTTACAAATATGGCAGTAGTTTATTTTTGAGTTGCAATTTGCATATGTACAAAAGATTTGCTGATCTTTCTGTTGTGTTTTGCAAATAGAAAAATAATGCCTTTTTAATAATATGAATACAAATTAACTTTTCCCTCTGACAAAATATTGGAGGTCATGCAAACACTTTCATTGTTAAAAACTCATAAACAGAGAAGGGTTTTTTGGAAGTATGTGCTATTGAGAACGATTGTGATGTGTTCATAACTTGTAGGTATACTGGATTACTGTAGTATGTTTCTCAGCCATGACTTTGTCCTAATGCTCTATAACATCTATGGCATGTAATGGATCATCTTTTTTCCTAAGAATATAGGATGGTCCAGTTTATATTCCATCCTTGAAAGAACTGAGAAGATAGCCATTCACATAATTTTCTGTATTTCATAGTTCAGATAAGAAACCGGAGTTAGGCAAGGTCAAATTGTATCTGAAAGGGCTTCAAACCAGGTGAGTGGCATAAATGATGAATATTGTAGTATATATACTTAGAAACATAGTAGTATCTGTACCTAGAAATCTAGGATTTTAGACCCTAATAGTCTCTGATCATCATGGGCTAGAGTTCCTCTATGTAATGACATTTTTCTATTCATTCTTGTTCCTCAAGAGTAAGCAAAAAAATTCTTTACTCAACCAATTCCTTGTATAGCATTTAGTATGATAATGATATGATAACAATTCTGGCTTTAAGGCATCTGTGATTATCTTGCCTCTGAAACAAAGAGGACTTGTGAAGTGGGGGCTGTCCAAGGGATTAAATGGAGGTAAAAACCCTTTCATATAAGGCATTGGTAAGGACACCCTCACTGCTAAGAAGAGAGTGAATGAGATGCTGTAGAAAAACGGAACATCCTTCATGTACTGACACTAGAGTGCTGCAGTTGTGTTCCCTGGATGGACATCAGTCAGTCATTCAGGAGCCAGTCTAAAGTACCTGCTAGAGTTTTCCTACCTGTTTTCAGGAATATTTTGGTCTTACCCAGGAGTATTTATCAGGAAGTCAGAATATCAGGGTTCTTGTTCCTCTGAGTACTAACTTGTGACCTTGGGCAGGTCTCTGAATTCATTCATTTACTCATGATTTCTTGAGAAACATAATCATGTGTCTAAGTAATATCTTCTAATAAGTATTCAAAATGTTTTTATTAAAAGAAACTTTAGGGGCATTTTTTTTTCATCTGTGAAGCAGAAGACTTGATGGTAATTTCTGATGGCTTCGTACCTCTACAATTGAATCTGAACAGCCTATGTTAAAAAAAAAAATGTACATGCTCTTTTCTAGTTAGTGCAAAACAAAGTGGGTTGGCAAAGTCTCTCATGTCCTGAGGTCTCTTCCATTTTGAGGTGCTTTCCTTGATAAAATGGCAATTTGATCACCTGAGATTCTTTATTCCAAATACAATTGAATTGGGCTTAATTAGGTTTTTGTGCCATCAATCATAAGACTTCTACAATCCCACACCCATTACCTGGTGAGTTGTATATCAACATGCCACAGGCCAAGCAGCAGGATAGGAAATATACAGCTCAAGGAGTCATCTCTTCCCTCCTAATAGCACCATGGTTTTTAACTTAAACCAGAAGAAAATGAACATTCATTGACCATTTTTTGCATATTAGGCGTTGTGGAACAATCTATTTCGTATTTATTTTGTAGATGGAATTGGGGACTCAGAAGTGAGGTATCCTGGCCAAATTTGCCTCACTAACCCCATATAGGTCCTAAGTTCCTTTATAAGCCAGGATGCATTAAAGGGGAAGATAGAAAACCCAATCTCATTTTAAATTTCTAGAGAATATTACGGTTAGTTTTGCTGCTGGATATTTTTTATTAGTGGCTCAGCTGCGCCGTGGAATCCTCTGACAGCTGACCAGATTATTTCCAGTTGAGTCATCTAGAACTACATGTATACAGAGGTCAGAAAAGGCACCAGTAGGCAGCAAGATGGGGTCATGCTTTGGTAAGAGAGAAACAAAAAGTTTTGAGATTCTCTTAGCATTAGGCATCCATTTCTGCTAGGGAAGAGGGGACACTGCTGAGAAGTAAGCAGCCATCTGTGTGTTAGAGATAAAGAAACATGGGGACTAAGAGAATGAAATGAAAAAAGTGAAAGCCTCTGTATGTCCCCATCAGCACAGAAGCCTAAGCCAGTGGGACATGGATGGTTATTTCCTATTCAGACAGAGGAACTGTGAGTACGGGCATAAAGCAGGTCACACTGAAACTGAGAGTCCATCTCTCAGCTCAGCAGTCCACACAGGGATCAGCAAACCAAGGGACCCATTTCCAAAGAGCACCCAGATACTTTAGCTGTGTGATGCCCACTAAAATTCACAGGAACATCAATTGCATCTTTCAGTAACACTTGGAAAATGTGCCCTTCAATGCGTGTCCTGCAGAGAGTTTTATAGCCCTCGTTTTATCCTTTCCACTTGAATAGATTCACCTCCCTTTGGCCTGTCCTGAGGGAAGCCATGTGCCATTTAGCTATAGGCAGTGGCAAGAGGCTCTTGAATTCTGAAAAGCTTTCTATACGAATCCCAAGTTTCCAGTGGGGGTGATTTTTAAACTGTGTTCAGAAATTCTTTGAAACTCTTCCTTTAGTCTAGGTGAGAATCGGTGATTGGCCTCTAAGGGATAAAACCGAACAGTGGTGATGTATGACTTCCCAAAGTAGGCCACACAAGGTTTTCTGTTAGCTCTCTGCCAGATCACTTTCTCTGGAGGAAGCCAGTACCATATTGTAAAGAGAATAAAGCAGCCCTATGGGGGTTGGGGATGTGGCTCAAGCGGTAGCGCGCTCGCCTGGCATGCGTGTGGCCCAGGTTCGATCCTCAGCACCACATACAAACAAAGATGTTGTGTCCGCCAAAAAAAAAAAAACTAAAAAATAAATAATAAAATTCTCTCTCTCTCTATCTCTTAAAAAAAAAAAAAAGCAGCCCTATGAAGTGATTTGCATGGCCAGAGACTCTTATAACAAACACCTTGTGGGTGAGTCACTTTGAATAGGGTTTACCATACCCCATTCAATCCTTCAGTTGATGCAGTCCAACCGCGATTTTGACTGTGACCAAAGAGAGACCCATAGCCAGAATCAACCAGGTAATTCATTCACAAATTCCTCACCTACTAAAACTGTGAGACACTGTAAGTTGTTTAAGCCATTATGTTTTGGGATGATATTTTACACATCAATTGATTACTAATACAATTGTGTATTATTAACTTTCTTTGAGAATTCAGAATGTATCCTCTCCTATTGTGGAATACTAGTTGCATATAATTTCGTGGCTTATAGTCCCCTCTACCTCTCCCTGAGTCCTCATGCTCCCTGGCATTCTTTCTGTGGGCTCTGCTCAGTTCTAGTTACTATTTCACTAGGGTGGTAACATCTTCCAGTCTCTTCCTATTTATAACCTGAACACCATCCCTCTCTATTCTGGAGAAGATTTGACCCCTGTTTCTACACTCTTGCCAGTGGGTTATTACTACTCTATCTCAATCTCATGTGTAAATTCTGATTAATAATTATAGAAGTGAGGCTTGGATTGTGGCTCAGGGGTAAAGCACTTGCCTAGCATCTGTGAGGCACTGGGTTCGATTCTCAGCACCACATGTATAAATAAATAAATTATAATATGAATAAAAACACTTAAAAATCATAGAGGTACAGATAATCCCCAAATTACAATAGTTCAGTTTAGCATTTTCAACCTTATGATGGCAGGTGCTATATTTAGTAAGTTTTTGTTATTTCAGTGATAAATGACAAATCTCCAGGCTAACACTTGACCGTCCTGACACCAGCCTGCTGTGTGTGTAGTCTTGCCTCTTCTCCTTAGGTTACAAGGGTACACTCAGGATGTTTTTCTCTCTTCCTCAGCTCAGGACTCCCGTCACTTCACTGACCCATTAGAACTTATTTCCTTGATTACGTCTTCTGTCCTTATGTCCCTTTCTATCACCAATACACAAGCTCCACTCCATTTTTTTTTTAAAGAAAATTTCCCTCAAATTATGACTCTTTGGCTACCCCATCTCCTCTGATTACAGCCAAACCTCTAAAGTAGCTCTGCTGTCTATGCTGCTTCCTTTCTTCTCCCTCCTCGACCTATTGAAATTTTCTTGTCGCTTCATCACTGTTCTGGAATGATTTTGAAGTTCTTGCCCTCCTCGGCTTCTCGGTGGCCCTTGGCATTGCCCTTCACGCCATCTTTCTGAAGCCCATTTTCCTCTCGGCTTCCATGACTCTCGCCTGTGTTGGTTCTGTGTCTCAGAAATTTCTTAGGCTGTATGTCCTATGCTCAGCTACTGAATTTTGGAGATCATCAGGATCCAGGCATAGGCTCTTTTTTTTTTTTTTTTTTTTTTTTTACTTCTCTGTAGCGAACCTCTCCACTGAGATTGTTTCAGTTGCCATCTGTATGTGATGCCTTCCAAATCTAAGTGTGCAGCTATATCTTGCTCCTAAGCTTCTGCCTCATATATTTACTAGCCTGTCAGACATTTTCATGTACATATCTCACAGGAGCTTCAAAATCAACATGCCCAAAATTGAGTTCAAATCATTGTCTTCACCAAGACTGTGTTGCCAATGTGAGTGAATATAACTGCTGCCTTGGCAGTGAGCCCAGACCCGAGTGTGGTCCAGGCTCTGCAAGCTCTGGCTCTGTCCTCTATAACTAACAGATTTGGGTGTGCTTTCTCAGTTCTGACCTTTTCCTCTCATCCTCTGGCTACATCTTATCTAACCTAGTCATGAAAGACCAATAAACCTCATGCTGGGGTCATTATCGTGTAGTTTTTTTGAGATTGCTATATGAAGTCCTATTTGGCTTGCCTCAAATAAGTGACAAATGTATAAATTGATAACTACATCCAATTAGCCATCAATGGTGTTATTGGCCTTGATATTTCTTGGCTTGAAACACAAAGATGGTATCACCAGAGCTCTTTTCATGTAGACATAAGAACTGTGAGTGTTTATAAAACTTAGAATCAATTCTATAGGAAGAGAAGAGAAATTAAAGGAAAGACAATAACCACATGATTCTGTGTTGGAAAATATAGCCAAACATAATGTCCATTCCCAGGTTCCAATGAAAAGTACTTTGTTTTTTGATTATATCTGGATTTCTAATTTGGCATGTGTCTGGTTAATCTAGTTTTGGGGAAATACAAACAATAATGGCTTCAGAATTGTTCCGTCACCTGACACAATTCTAGTCAGGTAGCTTTGTAAAGTAAGGAATATAAATGTTATACTAAAATTATAATTGATTGGAAGGTCTTTGACTTTATACTGGTGATACTTTCATAATCATCTATCTAGGCAAATTTCTCTAGGGAGAAAGAAAAGGACTCTGATCATTCACAGAGTTTGTTTGTTGAAATCTATTTATAAGCATATTTTCCAGTGTCTCAAGTAACAATAAGAATATGATGTTAAAATTTTAAAATCTCACTTAATATATTTTGTTACAGGAATGGACTTTGGAGAGTGGGATCTTAGTTCCAATCCATGTTTAGATTACTCAATCATAAAAAGGTATAATATTGCCTTATAATGACTAGTACAGGCCATTACAATGCATGTTCAATTAGGAGATCAGCAAATTATAATTACTATCATAATTATAGAAGCCATGTGACAATATAGCAAATGTTTTTATAGTTCACTTAGAGATGAAATCTTGTAGTGTTTGCCTGAATACAGTAAACACTTAAAGTATTAGATTAGGGTTTAGTAGGAAACAAAAATCTTTGGGACATTTTAAATTACACTGGTGCAAATGATTAAGTGTTTGTCTCCCAAACTCATATGTTAAAATCCTAACCCCCAAAGTGATGGTGTTAGGATCTGGAGCCTCTGAGAGGTAAATAGATCAGGAGGGTGCAGACCTCAAATATGAAATTGGTGTCCTTATAAAAGGGACCCAAGAGGTCCTGAAACTCTTCCACCATGTAAGGACACAGAACTCATCACAGAGCCTCCAGAACTGTGAGAAATAAATTTCTATTATTTATAAGGCACCTAGTCTATGATATTTTGTATGCCTGCCCAAGCAGGCTAAGAAAGCTTGGGAAGAAGTCAGTTGTGGGAAATTAAAGTCAGGGATATGATGTTAGGAAAGAAGTCAATTTTTGCTTTTGTTTCCTATGTAGAAAATCCTGTACCACTGTACCAATGTCTTGAAGTGTGTCTGTTTTCTTCTAGTAGTTTCAGAAATCAGGTTTTACATTTACGTTTGATCCATCTTGTGGATATCCGTTTTCCCCAGCACTATTGAAGAAGCTGTCCTTCCTTCAATATATGCTTTTGGCAACTTTGTCAACCAGTTGACTATATATGTGTGAGTTTATTCCTGGGATTTCTTTTCTTGTCCATTGGTCTGTTTTTATGCCAAATACCATGCTGCTACTATGGTACTGTAGAAAAAGGAAACTGAACTCAGTAAAGTCACAATACCCTTGGCCATCTGCATGATCCCTGATCTATGTATGCCTTGTCCAGTCATCTGCCATCTACCACTGTGGACCTCTGGACTGCCCTGATGCAGAATATCCTGAACTGTCCATGCCCCACCTGACTTTGAGTTACATCCCCCAACTTTGCTCTTTTTCAGCAGGGAGTTGTCGTCACCTATTTTTCTGTAGAAATGGAATGTGGAAATGTCACAGTGGTCCACTTTATGCTTTGAATATAGCCCTTGCTGCTCTGCCATTGTCATGTATTTTTAAAATGGACATGTTTCTTTCTTTCCCTATTCTTTTTTAATCTCTTTTCCTCCCTAAGATTAGGAAAACAGGATTACCATTCTTCCCATCCTAGGCAGATTTGTGTCTTTGAGTACACACCCACTGCAGGAACAACTAATTCAGGTTTTGGGGATGGTACCAGAAGATCTCAAAAATGACTATCTCCCAAATTAACAAGTGGATTACAACTCCAACTTTGAATCACCTCTTTAAAAGGCCCCTGTTGGCCTGGGATTGTGGCTCAGAGGTAGAGCGGGTTGCCTAGCACTCTGGGGGATAGGATTTGATCCTCAGCACTACATACAAAAATAAAATTATTATATCCATCTACAACTAAACATATATTTTTAAAAGCCCCCTGTTTGTGCTAAGGGGCAGAACCACAGCCTCTAGGAGAGGAGTCCCCTGTGTTTCTCTTTTCTAGCAAAGCAATAAATCCTCTTTTTATTTCTTGAGGGGGGAAAAAGGAAAAAAGGTTTGTAAAATCCAACAGTGACGCCATTTGGTCTGGACTTTACTTGGGGAGACTTTATATTCCTGCTTGAATCTCATTGATTTTTATTAGTTTATTCCAGTTTTTTGTCTTCATGGTTTAATTTTGATGAGTCACATGTGTCCAGAAATTTGTCCATTTCTTATAGGCTTGTTAGAGTACAGATTTTCAATAATAATTTCTAATGATCCTTTGTATTTTCAAGGTATCAATTTAGTTTTATTTGGGTCTTTTCTTTCTTGGGTAGTCTAGCTAAAGGTTTGTAAACTTTCTTTTCAAAAAGCTAACAATATTTGCTTCATTGATATTTTATTTCTTTTTAAATTTTACTTATCCCTGCTCTGTCATTTTTTCCCTTCTATTTTTGGGTTTGGTGTGGTTTTGCTTTTCTAAGTACTTGAGATACACTGTTAAGTTGTTTGAAATCATTGTTCTTATAAAGTGGTACTTATTGCTATAAACTTCCTTCTCTTGGCACTATATTTGCTACATGACATAATTTTTGGTATTCTGTGCTTCCATTTTCAATTGTTTCAATAAATTTTTAAATCTTCCTTTTTCTATAGTGACCTTTTGATGTCCAAAAGTAAAAAGACATGACTTCAAGTTCAAATATTCTTTCTTCTGCTTCATCTACTCTATTGTTCAGGCTTTCAGCTGTGTGCATACACACATACTTACTGAATTTTTCATTTCAAAGATTTGTTTGGTTTCTTCTAAATCTCCACTCAATTTCTCATTTTTATCATGTATTTTTCTTCTTAATTTCATTGAACTGTTTACCTGTAGTCTTTTAGATATCACTGAGCTTTTAAATAATTTATCAGACTTTTTAACTGTATCAATTTATCTGGAATCTTTTGGATCATGTATCTCTACCACTTTGATGAGGTGGCCATCTTGGGCATACCTTCAGGAGAAAGCTGCTTTCTGTCAGTTATGCAATGTTCACCTTATTTCCAGTAGTGCAGTCTCTTTTGCTGTGATTAATGACTTTGGTATTGCCTACTGTGATGAAGTAAGAGAGAACCCTTGTTTCTGTGGTTCATGCAAGAATGAGACACACTAGCAAGCATGGTGCAACTTGCGTGCTGTGCTAGGGCTACTCCTACAATTCAGGTGATGGGGAATTCCTCACATACTGCTGATGATAGCTCTGCTACTGACAAAGGCCTCTGGCACTGGTAGCACCAGCAGTAGTGAGGGCCCTGAATCACTTGTTCTGATATAGTCCCATGAGACACATGAGGAGAGACAGTGGTGTGAACTGCAAATACCCAGTCCAGACAGCAGTATGTGGTCAGACAAGGTGCAGTGGAACTGTGGTGTACTTCTCAACTGATGGTAGTGCATATGTAGAAATGGTGCCAAAGTTCCTCTTGACCCTTCTTGGCACCCATGATTAGCTGTGGAACCATGATGTTTTCCCCAACCCTGCCAAGAACAGGCATCTGAGTGTGGTGCAGGGACAGCAGGAACTATGCAGGCATTGAGTTACATATGGTCATTTATGCCCTTGGTCTCAGGGAAAGTGATCCAAGCTTCTGGTTCTCAATGTTATCACAGCCCATTCCCTTCTGTGTCACAACATCCATCCTTATACACCATCTAGTGGGCTTAGGTCAGTCACTCCACTGGGATAACTTGAATTTTCAAGATGGCTACTTTCAAACTGGTGAGTTTCTGGAAGCAGTTTCTGACCTCTAGAATATCCCAAACTTGGGCAATAGCTTACTTCTTAACACAGTACCTGGCTCCAGCACCGTGGGTATTCAGTGGGAGATGATGTAAGATCTTTATCAAAAGCAATGCTATTGACCAGATTTCAATCCTATTTTCACTGATAGTTTTTTGGGTCTCTTGCCCTTATTTCTGCAAAGTGGAGACTCCTCCTTGCTCGGCTGCGGAGCTAAAGTCACAGATGCTAGGGCATTTTGTTTTTCTTATTATAATGTTCCAGGTTTCTGAATATCCCAAGGTTCCAGTCTAATTTCCAGGGCTCTCCAATTGTAAGTCACCTCACAATGCAGCTTGTTACTTTGGTTCTTTGTGGAATAGCAGGTGAATGTTGGATACCCCCATTCAGCCTTCTCATTTCCTTTTCACTTCCCTCTCTCTGTCAGCTTACCTGGTTCTTTAGGTATAATGGTTTGCTTTTTGTAGCCCCCTGGCAGCAGGGATGATGACTATACAAATTTTTGCCCTCTGTGACCATTTTTCTTTGGATCACTTAAACATCTCTAACCCCTTTGGCATGTAATAGAAAGAAATCTCCAATCATCTAAGATGAGCAAACACAAAAATGCTTAGAGTAACAAAATTATAACCTTAGTTGCCTATCTCAAGTACAGAAATAAGAGTTCTAAACCAGCCCCACTCGTTGAATAATTATTTAAATTTCTGATAGTGATCCTGAAGCTACGAACATTAAAAATATGACTCAGAAGTTATTTTTGGAACAATTTACATACTATTAAAATGCAATATTAAATGTGTTTGGAGTTGAGGTCATTTTAGCATGTTTTAATTCTTTAGGAAATATATTTGTTCTGGTTCCTAAGTTAACTGACATCCATTTAAAAGCCAATTTGAAATCTAAGGTAAGTATTAGTCCAATTATATTCCGTGAATGACTAGTCTCAGATATTCTAGAAAAGTGTTACTAAATTTTTTCTATCAGTTTTGTCTACATAACATTTAGGGAATAAAGTATGTATAAAATAAAATAGTACTCTGTCTTCTGGATAAATTAGGATTTCTGCACTTAATTTGATAACAGTGATGTGCATGTTTATTATCATTTAAAGGTTCTGAAGGAGTTAAAAATCAAATGTCAAAACACAAGGAGTAAACAAATTTTTAAAGAATTCTATACATTGTGTTGGATTGAAATGAGATGGTTGAATTGTACGGCTCCATCATTAAAAGAAACAATTTAAGACTAGTTGATTCATAATCTGTTTTTTTTTCCTCTTTTTGGGCACAGACCTCAAGATATGTGGATAAAACTACTTAGCATATTTTTAATACTCGGGCAGGTCTTGATTGGAAAGGAATGACTATTGAACTGATATAGAGAACAATGAAAAACAATTGCTACAATTATTGGAGGAAACAAATACAGTATGGTAATCTGTTTATGTAATATAACTCCAATTCTTTTAAAATAGAATTTTATGGTTGTTGGAAGAGAAGCATTCTGTAAGGGAGAGTGGAAATGACTTTTTTTTTTTTTAAATGAGATCCCTAGAAGGATCAGAAATGAGATGATGACTCATAAAAAATAAGACCAAATGCTCTGGGTTTCTGGGTAAAATTGTTGAACAGCTGGTCAGTATGTGGCCCTGGATATCAGAATGGGAAATAGAGGCTAGGAAAGTGTTGAGCTTGGCAAGGGGTTTTGAAATTCATGCAAAATAAAGAATTCAACTGTGCCTACATGTTAACTAAGCATTTAGCCCCCCGCCCCCCCCCCCCCCCCCACATACACACAAAACTGTCCACAGAAGACACAGGCTCCAATGGAAAGACTCTCTGTAGCAATCTTGAGCTGGGTAAGAGGCACTCAAATAATCAATGTTGGAGTCCTGGGGTGACAAGAGGCCATATTTCATGTGTGAGTTCATGTTGCCAAGTGTTACGTGGGTATAGGGTATTTTTAAGATAACCATACCAAGAGCACTTGCAGAGTTTGATGGAAAAGAAAGACCACTGCTTCACTGAAGCAGAAAGGGGGTGATTGGTGAGTTTTACTTTTCTTGATTAGAATAAAGGACATGGGGTCTACATAGATTTTTAGAAAACAAGTAGTCATCCAATAAACTATTTTAAAGAATATTATGCATATTATGAATACTAACTATACTCTTGTGCTAGCCTCTCTAGGAGAAGTCATGTAAAGGGGCAGCCCCCAGTACTTACATCTCTTCCAATCAGGTCCTCTTGGTTTTCCACAATTCCCCATGGGGCAATACCTATGGTACATATCTTCCCTCGAGATTTAGATGCGTGGTCCTTCAAGGCGTCTCCAACATGCCGAATGACACCTGGGGGCAGAGAGAGAAGTACTATTTTACTTTTTAAAGCAATGACCTTTATATTATTTTGAAGGGTGATAACTTTCTCCCAAGGTGAAATGCATCAAAAGCACAATTTTGATACATTTGTGTATAAACCACATATTTAGGCAAGAACATAAGATTGTGATTGTGCCAGATATAATTCCCAGACTTGATATAAATGTCAGTAAAAGCATTACTAGAATCTGTATGAAAACATGCCTATAAGAAGAATAAATACAACTATTTTAGTCACTTTTACTTTTTTTGTATAAACCTAATGATTTGTTCATAGGACTTAGGACACGCTTAACGTGTTGATTCTATAGAAAGTACCATATATAATGTTATATTAAACATACACTCCAGATTATGTTTGAGTCAGAATCATTTGAATAATTATTTAGCTCACATTTTTAGTCCTAATTTCATCTTCCTATTTACAAAATATGTAGCAAATCTACTTCATGTTGGCTTATTCTGTAGAAAATTTGTTAAAAATACACCTTTAATCTTCATCATTCAAATTTTCTTCTTCTGTCCTCAACATAGTTAAAGGAAATTTAGTTTAAAATGGTTGTGAACCTATCTCTCACCTTTTCATAAACCATTTAAAGAAGATGTAAAGAAAATGTGGTATATATACTCAATGGAAAATTTCTCAGCTTAAAAGAAGAGTGAAATTATGGCATTTGCTAGTAAATGGATGGAATTGGAGAATATCATGCCAAGCAAAATAAGCCAATCCCCCCAAAACCAAAGGCCAAATGTTTTCTCTAATATGCAGATGCTAATTCACAATAAGGCGGGGGCACTAGGGAAGAATAATGTTATCTTAGATTAATTAGAGGAAAGTGATGGGAAGAGAGTGGATATGGGGATAGGAAAAATAGTAGAATAAAACAGACATTATTACTTTATATATGTATATGACTACATGACCAATATGATTCTGCAACATGTACAGTCAGAAAAAATGGGAAATTATATCCTGTCTATGTATGATATACCAAAGAGCATACATGCATTCACCTGTCAAGTATTACTAATTAAAATAAATAAATTAAAAAAATAATTTCTAATCTTTTAACTTCCCTCTTGAACAATTATTTTTAGATTCCATTTATCAAAATTCTACCTCTTCCTCAAGAAAAACATCACACCGAGTGCCATCTCCTATATAAATGTGGAGTTGGATTTGATTTCTCAAGTTGGATTCCATTTACACATAATGCAGTTTGCACAGCTTGAGCAGCTCCATATGTCACCTGATCTGTTCTACAATGATTCATAATTATGTATAAGAATGACTCTGCCAATAATAAAGCTCCTTAAGGGCAAGGGCTCAGAAATTGTGTCCCAAACACGCAGAACATACCAGGCAATTTAATCAGGGGAGAGAATCTACATGCTTAAAGAACCTGCTTTTAAAAATCAGGTACCAATGTAGTGTAAATGACCACTAATCCATGTTGCTCTATGCTGGGAGTATGGAGGAGCACATTATTCTCACTTGGTAGTTTGTGTAAGATTTTTCTAAGCGCTGGGTGCAGTGGTGCACACCTGTGATCTCAGTGGCTCAGGAGGACGATGAGTTGCTAAATAATACATGAGACCCTGTCTGTAAATAAAATACAACACAGGACTGGGGATATGGCTCAGTGGTAGAGTGTCCTTGCGTTCAACTGTGGTACTCCCCCCGCCCCCCAGAAAAAGAGAATTTTCTAAGATAGCTTCTGAAAACACTAAAACATGAAAATCTGTATATTAATGATAATATGCAAAACATAGGTCCAACCCTGAACAAGAAGTTTAGCTTCATGGTATGCCTCACTGTCTGCCACAATTTTCTTATTACCTCTTACCTAACTTCAGCATCTGTCATTAGATTGTCACTTTGGTCTTGGACTGAATGATAAGTCCAGAGGGAAGCAGAGATGAACTCTTTGGTTTGTAGTGGTTTTTTTTTTTGTTTGTTTTTGTTTTACTTTTTAGTAGTAGAGATTGAACCCAGAGGTACTCTATTACTAAGCTACATCTACATTCCTTTTTGGGGCAGGATCTTGCTAGTCTGATCTCAAACTTGTAATTTGTTTCAGTCTCCTGAGTTGCTGGAATTCTAGAGGCCTGTGTCAGTTTATAGTATTTAAGATGTACATTTTTTTTGACATTGAATGCATTGTGTAAAAGAAGAAAAATAATGTTCCAACTTCTTAGAAATAGATTGGCAGGAGTTTCTTTCAAAATTTAGAAGCTTTTGGTTTGGTGACTGCATGTCAGGAAAGTCTACAGCTGGAGAATCACGGATAGGCGATGGCCACTTAGTAGGGAGCAAAAACATGGGGCTTAAAACCTGAACAGTCACTGAAAGAATTTTGCTCTTTGGATATTTGATTACTAGAGTGTAAACATTAAAGAGCTGACTGAGCAGGTCAATCTAAGATCATGTCAGCTTCGAGACAGAGTCAGGATTTCACATAACAATATGAAGCATGGGCAGCATTCAGTTCATTGCTGAAATGTGCTTGTGCAGCTGTGTCTGATTCCCAAATTCTAGGTATTTAGAATTTGCAGAGCAGATCTCAAACATTGTCCAAACTACAAACAAACAAAAAATTGAGAAAACATGGTATTTAAAAGCAGCAATAGTTGGCCCAAAGTTATGTTCAGAATGTCCCACTAACAACAAATGTGTCTGTGTACAGACTTTGAGCCTTGTAATGAGTTTGCATTAATTTACTACAACTTACTTGTAAACTGCTAATTGGCACATCCAACTCAGGCTGGGGAAATAGGGCAACAAAGTTTACGTGCTTCCAATTTATTATCTGTTGTACATTGATAAGTGCTTATCTTCAGAACTTTATATATGTAAGTAAGAATTGATTTGAGAGCATGCCTGTATCACAATATAGAAACTCATTAGGTAGTAGGAAAACTAGTATCTGGGATGAGGTTTGTCTTCTATTGGTGCAGAGATGATTTAATGGAATATTTTAAATAATAAACACACCAGACCCTAGGGTGCATCAGGCCCTGAGTTCCATCCCCAGTACCTCAGCCAAAAAAAAAAAAAAAAAGTTACTAGATATTTATAGTGACAACTTGAGCTATTGAAAACATCCTACAAAACCCCATTGGTCATATTTACAAATTCTGCAGAGTCAACCATTAATCATTTCAACCTGTTACTTAATTCTTAAAAATAATGATACGGTGATCATTTTGGAAAAGGAGGCTGAGAGAGAACCAGGCAGAGGATTTCACATAAACATATTAAAGCATGGGCAGCATTCAGTTCATTGCTGAAATGTGCTTGTGCAGCTGTGTCTTGAGCCTTATAATGAGGAGCAGGAGAGAGGTGGGTAAATATAAATACACTCTTAGAAAATGATCTGAGGCACAACATTCTCATGGCCTTATGATGCCTTTCCCCCGTCACACTCCAGTTACCTGTGTTAACCCCTCCAGTGAAGATCCACGCTCCGGTGGTCATGGCTGCTTTGATGAGACCTTTCCCAAAGACTTGCTTGAGTTTGGGCTGGAGTTCAAAGTTCTGCAGGCCCCCGTGGACAGAGATGAGAAGCTTGGGAAGCTCCAGTTGCCATTCCTTGGTCATCAGGTGTAGAAGGAGATCAGGTTTCGTATCAAAGGATACTCGCACGTACTAGAAGAAGAAAGGCCATTTAATGAAATATTTTAAGTAAGATATTATTTAAATATTTCAATAAGATACTATTTAATATTTTTATGAGATAGATATCATTACATGTATAAAGATACGAATGGTGTGAATATACTTTATATACAGAGATATGAAAAATTGTGCTCTATATGTGTAATATGAATTGTAATGCATTCTGCTGTCATATAACAAATTAGCAAAAAAAAAAAATAAAGGAAATGGCAACAAAAATATTATTATTTAAATATTTTAAATAATTGATTAGGGAGATGGGCTGGACTTTTGAGGCTTCCCCCCCCCCCCCCCCAATGTAGATTGAACTGAGGGCCACAAACATGCTGTATCACTGAATGACATTCTCAGCCCTTTTTATTTTGAGATATTTCTCCCTGAGTTACTCTGGCTGGTCTTGAGCTTGTGATCTTCCTGCCTCAACTTCCTGGGTAGCAGGGATTACAGGTGTGCCTCACTGCATCATGTGGCAACTTGTCATATGTGTTGTTACTTGAAGAAAATTTTTATGTGAAATCAGATTTTTATTTTTTTAAAAGGGTGATCACTTCCTTTACCAAAAGAGCCTTCAAGAGATGAAGAGTTTAGAGGTTTTCTTGAAATTCTGTAACTACAAACTTAAATTATTTGATTTTCTAAAATGTTGTCTAAGCACAACTTTTCCCAAAATGAGTTTTGTCCAAAATAAAGCATGCTAATATTTTACCATTGATTATATTTTGTGGAAGGGCCCAAATAGCTCCAATGTTTCAATGAGTAATGGCTTCAAATAAATTGAATGCAGATAGGCCTATGTATTTTTGTGATCCTACTATTTTGAGAGGTTTTTGAAGATCCTACAGTCCTACATAAGGCAATGAAAAATTTGAAATAAGGTAACAGATTATATTGAAGTCTATAATAATTGCATATGAAAATGTTTTATTTTTAAAGAGAATTAATTATTCCCACAGGATAATTGAAAATTAAGTTTTATAGCAGATATCAAGGTTTTACCAGATGCAATTAGAAATAAAATTATGAGATGTAAAAAGAAAATGCTTTAAATACATATGTAAATAAACATTAATAAAAACAGGTTCATTTAGGTCTTCATGTACTTATAAAGATTTTATTCTAATCATGCATAACAAATTAGAATAAATAAATAATTTAAAAAGATTTGATTCTAGCTAGAAACAACTAAAATACTAGGTAAATAGAAAAAAGCTTTAGAAATACATTGCCGAATTGGTCTGAAAAGAAGGGATATTCAACCCTTAATAGAAGCTGTAAACTTGGGAGGTTGCAAAATGTCAAGGCAAGGCGGACCCTGAGGGTCTAAATCCTGGTCATCCTGAACATTTGATTTGATGGCCTTATGAAGTATGGGGGAGTTTAATAGGAAGCTTGAGTAAAGCTGGCTTACTTCAAAGGACTCCACCCTGAAGCATCAGGAAGAAAAAAATAAGTAACTCTGATGTACAGAAAAAGGCAGCAAAGAAGTTTGCCTACCTCAACCTTGGCTCTGGGTAGAAGGGAATGAAAAAATCTTCCTCTGATTATTTCTAAACACAAGTAGGCCTTCACACAGGTTTTGGCCCACATTCATGCTATCAATTCAGTTTAAGACACACCAAGCATAGTGTTGAAGGTAAGATGGATCTGGTTGAGTAATCCCTCCAGATAACTGGAGAAGCAAATACAGTTTCTTTGTGGAGGGAGGCGTCATTGATCCCGGTGGGAAATAATTCCCATGGGAATGTAAGCATTCCCTGGTCCTAAAGTAAAATCTAATCACAATTATATATGGAAACAAAGCAGCATGAATCAGAAACAGGCAGCAGAGTAACATTCTCAAAGATATTGAAATGATTAGACAGAATACGTAATAGCTATGTTTGATATGCTAAAAGCAAATGAAATGACTGAATGTATGAGGAAGGAATAACCATGCACAATTGAAAAAAGAATGAAACAGACCTTCTAGAAATTAATATGGAGTAATTTAAAGGAAAATTATAATTGAAAAACTACAGAAGAGAGACACTGGTAATAGGTCTGGAAAATAAAACAGATACAACCTACAAAGACAAAGGAATTAAAAATATAAAAGAAAAATGAAGACCCTTGCAGGAGATAATTAGAATTGTGGATAGAAATAAAAAATGGGAAAGAGGTAATCCTTGAAGAGCTATTGCCTGGGCATTTCTCAGAATTATTGAAAGATAGTAATTCTCAGGTGCAGAAAGTTCAGTGAATGCTACGCAGGATGGATTACAAAAAAATGAATTCAAGGACACACAGAGATAACATCAAACGGTGGGGGAATATCCTCAAGTAAAAGATCATCCACAAAGAAACAGTCAATAAACCTAGGCTGTGCCCCAATAGCAACAATGGATACCCAAAGCCAGGATCTGTAATGTGCCGTGAGAAATTATCTGTCAGTCTAGAAGTCTGGTCAGCAAAAATTCCTTAACAAGTGACAGCAAATTATAGATACTTTCTGACTGCTCAAACTGAGTTTACCTCTAGCAGATTTTGCTAAAGAAAATTTTAAAGTATATATAACAGGCAGAATTTGTAAGATCTAATATGGATGAATTGGGATGTGAGATGGGATTTTAACAACTTTATGGTAAGTCTAAAAAAACACTCATGATGAAAATGTCTAATTTTTGGTAAAAAGGGATAGAAGTAAAGCACTGGAAAATCTGGTATACAAATTGGATGAAGTAACTAAAATCATAGCATTCAGAAGTCTGTATGTGCATGGAAGAAAAGAGAAAGGTATTAATTGAGTTTTGACCAATTTCATGTAACTTTTTGAAGTTTGTACGTGGGATCAGATGCATATACATTAATTCATGTATTGTCTTACCCTAAACATTTTTCTTTTATAATAAGGAGGAATACACTCTCATGATAAAAGCATAATGTAATGATTTCATAGACCAGGAAGTCATTTATTTTTATATATTATGTACTGTGCATAATTGTATATGCTATGCTTTTATAGGACTTGCAGCACAATGGGTTTATTTACACCATGTTGCCACAAACATAATATATTGTGCTTCAACATTAAGACTTTAACGATGTCATTAGGTGATGAAGATGTTTCAGGTCCATGATAATTTTATGGGATCACCATTACACATGTGGCTCATTATTGATCAAAATATTGTGATGATATCAAAAATCACATTACATGCAATGTGCTCTACATGTTCCATTTCATGTACTCTTCTCAGTAATAAAGAGGTTGGCATCAGCCACATTTTCAGATGGGAACAGAAAAGATCCATCATGTTCTCAAGTGCACATTGCTAGTAAAACAGAAATGACAGGATTCATACCCCAGACTAAGCTATAAATGTCTCTTTTCCCATACTTTTCCACCTACAACAAGCAACCAATCTGTGAGTCCTAATGAACCATTTCTCAAAATGGTGCTCATAACTAGGTGTTTCTCTCTTTTCCTTCTCCTGCTGTCTTCAGAATGCATCCTCCTTAAAGGATGTCAGTTTGAATTCTCCCAGAGAATTCTTTGGCTCTGAGCTCTCCATGAGACCACCAACAGGTAGACTATTTCTTCCTGTCCTTTTTGATCATATCATTCATCAATTAAAATCAAGATATCCTGTGTAAATTCTACATGCGGTGATTAGGTTATTCCATAATTTGGAAAGAAAACACTTTACTTCTGAGCTACATCCCTACCCTCTAAAACAAAGTATTCAAATGAATCAAGTTGTTGTTGTTTTGGTTATTGTCTAGCAACTCAAGTAAATGGTTTGGGAATAAACCTAAGGCGTAAAACAATATTTTGAAATGATCTAAATAAAACTAAGGCATAAAACAATATTTTGAAATTACCTAAAGATTTTAATTTTGAATTATATTCTTATATCCCCCCAAATCGTGTCTTTGGTAAGTGCTTTGGTAATATTATAGTTAACTCTGCTAAATCAGCAGCTTCTCATTTATAAATGGTTGTGCCCAGAGCAATGAATCAATTACTGTTAAAAGGTCAATGTAATTTAAAATTAGAGAGCTATTTTGGTCGTCAAGGTAAGCAATTTTGACTGTTCACTTGTTTATTAATTGCTGAGGGTTTATCATACTGATAACAAGGAATCTTCCTAATGTTCTTATTAAATTTTGTCACCTGAGCCTTACTCTGATGGGGTACTCTCATTTAGGGATTCCCTGGATGATGACAGCAACACACTCTAGCATTAGACACTGGCTCTATCAGTGATTTGGCCAATTTGAGCATCCTCTCTTGCTAAATGGGGGTGCTCCCAACCACCTTTTAGGATGCTGCATTGATTAAATTGTGGAACATGTATGGCTGAAAAAAGTCCATCAGTAAATACTAGACAAAGGTTATATGCACTACATCTACACACAAATATATATGTATGTGCGTATGTATATGTGTATAAATATATGACTCCTGTGTACAACAGGTCTAAGCAACTTGGTTTTAGCTCTTTGATTAGTAGTGTGCCCTTCAAAATACCCTCCTGCTTTCAATTCTAGATCCGTAGAGAATGGCTGGAAGTCATTATTATTACAGGTGTTTATAGAAGTACCTGCCCTGGGCCACCTAATGCTTCCTTTATTTACAGACCTTTAGTTCACCAGTTTATCATTTCAAGAGAGACACTGAGTTCAAATAACTTACTCATATTTGGAATTATCCACCCTTTCCCCTTCCTATCAATAGTATGCATGCTTGGTAGCAGGATGCTCACACAAGATGTGTAAATGATTGAATGTTCTGTAGAAAATAAAAATCATGTTTAGTTGAAATTGAATTATTTGACTATTCTTAGGTGTTGTGGAGGTCAATGCACCTAGCATTATTTTCACAAGAAAATGCATTTTGATATCCACATGACAAACTTTGAAATAAAATTATATATGTGAGGGTAGTTTTTTTTTTTTTTTAAGTATAAAACCTACAGATTTTCTTTCACTTGAATAGCAGAGGGTTTTGGTAACTAAAACTCTAGAGGGTTTTCTCTGTCTGAAACTGAAGTTCTTTTTGCTTAACAGGTGATTTTTTTCAGCATTTTTTAAAAAAACCTGTAGCCATTCTCACTGCTACAATATTAGATATGTTACTATTCTCTTATTAATCTTGCTGGGATTCACAGAGGTATCAGAAACTCCACACAGGATATTTTTCATCACACCCAGTGGGCAAAGTCTGGGGATAGGGAGTCGGGTGGGAAAGCAGTCATTGCTGCTTAGAACAGGAAAATAATTTTTAAAAAAAGTATCAGGAAATAATATATAGACTTAGAAAAGCAACAACACGATTTTGACCTTAAAAAATATCTTTCTTTACCTATTCAAGTAGGTGAAGAATTGTTTTCCTCCTATTTTATAGGTTCTATAAAAGTGACTGGAAAAAAAAATCTCTTCCAAAGCTTTTGTTCCAAATCCTGAAGGATTTGATGAAGTCACTCTCTAATTCAGAGTTCTATAAAAAATTCAGTTCATATGTGGATATGAATATACATTGTAAATCAATCACCTGGTATAATTTCATACACAAACAAGAAAAAAGGTTTAGAATAGTTCTCCTGTATTTTAAAATTTTTTGATTTGTGCTTTGTGATAAATTATGTTAAGATTCATTGAATCTCACACTGTATGCTACAGGTTGACTACAAACTAAAAATTTATTAATTGCTCCTAAGTTTTGTTACTACTTTTTAAAATTGCTCCTAAGTTTTGTTACTACTTTTTAAAACTTTACCTTCTCTATTATGAAACATAATAGAAGAACAATCTCATTTTAAAATAAATTTATATAAATGATTGAGAAAAAAAGAGTCTTCCCTCGCATTCTGAACTTGGGCTTCTCTACAGATATTTGGCTCTTATAATTCATCAGTCCCATCTTCAGCCCTAAATTTTTACCCATGTAACTTTGCCCAGCTGTTTTAATGAAAATGTAAAAAAGCTGCAGAATAATACAGTGGCTAACACTCTTGGAAATGTTAAATGTTTACATTCTCTGATTACAGTATAAAGCCATCATCAATTCTTGGAAATAATCACTTGGTATTTGTGAAGAAGTATTTTTTTCTGAGTAATGGGCTTACCATTGATCAGTTTATTTTAACTGTGTCTATAATGCCTTTCTTTCAAGTCTGTAGTTGGAAAACTGCCCCATTCTCCTTTCTGTTGATAAATGTGACAAACATCATCTCATTTCCTAATTTTTTGCAGCCGCATTTCAAGTGGGCACTTGTAATTAAAGCTGTGGCCAAGCAGAATATGTCACATCAGACTACTGAGAGAATTCAGCTGATACTAACTTTTCTAGTCTATAGAGGCTTTTGTTTTACAGTGAGGGTTTAATGCTTATGATGATTTAATAGATATAAAATCTCCCTGGAAAGAAAACATCTGCAATCGAGTTCACTGTTATTAAATCTCTAGTTTGATGACCCACAAAACCTTGGAAGTCAAAGTATCATATTGTTTTTACAATTCCCCTATTAGATCAGGTACTTATAGTGGTGGATGATGATAACTCAAATCTAAAGTTTCAGAAATAATATGTCTTGAAGCATATGAATAGATTATAGGGGATAGTCTATGAAATTTCTGCCGGAATTATTTAGCATACATTTTTCTAGAGGGAAGGAGATGAGATAGTTCCTTGGAGGAGGATTGGTTTTCCTTCTTTATAGATGTATACTTAGGATTGAAAGGTAAGTGATATATTCTAGTTTTATTTTCAGTTTCGGAAAGACCATCCAAAATTACTGCCAGTTTAGTGGACTTGAGATTATTACAATGGAAAATCAATGGAGCAACTATAAAACCTCTCAGAAACTTCATCATGCTTACGTAAAGGACTTGGTTAGCACAGTCTAGTGATCAACTATTTTGTGTCTGTGTGAAGAGGGATACATTTAATTTCCTATTTGGTGTGTGTCAGTCAATGATTCCCAGATCAGATTTGCATAATGCAAAGACGGACAATTTTCAAAATCTCAAATTCAATCCCCAAAGCATTGTAAGGGCGTCAGGTTATAGATGCCAAGCTGCTGACACCTCCCTTGCCTCCTGTCTCCCCCTAACTCCTTTACTCCCCCACCCCCATGCTGCTCAGAGAACAAGGCTTTCATCCAACCCATAGTTACAGCTTTGAGTGTGAAAATGAGGGCCAGGAATAATTATCTGAATTATATGAAAACTATAATAAGGGTTTCAACCAGATCTAATAAGCAGAACAAACGGCAAGGGAAAAGCTGAAGAGAATCATGTGGATGACTTGAGGGGTTTAAACACGAGTCCTTAATTAGGTTATACTTACCTGGCCCACAAGTCAGCTCAGCATTAATTAGAAGAGATGATTAGTAAGCAAATAAAGGGCTGTCTATAACCAAGCTCAGCACTGTTTCCTTGTCTAAGCAACAGAGCCCTGGATAAACAAGAGCCTTTGAGAAACCACACAGTGTCTGCCTATGGCGCCATCTTGTTGTTGATAGGGCCAGTTGTTCTCTCAGGAAGGTTTAAAAAATTATAAGGTACCTAATGAGCTGCCAGATCATCTCATAGTCCAGGACTGGCTGTTCTGGGGCTTGCAATTTGGTAGTAGACAATTTGGTATTGAGGAGGAAGTCAGAATCCTTCACTCACTGTCAGCTTCAAAATGTCTCCTGTGTTGCAATTTCTCTCTGTAAAGTGATGGTTTCCTTGCTGTTTGGTGGAGGGTGGGGGTCGGGGGAGCTTGTCAAACCTAGAAATTGAGGCCTGAATGCCATGAAGCACTTGCAAGGGCTCAGAAATGTTCTATTAACCCAGGACGTAATTTCACAAAGACCTCTTCCTGCTCACAGCTTTTGAGTTTAAATAACCTCATTAAATAGTGATTTTGTAATTTTACTACAAAGTTTAAAAAATCCTTATAAAAGAACAAGAACTATAATAGTAAATAGCTTCCTTTCAATTACCTACACATAGCTTCCCAAACAAAATATCCATCATAATCGGTTACAGGCTTATATGTCAGAGAAAGAGAATTGAAAGGAAGTCCTTGGGAGGCTGAGTTTCAGAATTTGGTTGCTAAATGATTGTGTGACACTGGGGAAAATAATTTAGGCTCTCCAGGATTCATTTGCCTTATTGATGATATGCAGGGACTAGGATTAATTAGTATTTTTCAAGATTGGCTAAACAAAATAACCTTGGTAACATTCAAAAACCTATGGACCAGGTTCCATCCTAGATTAATGAACAAAACTCTGGAACTGAGTCTTGAACTTGGCCGTTTTTGATGACCTCATGGGTTATTCTGAGCCTCCAAGTGAGAACCACTGCATCTATGCCCTCTAAAATCTGGTAGCTGAAGTTCTGTGACATATTGCAGTCCTGTCTGTGATAGGACAGATACGACCCATTCCTGAGTAGAGAGATGGCTCTCACATGACCTGTGACAGTTTAGTAACCAGCCCCTCCCCTCCAACTACTTCCTCCATCTGAACTGCCTCAGTTTGTCCCCAGACCACCTTGGAATACTGAAGACCCAAGGCTCCATCTTGGGATGTTTTAAAGGAAAAAGTTAATATTACATCTTAATTTTTAAAAATTAAATAAAAGTTAATCTGCCTCTAGAGTTTTTCAGCCACTTTGTTAAAAATCATTTCAACTTTCAAGCATGCTTGTCAGAAGCCGGGGACCAAAGGCTCATTAAGTTAGTTGGCCTGTCTCATTGAAGTCCTGGTGAATAATTGACAACGTCCTGCTCATGTAAAGACTGTTCTGCTTTTACTGATTCTCCTCTGTCCAAACCACAAGTTGGACTGCTTAAGACAATGAGAGATGGTGAAAGTCCAGATCTGCACCAAACCAGTAGCCTTCCTCCTCAAATGGGACCTCTGACCTATGGACTACTCCACTTTGTTGAGACAGGAGAAAAGAATAATTTAAGGGTAAGTTGTCAAAGTGAACAAAATGCTCATCTGTGCCTAGACGATTAGTTGGGGCTTTCACACATTATGTTTTCAGCGGTAATAAAAAGGAAAACTGTCTTAGTGCGGTGTGGCGTGCCTGTAATCCCAGTGGCTCAGGAGCCTGAGACAGGAGGATAGGGAGTTCAAAGCCAGCCTCAGCAACAGTGAGGTGCTAAGCAACTTAGTGAGATTTTGTCTCTAAATAAAATGCAAAAAAGGGCTCAGTGTTTGAGTGCCTCTGAGTAACCCCAAAAGAAAACAGGTCTTCATTTGGTTGATCAAGACTGAGAGAGAAAGGCCTGCCTTTGTAGTGCTTACTCTGAGACCTCCTTTGGCCACCCTCAACTCCATTAGCATCAGAGGTGTGCAATCAGGATAGTCACACTGCTCAGAAGGGCAGTGCTTGGGGTTCATGGTTCTAGGCTTCCTATCTTGAAATTCTTCATAATTTTATCTTTGGATTTGTGTTTGGCAAGTGAAGTCTGATGGGACCGAGGAGCCCACAAGGGCTAGGACTATGTGGTCCTGCTCTTGCTTCCTTGATGCCTCTGTTTGGACCTGTGTGCTGAAACATCTGCCCTGGGTGGGCAGGGCCATGGTGAGTTTCTTGGATAACTTGCTGGGAAGTTTACCCACTTCATACACTGAGCCTATCTCAGGTAGGGGTGCAAAGACCTTGGGAGTGGAGATCACCAGTCACTGAGAGTTGGGGCTGCCAGTCATGGGAAGAGGGGATTGATTCCCCTTTCCCTGTCACAAGCATACATTTTCACATTGCATTGGTGTCCACTAATTAATTGACCTTGCCTAATGTGACCACCATGTGCTCTGGGTTCTAGAGCACTAGGTGGAGCCTGAGGAGGGCTGTCAAAACCAGATATCTGCATATCTTCACTCTTCTGGTGAAAGATCAGTCATCCTCTTTAGACTCTTCTTCCAATGCTAAATGTAAGAATATGCATACAGTCTATATTTGCTATATGACATGGGACAAATACTTTTTTTTGTACTCTAGATTGAACCCAGGCAGAGGCACTTAACCACTGAGACATATTCCTAGCCCTTTTTTAATATTTTATATAGGGATAGGGTCTTACTGAGATGCTTAGGACCTCTCTAAGTTGCTAAGGCCGGCTCCAAACTCACGACACTCCTGCCTCAGCCTTCTGATCTGCTGAGATTACATATATGTGCCATCATGCACAGCCAGACAAATACTTTAAGACCCCAGTATGTTATTATGTCATGTAGACTAATATTCCTGTCATAAACATAAAAAACACAGCTAAGTACCAAGCACAGTGCCAGAAATATAGTAGATATTCAATATATTTTAGTTGCTATTTTCATGATTATGATATACTACAGAATCTAAAATGAATTGCTGAAGTATTTTGATTAATACTTTGAAGGGTATTCTAATAAACTCATTTGATTTTCAGTCTTCAGTTTTTTCAGAGTCTCTCATGTTCATTAGACATTTTCAGGACCAGTAAAGAAGCTTACACAGAAGAATATTATATGATGAGGAGGGATGGGCTGTGTCCATCATAACAGCACACCCACAGCAGCTGTTTAATTGTTGGGGGACTCAGGGAATAAAGCAGAGGGGATACAGGTGACATATTCATGCTCTATTGTGCTGGAATTAGTGGATGCAGGAGATTGATGAATATGGCAGTCAAAGTATATATGTGGGACCAAAGACCCCCTCATCTCCAGTCAGTGGTGGATGGTGTTCACAGTGCTAGCTTCCTGCCAGTGACAGTCAATCAGTGCTGGTGTTCAGAGGACAGAGATCAGAATGCTGACTTATGCAACCAGCTGCTCCTGTGGAAATACTCTAACACATTTTTGAAATCCCAGGAAGTAAATGAGGGTGTTTCACTGCTCTATCACTAGTTTTTCATAAGCAGTTAGTATTTTCACAAATATCTTGAGCACTAGCCCTATATACCATCTGGTTTTTATGTTCTCTTTACTTCTCATAAGCACCAAATAAGGCAACCAAGACTGTTTTAGAGATTTAAAAACAAAACAAAACAACAACAACAACAAAACTTGAGTCTCTACTGAATTAAATGGTTTAACCACGACTTTCCAATGAGACAGTGAAAGAATAAGAGTTTATATCCAGTTCTGCCTGACTTCAAGATCATGCATCTTTGTGTGTGTGTGTGTGTGTGTGTGTGTGTGTGTGTGTGGTGCTGGGGATTAAACTCATAGCCTTCTGCATCTCAGGTAAGTAGTCTACCCCAGAGTAACTTAGCCTGTGTATTTTCTTCTAACTGATTATGAAGCTTCTCTTTTAAATAGAGTCAGTAAACTTTAACAGTTGCAAATGCTTAGTTATCTTTAAACATCAGGTAATGTTCTACACACTGAACATGTATTCACTCATTTAATCCTGGAGACAGCCCTGAGAAGTAGAAATGACAATCCCCATTTTACAGATAAGGAAACTACTGCACTGGGAAGCTAAATAAACTGGACAAAGTCACATGACCAGTGAATGATAGAGCCAGGCTATTGCTGAAAAGCAACGTTGCTTCCGATTTTATGATCCATCATAGAAGTAGACTATGAGTCAGAACTTCATTTTTTTTGGTGGGGGGGGGCTTAATGGGGATTGAACTCAGGGGCACTTGACCACTGAGCCACATCCTCAGCCGTATTTTGTGTTTTATTTAGAGACAGGGTCTCACTGAGTTGCTTAGCATCTCACTTTTTACTGAGGCTGACTTTGAACTTGCCATCCTCCTGCCTTAGCTTCCTCAGCTGCTGGAATTACTGGCATGTGCCTATGCAAAAATATTAACAGAAAAATTATAATTTGACCTTCTAAAAATAATATACTGAGACACATACATCCAAATGAGTATCCTTTAAAGTATTAGAGGGATTTTGCAATTTCTTTCAATGCCTGGGACAAATAATGATAGTGATAATAATAATAGTAGCTAAATTAGTTTTACATCTATTTATGTGTCTGAAACTGTGTCAATGTTTTACATATGTCATCTCAATGTTTATGATAATATCAACAGTCTATATGACAGAATAAATAATTGAGGTCAAGAAAACTTAAGTAACTTTCTCTCTGTTACACAGCATTTATGGGATGGTTATGAGGTAAATTTAAACCATGTAAATCCAAGATCTACACTCTTCACTACTAAACTAATATTCTACTCTTTTAGACAGTTTTATGGTGGCAAGCTTTACTTTCAGAGAATAAACTGGACTTGTAAAAACTGGCAGAAGCTATTCATAACTAAGCTCTATGTCTTGTAATTCTTAGGTACTTGAGTTTTCTGTCAAAATTATCATTTGGAGAAAATATAGACTGCCATTCTTTTATGATCTATAAATTATCTGAAGTCAGTCCCCAAAAGAGCAACACATTTTTGGACAATGGCATCACCATGGGTCTTCCAAGCTGTTGACCTTGGAGGAACACTCTTACCTCCAAACATATTTGTGTCCATATTTGACCTTGGATATTAACAATGGAGATGATGACCAGACGCTTACCATGTGCCTTCTGGGCTTATGGTATTGCTTTCAGGCACCACTGGAGCACCTGTGAAGTTGCTGGGTGTCCCTCTCTGTAATGATTATTGCTCAATGAGCCCTTTCTCCATAAGCAACACTTTTCATACAGAAAGAACTTACATGACTTTTTAGGCATGATTCCTTAAGCTCAATTCCATAACGTGAACAAGGAGTGTTCTAAGTTGGGGATCCTTTGTAATTTTGTGTAGGCAAATACATCCCATATTTGGGTGGGAAAGTTGGCGGCCTCTATTTCCTTTATTTATTTCTACATAGGATAAGACTAACCTATTCCTTTTTTCCCTCAAACCCAGCTGGATGTTACCAATAGCACCCTTTTCTTTCCAATATATAGTTCAAAAATTGGCTTTGGTTTACTCTATAGCTCAAAACTAAATTTCTTAAGGAAAAACTGTGAGAATAGCTCAGTTACCCACTCTTGGTAAATAAATTATTGCAGTGAGGAGAGGAGGATGAGGAAAAATGAAAGGAGGAGAGGGAGAAAAAGTGGGAAGTGGCCTCATTGCATTTTTAGCCTGAAAGTCGTGAGTTGACTCTTAGTGAATTTAGTAGTGTGCTTCTCTCAGCAGAATTTTCTCTTCAAACTTGAAAAGCTCTATGGCTTGCCTAAGAGAAACCACTTCCAGCTACTCCACCCTAAGCCAACTCTTAACAGAGGCAAGCTTGTACTATACTATTTCTAGAATTTTCAAAACATATGCTATATTCTATGCCTTGCAGAATCTGTCAGCCATGTTAGGGAGTGGTCTTTGATGAGAGCTGAAATTTAGAAGTGACAACTGTTAAAAGTAAAATTTGTATATTTTCTGAAACTTCTTTTAAAAAGTTCTTCTCATATGCAACTTTTCTATTAAGAACTTTACTGAACACAGCTGCTTGGACAAAAAGCATTCAGTATAGATGACAAGATCCTTCAGTACAGATGACAAGATCTCTATTAGGACACAGAAGGAAATAGGCTGATATGATTGTGTCTACTTTGAATAAGGAGAATTGCTACTTTAGTAGCAGAATAAACAGAAACCAAAGGTAACATTTTCCACCAAAGGGTGAGGCGGGGGGAGATTTAGAAAAAGTTTGGAATAGATAAGATACAGAAAATAATATATCAAATAGTGGATAGCTATAGAAAATAAGCCAAACAAAAAGAGAAGTGTAGCATGTTCTCTGTCTCATACATGGAAACTAAAAAATGTGGACCTAATTGTAGAAAGGTGGTTAAGAGGTTGATTAATAGTGATTAGAGGTTGGGAAAGGTGTATATGTGGGGGTTGGTTAAAAGAAGGTTGAATTTGATCAGTGTATATTGTATGCAGCTGTGGAAATATCACACCAAACTCCATTAAAATGTACAATCTATATCTGTTGATCAACCAAAAAAAAAAAAAAAGGATATCTGTCTTATTATTAATACTAATCACTGTGCTTGATCTTATATTAATTATTTTTTAAATTCTGGGAGGAAAAATTCCCCCCCTACAGGGGAAGATAATTAGAGCAGGTTGCCCCACCAGAGAGTGGCAGGGCTGAGATGAAGCCACAAGACTAAATCTCAGGCGCTTCACCATTCCTCTGCACGGCAGGAGGTTGCCCTGGGGAGTGCTGCTTTTTGATTACCATGGCTTTGTTGGAATGGCCACCTCCTTGGAACTCAATGGTCCCAAAAGCATCCGTTGGGCTGAGCTGAGTGTGTTTGCTGATGGACCACTTCTCAGACTGGATGTCATTTCGGGAGAGGCGACTTTCATTTTTCTCATTCTGAAGCACAGAGATACTGGGAGTGAGTCCGACATGCTGGCCTATTAGACGCCCACAGCAACACCTATAACATAAGAGGTTAAAGTGAACCCCTTGTGTGAGCCACTATTGGAATACATAAGCAACTGCTGCAGAAACCTGCAGTTCATATTGACCCATTTCAGTCAATTCTTAGGTAAAATCCTCGAATTATTATTATATTATGTTATATTCTTATATTAGGCAAATGCAAACTCTGGCTCCATATGACAAACATATCTCCTTTTCTCCTCTTCTTTCCCCACTTTGCTTTAGTGATAAAAGCTACAACATGCATCCTGCCTTCTCCAGCCACACCTTTCCCACCTGGCATATTGTTTAGGATAAGACACCTATGAACAAAAAAGTTCCCTAGAATTTTTCTAATTCTTGCTCCTCCCAGCTATCAAGTATTACACGAAGAATACTGAAGAGCTTCGAGGGAAGAATTTTAACATGCTCATTTAAATGAGGAATCTCACTTACACGTGAGTCACAACCTAACTAGTCTCTCTCCAATTGACATTTGCTGTCAAATATCCAATTCCAAGAAGAAAAATCTGCAGAGTTAAGTGTTCTTGGAGAAACAAGGAAGAAAATACTCATGAGATATTTGAAAAGTTCAAATTTGTTCCTTTGACAATGAAAATGTCCTTCATGCACTACTACTACCTCTGTGACAATTATTAGTATTAATAGATATAACATGAAACTACCATTTATTAAACACTAACAATTCATCATCCATTCTATGATGAAATATTTGAAAGTCAGGTGATTTGTTCAAGGTTATAAAGGAGTCTTTATGATGGCATGATCTATACTTTAAACTGTTTTATTATATTGCCAGCTTATAAAAGCATCTTAGACATGGATGTGCTACTTTATTCCAAATGCTTTCTGCCTTACATACTGTTGATCTTCAGGAAGGTAAGGAAGTACCAAAAAAAATGTGCCAAGAATTCTAAAGTTCTGCAGTCACACATCAGTAATTTGCTAGGATTTTTTTTTTTTAAATTTTAAAGCATCTTTTTTACTAGAGTGGAGCATGTTGATATGAACTAAGCATTTTAACAAAATGCTTAGAAGGAAGAACCAGTAACCATAGCAAAAATATATATAGCTCAGTGTTATATACAGTGATTAGTTCCTTCTGCAACAGTATATCTGCTATTCTGTGAAGTCTCTTAAATTCAGAATTAACTGTAAATATGGCATGTTATATAGGGCATACACACACACACACACACACGATTGCTTTGAAAATGTCCAGCAATAATAACAACTACAACAAAAGATATTTACTTTGACATCGTCCCCTGCAATGGGTATTCTTGATACATTAGACACAATAAGATTATATATTTACCTATGGGGGTCTTTGGTGCTGGGTATGATGTGAACACATTCTCTTTTATAAAATGCTCTTTCTATCCAGGATTTCTGTGCCTGAGAAAGAAAAAGAGAGAGAGAGGATGAATATAACCTTTAAGTATTTTTGACTAGAAAGCAAAACTTCATAATCACATAATAAACTAGTATATTATAAACTAAATGGAAATTGTGGTTGTTTCACACATAAACACTGAATATAATAAAATCTGTGCCTCCCAGTGCCTACTAATTTGGTTAACATTATAATATTGAGAGTTAAAGGGAACAGCTGTGTTAAAAAATAGTAGTGATGGAACCATGTATAAAATACTAATGGTTTTTGAAGGAAAGAAACAAAGCTATTTGCTGAGAAAATGAACCTGGAGGGATAGACATTATGTTTGTAATCTTACAGAAAGAGAGTATTCAGGGTAGGAAGACATATATCTAAATAAAGTTTTCATGGATGATACTTCCATTAAATTTTCCTTATAGAAGGAAAGAAGAAAATGGTCAAGGGAATTGTATACCTCAACAGCCACAACCTATCACCATGCTGTTCTAAAATCCAAATTAGCAATGCTGAGGTATAAACAAACAAACAAAAAAGGAAATGGAAAGAGGAGGGAGATAAAGTTCTTCACTATAGTCCCAGATTTCACAGGTAATATCTTGGGGAGAAAATAAGACAGACTTCCCTCACCCCCATTCCACATGCCCTACACATACACAGCAAACACAGTTTCTAAAAACAGCTTTTGTTGAGACTATGCACCCAGATGTCCTGCCCCTGCGATTGGGTTCCTGGATGAACAAAAGATGTTCTGGCGAACTGTAGGATCTTTGTTCCAAAGAAGAGTGTTCATCCTGCATCCTCAACCTCTTTCTTTACCAGCATTTGAAATGGTAGAGAAATCTCCTATGAAGTCCAAGAAGCTATTCGGAAGATTCCTTCCTTAAGCACTAAAGATGGAAGTTGCTAGAACAACCCGTAATGTTCTTTCTATATGCTATTATCTTTTCTCTAACCCGGTATCAGATCTAAATTCATACTCTTAAAATATACAGGGTTAAGGCAAAATTGAGCTGTTTACTTGAACTGTCTCAATCACTGGTGTTAACTGTTATGGGCCCCTGTTTGTTGGATGTAATCAGTCTTGAAGCCAATGGCAACTCAAACATCTGTATAGAAGCTGTGCTGGGTTCTGGTTTGCCCTTAACCCCTTGATCTCATACAATGGAGGCTTATGCAAGCACTTAACACTGACAGTGGTGGTTTTTTAACACTTGTGACAATGCACATTTTACAAGTGGCAACATACAGGATCTCTGGGGGCCACCAAGCAACTGCATCCTGTTTCAGTGATGTTGACAATGGGGGTCACATAATACCTGGGTATTCATGCATTGTCTGCATGGAAAAGAGTCCCACAATGCCTCAGATAGCCACAGGTCCAGATGGACCCTTGAACCCTCATGCTGCAAAGGGTAACATTTGCAGGGTTTGTTTGTTTGTTTGTTTGTTTTTTCAGTCAGCTAGACAAAAAAGAAAATATTCTCAAAGATTTTTCTTCCCAAACATGTAGGAAAAGTTAATGGTGACATCTTTGCAACAGGAATGAGCTTAGCAGCAAAGATAGCTAGTCTTAATCTTTACAAAAGAAGCTTGCAAGCTTCTTTTGTAAAGGCCATGATTTTCCCTAGACATTGAATACTTTTGTTGATAATATCTCTTGGCAGAAAGATGGTGAAATGCTCCTCACTGGATATTTGAAACCCACTTTCCCTACACCTCAGGGAACAGAAAATGGAGAATGTACTTCTTTTTTCTTTTTATGGTCCACTTTGGCCAGCCTTTAGAAAAATCTTTTTGGGGAGCATCTGGGAATTTCAGAGAGTGCCGATCAATCCCCCTTGAGAAGAAGTCGGAAAAGCAGTATCATGGGTAGAATGTGGAGTTTGCAGTTAGAAAAACTGGCATGAGTGGGACTCTGCGTCATGGAGAAAGACAGATGAGTTCTTTGTTTCTCAGTTTTCCTCAACTGTAAAATGGGCACAATGGTAATACTGATGTTCAAAGTTGCTGTCATTATTTTAGGAATACCATGCTTTCACTTCAAGAAGAGGGAACGGTCCTCAGTTGATTCTAGTACTGAAAACGCAAATGAGGATAGTTTGAAATCCTATAGCAATGATCTAGATTGAGCTTCTCTTGTGTTGGGGGTCATACAGTCCCTGACTGGTCATTAATGAGGCATGTAAAAAAGTTACTTCTCTGAGTCTCTTTCATAACATGTAGTTCATCATAATTACTCTGGAAGTTTTGGGATAATCAGATAAAACCCTTGGCACATAGTAGGAGCTCAATAGGTAATAACAATAGCCAATATTTATGAAGGACTCATTATGTGCTTGGCATTGTGCCACATATGCACTATGTACACAGATCCTCAGAACCACTCTTTGAGGGAAATGCTACAATTATACCAATGAAGAATCTCAGGTGGTGAGATAAAGCAGAGTTTGAAAGTCAGTGTTTGAACTTGAGCAGCCTGATTCCAGAGTTCACTATCACCAATTCTGCTAAACTGCCTCTCCAAGTGCGATATTGTTGATATTAAACATCCTTGATGTGGCAGTGCCATCTGGGCATGCCTGGGAGTCCCTTGGTATTTGGAGAAGGCTGGACGCTGGAGGCCTGTCTAGGACCAGCTCAGGCATGCTCCTTTTACATTCTCACTCCCCACTTCCCAACCTCAATGTTATCTGTTCTTCCTCTCTCCCTGGGGATAAAGGAGGGGGTGGGACATTAGGAAGAGCTCAGAATATGAGAAAGAAGTAGAAGCGGCGAGGCCGTTATCACGGCTATGGAAAAGATATGAAATCATAACGGGACTCTCCAATTGAGAATCTGGGGGACCACAGCAAATAGATTAGTCTTTTCAAGGACACCTTCATTACTCTTTTCACTTACAGATCCCAGTTTCATTGAAAAGTACTGGAAATTTAAGTAAGATGGTATCGGGTCAAATTTACTAGTATGGACTCCCACTTGTCTTTCAGCATACAATAACTTCCCTTGTGTTCAGTTTAGCAAATTAATTACCTTTCAAAGGTGAAAAGCTACCTCCATGTTAGCAAAAGGACTAAAGATTAGTTTCTATTTCTTGTTACTAGTAGATTAATAATTTCTCTTGCCAAGGCACAGACAACTGAGGGGTAGGGGTGGGGGAAAAAGAGAAACAGAAGGTAAATCTCTTCTCATCATTCATAATTAGATTGAATTCTCTGTTTTTGAGAACAGTATAATGCACAATAGAAAGAATGCATGTGTAACACATGAATTAGGAATTCTACAAAACATCATGCATAATTTAGCATGCTCTGTTATGGGCTTTGCTTTATTGTGCTTTTATTCAGGTCTTTAATGTGGACAGATACTAGATTTTTAAAATTATTTTCTTGGAGAGAATGTATTTGATGTATGATCATAGTTAAACTTGTTCCCTAAACTAATTCCCTTTTCTTTTGTTCAAAGGCTTTAAACTATTCTGTGTGAAGTTTTATACTTTCCTTCAACATTCAACTAAAGTTAGCCACAATGATTATCCTAGTTGTTAGAAGGTATGAAATAATTTTGACACACTGTGTTTCTAACTGACCTTGTAATTCTCTTCTAATGCAAGACATCAATGGCCAGTTTGTCTGAACATCTTTTTCTTTAATATGCTTTGGAGGGCTCAGGTTCTCTTAGAAAAGATGGCTTCTATCAACTCTCAGAAAAACCACTTTTGTACATTCTTTTCCAGAGGTAGAATGGTCACATAACCATGGCTGAGTCTGTGAAGGGCTATTTTCTTCTTTTCTTTCTGCATTATCAGTCATGTGTGATGTGTTATAGGGAAGTGTTTTTCAAAGGCTAATAATTAAAGGACATCTTATTCAGAACAAAAATGAGAACACTCACATTTTTTAACACAGTATAATAATTACCCTCAGAGAATAAAACAAGTTCAAATTTTGAAAACAAAGTGTGCAATCAATAAAGCATCAAAATGATCAAAACCCAAACAAGAAGGTTGTAAATATTGCCTTAAAAAGAAGAAGAAGAAAACTTGAATAATTTCATTTAAGCAAGTTTCAATTCTTTCACAAAGGCTCAGCCAACAACTTTAGACCCCAACTTTAGACTACTTTGAATCTTCTTTCTGTGCAGTCCTGGCTAGCTACAAACCAGACCTTCTCTGCGAGGGAGTAGTTTATGAGTACACACACAGAGAATGTATGAAATCCATCAGAAAGCAATTGCAATCGTTTTTTTAGCAGAGCAATATAGAGGGACAATAACCCAGACCAGTAATCACAAGGTTTTTTTTTTTTTTTTTTTTAAAGTACATTAACTTTATAGAAACAAATTACAAGGAAGACTTTACCACCCTCCTCATGTTCACATTTTTCTATTTCAGATAGACTCTCTGTCTTGATTACAGCAAAATACCAAGACCCAAAGGGACTGAACACATATGTCCATTTGCACCTTTTGCTTTCCCTCAACAACTCTCTGGTTGTCTATTTGGTCTTTCTCTAGGTCCCCAGCTCCAATGCTGAGAAGTTAAAGAAGAGAAAAGTTAAGCTGAAATCATTTTACCTGTGCACTGACTCTGGCTGGTGGCAACGGCAGTCCCTGGAGCGGCTCCTGTTGCTTTCATTTTGCTGTGGCCGGGGCTGGTCATCCCGTTAATAATGCTCTTATGACCGCCCACTGAAAAAAAAGTCACTTGCCTGGCTCTTCCCCCAAGAGACGTTTCAAGTAAGCAATGAACTTGGGCAGATTAGCCCCCTTGGAATGTGCCGCTGCTTCAGGATTATCCTCACTAAGAATCCCATGGACATTCCCTTGCAGTCCTCCAAACACTGCTTGATGTGAACATCTAATCTGACGCCAGAAGAAAAACAAATCCCCGGAGAGATCGGATTTAACTGGCACAAGTCCTAACAGGCTCCCCCCCCCCACCCCTTTTCTTTTTTCCATTTTCAGAGAGAAAGCTTGTGAAAGTGTGATAAGGTGTTCTGAGTTCGGAAAGTTCAACTTTGGAAAGCAAATCCTTCTGAAGAAAGAGTGTGTTAATGCACCATGTGGTTTGAACACACAAGCGGCATTGTTCCCCTGGCTGCAAAGAATGGAATGATAGCATTTCTTTAAAGAGAAACTGCAAAAAAACCTCAAGAGAATTTCAAAAGGATATTTTGGTCCCTAAACATGAGCCCAAGTAGAATAAAGTTGGAGTTTGCCGGGGACCTTCCACAAAACTTTTCAAATGTCAATGGTAAAACTTGCCTGATCCTACTTCTCATTCCACTCCCTCCCCGACAGCTGCAAGTGTATGATTAGAAACCTACACTCTATTTCCTTATTAAAAATGATGACCTGTGGCCTCTACAGCTCGTGGATGCAGATGGAAAGTGGTGACCCTGTGATGTGTTTATCTGGGGTGGCTCCACTGTGAGATTCCAGCTGGTATTCACTCACACAGAAAGGGCTCTTTCAAATACCATCCAGGAGTGAATTTTTTAGACAATAGGCGTTCTTCTTAACCAGATAAGTGAATACATCAGAGGAGAAAAGAGTTCACATTTCAACAAGGCAAAAATGCTTTTTAAAAAGGGAAGATATGAGCACTGCCTCTCTAAAGACTGACTCTTGCATGAACAGAGGCTAGAGTTGAGAGGTGGCACTCTTCACCTGTAAATCTGTACAGGCAGTAAAGGTCTGATTTTCATTTTTCTACAATCTTGTATCAAAGTGACTATTATGTGTCATGTCCACACTGAATAAGAGCAATAATGGTAAGTGAGTGATTTACTTCACACAAGAATTAGGTCCTGGATCATCTTCTTACCTCTCTGCTCTTTCCAGGATTGATCATCAAACTCTCACATTTTCTGGTCTCTCACCAAGGTTTCCCCAAGGACAAGGGACAATAAACTGCCTAGTGATTTTCAACTAAAGAAACATTATGTTAAGCGAGACTCAAATGAAAATTTGGACCGAGCTTCAGCATTAAATACATGGAGAGAACAAATTCCTTTGCCTGTCCTCAGGAACTGGCTATAGCCAGCATATACACCCTCTCTTCTGTGCACTTGTAATACTTCTAAGCATCTGTTCCCAGGCAGTCACTAGAGGTGGGAGCACATGAAGATGTTCCCTGCAGCATTGCTTACAATGAAGAAGAACCAGAGACAAGTCCATCAGCAGGAGACTAATTAATATGAATTGTGCCATTTGTGATCACAATCAGGGTTTAGAAGACTCCTTAGTTACAAAGAGAAATGTTTTTGCTTTATATAAGAAAACTAGGCCATAAAATAGTGCAAAAAGCTATACACTTTAAATAGAGATGATAGGTAGAAAACATTGTAAGTCGTTACTTTATTCTTTTGCTTTCCCATATTTTCCAGTTTACCACTGTCATTGTGTCTGGGTACTCAGAATGCTATAGTTTGTGTATTCAGAAAATCTATTTTTTTTTCCATCTGTCAAGTTCTATATTAAGTTAGTAGAAAGGAGGTTATTGGGGAAGAGTTGCTCTGGAAGTGACTGAGGAGGAAGAAGCCTGTAGAGACTGAAGGCTTGGGGGGGAAGATTTGGGAAGGAAAATTTTATAATGTGCAGGGTGAATGTTCTGGAGCAAGAGAGAAAGAAGGAGGGGGCGGAGGGAAGAAGGAAGGGAAAATGAAGGGGAAGAAAAGGGAAGGCAGAGGCATGGTGGCAGGTGGAGGCCTGGAAGGCCCACTGAGCTGGCAGGCTGCAGTGTGGCTGCTCTGAGCCTGTGAGACTTAATAAGTTGGTCGCAGATAATCTTCCTAATGTAAGAAACGGCCCAACAACTCAGCCCTTCAGTTTTCTTCTTCACTAGAGACTGCTCCAGCCTTCCTTTTATTCAACTCTGGAGATCAATCCCATGATACTGAGTCTTTTAAATATATATATATATATATATATTTTTTTTTTACCCCATTCTTTCTAGTCTTACTTGTTTTGCTGTTTGTTTGGTTTTCTTTCTTTTTCCTTCCTAAAGAGAAATGCATATTCAACAGGAAATAAAATATGAGGTGCCTTCCACAAAGTTTACACCAAAGACAAAAGTATTGCTAGGAGTATCCTGGACGACTGGTGTTAGTACCAAAGGAAGCCCCAGGTGAGTCAGCACAGAAACAATTCATATGAGTAGCAGCTCATCCCCAGGACCCTTTGATTTAAGCAAGTAATTAGCTCCGAAGAGACTCGAAGCTCTGGGCCACACTGTGCATATGGATCTTTTAAAAGTCTTGTGTATCACCCAACAATGCTGCTCCCAAAAGGGGGTATTACCAGCCTGCTACAGATGTAATTTAGAGAGAATATAATTTGAATATTAACAGGAGAAAACCACAAAGCATGATGCTAACTGTGGTTATTCTTCACTCCTTTCTCTGTGCAAGGCAGAATAACTTATTCTCCCCATTCATCATTGAAACATTACACTTGAAGAGAATGTACTAAGATTATTCTATTGGTACACAACACAAAATTTTGTAAAAGCTAAATCAGATTTTCTACCAGCAGAAAGTAGATTTTGACATGGAAAAAACATATTTCATTATAATAATAATATCCAAAGCATTTTTTTCTGTGATGCCTACATTTGATAATAGCAGCAAAATAGCATGATAGAAGAGGTCAGTAAATGGCATCTGCAAAGAGCCAGATGGTATGTATGCAAGGCTGTTTGGAGACCATCAGGTCTCTGCTTCAGTACTTGGCTGTCTCTGTGGTGTAAAAGTAGTTGCAGACAACATACTCACAGTGAGTATGGCTTTGTTTCAATAAAACAGGAGGCAGGGCTATGCCCAGGCCCAGCAGCACAGGCCTATAATTTCCGCTACTCAGGAGGCTAAGGGAGGATCACAAGTTTGAGGCCAGCCTCTGCAACTTAGGAAAACTCTGTCATAAAGTAAAATAAAATAAGATAACTGCAGGTGTAATTCAGTAGTAGAGCACTCCTGGGTTCAATCTCTAGAATCACAAAAACAAAACCAGGAAATGGGCTGTAACTGGTGTGTGCTGGTATACCCCTGGTGTAGAATAAAGAGGTCCAGGTAGGGTGGTAGTGATTCCTAAAATCCAGACTTTCCTGGCAACTTGATTAATTTTACTGCTTTTCTTCAAGTGCACAGGCAGTCTCCTTTGCTCCTGTTGTCCCTCCTACCTGGACAGCTCCACCTTTAGATATCCCACTATTCCCTCCCTCTACACATCTAGGCAGCTTAAAGGTCTTTGGTGACCATCCTAATCACCGGTATATCTTGTCCTTCGCCAGTCCTTTCTGTTTTTCTTGTAGCCCTTCACCTTACCTGGTGTTGTGCAACACCTTTATGTACCTGTGTCTCTATGTCCTCTACTAAAAGATAAGTTCCTGAGGGCAGTGGTTTGTTTAGTTGCTGATGTTGCCCCGCACCTACCAGTGTGGCATGCGGTCAGCACACACTGAAGCAAACCATTTGATTTCTTGGAGAAGCAGTTATTCCCCTGGAAGATGAAGGTATGTAATGGACCATTGTTTCCTAATGGGGAATTTTAAAATGGTACATAAATGGATTTTTTTCTTTTAATATTTGGGTTTATAGTCGTATATGGTGTACAAGGGATGGTTATACCTATGATTCAACAAACACTGTTGCTAAAAGCTATAATTTCTCCTCCTTGGTGTTGTGAAGAGATGAACTCAGCAAAAACATTTAATAAGTTCGAGTAAAAATGATTTGTAGAAAAGAGAAAGATCATTATGATGTCAAAAAAGAGGAAATTAAAGCAGCAGAGAGCCAGACCATTTTTACGTGTCCTTTTCTTATTTCTTATTTTAATACATGAAAATAAATGCACGCTGTACTCTAATGTTTGAGTTGCCATTGTCCCAGAGTAAACAATGCTGAGGGCTAGGACAAAGTCAGCCACCTCCTGAGCCACACACCAGCATGTTCTTTCTAAAACAATTGATTATGCCATCCTCATATCAATATCCTTTGATAGCTCTCCAGCTCTAGCATGAGCAGCAACTCAGCACTGAAGTCCTTCAGGATCTGACTCTGAAAGGATCTTATTCAAATCTCTCAGTTTCCCTACAGACCTTCACATACATTATGCCGCAGCAAACCAAATTACTGCTTGTGCCCCTGATGCACCATGATGTTCCATGCTTCTTAATCTTTGAAAATGCTGTACCTTCATCTCAAATGCTAGCTTCTTCCTTCTGTACTTGGTAAATGACTCTGTTCCTCAAAACTCTGCATAAAACATTATGTTTCTTGAGAGGGCTGGCTGGCCACTGCCAGGGTAAACAGTGTAACTTACGTTCCACTTCAAAACCTTGCTCACACTCTCATGGGGAAAAGTCATGTGTATTATAATTATATATATATATATATATATATATATATATATATATATATATATATATATATTCCTTCACTTTTGATTCCCAATGCACAGACACTGGATTCTATGTCTGTTATGGAATACCTAGAGCTTGGCAGCCTCACCTGGAAGACTTCCCTTCTTCCCTCTCCTATTTTTAATCATCATTTCTAAGGGATTTTCAATTCTTCATTCTTAGAATTCACCTTTGGGGGATGAACTATTTATGGTTGGAAACTAATAGTGCTCCAATCAGAGGATGGAGTCCTCTACTTCAAATGTATCCTATATATGGTCAAGGATTAAGTCAGTTTCAACATAACGGCTATTTCTGACAGTGTCTTCAAACTTATATACCACGCACATCCACTTAGGGAATTTGTTGCCTTTGGTGAGCAAAAATAAATAAATAAATAAAATAAAACTAGAAATAACAGGAGTGCCAGTCCTGTGAGACTAGAGTACATCATAGAAATATAGTAATAGGATAAACTTTACCCTCAGAAGGAGAAAATGAAAGACAAGATTATGATCAAAAAGTGCAAGAGATTGAGGTTAGACATCGCCCTCAAGGGCCAAGAGCTTTAAGATGACAGCTCGTTTGTTAGAAAGCAGTACCACTATGACAACATCAGCCCGTACCTAGTGACTGGGAGGGTTTTTTATATTCATGGAGTCAGAGCCAGTGGGAACTATAACTGTGTTCTCCATCAAGTAAATGCAGAGCTGGAGCAACACAATGTCCCCCTTTCAGTCCTTAATTCTGTTTAGCTTTCACCACTCATCCCTGCACCGTTCTGATTTTGTTAGGAGACCCCCAAATGTGCTGACTCATTAAATTGGAATGGTTTGTGTTAGGTAGAAACATGGAATTTATATGACAAGTTATGTCAGATTCAGAGGCTGCTTTTAATATTGTTTAACTCCTTTGCCCTGAAAAGATGAAGATGCTGAGAAAAGTAGTGGGTGAGAATGGATAAGTAGCCGCAATAGTATTGACTACTAAGGATACACTGCCGCCCCCCCCCCCCCCCCCCGCCGCCCCCGCTTTCCTATGCGTGCACAGATTTTTATTTTATCATCAGTCATAACTATCTAAAGGTATTTTGGGTGCTGCTTTATTTTAATCAATGAGTGATTTCAAATCTAATATCAGGTCTTTATCCTTGCAATGTGCTGACTTAAATTTGGTTGAAAGGTTTCATTTCTGAAATTCCCCTTTTCTTTATCCATTCAAAGCAATAGTAAGGCCGTGTGGTAAAAGCATGACAGATTAAGAGTCTCAGGATATATAACCTAGCCATGACAAGTTGACAACTAGGCCCATGACCTTGGAAGCCAGTGACTTAACCTTGGTGATCCTCAAGGTCAGCTGTAGCTCCTGGAAATGATGATCCTTGGAATCAGAAGCTCACAGCTTTATTGTTAGTCTCTTATTAATGTGCACAAAATATGTGTAGAGGTTTTTGAAAATAAGGGATTTAAGAAATCTTTACAAATTCATGGAGCTATTGTTCTTTTCATAACGAAGCAAATAAAAATGTTGCAGAGCACAAGGTTTTATGTCTATGGGGCACAAAGTACATAAGGAGATTTGAACTGACAAATAATCCCCCAAAGAATTCTCACCAGGCTCCAACCATTCTTAAGAATGCCCCTGGCTGAGCAATTCAGCATATGTGTTAAATTCTAATTCTGTTTCAGTAAGATTTCAAATGTTAAGACATTATTATGATCAAGCAATAATATAGCATTTATTGTTCTGTCATTGAGAGAATTTCAAGACCAGAACCTGGTGTTCTCTTGCTCTTATCCCTACCAAATAAATAAAATGCCCTTACCCCTTACCAAATAAATCAAATCTCAATGTCATCAATCAGATCAAAATATGCAGACTGCCCAGGATTTGTAGGTTTTTTTTTTAATCTAACAACTGAGAATTATTTAATTGGAGGAACTGAAAACAAATCAATCTCATTTGTATCATCGGAAGCAACTTGCAAGCAGACAGATCCAGCAGTATAAAGGCAAAGCTATTCCTATTATCTTTGGAAATGAAAAACTACTAGGTATTAAGTTAATGCAGCATAAATGTGTTTTTGTCTGATAGTCATCTTTCTCTGTCAAGTTACTAGATTGTTAGGTAGAAAATAAAGCCATTCAACCATTGGTGATGTTGTTCTAATGTGACACTTTTAAGGTTGTTCAAGGTTATAGGTCTAGCTCAAAAATAACCATCAGTATCTTTTCTTGACACTCATTACCAGTGTTGTGTCTTATTGATTTTCTCTTACCTTATACATTAACATAAAAATCTCTTTGGAAGACTTAAGGTCCTAGAAGAGACTAGACCATATATTATTAGCGTTTTTCTAAATATATTAGTTTGAATTTGATGCACATAGAATGAACATGAATTCAAAAGCAGTTGCAAAGAATTTTAATAGGTGGTACAAAAATATAGACAGTCTCCAATTTGTGTTCCACTGATGACATTGCAATTTCTTCTGTCCTGTTTTCTGACAACCTCTCCCCTGTACTCCAGAGTTCCGATCTCTGAAACTTGGATGCCAAAATGAATTTCTGATAGCAAGATTCTTCTGAGAGAAGCTATGCTAATTTTAAAAAGAATAGTGTGTTGGTTTCTTAATTGAGTCCCCAATCCATTCTTCACCCAGCAATGAGTCATCTTTCTCCCACTACTTAACTAATAGATTTTTAGAGCAGCTTCAGTTTTATAGAAAAATTGAACAGCAAGTATGGAGAGTTCTAATATACCCCCTCACTCCCTCCCCTACACTTTCCCTTATTAACCACCTCACATTGGTACAGTACATTTGTTGCACCAGAGAAATTGCTATATTAGTGTTATGTTGTTTCAATATTATTCACTAAATTTCCTGGATAAATTAAGGTTCACTATGCTGTACAGTTCTATGGACTTTGTTAAATGCAGGTCAGGGGTCCATCATTACAGTATCATATGAAATAGTTTTCCTGGTGATCCTTTAAAAGGATGATTTCTTTCAAGGTATTTCATCTCCTCCATCCTAAGTCACTCAATGATTTCTTTTTTTCCTTTAGGACAAACCCACATTCCTTAGCCAGTGGGTCTCACAGGCCTTCTACAGTCACAGCCCAGCTCACTTGTCCAAACTGTTCTATGCCCGGCTGACCCTGCTCGCTACATCCAGTCACACTGACTTTCTTCAAATTCCCAACTTTTCTGAATAAAAACATATAAGAGTAAAACTTATCATGCTATATATTTGTATTTCTACAAATATGTAAATCTAGTTAGTCTTTAATTTGAATTCTGCTTTCTAAAGGAATACAAATAATTTTCATGACCTGGGGAAGGGGGCAGAGGTAGGGAGGATCCATGGGCAATTTGATATTTCAAATCCACATTTTTGAAGTAACAACTGCAGAATCACCTCCTTTCAGGGAACTAAAAATTCCCTATAGAATTGTTTCATTTGAGAATGTGATTTATTTTAATAATGGCAATTATCTAGAATATAAGCAATAATAAATGTTATTGAGGATGTGGGGGAAAAGGCACACTCATACATTGCTGGTGAGACTGTAAATTGGTGCAACCACCATGGAAAGCAGTATGGAGATTCCTCAGAAAAACTGGAATGGAACCACCATTTGACCCAGCTATCCCACTCCTTGGATTATACCCAAAGGACTTAAAATCAGCATACTACAGTATGTAGGCACATCAATGTTTACAGCAGCTCAATTTCCAATAGTTAAACTATGGAACCAACCTAGGTACCCTTCAACAGATGAATGGATAAAGAAAATGTGGTATATATACACAACAGAATATTACTCAGCCTTAAAGAAGAATGAGATTATGGCATTTGCTGGTAAATGAATGGAGCTGGAGAATATCACGCTAAGCAAAATAAGCCAATCCCCAAGAACCAAAGGCCAAGTGTTTACTCCGATATGTGGATGCTAATTCACAATAAGGAGGAAAAAGGGAAGAATAGGAGCAAGGAGGAAGGTAGGGAAGAATAGAGGAACTTTGTATTAGAGAAGAGTGAAGGGAGGGGATGGGGGATGGAAGTAGGAAGGATAGTAGAATGAATCAGACATTATGGCCCTAAATACATATATGAATATACGACCAGTGTAATTCTACATCATGTATAATCAGAAGAATGAGAAGTTATATTCCATTTATGTATGATGTGTCAAATGCATTCTACTATCATGTATAACTATTTAGAACAAGTAAAAAAAGTTAGTTTAAAAAAAAAGAGTGTCACTTGGCATAAGAGGGGTAAGTGTGAAAGTATTTTGAAAGTAAGGTAAAGTCATTCATCACTGGAAAATCATGAAGATGTAAGATCTCTTAGGTCTTAGGTCTTTTCAGATGTGTTAGAAAAATCATGAAGACCTAAGACCTTAAGTTTGCAAGAGATCTTAGGTCCCTTCTTCAATATTTAGTAGAACACTAACTTCTTCCTGGTAAATTATACCTAGTTTCTAGCTGGTAACATAACTGCACAGGGAAAACTGCTTCTTCCCCACCCCGTGACACTCCTGACTCTGGCATGCTTTCTACATTAAAACACTATTTATGACCATTCTTTAAAACTGTCACCACTGTGAAAGGCTCAAAATATACTCTAGGGCTTGGTGACCCTCTTATAATATTTATTTTGTCTAAACAGTTATTTTTCCCATTTATTTTTTCTTTGAATACCACAGGATACAATAATATGTACATTATTAAGTAATGACTTGATTTTGAGAACATACTAGGATCAAACATGGTATTTTTTATTAATGCACATATTTATATAGATCTTTTCCTGCTTATGGTCCCAATGTTAGTTATCTGAAAGTGAATTATTATGAAAGTGAACTTGTATTTCTACAAATATGTAAATCTAATATCTCACAAGAGAGAACCAGACACAGAAAACACCTTGCTGCTCTTACAGTTCCAATGCAAAAGTCTTTAGGCAATCATTGAGAAGAAAATGTAAACAGAAAGTTAGCTGTGGACTTGTTAATGAGACATACTTCACTAAAGTTGATGCTACATGAAGCTCTGATGTTAGTTATTACAAGGAGAACTTGAAAATGGAATGATTAGAGCTGTACTCACATATTCAAAAATACCCACTGAACATCAACCTATACAAAGCTCTCTTAGTTTCTAAAAACATACAAAACTCTACAAAAGTCCTTGTGTCTGCTTTAAGTTGACTGTGTATTAGAAGAATCCTTCTCCAATGATTTTTAGTGAAAGAACATTTAAAAAACTTTCAATCCACTATAAAATAATTTTTTTGAAATGTCACTTGGATCATGCACTTAGATTTTGTGAAGATGGTAAATGGCTCTGGAAGTTTCTACATGTTTACTCTCCAGCGTTCGTACTTTCATCATTCACAAGCACCAGTTCTTGGCCTAGAAGCACTTATGAGTCTATAGTCCGTGGCCCAGCAGCATCAGCAACAGCTAGGACATTGTTAAAAATGCAGAACTCAGGCCTCCCTATATCTACAAGAATTGCATCTGCATGTTGATACAATCCCTAGGTAATTCTTTGACATTAAAATTGGAACAATACTGTTCTGGAGGGAAATCAAGTACAGTAAAGGCTATAGTAACAATATTAGCAACAATAATAAACAGTTTTATAGCTCTTACAGTAGACCATACAGTTGTCTAATATTTTCACAACTAATCTGAACCTCATCAAAATCCTGTAAAGTAAGTGGTTTTATTCTGCACATTTTACAGGAAAGGACACTGAGGCAGTAGAGGATAAACTACTGGTTCAATGTCATTCACCTAGAAAGCAGAACACAGGCATGCAGAATAGCTTAAGTGACAGAAGTGGAGACATATGCCAGGGGCTTCAGAACAAGGAAGAGATAATTTAGGCCAGGAGAGGTGTTTGGGCCTGATACACTGTTTGTGCTGGTAGCAGAAGGTATGCAGTGAAAGAATTTTTCTTGCATTTTATTGAATTAAATAACACGTCTTTCCCTATTTCCATAACTTTAGGGAGATGGTTTGAATTTAATTACGGTTCTCATACTCCCTGCTATCTAAGATTTAGTTTAATTTGTTTCCTTCTCCTCCTGTTACTCCTCATCTTTATAATAGAAAGTGTTCTTCTGAGCTTCCAAGTACTTTCTTCTTTTTCCTGCCTATTTACACTTTCTATCTTGATTAGTAATATCTATTTATCCTCTATCCTTATGTTCCTATCTAAACTCATATAGGGCTGGGACCATATCTTTTAAACTTTTTACCCTCTCTCCTAACTCCAAGTGCCTGGCGCCTGGAAGAAGCTCAATAAACATTTGTTAAAATAATCAATAATATTCGTCATAAAGAAGAATGATGAGTAGTATTAGTCATCAGTCACAGATCCCACAACTGTGGGTGGAACATTCTATAAGATATTCATTCATAGAACATCTTGCTCTTCCTCTATTTTCCTAACATGTTCTGCACAAATAGAACCATCAAGCCTTAAAATATTTAGCAAATGTAACTGTCAATATTAAATTATTGTTCTGAATTGACTGATTACAATGATCACACGATTGTGTGTTGTGAGCACACACATGCTCATACTTTTTTTCTGTTGGTAGACATACAAATTTTGTGTTTGCCAATTCTACGATACAGATAACAGTGCTAGTAAACACTGAAAAAAAGAGAAAATTACACATATACATAAAATACATATTTTTATATCAAATATTCCACTTTTCTTGGCTTATTAGCACGTTTGAAGGATAATGGGCCCCCACCATCATTCTTGAATTCCTGGGACTTAAAATTAGTATTTCATGGTCTAAAGCAAAGAATTTAGGAAGGCTCTGGATTATAAAATGGTATTTTGAAGATACATAAATTATTTTCTAAATGTCAGTAGATATCATTATTTAAATTCAGTCATTTGTTAAATAACATAATTTCCCATTAATTATGTTTTCCCATAAACTTGAGTCACATGTTTTGTCTTTGTTCCCAATTTTTCAAGCCTTAACAAATACAGGCTGTGGGCGGGGGCTGTAGCTTAGTGGTGGAGCGCTTGCCTGGCATGTGTGAGGCACTGGGTTCGATCCTTAGCACCACATAAAAATAAAATAAAGGCATGCAATCCATCTACAACTACAAAAAAAATTAAAGAAAAAGAAAAAAATACAGGATGAAACAGACTACTTGAAAAACAATTTCAGTCAGTATAATTCAAAATAATGAAAAAGAGCACATTTTTATTTCATAGGCATTGTCCTTTCCTAGCTTTTTTTTACTTTACCCAAACAGAAAATTCTGCAATTTCTATGTTAAAAAATAAAACTGCCAACAGAATCATAAATGGGTGGATTTCAGTTGGTATTTCCATATGCAAATGTAGATGTGTGTACCCTAGACAGTTTTACATGATTAGTTAGTCCATAAGTTTGAGGACAAAATCCAGATGTGCTTTCTTCAGCTGAATTTTATGGCTCCCTTTGTGTTTTCAGCTGCACATATCCCACCTCATCTGTACTGCTCTGCTCATTCCTTAATATTTAAAACTAATTAATGAATTCCTCATGACAATGTTACTGTCAGCTTGAGCTTTTATGTCAGATGTCAGTGCAAGTAACTTGCAGAACATGTATGAGAATCCTAAGTTGCTTGGTTAGTGAGTTTGTCTTAACACTCCTCTATTACTTGGTCTATTTAGAATAGAACAGAGAGAGGAAGGGGTAGTCTGCTTATGCTTCCATCTACAACCAGGGAAAATTGTTCCATTGCCTCAGCTTCTCCTTTGCAATCACAAAGAATACTGTTCATCCTGTTCCCTCACATGGGTCTGTGGTCAGCATTGATAAATGAGATAATACCCTGGATGCCTCACAAAAACTTGCTAGCCTAGACTACTAGTTTGCCCAACAGACAAAAATGTTCTTTTAAGCTTTCATTTTATAAAAATAGATGACTGAATTTAAGCAGTTTTCAATTACATTCTTGCTTGACTTACACCTAAATGTCAATTTTTTTATTAAAAATTACTATAAGAATTGATCCACTCACCCCTTACAAATAATAATTAAAAAAAACCTATTAGGAATTTTCTGAGGCTTAAGTAACGTGGAATTTGATTACACAGTGCATTCTGAGGCTGAGCCACAGTAGGCTCTTAGGTACCAGGCAGACTGATTACAACTTAGGCATTGTTTCAATGTGATTTTTGCAAAGGATTTCATTTAATGCAGATTAGTACATTTATTAAGCTGTTGATAATTGAAGCCTCTTAGGTTCAATAAGTACCATCCAGTGAGGTAGATTAGTGGGGTTTAATTTGTTGCTCTGAAAGAGCAAACGAAGACTTACTAGAATAATTGTATTTCCTCTGTGGGCTAATAAAAGGCAACATTGCAGTGGTGTTTCTGACCATTTCTGCATCTCTGCAGTTTCCTTTAGGGTACTGTGTTTAGAGTGCTCCCCAGCCCCCTTCAGTGATGACAGAGTCATCACCTGTAAATTACCTGACTTAGGAAGGAATTAAAGATATAGTCACATTTCATGTGTGCCACGAGTGGAGATCTTCATTTTAGATTAAGCTGTGCCAAGTATGGTCACAACTCTTGTATTTTTTCCTTAATTTTCTATTTCCTTGTCTATACCGAGGGTGGGGACTGCATCTCTTCTGAATCCTAAGCAATTAGTATAGAACCTGGTATACAGGTATTTCTGTATTAATTCACCTGACATTTCAGTATTTGCTTAATTGATGAATGGATTACTATAAATGACCCTACAGTATCCTCCAACAATAATACTATCAACAAGTTTTCAAGTTGTAGGAAGTTATTGTCAGAGAATAAAGGTAACTGTTAGCTGAAGGACGGAGTCAACAAATGAAAGAGGCTATATCAATGACTCAGATGGTGATTTTGCAGATACTTGGCCACACAAGCACTCATCCTAGGTCAATTAGACTGGGCACACTGACTTGCTCTCTTGGCATGCCTGGGACTCATCTTCACTGATTTGGTTACATGTCTAAACTGTCTTTGCAAAATAAAGAGAATGAGTCCTCATTCCTCTGGAACTCCTCACCTTGCAAAAATCACAAATCAGAGTAAAAAATGCTAAACTGAGAACTGACATAAATATCATCTCTTAAATACCAAAGCTGTTTGTAATGGCTGGAGATGAATTACTGAAGATGATCTTGGTTCTATTCCTGGATATTTGAATACCACTGAAACTGTCTGTGTGACACTTAAGTCCCAGAAATGATGACTGATTTCTGTTTTCTCCACTGGCTATTCAGAATGTACTTTTTTCAGAATGATAACTGAACTTCAAAGTTAGTAAGAAAATTTGAGTTTTCTAGTGTGTAACATCTCCCTGAAAATTAGTTTTAGACTTAACCTCACACTTGTATCTCCCACCTCATACTTTGATCTCAAAAGGTCAACCTGGATAATTGATATAGTTTTCCCTTAAGGATTCTACCAAGTGACTTTGCATGAATGCTTGACTACAGGCCATGGCAACTATTCTGAATGATTTTACAATATTGTAGATAACAAAAGGTAATAAAAGCTGACTTCTTCATTTTAGTGAGCATGAATTAATTGTTGATTGGGTGCCATTTCAACTGTGGGCCCATTTTCTAAGAAAACATCCTGGGCCTATGTGTTCACTATAACATAATAATAAATAATAGTTAATAAAAATGTAATAAATGTCAAAATGATGCCTATGTAAGACTACTAACTCCAGGAATAATAGAGAAGTACTCAAACCAGTATATGTCCCAGAGATCCCAGCCAATGCCTATCTGTCCACTTGTGGCCATTTTTATTGTGATACCCACATTCCCACCCACCACAATGGTCAAGATTGAACAGACCACTGGACTGACCAGTTGTAGTGCCCGATGGATGAGTAGAAAATTTGCAGCCTGGCCATTCCCTAGGACTTATGAACTGCCTTTGGAGAGAAGCTGATCAAACTCCATTTGTTGGAAGTCTGAACTTAGAGAACACAAGCCTAGGGGAACTAATGCAGAGAAGTCTGGAGGCAGACAAAGCCCCAAATTGAAAATGGCACTTATGCATGAGTGGAAATGGAGAGAGGAGAACACAGGCATTATCAGAGTGCTCCACAGCACCTGTGCAGTTAGAAGCAGAAATGCCAGGAATGAGAGAAAACTCAGGTAACTGTGAGGGACAGAGAGATGGAGATAGTAAGTCCTGCTTCGGATGCTTTCCCCATTCCAATTCTACTCGATTTCTAGCCTCACAATAATTTGCCCTCTCCTTGAATGATTGGAGTGCTTCTTATCAGTACATCTAGAAAAGGTAATGGCAAGTTTTATGATCCAAATATAACAAAAAATATTTTTACAGGGTATAGATTCAGCTCACAATTCAGCATCTTGATCTACCTGACCCCTATGGATGAAAGAAACTGGCACCTAGCAACACCAGTACTTAAAGCCAGCTCTTCTTACTTGAAACCCTATGTACTCCAATCATATCACACTCACTCCTCCATGTGGAAGACAGAATCGGCTGGCTTCTAAAATAAGAGTATTTTCATTTCTGGAAAGAGTCTGGATTTGTAGGACAAGTTTAGACAGGCTAAAACATTTCATGTGTATCAAGGACAGGATCTTAGGAATTACCTTACACTTGGAAATGGTTGCAGCTTTAACTCTGAACATCCTTGAGTCTCAGCTATTTCTGTGCTTGACTTAATGTGATTCATCTAAGGGAATTTGGTTTTTAGTATTTGGGTAGTTGTCTTCTAGCTTGTTTTTAATGCTATATTTTAGGAACCTCAAGACATATAAGGACATATATTTATAGTGACATTCAGCCCCTGTAGGTCTTCATTTTTGCCATCCCTAACAAAAGGCTTTCTAGGGAGTCCCTGTATTAGGGCATTGCTAACAATGATCTCATGCAAGGAAAGTGCCCAAACTCAAAAACTCTTCAGTTGCCTGTTTACAAATTATTTTGTGAATTCTTTCTGTCTCACAAAGTTCACGCTAATTCACTGAGGGACTTTTGGAAAATCTTTATAAACAAGAAAATAAAAAAAGAATATTCCTCCCTAACCCCAATTCCCATTCAGAAAGAACTCTGGTAACTTGTTGGCATTTGTTCCTGGTAGAAAAGTGTAGAATACTTCACCAGCCTGCAAAGCAAATGTCTGATTTCTCCCTGGGATGCAGTGATCTGGTGAAAGCACGCAGAACTGAATTAACCATTCATCTGAGAATGTGCTGACCCGGCAAGTGGGAGCAGATCTGGCAGTGGCCCCAGCACAGGGCAAAGTGTGCATGCAGCATGTGGCAAAGTGTCTCCTCATTACAGCAAAGACATGGCATTTTATGTAAATTCCCCAGACAGTTCCCATATATAAAAAGCATCTAGTCTTTGGTTCTTGCAATATCCTAAGCACGTTTGGTTTATGTCCTTGGTTCACAGAACTGGAGGATGGATATCTTTTTAATTTAAGTGATTAAAAATAAATCTTGACCATCCTAGAGATAATTATATGAATACTAGTATATGAGAAGACAGGTTTAGGAATCAATGACTTGAGGCAGAACTTCTGCTAAAAATCCTCTCAGTTTGTGAAGAGTATATTATGGTACCTCGCTCACAGATTCTGCATCTGTAGGCGAGGATTAGTCTCCAGAATCTCAACTTCCAAATAATTACATGAACTACTCCCTGAGCAACACTGCTAACATTTTTTCTTCTTCATTAGTTTCTCAAAGTTGGCTGATCTGCAATTGGGTTTACTAGCATTGTGCTAAGCCCACTGCTAATGCATCATTGTAGGTCCTTCTCATCTCACTCTGATACTTGAACTGTAGTTTTATAATAGGCCTCTGTGCCCCTGCTGCTCCTCCCCATCCCATCCTACGTGGTGCCTTGAGAATGCTCTTCTTAAACCAGGATTTTTCAAACCTGGTAGTATTACATTTGTGTAATATTGACTATTGAATTGTTCTTTGTGGGCAGATGTCCTGGGTCTTGTAGGATGTTTAGCAACATCTCTGGTCTCTACCTTCTACATACAGTAGCAAGGATATCCCTGTTAGGACAACCAAATTTGTCTTGGGTCATTGTCAAATGTCCTTTGGGGGTAAAATATTTCCTGTTCTTAGTCCTTAGGGATGAGTGGGTTAATCTCTTCCTCCATTATCCAAACATTACCAAGACATTCAAGTACCTATGGATGTGCCTGTAAGCTACATTTCTAGGCTTATCTACCATTAACAGATTTTCAATATTCACCAAATCAAGCCTCCAACAATATACTGGCATTCACAGTTCTGTGCATCTGCTTTTGCTCTTTCTCATATCTGAGTATTCTTCCTCTCCTACTTGCTTTCCCAGGAAAAATTATCTCCTTCAAAGCTTATCTCAAAATCCTTTTTCTCCAGTTTTTTCTTGATTTTTCCATTTATCTCCACTATTTCTTTGTATATTATAGGCCCTTACCAGAGATTACTCCTTCAAACTTGTTTTACAACCAGTTTCTCCTGCCAACTTTTTCTCCCATAATGGCAAAGTCTAGACCCCATTCTGTGCAAGTCTGGCACCTGGAGACATATCTGGCATGGAGACAGCACAAATGAATAAAATTTTGATTTATTCTACTTTTTCTTTTGGCTGTAGTGTGGTTTGAACCCAGGGCCTTGCACATGCTGGACAAGAGCTCTACATCTGAGCTATATTCTCAGACCTAAAAGTTTGTCATTTAAAGCATAACACCAGCAGGAATTTTTTTTTAATCTGTGTTTTATAAGTGACTCATCAAGATAATGAAAATAAAATCAAATGTTATTGTTATAGACTTGTAAGCATTACACTTTAGCCAGGATATATTACTCATCAACATTTCAGAAAATTTCATTTGCCTTGTGCATTAAATCTTTAGGTTGAGTTCAGTTAAAATTGGTAGGAATAAATAACTAAACTATTCATAAGCAACCCTGATTGAACAAAACCACTTCCAAGCAAACCCATGAGCCATGTCCAATTTGGTATTTTTCCTTTAATAAATGTAAATTCACGTCATCTTTGAAAAGTACAAATTCCTTAGGTGCCAGTGAATTGTTACAAAGGGAACTTGCAAGAAGTTCTAGTCTTTAGGACCCACTCCATTATTGCCTTAACAATTACAGTGATCTAAAGCAATTAACTTGTCTCCAATTTTCCCCATTGCTTTGTGTCCTTACCTTATGTTGTATAACAAATATAGCCAGTGATCTCAATGTCCCAACTTAGCTCCAGGTCTAAAGCACTTATTTCCGCTATCTTAGTGATTCTTAGCTGAGAAGAAAGAGTTGGGGACAAGGGCTTGGGGGAAGAGAGAGGACTTTTGAGGAAGAAATATTGGTGATGATAGGATTCATAGGAGAGTATTTCTTTTTACTAATAAGGTGTCAGCATTTAGAACATAGTTGGGAGGGGATGAAGCCATGACAAAGAGTCGGAAGGATGGTGGTTCCTCCACACTGAAATGTGTACTAGTGTTCTGCCTAGTTGCCCATGCTAACTACCGGACTCCTATGTCTTTTTTTTTTTTGGTTGTTGTTGTTGTTTGTTTTTCTCAACAGCATGCCTTGTGCCTGGCTGATCCAGTTCCTGCTTAAAAAGAAAGGGGGCAGACAATTTGAGTTCAGGTGGCTTACTTCAGGTCATTCCAGGTCTCAGTCCACATCATGTCAGGTCTACATAAGTCTCTTTCCAACTCATTGTTGAATTTATAGAAGAAAAAACTGAAGGTTATTCAAATTCTGGAAATAACATCAAGGAGCTAATTGTTCACCGAAAAAACAATTCCTAACTAGTGCTAATGAAACCTAGTGGTAAATATTAAAAATGTAAATATAAAAATGATTTTCCTTCAGTTTTCAGGGCTTACTGAAGAAAATCTTATAAAAATTGATGCTATGATGCTGATGACAACATAATTCCCTCCTTTTATGAATCATTACAGAAGGATTTCCTGGCTATCTGGAAAGGCAAGAAGAGAACTCTAAGAGGCAACTGCAAGATTCTTTCTCTTATAGTTATGGTTCTTGCTGTGTATGTTACAGTTGGGGGCATGAGGCAGGCCACCACCTCTCCTGTTTTCTGAGTACCTGGGTATCTGTGCATTTCAACATCTGTTTTTCAAACCTCAACCCATTTCTTCTTTACCAGCAGACAGTGGTTTGCTCCTTTTCAATTATGTACATAAACACACACTCTCGTATGCATTAAGGCTTTAATTTGGGCAGACACGGAGATATTATAAGACTCTATTAAATGCTGCATATCTCTCTCATTATCATCATACAATGCAAAATAATGTCAACCATTGTGCAACTGCAGTTTGACAAGTGTGAATGCCCTAATTGGGCAATTGGACCAGAATGATGAGGTGTTTTTATTTTTTTAAAAACCAGTGTCACTTCTAATCTATTACAACAGTAATGAACAGCCAAGCAGCCTATTTCCCACGGATATCTTCAAAGCACTACAGATTGCCATTTGAACCATTCTTTAATTGCATCTGGCACAGATTGTAGTGTGCTCCATAGAACCAAGAAGGTGCATTAACTGGATTTGGGTTTCTCCAAGTCACTGTAATGATGAAGCTTTCTATGACTAAAGAAGGCTTACCTTCTGTCTTAACTATGTGCCATTACTACCACTCAGCACATAGTAGGTGTTAAAACCCTTAATTTTATGGCAATGCTTTTTATTTCTTATCTGGTTAAAGGGAGATATTTTGCTCTTATTTTAATTTTTTATGTGTTTTATTCAGATTTCCTTTTTTCTAGATAATTAAGATATAATTAGACATTATGTTTTTCTAAGACTTTCCTTAGTAAAGTTGATGTCTCACTCATTGGGGAATTTAACTTTGGAATTAATTTTTCTATTGACAGTTCTATATTTTTCTTTTCATGTTTACTTATAGTCTTATCTCCACTGCTACTGTATGTTGCATTCTACTTTAAAAAATCTCAGTGTTATACCCTCTGTGCATACCCTCTTCCTTAGCCAGTGATAATTTACTGTTTTCATCTGCCTACTTTGGCTCAGCAGAGAAACTGATGACTCTCCAGCCTACAATGAGAAAAGGAGGGGACATGATTCTCCTCAGGCTAATCTGAGGCCAGGGACTGGAAGGGTAGACAAAAACCAGCATGAAACAAGCTGTTTCACACCACTGAACTTCCAACAGGCTGAGGGACAGAGGCGACAGGCAGGTTTGCAGATTGGAGAATCAATGGGGTTGTCGGACTAGACTCAGATGGGGTACTTGGATTGAAAGTCTTTATAAGCAGCAGCTGAATTTCCTCCTCTTTTCCACAACCCAGTAAATGGCCTTTTCTCAACCCAGGGGAAGGCAGAAATTTATTCTTTTGAGAAGCAGAAACTTAGATTGGGTCCTGAGACATACCTGGAAAAGGTGTGGGGCTCAGAATGAAAACAAAGGAATATGTGAAACTATAAATTGACAAGTGAGATCCCCCAGGATCTTTACCTCTCTCATCTACTAGTGCATGGTCAGTTTGGCTAAATATCTTCCTCACAACTTCCTGACTACCTCTGCTCTTGCACACCTTCATGTAGACATTGGAGGGCTTCTCTTTGGAAATACCAAAGAGCACAAAACAGAGATCTAATAATCTTTTGGACTCTCCTAACAAAATGTTATGTACCCAAGGAAAAGACTATCAGCCAATAATTTCCATGGGGATTAAAATTTTCCAACTTGCATTTTAGTGTCATAATTTTTAGTATAGTAACAGCCTAGAATAGGATTGAGGATAGCATCTTTTATTAGAGACAGAAATCATCAAAATCAACAGTAAAGAAGTGGTGCAGAGAACCATGGGAAGAATTTAACCAGTAGCCTCTGAGAGGTAAAGATGACCTAGCAAAGAAAAGTGAGATTAGATGACAAAGGGCAGTTAAAATGCTGGAAATTAGTACTAGAAAGGTAAGGGATAAGACAGGAAAAAGAAAAACTAAATAGAATTTTTGGAAAATAAAAGTATTGAGAACATTGAAAAATATAACAAAGAAAAATATAAGAAAGAAAAAATATAAAGATTTTAGAGAATTGGTAATAACAGTTTGCAGGAAAAGAGCATAGAACACTAAGAGGAAAGATTAAAAATAATAGATACATAGGCTGGTGATGTGGTTTGGTGGTACAGTACTTGCCTAGTATAAGTGAAGCCCTGGGTTCCATCCCCAGAACTGCAAAATATAAAACAAAAAGTGACATGAGAAGATTTTCCAGAATTATAGAACATACATTTCCAAACAGAAGAAACTCCTGTTGCTGAATGCAATGGGTGAAAGCCTACACCAAAATATAACTTGGTAGAATTTCTAAAGATGGAGACAATGAGAAGACTCTGTAGCTTCCAGACAGAAGAGAACAGGTTTCGGGTTTCTTAAATAAGCTAAGACACCATCTCACTCCAGTAAGATTGGCAGCCATTATGAAGTCAAGCAACAATAAGTGCTGGCGAGGATGTGGGGAAAAGGGTACACTTGTACATTGCTGGTGGAACTGCAAATTGGTGCGGCCAATATGGAAAGCAGTATGGAGATTCCTAGGAAAGCTGGGAATGGAACCACCATTTGACCCAGCTATCGCCCTTCTCGGTCTATTCCCTGAGGACCTTAAAAGAGCATACTATAGGGATACTGCCACATCAATGATCATAGCAGCACAATTCACAATAGCTAGACTTTGGAATCAACCTAGATGCCCTTCAATAGATGAATGGATTAAAAAACTGTGGCATCTATACACAATGGAGTATTACGAGGCACTAAAAAAATGACAAAATCATGGATTTTGCAGGGAAATGGATGGCATTAGAGCAGATTATACTAAGTGAAGCTAGCCAATCCTTAAAAAACAAATGCCAAATGTCTTCTTTGATATAAAGAGAGCAACTAAGATCAGAACAGGGAAGAAGAGCATGAGGAAAAGATTAACATTAAACAGAGACGAGTGGGGGGAGAGAAAGGGAGAGAGAAGGGAAACTATGGAAATGGAAGGAGACCCTCATTGTTACACAAAATTGCATATAAGAGTTTGTGAGGGGAAAGGTGAAAAAAAAAAAAGGGAGAGAATTAAACAACAGCAGATGGGGTAGAGAGGGAAGATGAGAGGGAAGGGGAGGGGGGATAGTAGGGGATAGGAAAGGTAGCAGAATACAACAGTCATTAATATGGTATTATGTAAAAATGTGGATGAGTAACCAATGTGATTCTGCAACTTGTATTTGGGGTAAAAAATGGGAGTTCATAACCCACTTGAATCAAATGTATGGAAGATGATATGTCATGAGCTTTGTAATGTTTTGAACAACCAATAAAAAAAAAAAGATCAAGAGTTAGGGAAATCTAGAAAGCAATTTGGACAGCTTGAAATTATGAGAGTGGTTTTAATCAAGTGTGAGAATAGGATAAATTTTAGGACCTAACATACCTCGAAATTTAATCTCGTATGCAACCTTTCTTTGGAAGCAACTGGAAAATATATTCCATAATCATGATACAATATGGTATCCGAGGAAGCAGGAGCCAAGCATTGGATAGAGGTGGAGAGAATTCATAGGAATATGAGAAAGCAAAGTGCCAGATGAAATGGCAAGTCTATATAAGACCTGGGAGCAGCCATTTTAGACAAGAGTGTAGGACCAATGTGAAAACAGGATCCAGACACATTTTCCAGAGATGCAGGGGGTGTGGGAAAATATGGCTAGAACTGAAAAGAAAAATGTGCACATGAAAACAACAAAATCAAACACACACAAATAACCCAAAATATTGTTTGGGATAAAAGATTTAATAGTTATTAGAAATAAACAATTTTGCATAGTTAAAAAAATGAAAACACTGAATATGATTTGAAAAATAAATTGCTAAATCTATACCGGAAGTAAGGGGAAGAGACAGTCTGTTTCGGGGAAGGAGAATAAAATAGCTAAATCCCATGTTTCACACTTAAAATATCTACTATGAAAAAAGTAGAATTATAAGTATGCTGTTTACAGAGTTTTTAATTCTAGAAAAACATGCTAAATGAGTTGAAAGTGGATGGTATGTAGGAATATGGGTGATGTGGAGTAGGTTTGAGACTATTGTGTTAAGGTCTTGTATTTTTGTTTGACTTTTAAAGCATATAATAAAAGTATATAACAATAATTAAATTAACAACAATACAAATTTTTAGTATGATGTTAGCCCATTAGCTATTTTTCCAGCTCCTTCTGGATTGTTAAATAAAATGAGCATGTGCAATCTACCACGAGCCAATGAGTTAGGCAACATTTCATTTAAATTTTAAGATGAAAGAATTCCCAAATGAGTAAGTACATTGTACCTTCTTTGGATTCAAGCTTTATACTTACCTATTTGACAACCCTTTGCCCACCCCCATACAAAGGATCAACAAATTAGCCAATTTGCAACCATTTATGAGAATCTCTCATGTTCATGGATGTAGTGTTAAGACCAGTTCTAAAAAAATCTATTTCTGCAGAAAGTTAAAGAGGTTTCAATTAAAGTCGTTATACTGATATCTAAATAGTTAAAAAAAAAAAAAACTGGTAATAGTTATTCCCACCAGGGTGCATGGTAGGATAGAACATCACTTGAACATATTATAAACAACATAAGTTTATAATTCTGGTTCTTGTTTCCCTTCATGTGTCTAGGGAAGTTGTTTAGTTTCTATATGGTTAAATATGTCCATAAAAAAATGAGAGAAAAGGGGTTGAGAGCTTAGCTCAGTGGTAGAGCCTTGCCTAGCATGTGCAAGACCCTACATTCCATCCCTAGCACCACCAACAAAAAAAGTTGAGAAAATGCCACACATTCTAGCACTGCTTAAGGTCACTGATATGCTGCAACATGAGATGACATATTAAACAAGCACAAAGCACTATGTATCTACCATATATTTTGAAAAGGAGGTGACATTGATGATCTATTTCCCCCATGGAGAGTCCTCTGAACCGGATTGCCATTATAATATAGTGAACATACTGCCTAAGATAGCAATAACGCATCAGCTAATGAAATTCTTCTCCACAGGTTCCCCAATTTGGAAGGACTACATAACCACAATAGGGAGGTTTGCTTGGTGAAACCACATGGGTCATGCCAAGACCTGGGTTAAAGAACTGACTTTGTCAAAAGGAACCTTAAGCAATTCATTTAAAAATTTAGCCCAACTTATCCACAAAATGAGGCCCTGTTTGCTTCATAAGGCTTTTGTTAAAGGGAATAAAGAATATGATCAAAAAAAAAAAGAATATGATCAGCTAGGTAGAATAAGCTCTTTTATGGATGAAAAAGCACTACAGATATATAAATTATGATATACTCTTTTTTTAATTTTTTTAAATTTTTTTTATTTTTATTTTTTTTGATATTCTCTTAATGTAAGAGTATAACATAAATATCAAAATGTCCCAATCGTGACCACCAAATGTATTGGTATATTTCATGTCATTTTAGTAGCATCTTGATGACTTTGGGATTCAAACTACATTTCTGCAATATGGAAATGTTAGGCTCCTATATCCTTATTTACTGCAAAGGAAAGACTGCAATTTGCAACCAGAGTCACACATTACTGTGGAAGCAAAATACCTCCGCCCCAAATTCCACACGTGGCCAGATTAAAGGGCTAATAGTAATTAAAGATTGACACAAAGTGAATAAGATTAATATTAGAAAAGGATTACATCAAAAAAGATTTACATCAAAGGATTCTTTCTCTTTTCTTCCATAGAAGGCCTAGGACACGAAAGAATTATGCAAAACATTCTAAGCTTCTCAGTTACTTTGAAAGAAGCTGAAAAATATGAAGAGGTAAGCACAAATTGATTCCACTGGAAAATGCCAAGTTATAATATACTTAAGATCTTATTCCACATAAAGGAAACAATGCTGTATTAGAGGACAAATTGGGTCATGGATATTCAGGAACCTGGGAATACTGTTTGAAACTTGGGAATATTATTTGGAGAATTGTGGGAGGAGGTCACATTCAATAGAGAGAAAAGGTGGCCATAAACTATTCCACCAAATATCAACATGTGCTCCTTGTTAATCTGTAAGGATATAAGTTTCATTGCGTAGTATTATGTACAAATTCAGATGCGTATATGAAATATTATATCCACATTATTACCTGAACAAACAAAAAGAAACACTTTCTTTGGGATTGCCCGATGACTACCAGGTAGGAGCAGAGGTTTGCTTTGTGATATGGAATCAATTGATACCTGAGCCAGAGAAATGAAAGAGCATCACATGGGCTTTCTAAAACTACCACCCTGGTTTGCTACATTCCACATTTGTATCTCCTGAGACAACTCTTTTTATAACAAGATCCTTTCCTGTAGTACAAAGATCAAGTGTACTGTCATCATCTTTAAACATTTATTTATTCATCAAATGATCCTTGAGCATGGACCAAGGACCAGATGACTTTAGGCACTTGGAAGTGCAGTACTAAGAGAGCATTAGGCATAAGGGTGAGGTACAAAGGTATGTACACTTGAGAATTCTGTAAAGAACAGAAAACTCAACATTGAGCCTCTCTGGGGTTCATGTCTATATCTATTTGGTTGACATTCACAATTTTCATAATATCACAAACTTGCCTATTGGCTGCATAAATGCTAGTCAGGACAGTGCTTCTTCTTACAATTGATCTTCTTGAGGACCTTAATCTTCAGGAAACTTAGTTTTTAGTGCTATACTGATTATAACAGGACCCACTGTGGTGCTGGGGCCCTGCTCTCAAGATTGTGAATATAAAATGAAAAAAAAAGGGTACACGTTTTACAGTCAGAAAATCTATACTGCAGGCTAGTGCTGTGACTAGGGAAGATCTTCTATCTTTTCCGAACCTTACTTTCCTCATCAGCCCTGAAAGATTATATAGGTAACTGACTTCCACGTGCACTGAGCATCAAGTGAGAGATTACACATGAAAGCACTTTGAGAAGTGCTAAGCGCTCTGTAAATTAGCGGTAGTACAACAATTGTGCATGCCATTATGAACTGGGCTCTGAAGACAACCAATGATACATTCTCTTTTTTAAAAGAATTCTCAAGTGCATACAGCTTTGTATTTTGCTTTTATGTTTAGTGACTATTAACTTTGCATAAGGTTCTTAAAATCCTTAATATTTTCTCTAACTGGATAGGATCACCTGGACCAATCTAAGGAAACTCATCTGTCTGTAAAGTGGCTTACACTCCATTGTGCACAGAAATTAGTCACCATAATATGCCATCTATTTGAAATGAAACTAGATAATTAATATCTGGATGGAATCCCTTATTTTTTTTTATTTTTTCATATCTGATAATTTATTAGAATAATCTAATTTTTTTTTTATTTTTTCATATCTGATAATTTATTAGAATAATCTAATACAATAAACTGATCAATTACAAATGATCTGTGGTAACTTCCATATCCTATGATAACTAGAATGTAGAAAATTCTAACTATTCATCAGCAAAGAGAATTTTTATATAATCACCTCCTTTATACTATGCGAAACCATCATTTTCAATGAATTTACCATCCTACACAATATTTAAGATTAACCTGCACTGAGGATGTATTTTATTGGTAGAGAAGGACTTGAAAAGTTTAAACGATCTTTATAACTTATGAAAAAAAGAGACCATGGACTAGCCTGCAAACAACCAGAAACTACAGAGTATATCTTATAAGGAATAATACACCTGAGAAACACAGAAAATTTGACTAGAGATGGCCAAAGAATTCAAAAACACAATATTAGGAACAAGGGAGAGTGATTGAACAGAGACAACTCCAGTGAAATCTCATTCTAAAAGTATCAAAAAGACACCAAAAAATATAACTGGTGGGTCACAAGAAAGATCATTAGAGATTAAGACTACAGCTGCCAAAATACACTAAAATAGGAAGAATAAATCCTAATATTCTACAACAGAGTGGGATGACTACAGTTCACAATAATTTATTACATATTTTATAAAGAACCCAGAAAGAGAAGTTTATTACATACATGATAAAAGTTTAAGAAGGAAATATAAATTACTCTAGTTTGATCATTACACATTGAATACATGTAATAAATTATCACACTATGCCCCATAAATATATACCATTGCTCTAGGACAGTAAGAAAACAAGATTAATGAAAAGTAGGAAAAAATATTAAAGTAACCTAAATGTGTATTCAGGGTGAAAAAAGAAAAAAAAAAAAGGGGCACACTTTAGACAGAAATATGAGATGAATCCCTCTCCCTAGAAAAGTCTTCTACTCCAGAAAGGTGTACATAGAGGCAGAAGAGTTATAGTTCTAGAGGTGTTCACACCTACCTGCCTGTGAGTCCCTTCTGGATAGAAGTCACGGTGTAGCTCTGCAGCCTCAAAGGAAGTAGGGAATTAGTCTTACAAAGTTACTTAAACTGATCATTGAAAAGCAAAAGCCCTTGAGAATAGACCCGGATCTGGATGGACTATAGTGATCAAGCTAAGCAGATAACTGCTATATCTTCAATTTCTTTTATGAGATACAGTCACAGAAAATAAAGAACCAGAGGCTGGAAGATGAAGGAATTCAAAAGTATACGTGAATAATAATACAAAAAGAGTGCAAATCCATTTGTGAACAGAGACAATGAGTGCTTTCAGTAACAAAAGAAACAGAAAATAGAGCAGTCTAATCACAACTGATGTTCACTGTGCAGTTATTTTAACATTTATTAATAAAACCTATCACATTCATTGCATATCACTCTTGGATTGAATTAGTCAGATTTTAATTAAAAGATTACTGCTAACAAATAACAATGATGAGATTTGTAGGGACTAACGTTAGTACCAGGAGATTTATGCCTTATTAAAATGAATTTCTCTAGTTTACAGCAGTTTTATAATTGTCAGAGTGGTGTAAAAACAGCCTAAAATCACAGAACATTTGAAAGCTGAGCAGTTTATAAATAATCATTTTGATAGATAAGAAAACTGAGATGTATAAAAGACGGGAGTTGGGTTTTAGACTTAGGCCCTTATTTCCCAGCAATTTCATTTGGAGATTTTGAGTATATTGGACAGTTGTAAAAATTCTCCAAAATCTAGGCTGAACTTTGAAGAAAAAATTGTTTTTCTAGAGGCAAATTCCTAGGAAACTGATAAAATCTGTAGTTAGATGTCCCCAACTGGGAGAAGGAAATAATTTCATTTGGTATAGGGAAGAAGCATAGCATACTAATGGCTTGAAAGATTAAAGAAACAGTGGCTTCTAAATTATGCTGATAAACTTGAAGAAAATTCTCTTTATTGCAGAGTATCAGCTCATTGCTTGTTAATAGTATTTCCAGTGAAGTTCAAGGAGGGTCAGACTGGTAAATTAGAGCAAGGCCCACGCTGTCTAGGAAGTTGTCATTAAACCAGAAAATTAACAGTTCAAGACAAAATAAAGCATTAACTTCAATTTCTGGAGCTTGCCTTGCTCTGGGGATCCCCTTGCTTGACTAAGATCCCTGAGAAAGGCTACCTAGTGAGGGACTCAAGAGAACAAATAGCTCACAATAGAGTTATAAAAAAACTGTCCCGGTTTCCCGCTACTTCTACCTGTTCGAAAGCCTCCTGAGCATACCAAAGACTTCTGATAAAATTTGGACTGAACTATTCTCTGGAATTTGAAAGCTTATGGGGAACGAAGGTGGTTCAGATGGCAACCTTTGAAGGAAAGCTCACCCTTACCGGCAAGTTTCTTCCCAATAGGCAGCTTGAACTACAGAAATAAAGTTCCATCCGTGAAAGGAATTGAAGCCAAGGCCAGTGCCTATATAATGTGTTCAGAGAAACAGAAATTTATACTTCTTTGAAAGAAGCAGGACTTGTTGGTGTCAGTGGAACAGGAAAACAGGCCAAACCCAAATATGTAGAGAGAGAGAGAGAGTCTGTTTTGTAGAGGAACATGAACTACCATAATTTATTATAAAGCTGTCACCAAACTTTGTTTTATCCATGAAAAATGATTTGTCATTTCTGAGGTCACTTTACTTTACTATATGTTAACACAGGGTCTTTCTGGCAAATCTCACCATATTCTTTAGTTGTGTCCCATTGCCTAAGAATTTGTATCCACACTTCTTATGGCAGCTTGAAAGTTTTCCACTCTTGGCATACTAATCCCCTAATATGTCCCTGTCACTCCTTTGCACCCCACATTTGAGCACAGAATGACTGGGCAGTCTCAGAACTGTTGTATGGGGTAGGTACATCTTCACTGTTTTTTCTTATATTTGCCTCATCTGCTCCTTTTATCCCTTCCCCTGGCTTCATATGAATCTGCTGTATTGCAAGACTCAGCTGAATTATTGTTATCTATGAAGGTTTTCCTAACTTGCACCTCAGGGAGAACTGACCAGTCACTGCTGTATACCTTGTGCACCCCACAGTTGCTTAGATCACAGGAACAATTCCATCTGATGGCATCTGCTTGTTTGTGTGTCTGTCTTTTGTAGACTCTGAACTCATCTGTGTTAGCAACCATTTCTGCTTTATCACTGTAGGTATAGTTTTTACCATCATGTTTGCAAAGAGAGGTCATTAAATGTTTGAAGAATAAATATTGATCAACAAATCACTGGATGAATGTATACTTGAGACTGGACTTAATTATACTCCTGCAGAATTACAGTTACTTTAAAACTTCTGTCGAGAATATAAGACCAATCACTGAATACACTTTACCTTTTTCTTGCTTGGATAGAAAAACCATTTAAGAGAAACTCAGGGTTGGAAGATCCCTTAAAACATAAACTCATCAAAAAAGAAGCATCAAGTTCCAAGTACGGTGATCATAAATTTGATGATAGAGATACAATTGAACATATTAAAGGTCAAGAAATAAATTTCTAGAAAATCAAGTGGATAAAGTAGAAGAATGGGTCATAGTTTTAAAGACATACTGCAGATCAAGGAACTGATGAAAAAAAGAAAAATAATAAAATTTGGAATTTAAGGCAAAAACAGGAACAGAACATTGTAGAAATAGATTACTAAAATTAAAAGACAACCAAATAATTACTTTACTTCAAAAGGCATATTCTGTAAGTTATAGCAAAAAAAAAAAAAACAAACAAAGTAGCAATAGATGTTTTTTAATAAGAATTTCTAGTTCTTTCCAACTGTAAGTAGTAGGTTAACTTGGATCAACCTTTATGCGTATGTTCTTCTCACTTTTCTCCTGGCCAAAGTCACTACACAACATGACTATAGGCAGGACTTCTGATTCTGCACTAAATCATGGCAATGGCCCAGCCCAGATCAACCTTTGGTGAATGACCTGTGGGCTCACCAGACTGATGCTGAGATGAGAAGCCCAGTCAAGAGGAAGACTCTGTCCAGTGCAACCTGGGCAGGCAGTCCGAACACTCTTGTAAGAGCAGGATTTTCCATATGGACATCAGATACTATAAAAGACATGCCTCTGAGGATCATAAAGAGCTTTCTAAACTATTTTCTATCATATGCCCAGTAGGATGTAAAGGGTAACTTTTTCCCAATTGCTTTTAGTGGAAATCACAGACTGGCTTATCTCAACACTATTTCTTGTTTTATTACTATTTATATGTGCCTGATCTGGAAGAAACTAAAATGAGAACAGCATGAAAAATAAATAAAAATCAGGGTAGGGAACTTAAATGTCACCAGACCTATGGGACAGTTATTGGGTGTGTTTGTAATAATACAGAGAAGAAGGGGGAAAAAGAAAAAGAAAAAAAAAGAAGAAAGAAAGAACAAAAACAAAAACAACCCAATCTTTGAGGTCCTAAGACACAGTATATTATTATATGAAAATTCCTAAAGAATTATTGTCCTCAGCAAAATCTTCCTTATGGTGACTCCAAAAACTGCCAACTAAAGTTGTCCCTCCATATCTGCAGGTTTTACAACTGTGGATTCAAGCAATTGATGGTCAAAACTATGAAAAAATATTTCATCTGTACCCTAAATGTACAGATTTTTTTTGTCATACTTCCTTAAATAATCCAACTATCTGTATAGAATTTACAGTATATTAGATATTATAAGTAATCTAGACAGGATCTAAAGTATACAGGATCATATGCACAAGTTATATGCAACTACTATGGCATTTTATAAAAGGGACCACCAGCTCCATAGTGGGTGCTGGATCAATTCCCCATGGAGACTGACACATCTGTTAATACTAAGAAAATTCTTTTAGGAGGCTCCTTTCTCCTCCAATTGTTTATTTTATATGAGTCAGATTAATATGTAACATTCTATATTTTTTTTAAACAAGGAAAGTTAAATGTGACTTTGGTTAGCAATTTTGTGTCCATGGTGGTAAAACATTTTATGGAATTTGAAATGTACTGTGAAAAGAACATACTCAAGAATTTTACTTTATATTCAGAAAATAAATGTAATGAATACATTTGAAATTAAACTGTGGATAAAACTTAAGCAACAAAAGGCCTGGGTTGTAGCTTAGTGGGAAAGTACTTGCTTAGCATGAGTGAGGCCCTGGGTTTGATCCCCAGTGGATAACTTGAGATATGAAAGTACAAGTGAGCACATATTGAAAAGTGCCTTGGGAAGTGTAACCAGCTGATGATGTTCTTCATCGTTATGCTTTTATTAAATGTCACCTACTTTGCTTGTTGCTGCAATGAGGATAAGATGACATGGGCACACAAGGCAGGCTTTGTGCACTAACATTCTTGTTCCTTGATGTTTGGGAGTGAGGTTGTGTAGAATTTGAGGATCAACATTGATTATCTACTCAGCAACATGGAAATTTTTATGTAATTTTCCTTTACCAAATCTGCTTCTCTTCAACATGTCTAACTGATAAGGTACTAAATTCACCGAGCCTATAAGCAATGACCCAGAGCAAGGGCAGGATCAGAGCTATCCCAAATACAAATGAGCATCACCTTGCAGGGTTGGTAATGGCTCCAGCCATGCCCCTTCATTTATTCACACATCATACTCAGCAAAGTTGGAGTTTTGCCTGACCTCTTGTACTTGAGACCTGGAATGTCTCATTTCTTTTGTGTCTGACACTGTACATATTCAAAAAATGCTGACTGTCTGTGTACATGTTAAGGTTTGTTTTATTACTCTGATGGTGATTTATTTTCACTTGGGGAGAATAAGGGTGGAATGTAGTTTGGATCTTGCACAAGAGACAAATACATTGTATCTATATAAGGCAATTTAGTCAGTTGATTTTCCTTCCTATCTTTCAGCTAATATTTGAATAAGAATCATATCAACTCTTGTTGTTTTTTCTTCAAGTGAAGATATGATGAGCAAAACATAGGGTATTCATGCATTCACATGATTCTTGAGAACATAGTGGTCCCAGTTCCTTTAGTAGATGCCTAGGATCTTTGATGGGTTAGTCAGTGTTCCTAATGTCTAATGTATCCTGTGTGAATGAATGAATGACTGATTTGTGACTTGAACTTGATGTTTCAGGAAAAATAAAAGTTGTTGGCTTGAATTGCATAACAAATCATAGCACCTGCTGAAGGAGCTCAGAGCATTTTTGTCATAGATAGCCAAGTCATCCTAGCCCTGCTCCTACCTCTGGTTCACAGCCTACTACAGGGATTGGCACCAGTACATAAGATACTCTAATACAAGGCATCGTGTGTTTTGCTATAAATGTAAAAGAGAAGGCAAAAGCGGATAGAGGATGTAAAGATGTTATCCACTTAGTTGGCAAGAGAAAAATTACAGCCGGAACTCTTTCCCAGGAAGGAATTCAGAAATCAAATCCAGTACAAAGGAAAGATGACCCCGTGTTGGTTTGTACCTTACTGTCCTTTCCTGTGTTGAAACATTAACATTTTCAGATATAATAGGCCTTTTTTTTCCAGGTCACTAAACACAGACAATGTGCTGGGGGTCTGGACAAAGTTGGCCCATCAGCAGGGCTTTGCACTTAAAACAAAGATCTGGATTTTCCTGGCTGTTTAAATAAGAGTTGGAACATGAATACACAGACGGATGACTGACATGTTTGGTTGTAGGGATTAGCTCCATTGTATGGAAAAGCCACGTTGGCACCCCACGCTCACATTCTGTACCTTTTAAAGTGTGCATAGAGGCTTCTGTCTCCCTTAAAAGGAAATTTTTTCTTTAAGTGTTCCATTAGAAAAACTTTTGAGGATACTATAGGAGAAAAGGAAAGGAAATCCAGTAACACCAAGGAATTACAATTTAGAAGGCTTTTTTGTTTTTTTAGGAAACTTTAAGAAATTTGCCTTTGTGTTAAGTTTAGTTGTCATAAAGGAAAAGTTACAGCAAAATGCTAAACATAAAACCCTAAAAGGAGTCATTTGAGTTAAATGCCACCTGTAGAATATAATTTTGTTAGAACCAACAGGCAGGAGTGCAGGAGTTTAGTTTGCCTTGGTTTTGGTAGTGGTACCTACATATAGCAGCATCCTTTGTAGATAAAATGTACATAGTGCATAAATTTATTTAAATATTTTTAAGAGTTCATTGTGTATAATGAAGAATACAAGAAATGTTTTCTCTGAAATGTACAGATTTATAAAATTTGAAGTTTATAGAGTTTTTTGAAATCAACTAATAGAAATATGAAGATGCCTCACTTTTGGGGCAAATCTATTTAAAAAAGGCTTAACTCATAATAATATTTGTTAACTAATACTTTACCAGTTAAAAAAAATCAAAGAAAACCAAAAAAGAATTTAAGTTTCTTATTTCTAAGTAAAAAAGCCCAACTCAGGGGCTCCTTCTGGGCCAGTCTTCTAATTCACTACCTCCTCTAACAAGTATATTAATGAGGCTTCCAAGACTTCAATACATAGAAACAGTTTGAGGGAGGGCCTAAAGACAAGCAGGATAAAAAAAGAATGACCTCAAAGGCAAACAGGAAATAGGAATGACATCAGAAAGCAGAGCATGCTGGGCAGTCTAGGGGTGGTTGAATGGACAACAAAAATTAATGGGCCAGCCTGACTTTAAGCATCATAAATTCCCTGATAATCACAAAATGACAGACCTCAAGGAGATGCTGAATTTGGTTTAGTGTAATTAGTTTAAAAAATAAGGTGATTATTTAGAGTATTTTCAAACATGGTAAAATGAACTTTTGTTCACTTACAAAAATTTTAAAAGAGTTCTTAATGGACAGTTTTTTCATTAAATAGTAGTTTCTTTGGATATTAACAAAATCTGAAAGGATCTTTTAAAAATTTTTGTTTATAATTCAAAATGTAAATTTTTCTTCTGGCTGGGGAAATTTTCTTTATAATGATCCCTAAATCTCATAACATCTGCTTCATTCACAGTATTGCTTAATGAAGTGGATAAACAGCAGTTTAATGAAGTAAGCAAAAACTCAATTGTTTTTAGCAGGTTCCAAGGTATCCCATGGAGATATCAGTGATCCTACAGAACCACCTTCAGAGCACCAAAAACAATTAGTCTTGGCTTCTGTCAATCATGAATCATATGTTTTTCTTCACCTAAATTTCTAAGTCTACAGATGTAATATGGATCATATTCTAGGATATATTTTCACTCTCTGTGTCTTTCAACACAATATTCCTGTAAGATGTTGCTTAAAAATGTTCTGAAGTTAAGTATTTTGAGATTGCATCAGATTCCAATCTTCTGGAGATACCCTACATGCTACAGTAAAGAAATCTGTTGAACTTCATTTAAGCCAACACTTCCCAAATTAACTTGATTGAAAGTTTCTCAACCTTTGTTTAGGGATGGAGCAACAACAGTTAACATCGTGTAGGAGATACCAAAGCAACTACATTAGAATCTTCAACAGATATCACTGAAACTAACTGAAGAAAATGGCTTCTATTTAGTTCTAACTATACAGTTATACTAGTTTATTACAATAATGTAAATGTAGCGACCCACCGGCAGAACAGGCGCAGCGGCCTGCTGAAGGGCAGAGCCGCACCCTCCCCCCGCGCCTGCAAGGTAGGCGGAACTGTGACCACAGACGGAAAAGGCCCAGTGGCCCGCGGAGGGGCAGAGCTGCCAACCACGCCTGCAAGGTAGGCGGGCCTGCGACCCACCAGCAGAACAGGCGCAGCAGCCTGCTGAGGGGCAGAACCGCCCCCTCCCCCAACGCCTGCAAGGTAGGCGGAACTGTGACCACCGGCAGAACAGGCCCAGCAGCCTGCTGAGGGGCAGAGCCGCCCCCTCCCCCCCTGCAAGGTAGGCGGACCTGTGACCCACCGGCAGAACAGGCCCAGATTTCCGTGGAGGGGCAGAGCTGCCCCACGTGCCTGCAAGGTAGGCGGACCTGCGACCACCAACAGAACAGGCCAGACCTGCAACCGAGAGACAGAACAGGCCCAGTGGCCTGCGGAAGGGTAGAGCCGCCCCCCCCCCCCCCCGCGCCTGCAAGGTAGGTGGACCTGCGACCCACTGGCAGAACAGCCCCAGCGGCCTGCAGAGGGGCAGTGCTGCTGCCCATGCCTGCAAAGTAGGCAGAACTGCGACCACCGACAGAACAAGCCTAGCGGCCCGCAGAGGGGCAGAGCCGCTGCCCGCGCCTGCGAGGGAGACTTTGCAACTATACAAGAGCAATATAAATATATAGGGGGAAAATTCAATAGCACAACAGTTTCACCAAGCAGAAAGAAACGCGAACAGTATGAAGAGACAAGGAAAGAAAGGACCACAAGCAATGCAGGTCAACTCAACTTTAGAAGAGGTAATATCTGCAGCAGATGGAATGTCAGATAAAGAATTCAGGATATACATGCTTCAGATGATCTGGAGTCTCAAGGAAGACATCAGACAGCAAAATCAGACAATGAAAGATCACTTCAACAATGAATTACACAAACAAATCCAAGAAGCAAAAGATCAACTATACAGGGAGATAGAGGTTATAAAAAACAAACAAACAGAAATCCTAGAAATGCAGGAAGCAACAAACCAACTTAAAAACTCAATTGAGAATACTACCAGCAGAGTAGAACACTTAGAAGATAGAACATCAGACAATGAAGACAAAGTATTTCAACTTGAAAAGAACATAGACAGCTCAGCAAGACTGTTAAGAAACCATGAGCAGAACATCCAAGAAATATGGGATAACATCAAGAGACCAAACTTAAGAGTCATTGGGATACAGGAAGGGATAGAGTTTCAAACCAAAGGAATGAGCAATCTATTCAATGAAATCATACGAGAAAACTTCCCAGACTTGAAGAATGAGACAGAATCCCAAATCCTAGAAGCCTACAGGACGCCGAATGTGCAAAATCATAAGAGATCCACACCTAGACACATTATAATGAAGATGCCCAACATACAGAATAAGGAGAGAATTTTAAAAGCTACAAGAGAAAGGAAGCAGATTACATTTAGGGGTAAGCCAATCAGGATAACAGCTGATCTTTCAACACAGACTCTGAAAGCTAGAAGATCCTGGAATAACATATTTCAAACACTGAAAGAAAATGGGTTCCAACCAAGAATTGTGTATCCAGCGAAATTAAGCTTCAGGATGGAAGATGAAATTAAAACCTTCCACGATAAACAAAAGTTAAACGAATTTGCAGCTAGAAAACCATATCTTCAAAACATCCTCGGCAAAACATTACAAGAAGAGGAAATGGAAAATAACAATGAAAACCAACAGTGGGAGGTAGGACAGTAAAGGGGGGAAAATAATCAAAGAGGAAAACAAACCATGTTTAGTAACAGAAATAAACAAATATGGCTGGAAGTACAACCCATATCTCAATAATAACCCTAAATGTTAATGGCTTAAACTCACCAATCAAGAGACACAGGCTAGTAGAATGGATCACAAAACAAGACCCAACAATATGCTGCCTACTGGAGACGCATTTGATAGGAAAAGACATACATAGGCTGAAGGTGAAAGGTTGGGAATAATCATATCACTCATATGGACTTCGGAAACAAGCAGGAGTGTCCATACCCATATCAAATAAAATAGATTTCAAGCCCAAGTTAATCAAAAGGGATAAAGAGGGACACTGCATACTGCTTAATGGAACCATACACCAACAAGACATAACAATCATAAATATATATGCCCCAAACAATGGTGCAGCTATGTTCATCAAACAAAGTCTTCTCAAGTTCAAGAGTCTAATAGACCACCATACAATAATCATGGGAGACTTCAACACACCTCTCTCACCAATGGACAGATCTTCCAAACAAAAGTTGAATAAGGAAACTATAGAACTCAATAACACAATTAATAACCTAGACTTAATTGACATATATAGAATATACTACCCAACATCAAGCAGTTACACTTTTTTCTCAGCAGCACATGGATCCTTCTCAAAAATAGATCATATATTATGTCACAGGGCAACTCTTAGACAATATAAAGGAGTAGAGATAATACCATGCATCTTATCTGATCATAATGGAATGAAACTGAAAATCAATGATAAAAGAAGGAAGGAAAAATCATGCATCACTTGGAGAATGAACAATAGGTTACTGAATGATCAATGGGTTATAGAAGACATCAAGGAGGAAATTTAAAAATTCTTAGAGATAAATGAAAACACAGACACAACATATCGGAATCTATGGGACACACTGAAAGCAGTTCTAAGAGGAAAATTCATTGCTTGGAGTTCATTCCTTAAAAAAAGAAAAAACCAACAAATAAATGATCTCATACTTCATCTCAAAATCCTAGAAAAAGAAGAGCAAAACAACAGCAAAAGAAGTAGAAGGCAAGAAATAATTAAAATCAGAGCTGAAATTAATGAAATTGAAACAAAAGAAACAATTGAAAAAATTGACAAAACTAAAAGTTGGTTCTTTGAAAAAATAAATAAAATCGACAGACCCTTAGCCATGCTAACGAAGAGAAGAAGAGAGAGGACTCAAATTACTAGCATACGGGATGAAAAAGGCAATATCACAACAGACACTTCAGAAATACAGAAGATAATTAGAAATTATTTTGAATCCTTATACTCCAATAAATTAGAAGATAGTGAAGGCATAGATAAATTTCTTAAGTCATATGATCTGCCCAGATTGAGTCAGGAGGATATAGACAACCTAAACAGACCAATATCAATTGAGGAAATAGAAGAAACCATCAAAAGACTACCAACTAAGAAAAGCCCAGGACAGGATGGGTATACAGCAGAATTTTACAAAACCTTTAAAGAGGAACTAATACCAATACTTTTCAAGCTACTTCAGGAAATAGAAAAAGAGGGAGAACTTTCAAATTCATTCTACGAGGCCAACATCACCCTGATTCCTAAACCAGACAAAGACACTTCAAAGAAAGAAAACTACAAACCAATATCTCTAATGAACCTAGATGCAAAAATCCTCAATAAAATTCTGGCAAATCGGATACAAAAACATCAAAAAAATTGTGCACCATGACCAAGTAGGATTCATCCCTGGGATGCGAGGCTGGTTCAATATACGGAAATCAATAAATGTTATTCACCACATCAATAGACTTAAAAATAAGAACCATATGATCATCTCGATAGATGCGGAAAAAGCATTCGACAAAGTACAGCATCCCTTTATGTTCAAAACTCTAGAAAAACTAGGGATAACAGGAACATACCTCAATACTGTAAAAGCAATCTATGCTAATCCTCAGTCTAGCATCATTCTGAATGGAGAAAAACTGAAGGCATTCCCTCTAAAATCTGGAACAAGACAGGGATGCCCTCTCTCACCACTTCTGTTCAACATAGTTCTCGAAACACTGGCCAGAGCAATTAGACAGACGAAAGAAATTAAAGGCACAAAAATAGGAAAAGAAGAACTTAAATTATCACTATTTGCAGGTGACATGATTCTATACCTAGCAGACCCAAAAGGGTCTACAAAGAAACTATTAGAGCTAATAAATGAATTCAGCAAAGTGGCAGGTTATAAAAGAAACACGCATAAATCAAAGGCATTCCTGTATATCAGTGACAAATCCTCTGAAATGGAAATGAGGACAACCACTCCATTCACAATATCCTCAAAAAAAATAAAATACTTGGGAATCAACATAACAAAAGAGGTGAAAGACTTATACAATGAAAACTACAGAACCCTAAAGAGAGAAATAGAAGAAGATCTTAGAAGATGGAAAAATATACCCTGTTCATGGATAGGCAGAACTAACATCATCAAAATGGCGATATTACCAAAAGTTCTCTATAGGTTTAATGCAATCCCAATCAAAATCCCAACGACATTTCTTGTAGAAATAGAGAAAGCAATCATGAAATTCATATGGAAAAATAAAAGACCCAGAATAGCAAAAACAATGCTAAGCAGGAAGTGTGAATCAGGCGGTATAGCGATACCAGACTTCAAACTATACTACAGAGCAATAGTAACAAAAACAGCATGGTACTGGTACCAAAACAGGCGGGTGGACCAATGGTACAGAATAGAGGACACAGAAACCAATCCACAAAACTACAACTATCTTATATTTGATAAAGGGGTAAAAGCATGCAATGGAGGAAGGATAGCATCTTCAAAAAATGGTGCTGGGAAAACTGGAAATCCATATGCAACAGAACGAAACTGAATCCCTTTCTCTCGCCATGCACAAAAGTTAATTCAAAATGGACCAAGGAGCTTGATATCAAATCAGAGACACGGCGTCTGATAGAAGAAAAAGTTGGCTACGATCTACATACTGTGGGGTCGGGCTCCAAATTCCTCAATAGGACACCCATAGCACAAAAGTTAATAACTAGAATCAACAAATGGGACTTACTCAAACTAAAAAGTTTTTTCTCAGCAAAAGAAACAATAAGAGAGGTAAATAGGGAGCCTACATCCTGGGAACAAATCTTTACTCCTCACACTTCAGATAGAGCCCTAATATCTAGAGTATACAAAGAACTAAAAAAATTAGACAATAAGATAACAAATAACCCAATCAACAAATGGGCCAAGGACCTGAACAGACACTTCTCAGAGCGGGACATACAATCAATCAACAAGTACATGAAAAAATGCTCACCATCTCTAGCAGTCAGAGAAATGCAAATCAAAACCACCCTAAGATACCATCTCACTCCAGTAAGATTGGCAGCCATTATGAAGTCAAACAACAAGTGCTGGCGAGGATGTGGGGAAAAGGGTACACTTGTACATTGCTGGTGGGACTGCAAATTGGTGCAGCCAATTTGGAAAGCAGTATGGAGATTTCTTGGAAAGCTGGGAATGGAACCACCATTTGACCCAGCTATTCCCCTTCTAGGTCTATTTCCTAAAGACCTAAAAAGAGTATGCTACAGGGACACTGCTACATCGATGTTCATAGCAGCACAATTCACAATAGCAAGACTGTGGTACCAACCTAGATGCCCTTCAATAGATGAATGGATAAAAAAAATGTGGCATTTATACACAATGGAGTATTACTCTGAATTAAAAAGTGACAAAATCATAGAATTTGCAGGGAAATGGATGGCATTAGAGCAGATTATGCTAAGTGAAGCTAGCCAATCCCTAAAAAACAAATGCCAAATGTCTTCTTTGATATAAGGAGAGTAACTAAGAACAGAGTAGGGACGAAGAGCATGAGAAGAAGATTAACATTAATCTGGGATGAGAGATGGGAGGGAAAGGGAGAGAGAAGGGAAATTGCATGGAAATGGAAGGAGACCCTCAGGGTTATACAAAATTTCATACAAGAGGAAGTGAGGGGAAAGGGGAAAATAATACAAGGGGGAGAAATGAATGACAGTAGAGGGGGTAGAGAGAGAGAGGGGAGGGGAGGGGGGATAGTAGAGGATAGGAAAGGCAGCAGAATACAACAGACACTAGTATGGCAATATGTAAATCAATGGATGTGTAACTGATGTGATTCTGCAATTTGTATACGGGGTAAAAATGGGAGTTCATAACCCACTTGAATCAAAGTGTGAAATAAGATATGTCAAGAACTATGTAATGTTTTGAACAACCAACAATAAAAAAAGAAAAAAAATAATGTAAATGTAGTTACTCTGAAGAATAAACTAGCACTGCATAAACAGGCAGAAAGAGTTCTAGCCATAAATAGAAGCAACACTTTATTATCCAGAAAACTAGAAATGTAATGAATAAATTGCCATAGTTTTATAGCAAATAAGCATGCCCAAACGATTATCAATACAAAGATATGATGATCTTTCATGTTTAGGATCTGGATTCTGAAAAGGAATTCATTTGTTGTTTGAGAATTCTCTGACTTTTCTGGTCTTGAAAACAAACAATAATAGCCCAGAGAAAGACAAAGTAAAATTATGACTTTGTTCTTTCTCAATATCTTGAATGATGCTGGATTTTTACTGAGTATTTATTTCTGTATTAATATTTGGGGGAAGAAGTTTTATGAATCATCAGCTATTTCCTATTATAAATAAAGGATCCCAGGTAGAAGTCGGGGATTTTCAAGTTTATACTAATCACAGAAAAGAGATGAGGTGGTATTAAAAAATAAAGACAAGAAAATCTTAAAATGGGTTGATTTTATGTATAGTGAACACTGATGACAATGAATTTCAATTTCTATGATAAGTCTATGAGAGGGGTCAAGTGAGTTACCTTAAATGTTCCTTCAGTGGGCCTGGACTCAGAGAGAATGAGATCAAAGGTGGAGAGGTCTGGTGACCACTGGCACATTCAGTTAGTGCCATCTCTTTGTCAAGTTCCAGGAAGTAAGTACCAGGAAGGTTTGGGAAGTTCCTCAAAGTTTGGGGGAGAAATCCTCCAAGCCTAGAGAGAGCATTTACCTGGGGATTTTAAATCTTATCCAAGAGGAAAATAATGATTTTTTAAAAAGAAGTTGAGATATGAATAGGAAAGTTAAGTAAACTAAGGTAAATAAAAAGTTAAATTGTAGTGGGACAAACCTAGTAATTTGAGAGTTGTATATATTTATTATTTATTTGAGATTTGTAATCCCTTAATTTATAGCACAGTTTGTTGAAGATTGTATAATTTTATTTAAATAATATAGTTGATCCTTGTTTCTCACAAATAATTTATGTTTGATTTTTGCCTACTTGCTAAAATGTATTTGTATTCTCCAAGTTAATTCTTACGGCACTTTTATGGTCATTCTCAGACATGTGCAGAGTGGTAGAAAAGTTGTACTGGGTGCATGTTCCTGGCTGAGGTGGGATGATGTGGTGTGCTCTACCTTCTTGTTTCAGCTACATGCTGTAAATGTCTCATGGTCTATTCAGTGCCAAGTTTTTCACCTAAGTGTGCTTGTTGGTGGTAATTTTGTTGTTAAAATGCCCACCAGGAATAGCGCTGAAGTGCTGTCTAGCATCCCTTAATGCAAGGCAGCTATGATGTGCCTCAGGGAAGATGTGTTAGCTAAGTTTCTTTTTCCGAGAATGAACTCCAGTGCTGTTCTATGCTCAATGTTAGTGAATCAACAATGTATGTTGAATAAGTTGTCTTTAAATATGAACATGTTGTGAACTTATTTTATGTATAGTGGACACTGAGGACAATGTTGTTTGTAGGAGCCCCCAGGAACCAAAGCTTATAATTCTTCTAAGAACAATGGTTTTGTATTTAGTGATTCAGTATTCAGTGACTTTATAGAACATAATAACTGTGAAATACAAGAATCAACTATTTAATTAAATAATACTGAATTATTTAAATAGAGAGGGAGAAATATTACTTCAGAGTAAAAAAGATTAAAAATATATATATGTAAAGTTCTAAAGACTTTGGAAGCTATCATATCAAGGTAGCAAGAACTTATGGAGCCAAGATTCTGGAGAGAAGGGGAAACCCAGGGGACAAGCAAACAGTATTGAAATAAACTAAAGACCTATATAAATTAGGGTACACCCTACCCCTAACACTTAATATTTTGCCAAAGTGACACTTCAGAGCAGTAGGTAAAGGAAAAGTGATGCTGTGTTAATTGAATATCCACACAGAAAAAAAAAAAAGCTATCCCTATCTCACATTGTCAAATAATAACCCCAGGTAGACTGTTGATATAATTGAAAAATGTAAAATAAGGCTTCTAGAAGCTTATAAAGTATCTTCACATCTTTGGGGTAGGCAAAGATTGTTTAGCATGACTCACAAGCAAAAAAAAAAGTTGACTGCAGTATATCAAAGACATGAACTTGTATTTACTGAAAATTTTAATACAAGAATCAAAATGGAAACCACGTGGCTGATTGCTCAGTTTCCTGACAGGACTGTCACCTAACTCAAAAAAAAAAAAAAGAAAAGAAAAAGAAAAAGAGGAGGGAGGAAAAGAAAAGAATGTGTATGGTGGTTTCTTTATAGCTCCTATCTCTCATTGTCAAACATTAAGTTACATTTTTAGAATTGGTTACCTAGCCTTTCCAGGCAGCCTCTAGGGAACCTCTAGGGAGGTGGAGGGAGTGGCCAGACCCTGTAGAATGTAGTAGTTTGGGGCTTGGGAACCAGAATTGCTGTGGCTCCAGGTATAACAAGCATGAAGGACACCATGCTGAAGCCCAGCCTCTACTTCTGGGGAGGCCTAGGTAGCCTGCAGTGTTGGGAAAGGAGATAACAGCCTTGTTAGCTAGGGCTGTCCACTAAATAGGTGGCCAAGGTCCACAAGTTTGGGAGGTCCATGGGTTAACGGGGGAGACATATATAATGAATCCAATACACGACCTACTGGCAATGTTGGCAAAGGACTGGATGAAGACCTTTGAAGATGTTCAAATGGCCAATAAACACATAGGAGATATGAAATCTCAATATTAATCAGAAATATTAAATTTAAAACCACAATGAGTGCCTGTTCATTCCTACCCTAATGGCTAAGAGTAAAAAGATTCACAGTATAAAGTGTTGGCGAGGGTAGGGAAACTGAAACTCCTGAATGCTGTGTGGAATGTAAATTGCTACAATTTCATGTGAACTGATGAAACTACTTAGACTTGTTCACTTATGTTGAACATATGCATATCCTATGATCTAGCAACTCTACTTCTAGGCAAATATATAAATGCATACAGGTCTTCACCAAGAAACATGAATATGAATACTAATGGTACCATTATTTATAGTGGCCCAAATTGGACACAAATTTCTATCAATTAATGAATGGATTATGGCATGCTTACATAATGAAATATCATCCAGCAGTGAAAAAGAACAAACTACTGGTACATGTGAAAACACAGGTGACTGTCACCATCATAATATTAAGCAAAATAAATGAGATGCAAAAAAACATGTAATTTTACTTTTCATAACCTTGGTAAATAAGTAAAATTAATCATGTTGTTAAAAATAAAAATCTCTGGGGAGAAGGGCACAGTGACTGGGAGGGGGCTCGAGCATGGTGGTTAGGGAACTGTCTGGACCTGGTTGGTATTTACATGAGTGTGTTTACTTTCTATCAATTTGTTGAACAATATACTTAAGATTTGTGTGCTTTTCTATTTGCTATATTTTAATTAATGAGTTTATTAAAAATGAATTACACTTGGTAAAAATGTACATAAAAAGATATTCCTGAAAAGCCAAATCCTTTATTATTGTGTTATCACTTTGTATTCATTTTTCAGCCTCTAAAAGTTCTACTACAACATACCACTGAATTGCCAAGCTATGAACAAGTTACCAGAGGCTAGTTCAGAACACTCACTGTGGACTGGGCACTTTTGTAAGCAGTTTATATATAGTTACTTTTTTATCCTTCTAGAAGAGCTATGAGGTAATTACTATCATTGCCTGAATTCTTAGCTGTTGCTTAACTCTGCCAAATTCAATATATGGGTTTCAACCCTAATTTGTCCTTGACTTTCCTGCAGCAATTGAAAGCAATGTCTTTCTCCTTGAAAACCCCATACCTTGACAGTTCCTTGGCTCTTTCCTAAGATGTGGTTCAGGAACAATAGTCTTAATGAGGTTTACTGTGTCAGAAAACCTCAGGCTCTGAAGTCCAACATGTTGGGAAATCCCTAGATGACATATGCAATCTTACTTACAGAAGACCTTCAGATGGGAAGTATGTAATAAAGAAATATAACATTCAGCATTGCTCAAATTTGTTTTACCAGTGAATCCAACTGAGGGGATAAGATTATAAAGGTCATGCCATACAGGACAAACTTTGGGAAGGATTTTTTAAGTTACTACTCTAGATTTTTCTGCACCCTTCCAACTATTCTTTCTTGGTCTCCTTTCCAAGGTCTGGATATTCTTAAACCACTTTTAAAACACTAGTTTGCCCCCAGGGCTCCATTTAAGGTGCTTCCCTCATTTATGCCATGCTATACTCCCTTTCTGGGCATTTTTATACAAAACCATGCCTTTATTATTATTTAAAATTTGATGACACCAAAATTACCTAGATCTTTTCTAAATTCTGTATCTGTATATTCAACGGTCTACAAGGTGATTCTAATCTGATGCTTCAAAGACGTCTTTAATTTGATATGTTCAAACATGAACTCATGAGATTCTATGCACCCATGAGATTCTACCAAAACCTATCTTATCTATATTTTCTATTAGTGAACATCATTGGGAGTCTGTAAGTGACTAAATTAGAAACCTGGATGTCGATAGGGTCCTCTCTGTTATTCACATTCTCTCTCACCATCTAAAAGTGCCTAGTCCTATTGATTCCAATCTCAAAAATATGTCTTGACTCTGTCTTCTCTTTGTCTTCATCGCTTATATGACTGGTTTAATTCATCCCTTCAGCTCTTTTTGTGGCATTACAACACCCCCCTCATTGTAACTTCATAATAATTAAAGTGGATTCCCTCATCCTCATCTCAGTTAGTGGTTGATCTGAAGTCAGTCTTTGTGGCCAGTGCAGACAGGGAAAATCAAAAAGCAAAAAAGAAGTGGCCAATAAATATTTAAAAGTATTACTGTAATCTTCTCTTAGAACCATTCCATTGGTTTTCAGTGTTTTGGGCAGTTTGCAATTCTCACTTAGTGTTTTTCCTTTCCAAAGGTATGAAGTCAAGAATATTTGCTAGAGGTTAAACGGTTTCCCAAAGTTAAAATTGTAAAATAAAATAAAACATTGTTTTCATGGATCAAATATTATTAATGAATTCAGGGGAAAATCGTTTTGCCACTTGATTAAAAAATTGAAAATACCTCTCCTGAGATATTGTGAGTGGCAGCCTCAGAGGCTTGATGAAGTGAGGCAACTTTAATTGGTTAAAATAAATTGGAATTTCTTAGTTTAGCTTAGAATTGTAGATAGCAGGTAGGGATGTAAAAACGTGTTTAGGTAGCTTATCATAAAATCAATACAGGTATTCAGAAAACAGGGCTCAGTGCTCAGTGAAAGTAGCAGTCCACAAAAGTAAAACCCAAAGTGGATGTTGCCCCTATCAAGTGTTTGAGAGTATAGACTTGGAGAGAAAGCCCAGAGAAAATGATAAACGATGGGAAGGAGAAGCAAAATAAAATATATTATCAACCAACTCTATGGCAGGCACAGTGTATGGTATTTTAGATTGGCAATGCCTTCTCTCATTTTGTTTACAATTATACTGATGTACAGCTGACATTCAATAAATTACAAATATTTAAAATGTATAATTTGATGAATTTTAACATCATGCAGAATTAATCTTGCATTCCTCTGTACTCATATAATATTTTGTCCATTACTTTATAATATTCTACCTTATCTTTTATTTATGTATGTCCATGATGGGTATTTATTTGTGAAAGTCTAACTTGGTATTCAATAGTCTATCAACCAATATAGCTATCCTTGTATAAATGGGGTTGGGAATACAGAATGGTCCTTCCCCGGATTCACTTAATTCACCTTCAAGAATGTACTTAGCTTTCTCTTATGTAGTCCATCATACCCAAGATTTTTATTATAGATAATTAATTATCCCATGCTCAGATTTTGTGATTGCACAGAAAGCATAATGACCACCTATCATTTAAAAAAATTACTTCCCCCTTGTGCTTTACGTGTAATAGGATACCATTTTTGGAATAAATGTGTTCTTTTCTGCATTTGACAGCAAGCGTCTTGAAGGCAACAAATGTGCCCAGTTCATATTTGTACCCCTCATAATGCCTTTGTGCCTTGTATACAGTAGGTGCTTGATAAATTTTTCTTCATTACTTAGTGGGTGGGGTCAGTGCTTTAATAAGGCTATTAGGTTTATGCTGTGATAATAAAATAAAATGAAACAATGAGATGTGCTAATGAAAACAGAAGCAAGAACAGAAAATGATGGACCTTAAAATATCAATAATTTTGGCATTTTAAAGTCTCCTCCACCAAAATTATAACTAGAACTCCTTAACATGTAACTAAAACAATTGATTCTGGCTGCTCTATAGTTTCTGAAAGCTTCATATTCATTATTGCCCAAAAGTAATAGAATGCATTGGAAAAATTCCCTGAAGATTTAGAAGGAAAAAACACGAAACTCTCAATACAAATAATCATGCATCTGCTCTCCATACTATTTCATAAATAAAAGGAAATATTAAGACTCACAAATAGGAAAGTTATGGCAGAAAAAGCACTTTAAAATACATTTTTATATTTATTAAAATATTTAATGAATTAATATATTTATTGTTTTATCCTTATTTTACTCTAAACTGACAAAGCTTTTGTTGTAGATCAATATTAGGCATTCATATTTATCAGACTCTTCAAATACAGTTTGCATACTCTAAATGTCCCTACTCACTATGTCCAGACAAGGGTTGCCAAGCAAATTTTCCTTTAGTGTCTCTTTCTTACTTTAAAATCTTCTAGCAATAATTTGACTTTTGTTAGTCCTAAAAATGTGTTTGGTTGCCTCTCACACTGATTTTGTCGACAAGTCCATTTGTCTCAGTCTTGTGTTTTTTTTCATTATTTGCCTATGTTATTCTTCATCAAACAATTAATTATACTTCTGTACACAGTTTGTTCTATTCTCTCCCTTCCAGTTTAAATTCTGCTTTTCACTGTGCATTTAAATAAAATTCCATAATCTTCTTCTCTGGGCTGCACTCCCTTTAGATTAAAGGCTAACAGGAGAATAAAACAGAGTGCTTTCTGCCTCAGTTTTGCTGAGGCCCAAAGGCTGAGCTGTAAAGAACTGCTGACTCCCTTCACATTGTAAAGTGAAATGCTAGCTCATCTATGTGGCAATCACCAAGAGAAAAGCTCAAATTGTCACTGTCAGCATTAGCCAGGCCTCCCACTCCCACTAGTCTGAACAGTCTAAGAGACAGGATATGCTGGGACAGTGTCAAGGTGCTCTGACACTTCTCCATGTGGGAGAGGAGGCTGCTACTTCCCAAACAAAATGACACACTCAAATGGTCTCTAAGTGGCCCATTTGGAGGGATTGATATGTGACTCTTGAAGGGAAGGTAGCACAGGGAGTGACTGCACTTACAACATGGCAGGGCAAAGGTCCATGTCTGTCTTTCTGTCTGTCTCTCCTTCCTTCCATCTCTCCCTTAGGTTCTTTTTCTCTTCCGCTGATGAAGCAAGCTACCACATACATAGTGTGTTGCCATATGGAAAGAACCACAGGGCAAGGAATTGAGAGAGACTTCTTTCTAACTATCAGAATCTTGTCAATAACCATATGATCTTAGAAGAACATCATTTCCCACTAGAGCTTTAAAGTGAATTGGCAGTTCCAGGTAACACCTTGACTGCAGTCTTCCGAGGGACATTAAGTCAGAGGATCCAGGTAGGCCTACCTAGGTTCCTGAACCATGAAAACTGTTAGACAACAAATGTTGTTTTAGGAAATTTGTTACACAGCCACAGAAAACAGATACACCTGGGAACCAACTCTAGATTCCTTTGTGGTCATTTCCTGGTATGACAGATTCATTTCTGAATAAATACCATCTCTCTCAATTCTGTCTTCAACCATAGACATTGTCTCCATGAATTTTGCCATTAAAATTTTACTTGGATATTTAAATACATTAGGCCTCAAAAAATAAAGTTCAATTTTGGTGCTAACTGCACAGTTCTGTGAATTTCCTATGTATTTTGAATGGCACACTTAAATGAACTAATTTTTATATAAATTATGTCTTAATAAAACTGTTATAAAAGAATTTTAAATAGCAGAAAGGTAGCTTTGGCATTTTTTTGTACTTCTTTGCGTCTCTGCGTTTATTTTTCCTTACTATTTGAAAGCATAATACTTTCCCTTGATTATCATTTTCCTACTAAATCAGCTCTTTCAAAATTTATTACAGTTCCTTTAACTTAGCTTGTGGCTAAACCTCACACACTGATATGCCACTGGTGAGAAAATCTCATTTCAAAAAATTGGAAAGGGAAACAACTTGCTCATTTTTATTTGATTTTGGTTATTGTAGTGCAGCTAAGTGGTCTCAGGCTCGTTTTCTTTCCCCATATTGAACTTGGATCTCCAAAGAGGTTATTTTTCAAAAGGAGATTTTGCAGGTAACCAGCATGTTATATAGAGTGTAATATTTGAGGCCTGAGGAAAAAGAAGGCTCTCAAAACATGCTCACCCAAGCTCATCAGCCATGAACTCATCCGAAATGGTGTAACTGATCCACTTATCAAAACAATGGCCACTAAGAATAAAAGCCAAGGGTCTTTCTGGCTCTGGCTTTCCCAAGAGGAGCCACCAATTGGACTGATGATAAAATATGGTGCCTATTCAGAGACAATGAAGTGAAATCATAAATTGTCTGGTTTATTAATTCTTTAGTAATTGGAGGAATTACTAGTCAGTGGAAAAGACTAGAAAATCTGAAGGCAAAGGTCACTTAAAATATCTATGTATTTTTTATTCTCATGGTATTTAATGCTTTTCAACAAATGTTTACATATATTTTTTGCAATAATGCAAGTTTGTCTCATTTTAAAATGATGAAAGAGACACAGAAAAGATGGATTTTCATCACCTAGAAGCCATGAGATTGAGTCTTTTGCCAAGAAATGGATAGAGTAATGTCCTTAGTACAAAAGAAATATTCTTAGGTTCCTAAGGGTCACATGTCAAAAAACCTTTGTTCTATGTGTTCACAGAGAAATATCACTTATGAATTCTTTCTACCTGATGTCAATCGCACTTCCCAAGGATTTCCTTCAGGAAAGACCCTGGAGAGTGAGTGAGTTTCTCCCAGAATTCTCCATTTGATTCATATAACCAACTTATTGATCCAGCATGGCTCAGTAATGTACAAGCACAAATTGTTTTATTGATTTTTTTTACTACTTTATTTAAGTCAGTGGTTACTCAGGGTGATTTTTCTCCTCTCCTCCAGGACATTTGGCAATTTCTGAAGACATTTTTGGTTGACACATCTGAGTGAAACTGAGCTACAGGTACCTAATGGTTAGAGGCCAGGGCTGCTCTTCTGATGCACAGGACAGCAAAGAATTAGCCCCAAATGTTACCAGTCTGTTAATGTTAACAGTTAACTGCTGTTTAACATTTTGTTTTATAATCACCACTATCTCTTTTTCCTTCTTCAATTCCTCTTTCTTTCAAAATTATAATCATCCTAATTATCTTTTATTCTTATACTTTTTTGTGAATATTTCCCCATATCATTATTCTTCAAAACATGACATTAATGCTACACAACAATCTATCATTTGATTTAACTATTCGTTACTGATGATCACCAATTCTATTTCCAGTATTTCAACATCATAAATAATGTTGGTATGAACATTCTTGACCATGAATCTATTTCCATTTCTCTAATGATTTTCTTTGGATGAATTCCTAGAAGTACAATTACTGAGTCAAACTAGATGAATGTTTTTAAAGCTCTTCCTCTTGGTGCCAAATTACTCTCCCAGTTAGCAGGCTCTCTGGTAGTGTATTCCAGTATTTGCCAGGTCTGCTCTCTTTCTACCATATCTTGCTGATTTGAAGTCTGATGTACTAATATCGATACTTGCTCCTCATAACCTGAATGTGACTTACAGGGTACGAAGTACTTTAATAATCTTTTTTTTTAATTTATTTTTTTAATTTTTTAGGAATTTATTCATTTTTATTTGTTTTAATTAGTTACACATGACAGTACAATGACCTTGACATATCATACATTTGAATCAGATGGGATATAATTAATCTTTTTTTTTTTTTTTTAAAGCTGGCTAATGTGAGGTAGGAAGTTGAGTTACTCACCCCACCCCAACATCTACATAAGAACCTCTTTTCTTTTTTTGAACCTCTTTTCTTTTCTTTCTTTCTTTCTTTCTTTTTTTTTTAATAATTTCCTTAAAGAAGTGGAGTAAAGTGGAGGAGGAGGCAAAAGAGAGGGGGCAGAAATGGAAGACGAAGACAGAACCACAACTAGCAACTTTCATTCTGTGTTCTTTGCAGTGAACCACACCACCTCAACATCAGTGAAGTCACACCACTGCCATTTCAGGATATGAATGACAATGACGTGAACACAGATGTACACGAACACACCTGAACCAATCAAGGGTTTTGGCCTCCAGATTTTCTATTTCGTACCTGGCTCACATGAATTTCCCTACCTGCCCCATTCCAGCAGATGGTGCTGTTTTTCCAATATTTAAATATGCTACCCATCAAATTATAACTTGATTGATTTGAGCCAGCCCACTCAAAGATATTCAATGAAGTCTACTTTGCACATTGGTTTTATTGCAATTGCTCGCAGGCCCAAAATCAAATCTGAAAATGAGACAGCATACCTCAAATATAAAACCAGTCTGCTCAGTATCGATGAAAACAACATGTTTTTAAAAGTACCAAGGGCAAGTAAATGATGAATCACCACCCTACAGCAATGGTGTATTAAACCAGGCTTTTCTTTTTCCTTGAGACATAGAAGTAAATGTTTTGGGGAAGCTGTGGAATTCAGAAGTGAACCCTAAATAGGGTAGTTATAAAGGATTATGAGTCATTATACAGATTTTATATTGCTTCTATGATAGACATCATGGAACAAATATTAGTGAAATATGGATTAGATGTCTGGGGTATCAGCAGTGAGTCATTTTCTAAAATAATTTTATGTTAAGATGAAAGCAGCAGCACAATATCTCCTTTCAGCCAGTACAAGGGGAGGTAAATTTCTCACTGTCAATACAGGTTAGAAGTCCCCTTTAGCACAATTAGGACTTGGAGGAGAACAGCCTCTTTCCTGGGTTAAGAAAGTATTTACAATGAGGAAACTAGGTCAGTCCAAGTTTTCTGAAAAGAGTGTCAGTCCTGGTGAGGGCTCAGTTTCAATAAGGTACATTGTCACCCATTCAGGACGATGGAAGAAAACGTTCTGCTGGAAAAACCAAAGACCAAAAACAAACAGAAAATCAAACCACCTTTAAAACCACCCCACAATTTGTATATTTCAAACAACTGTCACTGATCCACATAGAAAAGTCAGCCATGTTTTAAGAAGACCAAGATGATACATTGGCTGCTGGCAAATAGACAGATGGTCAGTGAGGTTGTCAGGTAATGAACCGTAAAAGTTTCCTTCTCCATTTTGTAATTTGACAAGGAAGGTAAATAAATTAAGAATCTGGTTGGAGAAGATGGTTGTACCATCTTTAGAGTGAGGTACCCCCATCTGTGAAGTTATCCATATTTATTTGTAAAGATCTGAAGTTATATAATTCAGAGGTACTCGTATATGAATGAATTTGTGTGATTTTGTAGTGACTCAAAAAAAAAAAAAAAAAAAAGGAAGTGCTAGACATTTGTTACAGAGGCAATTAGAGAACAGGGGTTGGACTACTCTTTTCAGTCTTGAAACATCTCATTAAAAAAAAAAAGCCATAACTTAATTCTCATATAGTAATGCTTCAAGGAACTAGTTTCTAACTCAACTCACATCCCAATCTTGGCCTTGGATAATAGAAGTTAACAAACAGAACCACTTCTCTGTAAGCTACTCTTTAAAGAAGGTACTGCTACAATACAATTGTACAATTGCTATTCCTACAATACCTAGCCTTCTCTACCTAGGCTCCACCTAATGGACTTTGCTGTTTTGCTCCTTGAACAAACCATAACTGGTGAGCAATCTCAGCCCTGGGTATGCGTAGGGATGGCAATTTCAAAAAATTTCAAAAACATCAGCAAACTTGCAGGTTTGAAATTATAGAACATATCAATTAAATCTTCCAGAGCAGATCTATGTTGACTGCCTTCCCTGTGATAGGCATTGGATTGTACTGGCAACTTTCCAAAAAGAGGTTGAATGCTAACCTAAAAATGCTACATATATAAGGAAATTCCATTTCAAGTAACATGAAAATTTATTCTAGATGTCTCCATGCCTATCAGAGTTGAAGGACTCAGTCTTATTATCACGGTTTTATACTATACTTTTTTACCAACATATCAAACTGTTTCCCATTTATCATCAATTTGCATCTGAATTCACTGTACTCGAGTTCTCTTTTCATGGGAAGCTAAAGGGACTAGGGTAAAATAATCTTATATAGAATCTAAATATCTTCACATTTTTATAGAAATTTAAATTTACTTTCATAGTATCAGGTCTGCATGATGAAAATACATCAAGCCATGGATAAGACACAATGGAACATTACCTGAATGATGTTAGCAAATGCCATTTCAAAGCAACTGTTAGCTGTGTAAATCAATGAGTGAAATTTCAGGGAATTCATGGCATAAGAAAAGGTAAAAGAATTTTAATGCCATTACAAAGACTCCAATTGCATTTTGTAAATTAGAAAAGTACATCGAGGTTATTTCATGGTGATGGAGAGGTTGGGGGAAAGAGAAAAAATATGTTATATATACTTTTTGGATTGCCAGTTTTCAGTGGTTGGTGAAAATGATCTTTCCTATTTGCAAGGACTTTCTGAGTACTTTGCTTCTGTATTCTTTCAGTATTTTCCTTGGGCCTGGGCAAAGTCTGGAGTGGCCCATTTTATACAAAAAAAAAAAAAAAAAAGGTTGGCCATGTCACAGTATCTAATAGGCCCCACCAGCTGGGTCATTTATGGCAAAACTAAGAAGTGGATACAATTGACTTGGGCCTTTTTCTCTTTAGGTATTGCCCATTCTCTAATTCAGGCTTCTTCCTGTTCAACTCTAGTTAAGTTTTCTCACTTGTTACCAGTTAAGTATTTCTAATTTCACCTATTATTTCTAATTTCATCTATTATCTTTATGAAGAGCTTTCTTGAGACATCCCATTTCCAAGTCCTTGTGAGGGCAGGAAGATAGATCTCCCATTGGCAGCCCAGATAAGGGCCTTGGAGAAGGACAGGAGGGGAGGGAGATATCACACCAAACTGGAAGGAGACAGTGGTTCTGAAAGACATCCTGTGACTTGCTGCTCCCTGTCAGCATTAACCACAATGCCTTCTTCTGATCTAGAATGCTTGTGTTCCTCACATCTGCAACCACAGAAGCCCCTTCCTTAGTTACCCTTGTCCTTACCCTTAGCAACAGTCAACCACAGGCAGACCCTCAACCCCAAATGCTTCCTCTTTCTAAAATATCTTTCAAAAAACACCAGGCAAGAGCTATCCTCTTAATTATGTAAATAAGGAATCGGAATTATGCACTTCTGATTAGCTTATGAAGCTCAGAGCTTGAAGAACTTGATTGTTCCATGCTGGCATCCCTTACCCTACAAATCACCTGTGCTGGACCATCAGATATGCCTTTAAAAACCCCTACAAAATGGACCTCAGTTGGCATCTCTCCCTTGGAGTCCTTCCTCTCTGGGAGCTTTGCTTCCTTTCTATTACTCTAATAGAAATTCTGTTATTTTGCTATCACCTTGTGTCTGTGAATTTCAATTCCTCAAATTTGTAAGACAAAGAACCCAACTGCCTAACTCCATGTTACACATGTATACACTGCTTGCAAGTATGGAGGCTATTTTGGAGACTTTCATTCTTTGAGTTCCTATGACTCCTTTGCAGACCATCTGTTTATTTGGGTGGTAGACAAAACAAAGAGCATATAGGCTTGGGAGCAGAGAGACAGATATGGAATCAAATGCTATCTCTGGAACTTATTAGAAATGTGACATTGGATGTGAGCTTTAATCTCATGGAGTCTGTTTTTTTTTTTTTTTTTTTTTGTCTGTGAAGTACAGATAATACCCATGTGGTTTATAAACTGTAGAACCACAGGCCATAAAGCTCTACTAGTGACACCTGGCCTTGTCTGAACAGACCAATCCCCTCACTTCTTGTTAAAAATTGTCTCCTCTCTCCTATTCTTGATAAAGGGATCCTAGAGACAATCAGATTTTATACAGATGGTCTTGACCCTCAGGCCACAGTGAGAGAATGTGTGGAAACCCAATTTTCTAAGAGAACCTGTCTAGAGATTAAGTCCAGCCAATTATGGTGTCTTTCTTGATAATTTAATCTAAAGGGCACAGAGAATATAATTGATATGGAACACTGGGACTCTGGTGACATGCCTATAAATGTCTATGGAAAAATGGGCATCTCATGATACTATCAATGTTTTTTGAATGATGGGGATTTCATGACATTGACCATCAATGTCTATGGAGCACTAGAACTCCTGTGATATTAACTGCCAATATCTATAGAGCAGTGACATTCTTTATGACACTAACTCCCAGTGCCACTCTGTTGAGGATCACCTCTCTGCTTGCTTCATTGTAACTGGAAACTGAGCATTTTAATTGATCTTTAAGAGTCATCATGGCAAACCTGAGCCATGGGTGGCAGGAGGACTAGACATCAGGAGGCTCTGAGAAACTTAAACCAGTGGAAGACATGGGAGAATAAAGCAGGTGCGTGGACAGAAGATAGAGCATGGATTCTGCAGCCACATAAAAGACCTAGCTGACCTCTGTTCTTTGCTCTTGTTGTTTGAGAGATCGCCTTGACAATTAGCCACCTCCTTCAGGATCTACTTGGGATGGGCTTCTGTTGCTTATGACCAAACTATCACTGCAAAAACCCCTTGGTTCCTATTCTGATATAGCATGATGGTTCATTAGTGATGAAATTGATTATGATTTCCATTATACCAGCCAACCATCATTTCCTCCACTGTCCAGGAAAGACTGAGTACATATTTGAGACACAAAGGATTCTGCATTCTCATGGTTTTTCTAGTCATCATCCTAATTTGTGAAAAGTAGCCCCAATCAATTTTATTGGTGACTACATTTCATTTAATAGACTTTAAATATTGCTTTCCCCCTCATTCTTTAAAAACAGTAGTGCTCCCTTATCCAAGAGCTACATTGCAAGACTCCTGGTAGATGACTGAAGTCATAGAGGGTACCAAACTCTCTCTATATACATCATGTTTTTTTTTAACTCTACATGTATACCCACCCTATGATAAGGTATAATACATAAATTAGACATAGCAAGAGATTAACAACAATAAAGTGGAGTAATTATAATATCATACTATAATAAAACTTATAAATGTTTTTGGAATTTCCACTTAATATTTTCAGACCACAGTTGACCAGATGTATCTGAAGCTACAGAAAGCAAAGCTGCAGGTAAGGGGGACCACTGTTTAATTGTCTTCATATTTTTATGTCTTTAGAGCCTAAGCCACATGATAAATTGCATTTTGCAAAGTCTTGTGTTCTTAATTTTCCTATATGAAACCATAGGTTCTGCAGTGTCCTGGAAGAGTCTCTTGATGAGTGGCATTGGCAATGGGAAATTCTATCCTTAACATGAAAAATGTCTTCTCCACCCTTTTTGGCACAGGTCTCTGATCTTAACCAAGAGCTTTTCTATGAACATGAACATAATTAAACAGATATTTTTCTCATTTTAAAAGATACTTTTGCCTTCCTTGTCACCCCACCTCCATTCTCTGTAGAATTAGGATTAGAACTCAAAATTCTAGCTCTTCAGCCTATCTGCTAGAAGATAAAGAATTTGGGTAATTTTACTTATCAATCACTAAGATGCATAAAATATGGTTGGTTCATCCCAACAATTCTTATAAGGCAAATTTTTATAAGGCAAATATTTGTATTCCCATTTTCTCTATATACCAACTGAGGCTCAGAGAACAACAACAGAGAAAGTACAAATCCTACATGTGTGTATAGGATTTGTACACACACATGTACTGGGAAGACTAGGAAGCAATGTCTTTGGGCATACCACTCTTTGACTTTCTACACCCCTCTGTTTAGGGTGATGGGAGGAATGAAGAAATCCACAGGAGAAAGTGGATGGCAGGGGTGAGTGGAAAAATGCAATAGCTAGAAATAGAGTCACATGTATAAATTGCCTACCATAATGCCTTACACTGACAGCATACAGTACCCAGTGACAATTTATTCATTATCATCTTTCTCAAAATTTCAGGAAATGGTCTATGTTATCACTAAGGCAAATTATGTAAGATTCTATGTGAGCAACTGTTGGCAGGAATCAGCAGTGCTATGAAAATTGTTTCTCTGGGTGAATTTCTGTACTTCATTTTTCATTACCTTTTTCTTATAACTGGCTTTTGATCATTAAAGAATGTAAAAGTGCATCTTATTGACCTCTTTTACTTTACAAATTTAAATCCTAACATTTAAGCTACAATATTTTAATATTTGAGCCCACAACTTAACCATTAGGATGAGGCCAAGCACCACACAGTCTTGTTAGTGTCATGTTAGGGGGTGTTACTATGTGAAATGTGGGCTTATCAAGGTGTAGCAATGTCCTGGGACATAACTGCTGACTGTTTTCTTGAAATGAAATGTGATTTAAGCTTCATTACATCCAGTAGAAAGAGTGATATTCTTAAATACTTTTGGCAAAGGCAAGAATACTATTTTAAATATTTTATATAAATAAAGAGAAACCTTACCAGAGTGTTTTGTTGAGATGTGGAGCTTGAGAGAACAGGAAAAGCAAAAGAGAACAGCTGAAGGAAATACGTAATGCCCACACTCACTCATTTAGCAAATGCAATAATCAAGGCTGAACAAATGTACATAAGTTAGAACAGAAGAGTTCCAATAAAGTAGCCTCCAAGATGCAGATTGGTTCAAGAAGCATAATATTTACTTTCTACCAAAAGGTGATTTTTTAAAAAAAAAAGTAAAAAAAAATTACTACCATTGATGAATTATATATGGGTAACAGTATCCAGACTATAGAAACTTACTTTTGGTGTAGATTCTGACATAATAGTAATTATCCAAAGTAACTGTATTGACATGCATATACAAGCCATAAGTGTTAAAAATAATTTAAATTAGTAGAGTTTGTAGTTGGAAAGAACAAGAGTAAATTTTAAAAACTTCTGTGCTCTGAGTGCATTTTAGAAACAATGACAAAATATGCAAAGGTTATGTAATGTTAAAAGCAGTGTGCTCAGAATGCACTTCAAGGAAAAGATCTTCAAAATTAAGAAATAAGAAATGGCTTCACAAATGTGAGCTCTTGGTTAGAAAGCTTGGCTGGAATTGATTAGAGACAGAACCCAGAAAATAGAGCTGTATCCAAAGATAGATCCTATCAGCTTCCAAATAAGAACAACAAAATGAAGTTTGAAGAAAAAACATCATTCAAAGAAGTAAAAGGCAGGACTGTTCGCCATTTCACTGTTTTTGTTTTCTGTGATTTTATTTGTTTTACAGCTTGGAAGAATGGAATAAAGCAATGGAAAAAGGAGAATGATGGTATTTTCTCCAAATGACAAAATTTTGTCAACCATGCTTTTTGAATTAATGCAGACCTTAAAGCTCAAAGTTTTGCAATCACACTTGGAGTGTGCCTGTCACTGATGTGTGTGTGTTTCTAGAATAATCAGTGTCTGATTGAATGATGTACACCTGGTATACACACTCTTTTTCTAAACTCAGCGGTGAGGGGAAGGAAGCCACACACTGCATTCTCTGACCTCTTTTGCTTTATCAACATGTTCAATGCTAAAGGGATTTTCTCTCATCTGTCTTCAACACGTGTTTATCAAAACCTTTTCATGAGTATACTGACATTCTCAGAATGCAGAGGATAGCATCAGGATGTGCCGAGTCAGAGGAGTAACAAAGGAGTGACGTGCCTTTGTTACCCAGGAGTAACAAAGAAGGGCCAAGATGACGTCTACCATCCATCATCTAAGATGATATGGAAGAAGAATGCCATTATCACATTTAATGAATCCAGAATTAGGCCTGGGAAAAACAAAGAAGACTTCAAGGTTGCTTGGGGGACCTAGACTCTCTACCTGTTTTATATCATCACATGATCGCCAACCTTCCTGGGGATCCACTGTTGTTTCTTTGGACTGGTCATAACAGGAATAAGGTGAGGGAGTGAGGAAAGGGGTCACACACATATTCCCTCATTCCTTCCTTCTAGCCTGCCTACCTCAAGGTTTTACTAAGCATTTCTATGTTCTAGGCATTAGACTAGTCACTGGAAATAGAATGATGAGAAACCACAGCTACCTTCCCTGCTTGCACGCAGATTACAGACTTATGACAGAGACAGGAACATAAATATTCAAATGTTTGTATGTGTCATAAAAGTCAGGGATAAAAAGCTCTGAATAAAGGAAATAAGGTCACAGAGATTTCAAACAATGCATTTTTATCTAGAGTTAAATCAAGAGAAGAAATCAGATTAACAAATCAAATGTAAAAGAGTGTGCAAAGATCCTGTCGCAGGTAGGAATGATATCTTGAAAGAAGCCAAGTTGACTTGATAGTGGTAAGAGGAGTCTGTTAGGTCTCTCATCTTTATTCTAACGGAAGTACAGGATACCTCTGAAGAATTTTTGAGTAGAGAAAAGTGCAGGTGTCAAAATCATGGCTGCAGAGAGTGGACCATGTTGGAAAAAATCTGTGGTGAATGTAAGGCATTTAAGAGGTATTATTAGGCTTTAGGTAGGGATATTTGGTTTAGGTTGGAAGATGAGATGATAAATAATAGGTGGGTTTGAGATATATTTCAGAGGTAAAATCAATAAGATTTGGTGATGTGTTGATAGGAGGTACTAAGGAGAGGATAGCTTCAAAAAGAGCACTTTGTTCTTGGTTTATATATTAAGGTGAAAGTGAAACAAGAAAATAAGATAGTTAAGATTAGAAGGGGTAAAGATTTAGTTGAGAATATAATGCATTCATCCTTGACTTGCTAAGTTTGAGATGTTAGGTTGGATATGTCCAATAGACAGTCAAGTATGTGACATGAACCCAGAACAGATGTTCAGTGTGCAGATGGTCAATCTGGAAATCTATAGTTTATTGATAGGACCTATATTGGTGGATCCAGATGAGATTGCCTAGGGAGAGAGTGAAGGCTAAGAAGGGGGTCTGAATTGAGACTTTAGGGACCCTTATGTTTAAGGATGAGCCTTCAAAAGTGACTCAGTGTCCAGAGCAGTAGGGAGAAAACCAGGATAGTGTAGAAAATAGAATTTGAGATCAGACAGCACTCCAAGAAGGTAGGCTAGGGCTGAAATCAGTGACATGGAGGTAGGTTAAAAGTTGTCTGTGGAGTGGGGTGGAAGCCAGATGGGCTGAAGTATGAGAAGCAGTGAGAAAAAGGATGGGCAAGAACAGATGAGGATTTCAGCAGTTTTGCTATGAAGGAAAAGACAGAGTTGGTTTGAATGTGACATATCCCCACAAAGACTCATATGGGGGGTGTGTTTTGATGCAGGGGTAGATTCCTCATGAATGGATAGATGTTTTTCACAAAAGTATGGGTTAGTTATCATAGGAGTGTGACTTTTTTCTTGTGCACACACTTACTTTCCCTTCTGCTTTCTGCCATGAGCTAAAGCAACATTTCATCATTACAAAGCCCGAGCAGATACCAGTGTCTGATCTTGAACTTCCCATCCTGTAGAACCAACAACAACAAATCTCTTTTCTTCATGAATTATAAGGTCTCACACATTTATTTATAGCAGCAGAAAATGGACTAAGAGATGATGATAGCAGAAGAAGGATATAAGACATCAAATGGGATTAAAAATAATTGTAAAGCTGGAGTACAAATATTGAAGGGAAGAATGTTAGTTGGGAAAGACAAGTGAATATGAAAAACAAAAAAAAGGCATAATTCATAATCTTATGTTCCTGAGAAGGATGAAAAGGTGAATTTAAAACACAGGTACAGGATTGGACTTGGAGAGGAAGAAGGTAATTTCCCATGATTGACAAAAAAAAAGGGAGGGCAGGAGTAGATGAAATCAAGGTTTAGCCTGGTAGCAGAAAGCTGAGCGAATTATTTATTATTTATTTTTTATTTTTATTTTTTTGGTACAAGGAATTGAACCCAAAGGTACTTAACCATTGAGCTACATCCCCAAGCCTTTTTAATATTTTATAGAAACAGGGTCTCCTGAGTTGCTTAGGGTCTTGCTAAGTTTCTGAGGCTGGCTTTGAACTCAAGATCCTCCTGCCTCAGCCTCCCAAGTCGCTGGGATTACAGGTGTATGCCACCATGCCTGGCAAGAATTACCATCTTATGGTCTTTTTTTTTTTCTTCTGGAATTAGAGAAAGTCGTAGCATTCATCACTGTGACTCTCCAGACCTAATCTCTTCATGTACTCCATGTGAGACCTTCTCTGAATTTTTTAATCCATCAGCATTTAGTAGTTTCCTGTCTTATCTCAATGCTTTGTTTTAAAAAATGACACACAAATTAGAAATGAATGGCTTATAATAATTTTAAGTGGCCATCCTACTCAGGTCACATTTTAATAACTTTTAGAGTTACAGTGCAAAGAAGTAACATTCATACAAAATTTGGAAGAAGGAAAATTCACCAAAGACAACCACACCAACTTCCATTCTGTGAAAACTACACCAAGTGTGAGGATGTCCCAGGGGAGATTTTCACTCAACTCCCAGGTTGCAAGACCTAACTATGGGAACTCTATTCTCCTTGAATGGAAAGGAAAAAAAAAAGACTATAGCTGCATGGTCATTAGACTCTGGAGAGAATTTGAGCACAAATAACAGTTTTGTAGAAAAAAACAAAAGACTTAGAAATGAACTAGTTTTCAAATCACAGTTCTGCCCTGAGCAAGTTATTTAGAATTACTTAGCTTCAACTTCTGCATCTTAAAATGAGAATAAAATATGAGCTCTAAGAGTTGTGAAGATAGAAACACAATATGTGAAATAAGTAGTGCACATGCATAATGCCTGCCTGAAATACTTTCAGTGTAACTTGCAAAACTAGTGTGACAGTGAATCAGGGCCAACTAATCTGAGCATTAGTTTTCTCAATCTCATGCTATAAATGGGGATTTAATAATTCCTACCATCATAGATCTGTAGAAAGAATTAAACAGGATTGTGTAACATAAAATGCCTACTATAATTGCACCTCCTTTTCCCTCAGAGTAAAAGGTTGTCTTTTTTATTCATTTCTAAAAATATATATGACAGCATAGGGCATTATAATTCATATTACACATACAGCAGTCTCTCTTTTTTTACCACCTGTTTTCAATGAGGAGGTGTATAGCTGAGCCATAGCTATGGAAAATGTAACAGCAGAATGTGCTGGACTTTGTCCTCAGGACCTTTGATTTGATGAATAGTGCCATGGAATAACCAGGAAAAATAATTCAGTTGCCTCTAGAGATTCCATAGATGAGAGGTTTGCTGTATAAAGGGGCTTTTCCATGGCAGAAAGTTATTAAAGAATGTCTTGGTCTGTTTTGTGATGCTATAACACAGTACCTGAGACTGGGAAATTTATAGTGAACAGAGATTCCTTACAATTCTGGAGACTGGGCAGTCCAAGATCTAGGGGTGACCTTTGTGCTATGTCATCCATGGAGAAGGCATGAGGAGCACAGAACATGTATAAGACAGCAGGAAAGGACAGCAATCCCACGTTCACCAGGAACCCACACCCACAGTAACTAACCCACTCTTGGAATAATGATAAATCCATTCCTAGGGCAGAGCCCTCATGACATCATTGCCTCTTACACATTGTTTCCACCTCTTAACATGGTTAACTGGGGTTTAAGTGCCCAACACATAAAATCTGGGGACACGTTGAAATCACAGCAGAAAATAAAATGTAAATTCTTAGAAGCTCTTCACAGGCACATCCCAAACTACTTCTCAGGCGTGTCTTCTGTCACTTCCCCATTGTATGCACCTGAACCACTGCCTCTGTCTCACCTCCTTCCAGCCCTGCCTCTCTGCTATCTGTTTCTCCTCCCCAACTCATAAACTACCCTGCACCCAGTGGCAACCACCTTTTCTGGGACAACTTCCCCAATTTTCTAGGCACTTGTTAATTCTCTCTTATCTAGGCTTACAACCTCTGAAACTTTGAACTTCCTTCATTGCAATATTTACTAGGTTGGATTTAATAAGTTGTTCATCAGTTTGCCTCCCGCCTTGGATTTTAAGCACTTAAGAAGCAAAGGACCCAATTCTCTTTTGGCACGATGTCAGGGCCTGCTCTGTTGCTAGAGTTACAATTGGTGTTTAATATCATGGTGTTGGAGGAGGGAAAGAATGAATTGTGGGGTGTTGAGAGCCACAGCCGAAGGGGCCCCAGCAAACTTCCAGCTGCCAGCAAACTTCCAGTTGCTGGCTGATGATTGGCTCACAGCGCCCCAGCAACATCTAGCTGATTGGCTCCTCTGCGGTGATGCTCATTGGGCTGTTTCCCTGCCCTTTCAGACCACGGAGCTGCTCATTGGGGGACTTTTTTGGCTCCACCCACGTGACCCAGCCAATGGGCCTCAAGAGCAAGAGGATTGTGGGAGGTGGAGAGAAGCTTGTGTGGGAGAGAGAGGCTTGTGGAAAGCCGGTGGTGGCAGTTGAGGCTCTGAGGGTTTTTCCTGAGAGGCTGTTTTGTTTGGCGTGTGTGGTTCTAAAAATAAAGTTAGTTTCTTTTGACAAGTGGCTCCTGATTGTGCCCAGCCAGACTGCGGCAGTGGGGATATTTTAAATAAAAAAGGGTGACCTGCATAATCAGCTGGGATGTTTATTGCTTTGAAAATAACACCATACGAAGAAGCTGGACACAGATTCCAGGCTGCCTGCAAACACATCAAACCTTGGCCTGTAGATTTAAAAAAAAAAAAAAAAGGCAGTAGCCTTTCCTTCACTCACTGATGTGTGTCCTATATATTTGTCTGGGCTACTGCGTACTAAGAATCCTGACAAAATAGCTATATTTAACAATTAGTATGATTCCAAGAATAGGTAGCATTTAAATATGTGGATTAGGCTTAAATATGACCTTGTTTATATTTGTGAACCTTTTAGAAAGTGATGACAGATTTATTTTCTCTCCCTCAGGCATGATAAATATTTCACCAAATATTATCTTTTGGTATGCCATTCACTCAAATTAGTTACCCATTCCCATATTTACTCCAATGTATGTGAAAGCTGCAAGGAGTATTCGTGAATTTATATACCTTCTTTCCATCAAATGCTGTCTGATAATGCCAAAGACCCCTGGCCTTGCCTGAGCAATTGGATCAGCTTTGCCCCCAAAATACAGGTGAGAACACTTTCTTGGGTGTGATTACTTCATGGAAATAACTTTCCAGGTTTTTACCCTCCAAAGTTTTAAAATGATTATATGGTAAAAATGTACTGTAAGTTCAATAAATGCAGTAAATGAGCAAGTAAGTAATTGACTAAGTGTACCCATCTTTGGATATGAGTAAGAGTCTTGCTTCAAATTTATTTAATTTTTAGGGATTCTAAAACAAAACAAAAACCTTCACTCAATTCCATTCATTAAATTTTGTATGAAGCCATGGAACATTCCTTGAAGGGGTAGACTTATTTCTACCTTCTGCAAAACACTGGCTAAGGATGGAGTTCTGTATCCTACAGCTATGGACACAATGTGTCATTCTATAAAACCTTTGGAGCTACATAAGAAAATTCAGGCTGTATTGGCAGAAATGGGAAACTTTATCTGGAAGGCAACTGATTTTTTTCAGAAACCACCAATAGGTTAGCAGAGCTAAAGTTAACAGTGGTTAGAGAAGTGTGTAGCAAAGAAACACAGACTGAGCTTGGAATTGGATTTAGGTTCTAGTTTAACCTCTAGCTTCCTTCACAGCTGAGCACAAGCTAGAATCTTTGGGCAATTAAAAAAAATCTCCCTTTCATCAGCATACCCGTTCATAAATGAGTTTTATTTATGAGTAGAAATCAGCACTGATAGTGCTTTGATTCCTACCAGGCTGCTGGGTGTTTTGGATAAGGGGTCACATGATTTAAAAGCTACAGTTTTTATCCCTCAAGGGCCTCCATGCCCACAGCAGTTTTGACTCAGTAAATAGATTTTTATTATGACTCAATGGGATACATGCTCTTTGCTCAGGAGAGCTGTCCCTGTAGGTAAAGTGAACTTGGATCAGACTCATTTGGACACAGCTCAGCTGGCTGCAGGCTTTGGCACTGAAAAGGCAATTTGGTAACACTTCTCTGCTATCACTCATCTGTCAAGACCTTCCAGACTCAGATCCCCAGACCATATAAGACTCATGGCTGATCACTGATTGTCAATCACTGCAATCAGAAAAACGTTCTGAGGCAAACTCAGCCTACTACACAAATACCTTAAACTTCTGTTTAATATGAACACAATGAAGAATGTGCCATGAGCTAAAAATAGTTTTACAGAAATTAATGAACTTATTTCATGGTATATTTCACTGGAACTTCACCATGTGGTAGGAGGTGATGAGATAACATCTTTTCATAACTATGTAACTCCAAATGAAAGGAGTTTTTAAAAGTAGTAAACATGGTGAGAGGCATGTAGCAGAGAAACAGGAACTGAGCTTGGAATTAGATTTAGGTTGTAGTCCATAGTTTCCTTTCCTTTCACAACTGGGTACAAGCCAGAATCTTTGGGCACTTTTTTTTTAATTTCCCTCCCAACAGTGTACTCATCCTTAAATTAGATTTATTTATGACTCTGAACACTGTCCTTTCAGGGTCTAGGTCATACAATGTTTCACTAGAAATAGCAAAGGTGACAATGATTTAGCATATTTAATTTTATTCTTGCTAAAACATCATTGAAAGGTATTATAGACCAGAGTGTTCAAAGTTGCCGAGGTAATTTAAATTTTCCTGTGGGCAGTTAAAAAAAAAGTTATTTAATTGACTGCCTCTTTTTAAATTTTTCCTTATTATTTTTTAATGCTGTTATTATTGTAATTCTGCATCATATGCAATCAGAGTGGGATTCTAAGTAGAATAAGTTATACTCTATGTATGTATAATTTGCCCAAATACATTCTCCTGTCATGTATAACTAAAAAAAAAACCCAAATAAAACTATATAAAAAATAAATATTGTCATTCTTTAGTAAAAAATAATAAATAAACATACTGATAAGTAGCAGCTTTTTCATTGACCCTTTGGTGAGGGAACCTCATCAGCAAAGCAGCTTTGAAATGTGATTGGCTGAAAATGTGGCCCTTACTAAACAGAGAAATGGACTCTTCTGGGTTGACTGTGAAATCCTCTTTCCAAGTTCCAGGGAAAGGAGAACTCCAGCAACTAAATTCGTGATCCTTTGTGATTCCTGTAGGTCCTACAGAAATCAGCTGACATGGATGAAATTCTAAGACTAAAAAGTGGCATTTGGTGTGACAGGCAGAGAGGGAGCTTAACTTGTAAACAACACATACAATTGAATAAAATTCTGAACATTGACCCCCTCTGTTAATTTCTGAGGATTTGTGCTCTAATTTGCCACTTTCCATGAGAACCCCTGTCTCCCATTGCAGTGGCTCAGCATATTTTGTCTAATAAACAAGCAGATGTTAGAGGACCATTTTTAGGACTTCTCAATCTGCTGGGATGGAGAACAGGACCTGGGGGGCTGAACGCCTATCATGATGACCAAGAGCTGGAAACCTGGGGCTAGAGCAGACGGAGTAGAGCACTCAGGGATTCTTGTCTCAAGTTTCAGCTGTTGGGTGAGGCTGCTTCCAGCACTAGAGATCTGGATAGGTTCCAAAGAACAAATTGAAGGCATGTGGTCTGTGTTCTCTCCACTTCCTGAGGTCATACCTCTTCTCACTTGGCTCAGTCCTCAGCCTGTCTCTTTAAGGTGGTCATGACTCACTGTCACCAATTTCACGGTATACTTTCTGTTTGTTATCTTCTTTGAGCCCTGTGTCACCTGCCAATGCCACATGCATCTTCCTCTTTGATGCTGTCTCTATTTAATCCTGTTTTTACCTTCTATATCTCCGCTGGTTCCCAGTGGTTTTTATTTGTTTTTGTTTTTTGCATATTCTTGTCCTTTAAACATTCTTTGTGATTCACACTGTAAAATGTGATAACCTGTGCAAAGGATACCTTACTAAACCAGTAATGTGTTGAAATACATCTGCCTCTCAGAGCCACTCTCCTCTGTTGAAATGTGGGACATAATAGATGGCTCTCCATTTCAAAGTAACTAGGAAAGGATGGGAAGACAGGACTGGAAGGGTACTAAGAAACACCAAGAATGAGATTTGTCTCCTTTACTGAATTGCTTTAGTTCTTTACTGTTCCTCAGAATTTTTACCAATTGTTATTGTCTTTATGACAACTTTTCAATCACAGTAAGAAGTTCCACCCACTATTGCTGCTGATTACCTGACATCCCCTGAAACTTCTCCCAGATGTCAAGAGTTCTTCCTCCCCTTTCCTCACATGTTAATTATTTGATAGGATTAATGATTTTCATCTGATTTCAACAGTAGCACATATATTTGTCAACCTACCTGCTTCCAGCAACATAGGACTTCACAATAGCAATGAGATTTACCTTAATGCTGCAAGGGACAACTTCCTGAGATAAATCAACAAACCCCTAACTGGGTTAGAGTGCTCAGATATACCCATAAGGGTTGATTTTGCAAGTGAAAGATTTAAAAGAGAAATTTCCTAAGATAAATCCAATTAAAATTTATATGGAACAATAGAATAAAATATCTAAAGGAGAGACAGCTTGATCTCTTAAATTAAGTACTGAATTATGCAATAGGTTTGTTACAACCTTTCCCAAGCACCTTTATTCACTCATTCTCCTGCCCTGGGGAAGTTCCTTTTACTCACATACTCGTCTAATGGTGAAATTAATTAATCCTGCTAATAACATAAAATGTAACTCTTGAAATGTGAAGGGGGCAAGGAAATATATATTCCTTTGGAATTATACTTGGTGAGACAGATTCTCTATAATTATAGTAAGCTATTTTCTAGCTAAAGCTAAGATGATAAAGTGAGGAATTCATATTTCCATATTTAAAACAAACAATGCTGGCTCCCAGTTGGGTGACTTTAACCACTCAAAGTGTTAGGGTTCCTGCAGGTTTTGGCATTTCTGAGATCTGGATAGTTTTTTAATGCTGTCATTATTGTAATTCTGCATCATGTACAACCACAAGAGTGGGATTCTAAATAGAATAAGTTATACTCTATGTATGTATAATTTGCCCAAATACATTCTTCCGTCATGTATAACTAAAAAGAACAAATAAAACTATATAAAAAATAAATACTGTCATTTTCTAGTTAAAAAAAACAACAAACATAGTGATAAGTATCAACTATTTCACTGACCCTTTTGTGAGGGAACCTCATCAGCAAAGCAGTTTTAAAATGTAACTGACTGAAAATCTGGCCCTCAATAAACAGAAAAATGGATTCTTCTGGGTTGACTGAGCTTTTCACCCTGAGGAATAATATTCAAATTCTGGTATGAGTACGTAACATGTATTAAATCATTTAAGGCTAGTTACAATCATTTGAAGTAGATGTAATTATCATCTCCAGTAGATCGATGAGGAAACTCAGGTGCATGAAGGTAAAATATATTGTCACGATTAACTAAGCAACAAAGTGGAAAACTGGGATTGAGTTTGTTCTTCATCATTAGACCATATTACTTCTATTAAGTTTCTTTGGAAGCATGTTAGAATTCAATGGACTATCAACACAGCATGGTTGGAGAGCAATGGGCAGGGAGACAAGAAAGTGAGTCCATCTCAATCCCTTGCTCTTGCTGGTCCACCAATGCAAATATATCTTGAGTATATACCATGGTGCTAAATGGAGCTAAGTGTTCTACAAAGGGATGAGGTATTCCTTGCCTTTAAGGAGTCACAGTATGGTGGGCAAAGAGACAACAAGGAAATAATCCAAACAACAAATATATAATGATGTGAAAAATAAGTGGTGTGAAAAAATAAACATGAAGCAAATTGAATACCAAGGCACAGACTTGTTTTCATAAGTGGTCAGCGAAGGCTTCTCAGAGGAGGTGGTGTGGGTGCTAAGACCGAAGGGTGAAGAGTCATCAATGAGGAGTTTGGGGAAAGAAATAGAGACAGGAAGGAAAAAGACTTATTATGTGCTCTGGAAGCATCTGTGCCAAGGGTACCTGTGCATATTTAATAACTGAGGCAAGTGCAGAGTGGTTATCTTCATGGAGGACAGAACTACCTCTGTCTGCACACCATTGCAGCTGAAATTATTACTTAAGATTCCTCTTTAAAATGATGAACATTTTATGATGTCTACAGTTTCCATACAACAAATGCAGAAAAAAATAGGATTTTAGAATTACTATGTAGTGAGGGGGAAATGTGAGTGGGTATCAGTGTGGTACCTGCCCTGGGCTGGGGGTAATCCCAGGGCCCAAAGATTTTATTGATGCACAGGCTGATGTTGAAAGGCATGGAATGTTTTATGAAAGGTGGCAGACTCTCAGCTTTCCATTTACAGTGGAGAGGACTAGGGGTGCCGGATTGTACCAAGTGAACATCTGGATCCAATTTTATTCTCCTGAATTACAGGTACCTGAGAACTCGCCGTACTCTTTGGATAACTGATATGATTACTGTTTAGCCCAGCTCCTCAACTACTCCAGTAGTTTCTACCCCCAAATCTGATACTTGAAAAAAACTAACTTGTCTTTATCTGTTCCAAAGAGAATCAGTCAGAAGCCCTGGGGAATCTTTTGATACATTTTGCTTTCAACCTGTAGGTTTTTTTTCCCCTAAAATTTTACTACATACTCTTTCAGCTTCCTTTTGGATACTGTTTGGTTTTTATCTCTGAGACAAATGGATCATTCTGTTCAGATTATCAGGAACTAGCAGGAATAATTGGCTACTCTTTAACTGAAATGCTTTCCAGAAACAAGTTTTAAAAAGAGGTAGAGACAATCTTCCTCCTTAAAAGTTCACCCCAGGACCACTTCCTCTTTTTTGGAGATGATTTGAAGACTCTCAAACAAACTCTTATATATGGACACACAGAGTTGTGCAATAAGGAATCTCATTCAAAGATCAATGAGTATATTTAGGCCAAAATGCAAATGAGTCCAAGAGTAGAGGCAAAAGGAAAAGATGAAAAGATGCAGAAAGAGATGAGCATTTAAAGCATCCATAGGCACATTGATACATTGAGTGAGTTATTTACAAATCAACTCTGGCTAATGGAGAATCAAGACCTTCTTTGGTAATGTCAATCAACAGTCATCCTGTCTCTTCCATCTTCTTCAGTAATGAAGACTGGCCTTCCCATAGACCAGTATACGACCTTCAGGTCTTTTATCTCCACTAGCATGGTAGTCCAAGGTGAGAAACAAAGACATTGAGAGAGATTGGGTTGATTCCTGGCTCCATTTATCATGTTTTGGAGAAAACTACAAACCTCTGTAGAACATCTGTAATACAAATGTTTTTGACTGATGGTTCTCAAATTCTGATGGAAAGCTAGTGGGAAACACAGAGAACAAATTCATCAAAGGAGGACAGGTCATGAGCCTTTATAGTCTTACCAAGTCCTGCAGGTATTTCTCATACCAACCGAAGTTTCAGAACCACTGCTTTTTGAGATTAAAAATGGACCTAGGTAACAAGCACCTGACCATTGATAAATGTTTCCTAACAGGAATCCTGTTATAAAATGGAAAGGGGTTTTTGTCTTTCGCATCCAAGCTTTGAATTTCTATATGGATTCCATCACTCACTGTGGGAATTCGGCTAAGTCACCTAATGTGGGAAACCCATACTGTCCTCATTTATTAAATAGGGATAATAAAGCCCACATTTAGGGGTCATGACTTTACTTGGTAAGGTGTCTCACAGGAGGTGACTGATGAATATTAGCTGAAGTAGAATAGCTTCCAACATTTGGATTTGTGTTCTGATCTAGAACCTTCTATACATAAAGCTTAGTTAATTTGACTATTAAAAACTCAAAAAATTTCCAATAGATTAATATCTAATATCTCTTAGACACAGGAATTGAAAGCATGGTTACCCATTGTAGCATAGTTTTGATATAAAAATGTTATATAACATTGTTCCTGAGGGCCCTCAGTTTTAAAGCCTCCATCCTATTTCTCACATCCATTCAATAACTTGAGTCATCTTTTCCTAAAATACTGAGGAAAGATTGTTTTTGTTTGTTTGTCTTTTGCTTTAGTGGGTTAGTTTTTATGTGCAAATGCTCTTATGACAATATCCAAACTAATCCCAGACATAGGTTAGAGTTGCTAAACTAAGCTTCCAAGTTTAGCTACTTTCTTACTTTATTAAACTAAAAAAAAACTTACCATCTTGATAAAATATTTTGTATAGATCCTGAAGTCTTCTGAATATCTACTCCTGAATACAACTTTATAATGTATTAGTCATGATGCTGATTTAAAAACAATTTCTTCTAACAAGATAGCTCCATCAGGTTATAAAAGTAACAGAAGACAATTCAGTCTGGCCTCTGCCCTCTCTGGTGGTCCAAGGAAAAAAGCAGTTAGAGGAATGGTGGCCAGTGGAGGTGGATGAAGGGAAGCCAGGAAGAAGAACTGTAGCATCTTTAAGGACCACATTGCTGCAATAATCCCACCTCAAACAAGCAAAAGGGGAGCCACTGCTTAAGTGAAAGCCAGCCTTGGAGCAAGGCTTAGTGTCCCTGTGTTCCCTTATTTGTTCTGACTTCTGAGTGGGCTCAACTGCTTTAGATCAGAGCCCACATCCCTCTCCACTTCCACACTCACAATTTTCTCATTCTTTTGCCTTCCTGTCCCTTTCCTTTTCTCTGATCTTTTTTTTACCTCCAATAAATGCGTCAAAAATGAAGAGGTATTCTGTTTTTTCCTTATAAAGACTTTCTTACTTGACAAATGCCCCTTTTGCCTTAATGGGCCAGGGATGGACCACAGTGTCATTTGACAGCAATGCTAACTATTTATATGAGCAAAGAGATACTGGATTTAAGGATACTCAGTAGGAAAATCATGTACTCGAACTTTATATTTCTCTTCAGTCTTTCCAGGATGTTTTTTATTACAATGATCAGACGAACAACATTACTACCACAAATTTGAAATTTTTAAGTGATTTTTTTTCAGTTTACAAGGAAATGGTTTTGGTCATTTATGGTTTGGGGGTTTTAACTCCTCCTATTTCATAGACACAGATTGCTTTGCCCATAGGGAAATACCCACATAGAACCCAAGGACCAGAGTTCAACAAAAGTTTGTTCAAATTTTATCTTAAACACAGGCATTAATAGAAGCAAGTACTATCATTCATTGGGCCACATTCAACTGAGGTTTGGCCTTTAAAAGTATCATGTCTAGTTGAAAAGCTTCCAAGGGGTGGAGCCTGGGCAAAGTTTTTGTTTTTTTGTTTGTTTTTTTTTTTTAAGCACTTCAGGTGAGTACCATGTAGCCAGTGTGAAGAAGGCAGACCTGGGAAATTTTACAGTGAAGTTCTCAGGAGAAAATGGACCTCCTGTGTGTGTCTACCGGTCACCTTCTATTCTGTTACCTTGTCTCATTCCTTATTTTATAATGTTAAGTACCATATGAAATTATCTTGGTATACTTTGTGTGATTTGTTTTTGGCCAATCTTCTCTTGGGAATGAAAATCCCAGGGAACCCAGAACAGTATTTGGTACACAGCAGCTCTAATGTGTATTCATCAAATAGATGAGATTAAACCTGTTAAACATGAGTGTTCTCATGTGTGTGATGAGAAAAATCATACCGCTTCCTATGTTGCCTGATTGGTGTGATGACTCATGAAGATTACATCCATATAAAAGAACATGGATCATGTGAAATCCTTAAAGAATATTTTTCTAGATATTACAAGACATTATTGTACCCAAAATATTTGTCCAAATGTTTCATAGTTCAGGAGTTCCCACCTTAGATGACTTATTTGGTTTTCAGCTGACTATTGTTAAAATGTAAATTGCTTACCTTGCTGTAAGAATATTAATTGGATGAGTTCTTGTCACTTAGCAACCACTGGCAACTTTAAAACATAGAACAAATTGATTTTGAATTAAATTTGAAATTTGGGGAAGTGCTGAGTTATTTATAGACAGGGCAGCTCCAGTTATCAGGAAGAATTGGCGGGGGCTGGGAGAGAGAGAGAGAGTGTGTGTGTGTGTGTGTGTGTGTGTGTGTGTGTGTTGGGGGAGCATGCAGCAGGATAAGGGCACTGTCTCAACGGGACTTGAGAAGGGAGGAACGTAGCATTTGAATGACAAACTTGACTACATCTGAGCCAGGGAGACATGCTTTTTGTCAACATGAAGTAAATACCTTGTGGACCAGAAATCTGCCCTGTATTATTTCATTTAATCACTTAGGGAAACTCTTGATGTATTAATGTCCTAACTTAAAAAATGAGAAAAGCTAGTCAGGTTAGGTTTCTAAGGAGATGACACAGTATGGTAGTGAAGGACCTTGAATTTTTAGAGAGGCAGCTGAATTGCCCAGATCCAACATGTACCAGTGGGACATTGGGCAAGTGACTTGTGTCTCTGGGTATGTTTTCTTCTCTGGAAATATCATCATCGTAATTGTATTCTACAATTGTTATGATGATTAATGCATCAATATTCACAAAGCATTCAAAATGCTGGTACAGAATAGGTATCGATTATATGTATAATCACATATAAGTACATATCCAGCTAGCTATTGGGGGCACACACTGGACATATTCAAGTAACCAGCATCCAGGTCTTGGAATATTACTAGGTTTGAAATCACCCTTTAGTTTTTCTTCCAGTCTCTCCCCGAAAGGCAACCAACATCTTGACTTTCAACACATAGGATTGGTCTTGCTGATTTTTATACTTGTATAAAACTGATCATACAATGTGTAGCCTTTTGTGTGCTACCTCTTCAACATGTTATTCATCAGATTGATTTATGCTGCTGCGTATAGATAAAAATCATTGACTGTCGCTGCCATATGGTATTTCATTTGTAAATTTACCAAAATTCGTGTATCCATTCTACTGTTGACAGACATCTGAATAGTTCCTAGATTTAAGATATTACAAATAGCACTGATATAAACATGTTGCTAACACTTCTTGGTGAACATTGTGTATGTGTTTTATTTGGTACATACTTAAAGTGCAATTTCTGGCTTGTAATATATGAATATAATCAGCTTTAGAATATACTGTTAAAAAAGTGGTTGTACAACACATTTCTGCTTTGCCTTTCTCACTGCTGCTGTTCCTGTGGTGGGGAGTGTTTTTTCCTTGTGGCTTTACTTTTATTTCCTTGATGACTAATGAAATTAAATACCAGAGTAGTGGGCATCAGGATGTCCAATACCATGAAGTAATACCAACATTTGAATTTTTCTAAACCAAAAGCCTATTCTTTCTATATCCTCACTCTTAGTTTTTAATAACTATCTTCTGTCAAACCTTTACAGAGAAATTTGAGTCCTAATTTAGAAGAAAAATAAAAGGGTATTATTATTTTTATTTTGTGCTCACTTTTTTTTCCTTTTGGAATTTAGAGGATTATCTTCTGGTAATAGAGGGAAGAGATGGGGTCTTCTATAAAACACATTTTTGCTCTTCTTTTTGTTGTTATTCAAAGTGAAATTTAAAGAAGAAAAATTATCTTTGCTCTGCAAGCCAGCTCAGAACTGGGCGGAGGGAAGGGGAAGACAATAATGGAAGCTGACCTACTTCTGGAGGCTTCATGACACCATTTTTGGTGAATACAAGGAGCTTTCAAAAGCCAGGTGTGTGTAGGGGAGAAGGTTGGGTGTATCTGTAAGAATAGTGACACCGGGGCCAGCCTGTGGTACTCTTCAGGGAATGCATGATTATAGCTTTGGGTTTTAAGTTTTACTTTTGCAATTAGCATATGCACAAGTATATTCAATTTTCCTGCCTTCATCCAAATCCTTTTGCAGTGAAACTCAGAGGGAAAAGTTACTCTCTTAAATTATAAATATTATAAAACCCTGAGGCTATGCCTGCTTTTTTATATGCTCATAAGAGTGTATATAAATCAGTACATCTGAATCTTAACATATGTGATTTTATGAACACCAGCCTAAGTATTATCAAGGATATGGCTCTTACATTTTTATTCTCACCCACATAAGTCATTTTTTGCCTTTCGGATAGATCATCAAACTGCTCTCTGTTTTCATAAAACAGTTCTACCTAATGAATATATTGTCTTGGCTTATGTTCAAATCACCGTTTTTCCTTTCATGGACTTGAAAGAAACTTGTTCAAGAGATCCTTTAAAAGAAATTACTTACAATATATATTTTTTAATGTACCAAGGTGTATCTAGCATTTAATTGGGGAGGTACCTATTGAGTCACCTGTGTCAATCTGACCATTGCTGAAAACAAAATAGAATTTAATGTTTCTGAATGACTGCATTCAGCTCTATTCTGACCTTCCTTTGTCTTTCACTCTAATCTTGAAAAAGAAATAGCGCTTCAATGACCAAAGAACTATGGATTTGTGGTTTTGTAGCCTGACATGCCCTCCTGCGTGGGGTCTATCAATAAAGCATTGAGGCTGACTTGCAGACTGGGCTCTGGGTTAAAGATTAATGCTTCTACTAATAATTGAAGACAATGCCTTCAAAAGCAAGGCTTGGGTCATTGGAAGACTATTAAACAAAAATCACCCTAATTAGGAATTTAGAAGGAGCAAACACAATTTTCAGTGTCCCAGCAGTTGGCATTCAGTCACTATTTCTGCTGGGGGAACCTCCCAAAAGGGAGTCCTTTGCTTCCTATGAACTCACATTATGACACTGAATCCAGAGTCACTTCTGACATGGATTTTCCTGAACTACTTACACCATTTGCCTTGTTGCTCAGACCTAGTAATCGATTCAGGAAGATGCTAAATTTTTTGCTTCTAAAGTTTGATCAAATTATATCCTTCCTATAGACGGACCCTGTTGTATTGCTGATTCTGGCATTTTTTTTGATATTTGTTGTTAGCCAGAAAAAGTCAGTACCTTAAGCTGTCATCCACACAGGGCATCTCCTTGACTCAGCAATTATACCTAAATGTATTTGTTCATTCAATTAGTATCTAAATATATATTATCATAAACTGGGCATGAAAATAAGTCCTAGGCAAACTGTTCTGTAAAACAGACATGACCTGTGTGCACATGAAGATCAAATGATGCTGGGGGTGAAGGAGGTAGCAATAAATAAGCCCATCAAATACCTATTTTATGAAACTTCGTTGCTTGGAAGAAAATAAATTTCATGCAAAGGTGCTGAAAGACAGAGGTAGTAAGGGCAGACTGGGTGGTCAGGAAGAGTTTTTTGAGGTGGCATTGAACCTCACACTTGAAGGATGAGAATCAGCCATAGGTAGAGATGGAGGAAGGATGTTCCAAGCAGAGGCAGTAATAGATCTGGGGGTTTGTAGTAGAGGAGCATATAGAGGAAGCAAAGTGTCTGAAGGAAAGAGTACAAACTGAAAATGAGGATTTATCATAAGGTCATGACTGTACAACAAAAGCATAGAGCTACCCATCACAGCATTGTTGATCATACTGAAAACAGCCTAAATGTCTAACAGTAAGGAACTTATTAAATAAATTAAGGTTTGTGCTCATGATTTTAAAATATGCAGTCATTAAAAATGAGACTGAAAATGGATAACAGTGTTGTTTGTGGTTCCGAACATCGATTCTGGAACAACACTCCCATGGTTCACATTGAGGTTCAGCCATTTAGTAGCTATGTGATACTGGACAAGTTATATAACTTCTGTGTGCTTTAGTTTTCTTGTTTATCAGATGAAGATGATAATCGTCTAAGGTGGGCCGGTTGTGAAATTTGCATGAATTAATACATACAATGGACTTAGGAAGTGTCTTTGTCATTATTGTCATCATCATCTATATTTATTGAGAGGGAAAGCTGGCCACTGTGAAATATAAAGTGTAGAATATACAATCATGAAACAGGATGTCTAGTCATTAAGAATACCTTTGCATAAAAATGATAGAAGTGAGAATATTAATGGTGGCTATCTCTAGACGATGATTTTAATTTTCTTCATTTTGTGTACTATTTGTATTGCATGCTTGGAATTAGCCTCCATAACTTATATGATCAGATCAATAATAGAACTAATTACCTTCTGTAAAAATACATTTTTATGGCACACAACCCTCCTCTCCAAAGTATTCAGTCAAGTAATTTCAGAAAATAATGCATGAGCTGGGTGTGGTGATGCATGCCTGTAATCCAAGTGGCTTGGAAGGCTGAGGCAGGAAGATCACAAGTTTGAGGCTATGCTAGCCACTTGGTGAGATTCTGTCTCAAAATAAAAATAGATAAAATAAAATTAGACTTGGGTTGTAGCTCAGTGGGTTCAATCTGTAAAACAACAAACCAAAAACAAAAGAAAGAAAGGAAAAATAAAAACTATGAATAAAGTGGTAATGGTGTAATCTCATCTCTTTATGGCTATTAATTTACTATTTAAAAATGCTTCTACAGATCCACCCATACTAGCCTCTGCAAGGACCAGGCACACAGCAGGCCTGGTCCACCCCTCCCCAGGATGGGCAGACACCAACAGAGCCTGGCCTTTGGTGCAGTACCGCCACTTCTGACCAGCAGACTACCAGGGGAGGTCAAGCCCAGTGGCCCAGATCTACCCATACCTGCCTTTGCTGGACCCAAGCACACAGCAGGCCCAGTCTATCCCTCCCCAGACACCCGACAGAATCTACCCTTTGGCGCAGGACTGCCCCTTCCAACCAGCAGACTACCACAGGAGGTCAAGCCCAGCAGCACAAATCCACCCACTCCAACTTATACAGGACCCAGATCCAGAATGCAGTAGCGTTCATTGAGGGACACCGGCAGGGTCTGGAAGATCAATATCAAGGTGAAGTACAGACAATCTGCAATGGCTATTATAAGAATATAGGGAAGAAACTATTGTATCTCAGATCCACAGTGAAAGAAAAGAAGACACATAGACAACATGAAAAAACAAGGAGGAAAGTGCCCAAAACAAACCAGGACACTACAATAACAGAACCCATGGACAGCGAAGTTGATGCATGTCAGAGAAGGAGTTCAGAAGGTTCATAATTAAAATGATCTGTGAATTAAAGAATGACCTAAATGAGCAAATGCAGGCAAAAATTGATCACTCCAAAAGATATGAGAGATATGAGATATGAGAGCAAATACAGGTAGTAAAAGATTACTTCAAGAGAGAGATAGAGACTCTGAAAAAAAAAAAGAAACAGTCAGAAATCCTTGAAATGAAGGATACAATAAATCAAATAAAAAAACTCAATAGAAAGCATCACCAACAGACTAGATCACTTGGAAGAAAGAACATCAGATAATGAAGACAAAGTATACAATCTGGAAAATAAAGTTGATCACACAGTGAAGATAGTAAGAAACCATGAACAGAACATCCAAGAATTATGAAACAGCATCAAAAGACCAAATATAAGAGTTATTGGGATAGAGGAAGGCACAGAATTTCAAACCAAAGGAATGCATAATCTCTTCAATGAGATAATATCAGAAAATTTCCCAAGCATGAAGAATGAATTGGAAAACCAAATACAAGAGGTTTACAGGATACCAAATGTACAAAATTACAACAGATCTACACCAAGGCACATTATAATGAAAATGCCTAGCATACAGAATAAGGGTAGAATCTTAAAAGCCACAAGAGAGAGGAATCAGATCACATATAGGGGGAGACCAATTTGTATTTCAGCAGATTTTTCAACCCAGACCCTCAAAGCCAGAAGATCATGGAAAAACATATACCAAGCTCTGAAAGAAAATGGATGCCAACCAAGAATCCTATATCCATCAAAATTAAGCTTTAGATTTGATGATGAAGTAAAAACCTTCCATAATAAACAAAAGTTAAAAGAATTTTACATCTAGAAAACCTGTACTACAGAACATCCTCTGCAAAATGTTCCACAAAGAGAAAATGGAAAACAATGATGAAAATCAGCAGAGAGAGGTATTACACTAAAGGAAAAACCTATCAGAGGAGAAACTAAGTCAAGTTAAATATCAGAAATAAACAAAAATGGCTGAGAATACGTCTCAATAATAACCCTGAATGTTAATGCCCTAAACTCACCAATCAAAAGACAGACTAGCAGATTGGATCAAAAACAAACAAACAAACAAAAAACAAGAATATGCTGCCTCCAAGAGACTCATCTTATAGAAAAAGACATCCACAGACTGAAGGTGAAGGGTTGGGAAAAATTATACCACTCATATGGACTGCAGAAGCAAACAGAGGTTTCCATCCTCATATCAAATAAAGTAGACTTCAAAGTAAAGTCAATCAAAAGGATAAAGAAGGACACTACATTCTGCTCAAGGGAACCATACACCAATAAGACCTTAAACTATACTATGGAGCAATAATAACAAAAACAGCATGGTACTGGCACCAAAACAGACTGGTAGACCAATGGTACAGAATAGAGGACACAGAGACTAACCTACAAAACTACAATTATATTAGACAAAGGTGTCAAGAACATACATTGGCCTTGGGAAGACCAAGGTAAAGATGCTCTCTAGCATCCATAATCTGAGAAGCATTGATTCTAGAAATGCTTGGAAAACAAATGCAATATTGTGTATTAAAACACTGATGAGTCGTGGTACAGAATAGAGGACACAGAGACTAACCCACATAATTACAATTATCTTATATTAGACAAAGCTGTCAAGAACATGCATTGGAGAAAAGATAACCTCTTCAACAAATGGTGCTGGGAAAACTGAAAATCCGTGTGCAACAAAATGAGATTAAACTCCTATCTCTTACCATGCACAAAACTCAATTCAAAATGGATCAAGGACTTAGGAATACAACCAGAGACCCTGCGTCTAATAGAAGAAAAAAGTAGGACCTAATTTCTATCATGTGGGATTAGGCCCCAATTTCCTTAATAAGATTCCTGTGGCACAAGAATTAAAACCAAGAATCAATAAATGGGATGGAATCAAACTAAAAGGTTTCTTCTCAGCAAAAGAAACAATCTGTGAGGTGAATAGAGAGCCTACATCTCAGGAGCAAATTTTTAGCCCTCACACATCAGATAGAACACTAATATCTAGGGTATATAAAGAACTCAAAAAGTGAAACACCAAAAAAACCCAAATAACCCAATCAACAAATGGGCCAAGGACCTGAAGAGATACTTCTCAGAAGATGATATACAATCAATCAAAAAATATATGAAAAAATTCTAATCATCACTAGCAATTAGAGAAATGCAAATCAAAACTACTCTAAGATTTCATCTCACTCAAGTCAGAATGGCAGTTATCATGCATACAAACAACAATAAGTGTTGGCGAGGATGTTGGGAAAAAGGTACACTCATACACTGCTGGTGGGACTGCAAATTGGTGCAGCCAATAATGAAACCAGTATGGAGATTTCTTGGAAAATTGTGAATGGAACTATCATTTGACCCAGCTGTCCCTCTCCTTGGTCTATATCCAAAGGACTTAAAACAGCATACTACAGGGACACAGCCACATCAATGTTTATAGCAGCACAATTCACAAGGACACCAACCTAGGTGTCCTTCAGTAGATGAATGGATAAAAAAATGTGGCATATATACACAATGGAATAAAAGAGAATAAAATCATGGCATTTTCAGGTAAATGGATGGAGTTAGAGAAGTTAATGCTAAGTGAAGTTAGCCAATCCCAAAACCAAATGTTTTCTCTGATACAAGGAGGCTGATTCATACTATGATACTGAGTGGGAGCATGGGAGGAATAGACAAACTCTAGATAGGGAAGAGGGGTTGGAGGGGAAGAGAGGGGCCATGGGGTTATTAATGATGGTTAATCATTATTATCCAAAGTACAGGTATGAAGACATGAATTGTTGTGAATATACTATGTAGACAATGAGAGATATGAAAAATTGTGCTCTATATGTGTAATTAGAATTATAATGCATTCCGCTGTCATATATAAATAAAAATACTTCTAATATTCTGAACACTCTATTGGTTCTGTTAATACAGTAGTCAATCTGATGAGATCATTCCCTTTGAAGTGTTATAATTTACTTGAGATAAACACCTAAGTAACAAATATAATGGGTATCAAGAGTGATTTAATATGTTTGAAAAGCTTTGGGGAGGAGGAGACTCATCAGGTAGGTCTTGAAACACAGGTAAAGACAGATGGAAAGGAGTAGCTTGGCTGGCACAGTATCCTAAAGCAGACACAGCTTTGTTCGGAGGACCAGATAAATGTCCACATAGCTACAGCTTCAGATAGACAGGAATTAAGACTAGAGAGGTTGGCAGGGGCAAGGTCCTGAGAGAGCCTCCCCTGATGTCTGGGAGTTTGATCATAACCTTCAAAGCAACAACTGGGAGCCCAGGGAGGATTTTAAGGAAAAATAGTATGAGAAGGAGCAGATATATATTCATGTGAGTTATTAGCAAGAATAATGCAGGGTTCTGGAAGAAATTCAACATTCTTTCATTTTAGTGGTAGAATTCACCTCTTTCACCTGAGATATATGGGTGTCACTGCCTGGACAAGCTTGATCTGCTTTTTTGTTTTCCTCACCCCTGTGCCGAAGCTTCCAGCAAACTAATCCTCTTGATAGAGTCCTGGTGAAATCTGGAAGCTCCCCGAATGCTTATTTGGCACTACCATTTGGAAGAAAACTAATGTAATTTGCTTTGGCATGATTGATGAGATGTTCAGACTTTGTTTACTAAGATTGAGGGGAAAATGATTTGAAGGCTCCCTGCGCAGTTATGATCTTTTTTTCAAACTGAAATGGCAAAGTTTATAACGCTGTTGCAATTTCCACAAAATCTTCTAAAGCTGTCTTATTTAAACAATTTAAAAAGCCCTTTAAGTAGCAATATGACTCTACTTTTAAGTAATGTCACAGTACAGATGCATTTCAACTCAGAGCCGAATACAACTTGTAGCCTCAGAAAACCTTTTACGGAAATCTCTATTTGCTCTTAATAAAGAGCTGTCACAAGCTCACAGTGTTATTTTTCAAATGGCTATAATACATTTATTCTTGATGCATCAAAAGTAGAGAAACCAGCCTCCATAATATTTTCCTGGACTTGGGTCACATATTAATTGTGTTCCTGATAGTATCACTGAAGGAAAAATAAGGTGGTTGAAATGAAATTAAGATTATTTAATATTACATGGATTGCATGGGAATCATCATGAATCTTTGGAAAATATAACCATTTTTTAACAAGTTTCTCTGAATTGAGACACTGGATTGGAGAATGGAGTCCACTTCATATTTAATGAGCAGACAATTTCTGAGATATGGAATCAACCAAAATAAAGAGAAGAGAAAGCCAATATCATGACTTAAGAATTCACTGACATTTTTAAGAAGAATACCCAAAGGCTGTTAGATCTTATTCAATTTCTCTAGTTTGCATAAAGCTCTCTTTTCTTATATCACATCTATCTTATTGGGTTTTTTTAAATTAAATTTGTTTTTCAATTATTTAAGTTTTCCTGATCTTTTATGTAAAAAACATTTGATTCAATCAACTTAGCCTGTGAGAAACAATTCCTAGATTTTTCATTTCAGGACTCAACCTTAGTAGATGCCTTAATAAATAATTACATTTCAGTAGGTATATGGGTAGAAATGTCAAGAAATGATATAATAAATTTCTTAAAACTTTTTCAGCTCAGCTAATAATTCTAAATCTGCAAATCATGTGGCCAAGGTAATTTCTTTAAAGAATAGATATAATGACAGCATTCCACTATCCTGTAAGTAATCAAGTTGAGTTAAAGGGTTTGGTATGAATTCCAAAATATGCATTATGCATAGAAAAGAAGCAAGGAAAAATAAGTAAAAATTAAGGAACAAATAGAATTTTAAAAATAACATTCTATTCAACTTTATTCTATTACATTGCTAGTCTTTCCTACCCGAATGCACAGCATAAATAGGGTGTATGGTACAATTATGAGTAAGAATTTGAGAAACGACAGAACATCATTGTTGCTTACATAATCATGAGGAGTGAAGTGCATTGATAATATTTCTCTTAGATTCTATGATTCAAGTCCCTACAAACTTCCAGGAAATAGATTTCACCAAGCTGATAAGAAAGCCTTAACTAACAGACATTCTAACAAAGGGGATGTAACTATGTTTTTACATTTCAGTTTCCCAGAATTACTGATCAAAAGTTGAAATAAAAAGTTGGACAGAGCTTCTCCCTGAACTTAAAGAGCAACTGGGTCAGAAATGGCATTCTGGTACTGACCAATTGGCCTTGGAAAGACCAAGGTAAGGATGCTCCCTAGCATCCATAATCTGAGAAGCATTGATTCTACCTCTGGAAAACAAATGCAATAGTAAATGAATTAATAAGTGCCATCCTCTCAGTCATTGATGAGTCCAAACATTCTGCCCTCAAATATCTTTCATCTTTTAGCTAACACTTCATTATTTGATGAACTGGTGGCACTAATGGAAACACATCTTTCTTTGGCAACATTTTTATTCCTTATTTTATAGCCCAAATCCATAGCTTCAAAATGGTCTTACTATTATGACTGCAATTAAGTTAAATTCTTAAATCGTGTGTTAGGACAGCTGGCATTAATAATACGGCTCCTACTAGGGACTTTGGTAATGACCACAAAGGCCCCTGCTTATGAGATGTTACAGACATTTCTAATAATTGTTTATATTACATAAGGAGAAGACTCTTGCCATTGAGATGAACATAATATAGAAAATGCACAATGATGTAGTTCATTTCAGGTACACCGATTTGTTTGGGGCACCTCTGATACATTAGTCAAATTTGGATGTCCAAGGAATATGGTCAATTTTTGGAGGAGCTTAAAGTCTTCTGAAAGAGAAGCAGAAGTTCACCTGAAAGATTCAATAAGGAAGAGAGGGAAGATGGGAGGCCGGCAGGAATTGTCAGTTGAGCCTGAGTGCTCGGGAAATGGACAGGTTCCCTGAGCTGTATAAGAAAGCCTGGTGGATATCTTTGGAAAGGGAGTCTGGGCAGGTGAGTAGGAACCAGCTGCTAAAAAGTCTAATAAAGTCTAGTGAATGATTTTGGACTCAAACCAGAAAATGAGGGAGAGCCACTGAAGGAGTTTTTAAGCAGGGAAGTGGCAAAATTGAATTTAACTCATCAAATAAATGGTTTGGCATTTAAACGATTTTTCCTGCAACTATGCCAAATGCTGAAAAAATAGCTTTTCTACTGACCCAAATAACATAGCACTGACTTTAAAATTGGTGCTCCATTTTTGGTTAAAAGAGTGGATTGGCTAAATTTGGTGATGATCTATAGCAGTGGGCTCTACAATTCTTATTGCTAATCAGTAGAACTTCCATTGGCACCAGAAACAGACAAGATCTGCAACATACTCCCAATCTTTTTTTTTTTCTTCTTTCATAGTGGCGAGTTTTTCCTGTGAATTTTCATAAGAACCATCCAGTTTCACAGTGCTTTTGTTTTGCAGTCACCTAACCATTTTAACCTCTGAGGATTAGGCTTTCAAGTGTTATTGTTCGTGATAGGGAAATAGTATCCACAAACATTCCTTCAAAGCGAAACCTAGCCCAGAATGAAAACCTGCCCCGAGGAAGGTTATTGTGATATTTTTCTTTTAGTCTCAAACAAACCAGATAAAGTAAGAACATAACAGCATTTTCAGAAAAAAAAAACGTGACTTTGTGAAACATTTTTAAATGTTTCATTATGAGCACACAAGCTTTTTTTTTTTTTTAAGAATCTTGCTTATATGTTACAATGTTTAGAAATTATTTGTTAGGCTATAAAAATGGCATTATTCAATACAAGGTGAGATTATTAACAGAATTTAGCTAAGAACCCAAGAGTCTGGGCCATAGCATGACCAACCCTCTGTACCAGTTTCCAAAGGAAATTCAGGTACATATAACCCCCAAACTCCAAAGGTAGAACTATGGAGTGAGCTAGGAGAAGACTTAGGTGGAACTCCTGTTGCCTAAAAAAGACAGAATAAAAAGATCAAGAACAAAAGCAGGATGAAGAGCCCACCCTCCAGACGGGAGCAGAAGGAAACCAAAGAGGGGAGAGAACTAACTATTGCTCTCTAGTGCACCACAGGAAAAATGTGTAGAGAAAGATTGAGTCTCTTTTGCTTCCTCCTTCTTAATTCAGAAGAGTGACAGGTTCTTTCCATAATTCCTCTAGCCCAGAGTCCCGTAACATATCTTCAGCTTGTCCACCGGGTGAAATGCCTTGATACTGACTCAACTTTGTGATAGGTGGATTGAGTGTGTAGGGTTCAGTAAGAAGCAATGAGGGATTTCCAAATTCCTCCTACTAGAGCTCTACAAATCACAGCAATGTTCTCTTTCCTCATTTTCACACTGTTCACAGCAGTGATTTGGGGATACATTTCATATATTTGATACACATCTTTTATTTTGCTTTTTCCCCTGGGATAACATTAAATTAATGGTACAACCCCAAATCATTGGAATTTTAATTAAAATAGGGTAACACAAGGGCATAGGAGAAATACTAGTTGTACAACTTTCAATCACCTCTGATTTATCATTTGAGATCTATGGTTTATAACTTTAGTCTTTTCATGCAAGTGCTATTGAGGAAATGGTTTTGAAGAGTAATTCTGTGCCAGCTGTCTGCTGTCAACTACAAATAACTTTTCATCCTGGGGGAGAAGCTGGGGCCCTACACTTTTCGGGATACTTTGACAGCTAGGTTCCAATACAAATTGTGCCAACTGGAGTCACTTGCAGGAGATCTGGAAAGCAGAAGAGGAGCCGCTTCATCCTCCCACAGCACCCTGTGAAATAGTGACAGATGCCTCCATAAAATTTTGCCCGGGGCTTTCTAGGGGAGCTCGATGCTTACTGGGGTACTGCAGGAAATTAGAATCATCAGCAATAGCTCTGTAGGCTTCCAGCATTTTCAGAGTACCTGAAAACTGGTAGTGATTTCTCTTCCTGACCTTTGTTTCTACAGCCCGTTCAACAGTTACATCAACCTAATTCCCTGTATTAGAGACTTTATTGCTTGAAGTTTTGGGAGTGATTAAAAAACATGTAGTGATCACATTCCTCTTTCTTCTGTGTAACACTCCAGCCTCTAGCTGACAAAATTCCTTTAACCACTTAGGGGTACTCACTTTGGGGGTGTTTCTGTGTTAAAGAACAGATTATAGGAAGACAGAGGACTTGTTCTCTGACCTGATCTAGTTCCCTATCTCATCCAGTTACCTTCATTTGCTTTATTCCTCATGCTCCCATCTTTCTATAGTCTCCTCTTTCAATAATATCAGTGAATTATAACTTTATATAGTTCTTAATACTATTTTTGAATCATGTTTTTATATACTATTTATTTGATCTTCACTAGAATTATAACCCAAGTACAGTGGCATTATTTTTTCTTATGTTGTAGGTGGGAAATGTGAGACCTTATATAATTTATTCAAAGTGACACTGAAAATCAGGGAAGGTACTGCGACTGGAATTCAAAACGTTTGACCACGCTTTCTGGGTGTCTGGAATAGCCCACCAACTCACCAAGTAAAATGGTAGGTAAACTCACAAGACATAACTTTGCTCATCCAGGAAAGTATTCTATAGTACAAGCTCCATGTGTTATATGTTATCATCTCTGTTTTCCTGGTAAATAGAATCCTAACCTTTGTCAATGTTTTGATCCCCATGCTTCAAATTAATATAACAGGTTTAATGGTAACTGCAGAATCATTGGGGGCAGCTCTATGATTGTTAATTGGCACATATTAAACATGGCATTATAATAACATGAATGGAAAGATATTATTATCTCTGACAATCTTCCAGTGGCCAATACCAATTAGTCAGTAGCAAATGCCTAGTGAATGACTTATCACATCAGAGGACCTTCCAAGATTCTAATTGGACTATTTGGCAATGTCACTTGAAGGACACCCAACTGAGAATCACAGGGACTCAAATGCTTGCTTATTCCAAAATAAGCTCTTCTGCATAAAGATAAAGGAAATTGGCAAGGTTGATTGTAACAGACTACAGGCTGTACCTATTATATGGGTAAATGTAGAACGTAGACAGTTCTAAAGATTAATGCTTTAAAAAATCAATCATATAAATAAATACAGCCAAATTGCTACCAGGAAAAATATACATTTTCCATTTCAAAAGGAATAGCTTCTATTAATTAATTCAACATTTTCACCCAAGGACAGTAGATTTAAACAGAAAAAAAATTAAGGGAGCATACGTAATCTGTAATAAGTCCACAAGGCAAGTAGGATAGTTGTAAGTAACTCTTAAAGATAAAGATGTTAAAAACCAAATTATTGCCAACTAATATCCAAATGAATGAAGATCTTAATGGTTTACTTTTTGCACTTCAAAGAAATTCAATTTTTTAGAGAGAGATAGAGGAGAGAGAGAGAGAGAGAGAGAGAGAGAGAGAGAGAGAGAATTTTTTAATATTTATTTTTCAGTTTTCAGTGGACACAACATCTTTATTTTATGTGGTGCTGAGGATCAAATCCAGTGCCCCGTGCATGCCAGGCGAGCGTGTTATCACTTGAGCCATATCCCCAGCCCCTCAATTTTTATATTTTTAAAGAAAATGCTTTTTAATTAGACTTGTGCACAATTGCAATGACAAAGTCAAGTTAAAACCAAAACCTGTGACTTGAAATTTAGACTAAGAACTTTCAAATCATTAGCTATGTGTTACCCACTGATCCAAGTGTTATGTACTACAGAGGTGGGTCAAAAGAACTGCATTCAAATGCCAGATATGCCACTCACTAGTTGTAGAACACAATATATTGTGGGTAATATCTTGCTAATTCTTAGTTTTCACATCTATAAACTTCATACCTTCAAACATGACATAAAATGGAAAGTATATTTAAATTATGCAACAGAGTGCTTGGTTCAGTTGATTAATAAATAGCCATTCCTCTCAGCTCCCCTCAGTTCTCTCCATAATTTGAGTATTTTGCTCAAACTCATCAGATTTCCCTTCCTTAAATTCCTGCCCCCTCCCTCAAACTTCATCTGGTAGCCCAATTCTCTGGAGACAGAGTCTGAGTACAGAGGGAAGACAGTTTAACACCCTGAAAACTAAGAATAGTGTATATAATAACTATACATGGAGACTTGCAACTTCCAGATTAAGCACAGAAAGGAGCACAGGGTGACAAAAGTTGATAGCCCTGGGTCACTACTATATTTTGGATCTGAAATGTGACACAGAGGCTTATGTCTTAAACACTTAGTCCCCAGCGTGGTGGTATTGGAAGGTGGTATATCCTTTAGATGATGGAACCTTGTGGGAGAGTTTTGGTCATTAAGGAAAATGCCTTTGAAAGAGGGCATGGGACCCTGGTCTCATCCCCTTTTCTCACATCACCACCATGAGGTGAACAGGTTTGCTCTGCAACATATGCCTGCCATGATAAGCTGCTATCCCTCTTCCCAGAGGTCTAAAAGTAAAAGGTCTAAACAACAATGGACTGAAATCTGCAACACTGTGATCCAAAATAAACCTTTCCTCTTTTTAAGTTGGTTATCCCAGGTATTTTGTTATAGGAACAGAAAGCTGACAGTCACTATGCCCTTGGGGTATATTCCTGATGAGCATTGTGGCTACTATGTGATGGCAGGGAACCTCCCTTCTATTTTACATTCCAAGAATGAGATACAGTTTCAAAAAGTGTAGGCTGTTATTGCTGGTATAATTTGTTTGGTTTTGCTCTGTGTGGGCAAGAAACTCTTTAAAGACAGCAAATATGTACACAAATTCATTAGAGATCTTCACTCTTGATTAAAACACTCAATAATTTTTAACTTCAAATACTCTATTGTAATTATTTTTTTATGTGTGTGTCTCAATCCAGTATATCCCTGTTGCCCAATACACAGAGCCTTAATGAATACTTACATTTTAATACAATCAAATAACAATAAAGTTGATGATGATGATAATAGTAATAATACTAATACTACTACTACTAATAATAATAATAATAAACACAGCCCTCAACCTGTCCTCTTTGGGCCTCCCACATTTTGAAGTCTGAGTTCCGCATGATGACTTACTGGCAACATGTTCTTGAATGGGGAAAACAGAAAATCTCACTTTTGCTTTGTTTTTAAGAAAGAGAACCAAGGAATACAGAGGAGCATGCTTTTTGGCAGTCAAGGAACCCGTTCCCTTTAAAAAGCAGCCCTCTGCCAAGTTTTTGGCTTCTGTTTATTGTTGTTTTAGAGGTAAACACAATTAAGAAAGAAAATAGCAAGTCTCTAAAAGCACAACTGAACGTTTATGTTTTCCTTCTGAGACTTCTGGGCTTATTTCTGAGCTTTTTCTGTTACTGAACATCGTAACAAACATCACCAAAATAACTCTGCTGCACTATTCTGCTTTGGACAGAGGGGAAAGTTTTAATTTTATGATGTCCATTCTTTTTAGATTGAGATGAAATCAAAGTATGAATACTAATAATTTCCTCTCCCATGTCTGAAGACACAGTTTTGTGTTCTAAAAATTCCATGCTATCAATTCTTACCAGGGTTAAGGTGAAGCTATTTGATCCCATCTTAATTGCTTACCGTAAATAAGCAACTGAGCTGATGATAGGACTCCCCCTCCCCATGAGGTAATAACCATTTGGGCTTGTTCTTTTCTGAATTCTCTGCATTTGTTTTGCCAGAGAGGTGACTTTGGCTCTTGCCTGTGAGCACTCCCCTAACAATCTCAGTCTACTGTGTGTTAATTCATTGGATTCTTGTGGGTTTTTCTTTTTTTCTTCCTCTTCTTTTTGTTTCACACCTGTGTGGCTCCACAGCTATAGCTAATTCCAATAAAGTAAGTTTCTGATTCAAAACTCGCAGTGTGTGACAACTCATTTCACATTCTGAACAACATGATGGAAAATGGAAAACAACAGGCAGAGTTAATGCACAGCCTCTCAGCTCTGCTATGAACACCATTAATCAAATTGCTTCTGGGTTATCTCCTGTGAGGGACACTACCATCCACACATATGATCTCTCTGGGAGATATTGCACCTTGCATAATCACTTATTACAGACTACTTTTAAAAATCTAAAACATCTTATGATTGGAAAACCCTTGGGAACACCTGGAAACTTCTTTATAGAGGGAGTTCCCAACTCTCCGAATAGCGCATATTTTAATGGATGATGATGATTGCTCTGCAAGCAGAATGTTTATAAATCACCTATGTTTTAAGAGGAATATTGGGAAGCAGAAGTTTCCTAGGCTACTCAGGCTGCTGCTTTCCCATGGTTAGGCAAACACCCACTTGGAGCCAGTTGAGGGACAGGAAGTGTGAGTGGACATGCGGGTGCTTTCTCACGCACACGTGAAACACATGCTGTGTGCTCACAACCCAATGATAGATTCAACACACTCCATGTTGGTCTCATCTCCAAGCTTGTCTGCCCTCCCTTTTACTCTGTGCTTTGCTCACATCTCTCCCCAGATCAAATGAGTCAATGGTTTCTTGCTGTGCAGAATAAACTCAAAGCCTACTGTTTAAATGCCCCCTTTATACGGTACTAATGGAGTGTAGCAGACAGACTAATGATGCTCACACATGCCCACACCCACCTTCAGCCCTGGAACGGAGGAGGAATGTGTGATTTTCTATGGCAAAAGGGACTTTGCAGATGTGATGAAGTTTGCATTCAGATAAGGAGGTGATCCCTGTGGGCTTGGTGTAACTTAGGAATTCCTTTCAGAGGAAGGAGTGAATAGGTGTCAGAGAGTAGATGCAAAGACACAAGCAGAGGGCAGAGTGATGTGTTTTGAAGATGGAAGAAAGAGCCATGATTCAAGAAATGCAGGTGGTCTCTAGAAGCTGGGGAAGGCAGACACAGATCCTCCCCTGGAACCTCCAGAAGGAACACAGCTCTGGTCACACCTTGATTTTAACCATGAAAACCTTCTTGGGACTTCTGCTCTATAGAGTGCTATAGGATAAATTTGTCTTATGCCACCAAGTTTGTGGTCGTTTGTTATAGCAGCAATAGGAAACCGATACACTCACCTTCTACCCTGTTTCTCCTCCTCCTCTAGAAGTCTTGGGTAAAGTTACATGTTTTCATTTACCGAGCTTTATAGAGCCTGGTGCTGGGGCTCTTATTCATCCTTTCTATATCCTGAAGTGACTCCTGACCTCACTGAACATACCCAGGAATAATTCTGAGACCACCAAAGGTCCTCACTCCTAGTATGTTAGTAATTAACATTGTTATGTTAACACTGCTACTATTATTTTGGACTAACAGGTATCTTTCTGTGACTATATTTTTATCTTCTTCATCAAAAAAATTTTTAACTTCTCTGGATGTTATATCATATTATTTTCTTGTTTTACTCAGATTCTGTAGCATGATATCAAGGACAAAAAATGTATTTATCAGCTTGGTTTTTGTATTATTTATTATAGTAAATAGTGCTGTAAGAGGGTTTTTTAAAATAAAATGTTCAAGTAGACCCTTTTCTGAGCAACTTTATAGGATGAAACCTGGCAGTGGATTGTCAGAGACTCCCTAATTTTTGAAATAGCTTAGAATGAATCTACAGAGCTGTGATTAATGGGAAATAATGAAAAATTAAAAATAGATCAAAATATTGGTGAGATAATAGGAAAGAAACCGTAGAAACCACCAAAATCCCAAAAGACACTTTCCCAGATAAACCATGATGTGTTTTAGTGCAGGTGTAGCCCTATAATAATGGATATAAGCTTCAAATTTCATGATTTCCAATGCAGCATTTATGTGACCTGTGGCCTTCAAGCTCCATTCTATGCCAGATACTGAGGAAATATTCCAGTAAATAGTGGGTTATAATAAAGTTTCCCCTGCTTTGTTCAGCCAAGAACTTCTACAATGATGAATTGAAAGTCACCGATAATAACCTTTTCTAAAGGATTGCAGTAAAGGGGTTGGGGTTGTGGCTCAGTGGTAGAGTGCTTGCCTTACACATATGAGACACTGGTTTTGATCCTTAGCACCACATAAAAATTCAAAAGAAAAAGTTACTGTGTTCATTTACAACTAAAAATTTTCTTTAAAAAAGATTGCAGTAAAAATTTTTAGGATCTGACTGGATCAGGGGATTGTACATCAGAAATTAAGAGTGCTTAATAAACTGCCTGTGTTGAAATCCTAACTCCCTCTTTCAGTGGTTGGATGAAATTCCAAGTCTCTGTAGCTTCAGTAACTCATTTCTATATGGGGAGGAAATGAATACATCTCCAATCTGGCCGGGAAGATGAAATGAGATAATATATGTAAAATTATCAGCAGAATGCCTGGCACACAATGAATCCTCATGAAAGCCAAATTGTAATTATTGTCATCTCAGAAAACCTTTTTGGGTCACTTACATAATCTTCCAGAGCACAAACCAACTAAACCTGCTTGGAAATGAATGGAGAAGGAACAGTTACTCCATGTGGAAGAAATGGCACAGAGGAGAGCGAGCTAATCTGTACTAATCTGTAGCAATAAGGCCAAACTTTGACCAGTAGAACTCAAGGCTGTGTCAGGTCTCTCAAATGTTTCCAAACCCATTTCATCCTCAACACTGGTATTCCACTGCTCGTGAAAATGCAACTAGGGAGAGGGGAAAAAAAAAACACTCATCTTTTCTGGCAAGTGGGTGGAAGCCAAGCCCTTATATGCTGCATAGTCCAACATCATTATTACAAACACAAAATAAGATCATTTCCCTCAAGGTACAGAAAGGCGTCTCAGTGAAAGTGGTTAGATGCCAAATGATATGTAAAATTTGAGTCCACATGTACAGACTTCTAAAGAAGAAGGCTCAGCACTAAACTGTAATGTTAGAAGTAAGGAAAGTGGCTGCTCTGGAGAGGAGTGAAGGCCAATGTTAGCAGAGGGCCCAGGAGGAGAGTGTGGGGTGGTGACCAACTGCCTTGTGGTGGGTACATGTATTTGTTTGGGTAATAATTCACCAAGTTATAAATTGATTATTTTGTGCATTTTTGTTTAAATACTATATTTGTACCACAATCTTTACAAAAATGAGGCTTGGAAGGTTTAAATCATATGTCTAAATTCATACTGAAAACCTCCAGCAAAGCATACATTCTTACCCATGTTTCTCCGAGTGCCCAAATCTGTATTCATCATCAAAATCTGCACTGTAGAGTGGGTGAATAAAGAGGGATTCTTCTGCATCACAATTAGCCCAAGGATTCAGCTAGAAAACTTCTGTGTGAGGTCAGGAAAAACTGTTTTAAAGCAAAATTTGTTAAAAAATTAAAACTAATAAAAGTCAATTATGACCCTAAAGATCCTGTTATTTTTATATGTTTTCTTACAAAATGTGTTTGGTGGAGTTTTTTATCTATCTATCTATCTATCTATCTATTTATTTATTTTTGGCTAGAGAGGTTTTTATCCTCAGTTTTAAATTTTATAGTGCTTTCTTGGAAAATCATCAATAAAAATAAATTTAAAGAGTGATTTCTCAATGGAAAGTGAAATTTTTGTTCACCTAGAAAAGCCATTTCAACGTCATTTGTCCTGTCTGGATTCTCTACTTTGATATCTTCATTTTTATACTTATTATTTCTCTTAGTTACAATTAGATATATTTTGACTTGCTTTTGTATGCCTTTTCTCCTACATCATAAACTCTAGGTGGGCAGAGAATATATTTTTTATTTCTCAGTGTCTAACACACAGAATTAGCCTAAGGAAGAGGTTTTGAGTGAATGAAATCATAAATTAATGAGTGAATTAACAGAAAGGAAGCAGAATAAGAAGGCTTCATAAACTATGAATATTTTGGTAGGTGCAATCAGCACATTGCTCAAGTTAAGGCAACAGTATTGATTGCTGTTTTTTCCTCATGGTTTCTCATTCTGTTGTACTTCTCCAGGTGACTGGGCAGGATAGCAAGTGTTCACTGAGCAGTAACTAATCCCAAGCCCAGTGCATGGGGCTGAGAGTAATCTACAAGCCGTTCTGGTTGGAGAACTCACTGACAAATTTCCAGTTGTATTCCGAGCTGATGTGGATGATTATAAATAACAAGTTTGAATTATAGTGTCAGGTAATTCCTGTCCTTGACTAATTTTCAGAAATCATAATTTGTGTTTGAGTAATGGATACTGTAACTAACTACAAGTTTTAGAAATAAATCACCTTTTGCTTACCAAAGGTTCTGCTTAGGTGTCAAGTTTTATTTTAGCAAATCGTAAGAATTTTAAAAATCTACCTTTTCTGGCTGTTTTCTATTATATGAATCAATAAAAATTTGCATCAATCTATTTCTCTGCATCATTTTAAGTCTCTTCCCACAATGTAATGAACACCACATCACATTTATTTTTTTAATCTAATGCTATAAACAAGTACCAGGTAGTGTCTTTGCATCTTTGCTCAACTGTTGCTGATGTTTTGGTTACCTGCTTCTCTAACTAATTCATTCTCCTCCATCTAATTCCTAACTTCTCAGTATAGCTATTGCTACAGCATAACCCCTTCAAACCACAGTTCATGTAGCTCATAAGCCTTCTCCTCTCATAATGTAACATTTTCATTGTCCTGTTTATCCAATAACTCCCTTGTGAAAGCAGTGCTGATATTTTAAACTAGTAAATAACTGTTTTGATTTTAAAATTTTGCAAAAGGCCCTCCCCAATAATTAAATATATGCTAAATTCCTATTAGAAATATTGCATTTCAACACTTTTTTAAAAAGTGACTTTGAATATGAATTCACAGACTTCAATAGAGCTGCAAAGTATGAAAAGTTTAGAACAATCAAGAAGTCACACAGAGAAAATTCATTAGTTTTGCAGTTGTAGTTTTAAAAAGATATGAGAAATTTAAATGTGAATCCATGACCATTAAGTTTAGAAGACCTAAACTTAATGTTTTGGGTAAATTGAATTGTGAGTTCAGAATTGAATTACAAGCAGAACACAAAAGAAATGAAACCTTTTCTTCTTGCAGTTCTTCTGCAACTTGAGGAAATGCTGCTTTTCTTTTAAAACTGTGGTTTTCTCACAAATTTCATTCTAATCCTATTCAACTCAGTGAAATGTGGGACATTTTAATTCTGCATAATTCTAGCTCCTTAGAGACTCCTTCAGAGTCCCAGTTCCTCAGGGACAGTCAGTTCTGAGGCAGATCAGAGAACAGAGGCATCCCTGTGGGTAGGAAGGGAGGGAGGGTCAGAAAGATTTTGAGAGACCGGAAATCTTGGCCTACATTTGAGAAGGTTGAGTTTGAATAGTAAGACATCAACTTGAAATATGTTTGTTGTTTTTTAAAAATCCAAGGAGAAAAAACCCTTGGGTAGAGTGGGAGCTAAAGTCAAATACAATTTTTTTTTGATCCAAGAAATTGTTTCCTTTGTGAATTTAGTTGTACAAAATAATGTGAATAATCATGCAACTTTATGCAAGCATACAAAGGACTTCATATATATTGGCATTTTTCAAAGTGTGTTCCATGGGACCTGTAAGATATTAATGGATACACTCTGAATAAAGAGGTTCTGTGATAAAATATTTGGGAACTCCCCCCAAGAGTTAAACAAAGTTCAAAAATTTCTTTTAAGCTTTAAATACTTCTTGTCATCCGTGAATATGCATTGAGAACCTCTAACAAGGGGAAATATGGAGCACTTTGCCAATTAATTTTATCACAGAAGTTTTGCCTTCAAAGTCTCAAGGGCCTATCGGTCCCTATCTGTAGTGCACAATGGATAATACAGATTCACAGTATGTGAACTATATTGAAGACTAAATGGTGCTATAAACAAGAACTGTGAGACTCATAAAATCAAGTCCTCCAGAGAATTGCTCAAATCTCTTATGGAAGCTCTCTAGGTTATACAAATTCTGGTTCCTTGCTTTCATATGAATAAAGATACCATTTACTTTTGCCTTTTCCCATAGGATACAGCATTGCTAATCCTCTTACCCCGAGGATCCTGTCCTTTCCCTGCACTCAAGGGGTCTTGGCGAGTTAGCACACCTGGCATCTCTTGATGAATCTGGTAGGCTCCCTTATGCTGGGATTCAGGTCTCCTTCAAGAGGACATATTCAATATTGAATTGCTCCATATCACTCTGTTAAAAGTGGTGCTGATCATTATTACAGCAAATATGAAATACCTTTTGTGAAACTGTTGTGTGGCTTCAGGGCAGAGGGGAAGAAACTCATAATCATTGCATGCCTGTTATTTGTCATGGACTGTGATGAATCATTTGCATATATTTTCTCATTTGACCTTGATAATCACATAAGTGGACAGTATTATTCTATTTCATAGATAAGGAAATGGAGCCTCCGAGTCTAAATAAATTTTTTTGACTTTATAATGACATAGTGGAAAACATGGATTCTGCAGATAGAACCTCTGAATTGAGATCTCCAGATGGAGATCTGCCTCTTATAAACTGTCATTTTACTTCTTTGTGCCTCAGTTTTCTAGTCTTTATTTAGCATCAACAATCCTATGCGTATCTGTGAAGAAAATTACATTGTAAGAAATTACATCAATAAAATCTCTTAGACTAGTGTTTGACACAGTGAATTGTAACTATCGTCACTACTTATTATATTCTAAGATCATAGTGTTAGTATATGGTAAAGCTTAGGTTTGAAATGAAGTCTGGGTCTTTATGCTGTACAGCAAGATCAGTATCTATGAGGACAATGATAAAACCAGGACGCCAGGGAAAGAGCAGCAGAAAGAGCAAGAACTTTAGCATCAGACAGCTGAATCTGAATCCCCGTAGAAGAGATTACTTACTGTACAGCCTGGGTCATTTAGCTAACCTCTCTAAACCTCAATTTCCTTCCTGATGATGTGGGAAGGTTAGACTCTAGATTGCAAAGCTGTTGAAAACTTAGAGCTAAGGTATGGAAAACATTCCTATCAGAGTGGGTCTTACAAAATGGTTACCTGCATAATAAAAATAAATGGTGCCTACTAGGGTCATATGGAGAAGGAGGTTTGTGAGACCCAGTATCCTAATTCAAATCCTGAACATTTTCCACTTCCCTAAGGCTGTGTCAGAATCCCTTTAGAGTGATTGAAAAACAAAAGGCAAATTATGACTAATTCCTCAATTAAGTGTGTTTAAAATGCTGTCAGTCACTCCTTCTAGATCTCCATGCTCATTTATTATCATTTGAAATTTTCCAAGGAGAGAACTGGTATGACTGATGGGCCTTTTTGTGGTGGGGGTGGCTACTTTTCTAGCTTTGTTTTTGTCTCCTCTATTCTTTGCTGCTACTCTCCTCTGTGCAGCAATTTCTTTGACTGTTTTGAGCTTCACATTATTGTTATGAACACCATTTTGTCCATCATCTTGTGTTCCATGTATACTAACCACAGTAAACTGTAAGGGACTGAAGCTACAAGGAAAGCCAGGAGGAAGCCGGGTGCAACAGCGCATGCCTGTAATCCCAGCGGCTGGGGAGGCTGAGTCAGGAGGATCTCGAGCTCAAAGCCAGCCTCAGCAATGGCGAGGCACTAAGGAACTCAGTGAGATCCTGTCTCTAAATAAAGATACAAAATAGGGCTGGGGATGTGGCTCAGTGGTCGAGTGCCCCAGAGTTCAATACCTAGTACAAAAAATAAAAGAAGGAATAATAATAATAATAATAATAATAATAATAATAATAATAATAGCAGCCAGGAGGAAATGGGGCAAAGTGAATTCTTTCAGGCAGTGAAGCTCATCTGCATGGTAAACCACTGACCTAATAAGATGCACCAGCTGGAAAGACCACTGGGGTGACATCTCCGACTCTTGCAAACTGTGTCACTTCCCCTCTTTGTGTCTCAGTTTCCTCACCCATAAATAGCATCTTAATACTATAGCCCTTGGGACACATCCCTGTCCTCATCCTCATCCTCATCCAACTTGCCGAGAGATTTCAGCAAAGAGAACATTTGAAGAAGGGCTTGTCGCCTACAGTGTTGTATTTGAAAGAGAAAGTTCCACAATATGACATTCAGAATTTTATAAAAAGAAAAATCCAAACTGAAAATAGAATGTTTTTTTTTTCCTTAGACTGATTTGGTAATCAAACGAGAACCACACTGGTATAAAACTATTCAGAGTTTGTCTTCTTTAATCCCACATAGTGTACTATACATTTGATGCTATGTTTGGTTATGGGAGGCTGCCTCAGACACTACCAGGGGATGATGGCATGTCTACTATTTCAATTTTATAAAATGTGAAAAATACTGACTTACGAGAGACTAGATCCAAAAGATTGTGGGTCTGTATGATAAGAAATTTGTTTGTATATTAAAGGTTGGTCTCTTCCTTCTTCCACCTGCCCCCTCCTGCCACCATATTGAGCTGACCACAAGGCGTTTCCTGCTACCACAACTCTAGGCAGCATGTTAATATAGTTGAAGCTCATAATTATAAATGCTTTTTGTGTCTTTTTTATTCCTTTGGTGATTCTTCTTCTGATTGTTATTATTATATTACTCACCCTCCTAGGCTCTTCATTCCCTGCTAAGACCTCTCTCTGCTCACTATTCTGTTCAAACCTGCCTAGAATCATGGTGTGAAAAATGGCACCAGCATTTCTATTAGGGAGGTAACTTTCTTTTTGGGCGAAAATATATTCCTTAGAAGAAGAAAGTGAGATTCCCTGAGGGTATAAGTGTAAGCAGGAACTTATGAAAGAAAAAGAGAAAGTTAAACGGTAGGGCATGAGAAAATGAGACCAATTTGTGTTCTGGATTTTATGAGAAGAATCAGGGAGTGGAGTAAATGAGTAGAGGTAAAGAACAATTTAGGAAGTGAATTGTACTGGGGATAATTACAGTAAAATGCCTTGTGGTCAAAAGAACACTGAAGGTCAAAAATGTCTAGAATTTGATATTAGACCAAAGGAATGGATCATGAGATGACTGACTAGTAAAATTTTACTGAGTTCTGTTACCTTGTGGATGATTTATGGAAGAGGAGTTTGGGCGTGTATGGGCGATGTATACAGAAATCAAGGAAGTGCCTGGTTTCCATGTGTGTCCATGTGAGAGCAGAAACAGCAAATAGAGATGCAAGCCCCAAAGATAGAGGTGACTATCGTGGTATCAGTGCACAGCCTTTACAAAAGACACTGCAAAAGGGATCAAGGACCTGCACATAAGAGCAAACTACTATTTTTAAAAAGTAAGTTTTCATAACCTTGGATTAGGTAACATTAAAAGCGAAAAAAACAACTGGACTTCATTTAAATTAAAAACTTTTGTGCAAAGAATGCCATCAAAACAGTTAAAAGAAAAAACTCTGGGTAGGATGTAGGACTTGAGGGGATGGAGACTTGGTGGTTAATGGGTACAAGGATGTAGCTGGACAGAAGAGTCACTGCCAGAGTTCTACAGCCCAGAAAACCACAATGGAGTACTTCAAAATAGCCAGTACAGAGAATTTTCAATGCTCTCACCACAAAGAAATGATATGTCTAATGTGCTCCATATGCCAATCACCTTGGTCTAATCATCATACATCATATACATGTATTAAAACAGCACATGGTACCTTATAAATATGTATGATGACTATGTGTCAATTAAAAATAAAATGTATTGGGCCAGGCAAGGTGGTACACACCTATAATCCCAGCAGCTCAGGAGTCTGAGGCAGGAGGATCACAAGTTCAAAGTCAGCCTCAGCAAAAGTGAGGCACTAAGCAACTCAGTGAGACCCTGTCTCTAAATAAAATACAAAAGAGGACTGGGGATGTGGCTCAGTGGTTGAGTGCCCCTGAGTTCAATCCCTGGTACCCCCTCCAAAAAAAAAAACATATTGTAAAACAGTAGAAAGATATCCATAGAATGAGAGAAAATATTTACAAAGCAATCATTTGATAAGGAACTTGTGTTGCTTGTATTACCCTCACTGGGTCTCTCAGTCAACCTTTTGTGTTCCATCCTTTACAATGGTCAGGACACAAAGTGGAGTTTTGTTTTTGTTTTTGTTTTCAGAGTGCTAGGGATTGAACCCAGGGTCTTGTGCACACTAGGCAAGTGCTCTACCACTGAGCAACATTCTCTACCCTTGACTTGACAAGGAACTTGTGTACATAACATACAAACAACTCTTGCAACTCAATGATAAAAAGACAGCACAATCTAAAAAAGGATAAAGAACTTAAATAATATTTCCTTAAAGAAGATAAACAAATTTTCCATAAGCACATGAAAAGATGCTTATCATTAGTCATTAAGAAAATGCAAATCAAAACCATAAAGAGATGTCATTTAATTACCCACTAGAATGGTTACAATGAAAAAAGGCAGACTGCAGGAATAGTGATGTACTCATATAATCCCAGTGACTCAGGAGGCTGAGGCAGGAGGATCACAAGTTCAAAGCCAGCCTCAGCAATTTAGTGAGGCCCTAAGCAACTTTGTGAGGCTCAGTCTCAAAATAAAGAATGAAAAAGGCCTGGGGATGTGGCTCAGTGGTTAAGTGCTTCTAGGTTCAATTCTAGGAAGGAAGGAAGGAAGGAAGGAGAGAGAAAAGAAAAAAGAGTGAGTGGGAGGGAGGGAGAGAAATGAAGAAAGAAGTAAGAAAGGAAAGAAAGAAGCAAGCAAGCAGACAATAACAATGGATGGTACAGATGTGAAGAAATTTGGATCCTAATCCATGGTTGGTGAGGAGGTAGAATGGTGCAGCTGCTTCAGGGAATAGTCTGACATTTCCTCAAAATGTAAAATGGAGTAACTATGTGACTTGGCACTTATATACCCAACAGATTAAAAGCACATGTTCATGTAAAAACTTGTGAACATGGATATTTATAGCAACATTATTATAATGAAAGCAATTTCAATGTAAATCAGTGGGTGTAGTATATCATTTTATACAATGGAATACTCTTTAGCCCTCAAAAGGAATGAAGTTGTGATATGTATGACAACATAAATGAATCTTCAAAACATCATGCTAAGAGAAAGAAGCCATACACAAAAAGCCACACCATATATAATTCCATTTTTATGTGCAATGCTCAGAATAGGCAAATCTATAGAGAAAGAAAGTAGATTAGTGTTTTCCAGGGGCTAATTGGTATGGTTTTTCTTTTGGGGAGAATGAAAATATTCTGGAATTAGATAGCAGTGATTAAGCCCAACTCTGGGAATATACTAATATTTACTAAATTGTACACTCTAAAAAAAAGAACTTTACAGAAGGTGAATTGTGTTTCAACAAAGCTGATTATATAAGAATAAGAGCATCCATGCTATAGGAGTTTGGTGAAGATCTAAAAGGCAGCTTCATACTTGAAACACTGAAGGGTTTTTTTTTTTTTTCCCCTCTACATCTCAAGGGACACAGAGACCTAAGATGGTATCTGGCTTATATTGCTTCTAAGGTTTCATCCAGTAAACATTATTCAGCTGGGTGCCCATTCAGTCTACCAACATTATTATTTTCTGGGGAAGCTGGGATATCTAAAGCATTGGAAGCATCAGTAGAGAGAAATGTGGTTTCTGCCTTCTATTGTTCTGACTTTGGAACCTAACCCTGGTCTTAACACACAATCATACTCTTAATACTCTGTTTTTCAGATATGATATGTACATGATGCCCTTTTAAGCATTTTAATATTTATGCTTTCAATCATCATTATTACCAATATAAAGATGAAATAATTAGGGCCAACTACCTTTTTAAGTAGCATAGAGGCAACCCTGGAATTTGGGTTTTCAGCATCTAGTCATCTCTTATTACCTACAGCTACTTAATTCAAATGATTGCCTTTCTTATCACATCAATGACAGGATGTGGGTGGTTAAGATCAGCAAGGTCTCTCTCAGCATAAGACATAGGTCAAGGAGGAGTAAGGTAAATTTAGCATCCTCTCCTGAGCCCAAACCTTAGGAAGTGAAAGTTTTGTTCCCTGTGAAAGACAACACAGAGCAAGGAAGCTCAACTTGTCCCAGTAGGTCTGCAGCTAGTGATTTCTGGGCCAGATGCATCAAGAACCATGAAAGAAAGACACTCACATGACACCAAGTCACCAGGAAAATGTTCAAAGTTTGTGCTGAAGTCAAGAGGGTCAAAAGAATCCTAGCCCATCTCAGACACAGCCTATCTAGGCAGCAGAGGTGTGCGTAGTGTGGAGTCGGCTACTGATGCTCCCCCAGTGAAGATTTTTGAGTCCTACTCCAGATTACTGAATCAGACAGTTCTCAGAGAGTCTCACATAATGTGTGATTTGAGGATATCTTCCAAAGAAGCTCATTTCTTTGAAAGTGCATATGTCAATGGAATGCCAGTATAGTATGGTGGTTAGGGGGATGGGTTCTGGAACCACACTGCTTTTGTGAAATGCCTGGAACCTTGCTTTACTAGCTGTGCAGCCTTGGGCAAGCTGCTTAATCTCTTTATGCCTCCATTTCTTTGTCTGTAAAAATGTGCAAAATTATAGTCCCCAACTCACTGGATTATTATGAGCAATAAATGAGATAATGTGCCACTAAACTGGTATCTGGGGAGGGTTTCATGAGTAATAATGACCTCTTGAAGAGTTCTTGCTTGAGAAGGAAGGACCCTCCATGCTGCTATTGATGGACAATGGGACAATCTCTTAGAGTTTCATTTTCTTCATTTGTGAATCAGTACTATGTAATTTCCCTCAAATTCTGGAGACCATTTTTTTTTCAGGACAGAAATTTATAAAACACACAAAAAATGTAAGAAATACACATGAATAAAAAGACTCTAAGACATTTTCTTACTGTGTGTTGGGAGGCAAATGGGTGCCTCTGTAGAAACCATTTTTCACTCCAACACCCCCTGCCCCACAAACCAGTTCTCCCTCTGCACACCAACTGGGTGTCCAATAGTTCAGTTCAGATCTGACATGAACTACCTGGAGTCAGCACATACCCCTTAGGGAAAGGCTCAGTCCCATAAGACTGCCCCCACTTCAGACAACAACTCCAAGTCAGCTGTATTTCTGAGTGATCAGCTGGCTACGAAGTCAGAGGCTGTGTTAGCTTTGCATCACTGTGACCAAAATACCTGACAAGAACAACATAGAGGAGGGAAAGTTTATCTTGGCTCACAGTTTCAGAGATTTAATCCATGGTGGGCTAACTCCATTCCTCTGAGCCCAAGGTGAGGCAGCACATGTGGCAGAAGGGTGTGGTGGAGAGAAGCTGCTCAGGACATGGCAGTGGGGAAGCAGAGGGGAAGAGGTTGCAGGAAGATGAAGCCTTCTAGGGCAACCCCCAGGGACCCACCTCCTCTCTCCACGCCTCACCTGCCTACAGTTACCACCAGCTAGTCCATTCAAACTTGGATGGACTGATTAGGTTACAGCTCTCACAATCAAATCTTTTCATTTAAGACTATTCACCCACAAAATGGAAGAGATGCAGAGGACAAGGTGTTTGAGAAGGAACACAGAGCTCCCAGGCCCTTCCTGGGAGTGCCAGCATCTTCCTGTGTTCAGCAACCTAGAAGCTCTCTAAGACCTATGGTTAAGGGTGTATGGAGGCTCTACAATGGGGGCATGATTGCTTAAATCATTGGCAACATACAATCGAGTCAGTCCCTCTCTCCTCCCTGGAGGTCAGGGGTGGGGCTGGAGGTTCAGTGCTGTAGTAGTGCTTTGGTCTTTCTGGTGACAACCCCCATCCTGAAGCTATCTGGGAGCCCACCAACAGTGGCCTCCTTAGAATAAAACACTCCTGTTCCCCAGGAAACTCAAACACTTTCAGAAGCTCTGTGTCAGGAGTCAGAGACAAAGACCAAATATAAATTTCCAAAAATCACAGTCACCAAAGCTGGCTACAGTGCAGCTCAGCTTAACCTGCACATGTGAAATGAAAATGTCCCAGATGCAGCTCAGGGCTACTGTCTGCTTTATGTGTTCAAGTCTAAAGCAAATTCAATACAGCAGGTGGAGTTTAAGAAAAACTAACCCATGGTGACTTCACTCTCCTTTGATCTAGTACGATTTACTAGAGTCAGTTAACATTACTCACAAAATTTCTTAAGGGTTTTCCGCTTCTCAAAACTTGTGTTCTTTCTTTTCCAGCAGAAATCCTAATTATTTAGTGCATCTGCAACAGAGTTGCTTTTAGTATTTCAGATATATGGATCATGGAGTTATATCGAGTGCTTTGTTTGTAACTTAAATTCCTGAAACACTGTCTCCACAAAAAAAAAAAAAAAAAAAAAAAGTAGCATAACTCCCACCATGGGGCAAGACATTTCAGTTTGTGTTAATTTGCCATCAAGACAATTTGAATTGTTTCATAAAACATAAGTAGCATGAAATGAAAACATATTACTTATGTAACATATTACAGCTTGTTTTTCTGTGAGGAAGTTTTTCTCATGGCTATAGGTTCACTGGTGTCCTGAAAGTCTTTTCAACACAAAATACAAAAATACAGAAGTTGACACCACCCATATAATCCAGAAAAATGTCACCCTGATACCTGTTCTGAAAATGACAGAGAAACAAACACTAAAATGAGATCCCCCACCCCCCTTCTCCAATCAGGGAAGAGGGAAAATCAGAAGATTGAGGGTTATTATGCTCACAGGTACCTAGAGATGAGTTATCATGAGGGAAACCTTTTTCTACCACAGAAACAATTTCTAACTAATACAATGGCTTCTGAGGTTGAGTTGGGTACTGCTTCCTGATACCAGTGATAAGTCAATATAGAAGGGTCCCTTTGAGCTAAAATAGTACATGGTTTCAATGGCTCAACCTTATCTCCTCTTACACCTCCCCACTTGCCCAGGAACATCATCAAACCTAGAGAGCCAGAGGGCAGTGGATTCATCTACTTACCAAATATTAACTGCTTGCTTACATGTGCCACAGGATTTTGAATACAAAGTTGAATGACGATGTCCTGCTGGATTTCTAATTCAACTTCACTTCTCCCACTCCATTCTGAGGCATTTCTATGAAATCTATAATGTCTCATAAAATCATCTAAAGAATCATCTCAGGTCTTTTTTTATACCTAACTAGATTGGTAAAATTCAGGAAGCCACTATATGCAAAATGTGAGATTCTGTACTTCTTTTTTTTTTTTTTTTTTTTTTTTTTTTTTTTTTAATTTTTTTTTTATTGGTTGTTAAAAACATTATAAAGCTCTTGACATATCATATTTCATACATTAGATTCAAGTTGGTTATGAACTCCCAATTTTACCCCAAATACAGATTGCAGAATTTTGTTGACTAAGAGTTGTCTACACTTCAGTGGGTGTCAACTGCTTTTGTAAGAGGCTTTCTCTCATATCTCATGAATTATTGGTCTTCTCTCGAGAAACCTGCTTCCTGTGTAGCCTTCTTCTCCACTGATGAATGAATGCTCCATTTCTTTTCCCTTCCTTGGGCTAAAAACAAAAATCCTGTTAAGTGGTCCTTGACTTATGGTCCTTATGGCTCACATTTAATTGGTTAGAAATCTTTCCAAATATGTCTGGGATTTGATCTCTACTCCCTACCTCACCTAACTACCATCTTATGTCCAGGTAATGACAGTAGCTTCCTACAAGGTCCTTCTCCTCCCATCTTTGGCCTCTTAGAGATTATTCTCAATAGTACAGGCAGAGCAATCAGTGCAAAATATAAGTTAGGTCTTGCCATTTCTCTTCCTTTACACATGCAACAGATCACCATCATTTCAGTCACTGTCCAAGCCAAGGTCCGCCTTACCTCTCTAGCTTCACCTCCAACCACTTCCTGCTTACTCACTCCATTCTCATGCCAGCTGCCTCTTTGCTGGCAGTGACCATCTCAGGTTCATTTTCTAATCCAAGACACTTGCATTAGTCATTTCTGTTCATTTGCCTAGAATATCCTTCCCTTGGGATTGTCATATGAATTCCTTCAAGTCTTTGCTCAAAAGTCACCTTCCTGAGGTTTGTCTGTTTCAAATTGTAGCCTTGCCCCCTCTCCACCTGTGCCAGCATACCCACTTCTACTGACCTGCTTGATTTTTCCTCCATGGCACTGAACACTTTCTTGCCTATTATATAATTTACTTTTTATGCATTTTGCTTAATATCTGGTAACCCTGTGTCATGACATTGGTCTTGCCACTGAGTTTTAAGCAGAAGTGGAATGTGTCACTTCCAGGTTAGAGCATTTAAGTACTGAAGTGAGACACCCTAAGACTCTCTTCTACTTTCTATATGAAGATCAGCAGTATGTGGATGGCAATTTTGGTCCTTGAGCGACTCTGGTAAGTAGAACGCCCCCACACTCCTACTCCATCAAATTGTGATAGACGAAGCATGAGCAAGAAATAAACTTTTGCTGTCCTAAGTCACTGAGATCTGGAGACTATTCCATACTATAATATAATGAACCTACTCTGAATGACATATGGAAAATGGTGACATTACTTGCCCAGTGTCATATGTCTGGGAGATTCAAAGATTCCTCTATTCTCATACATATTTTTGACAATGTGTTGGAAAACCAATAGTCTGAAAGTCAAATAATATACTTGCATACTTTAAACTGAGGTCCATTCCCAAGGAACAGAAGCATTTTATGAAATCTGACATGTGGCCTGTGCAGATGCTTCTGCTTCAGACACAGGCAACCAGCCAAGAGGTGGAAACTGACAGTCAACTAGGCTCAGTAGACATGACTATTCACTGAGAGGCTGATGAGGACCGTCCCCACATTATGCTTTTCCACTTTGTAAGAAACTGCATTAAATTGAGTTTTGGTTAATCTCTCCAACAAGCCACCTTCAGGGCTGGGTTGATAAGTTCTATCATTCTCAAACTTCAGTATATACTGGAATCACCTGAAGGACTTATTAAAACACAAGCTACCAGGTCACTTGGCCTGAGAATTTGTATTTCCTGTATGTTCCCAGATGATTCCAATCTCCTAGTATAGCAACTCATTTTGAGAATTTCAGAATTAGATTTAACAATAAGCAGACCAAGTATCAACTCCCCCTATAGAGAACAGAGAAAAAAATTAAGAACCTGATGTTTATTTAAAAAAAAAAAACATAAGTCACCATAGGAAAATAACATTCTTATCCCTCTTTCAGGTTTTAGACTAGAGCAATCACACTTTCCCATTTGTCCAGGAAATTTCTGGTTTATTCTGTTGTCCTGACCAATGTGAATCACTTCTTTCATCCTCACCAGTATCAAGGTTTGGATGATGAATTATATGGCCTCTCCACTTACAGTTTTTTTACATGTTACAGTTTGATTTACATGTAAGAAATGGTTATATAATGGCATTAAGGTTTAGAGCCTTAAAGGTCTTAATCTCAGGCAACTTGAAGTTCTGGGGAGAAGGAAGCTTGAGGATCAGTGACTCTAGGTTCTGATCTCTGGATCCCTTTAGGTTTCCACGGGACCAGTGAGTGGTAGGTAGGAGCAGGGATGGAAATGGGAGGAGGGGAGGTAAGCCTGGGCTCCCCTCCCCTCCTCCTACCTGGCAAGCATCCTGTAAGAGGTACTCAGTTGATTTATGCAACACAAAATGTGGTACCAGAAAGGCTCCTGGGTGCCAATGTCTAATGCTAAAAACACTGATTATTTAAAAAAAAAAAGTCTTAATCCAGGCACCATCTGCAACAGTGGGAACAGAAGAAGAACTGGTTTTCCTGTTAATGGGACCACTGACATTTTATTCTCCTGACTGGCCCTGAAGCCTTACAGAAACAATTATGTGCTTTTCCCAGCCTTCCTAATAGCCTTTTTGGAGGTCCATGTTGCGAGACTGGGATATCTAAAGATGAAAGAGGGCAAGTCTGTAGGGGCACAGTTGCAGCCCACATGATGAAGCCCCACAGAGGCCACCATCTTTTGGGGGCAGAGGGAATGGGTCTTCTGGCATAAAGCACGGAGCGTGTATGTGCTGGGCCAAGGTGCCGCAAGAGGCATGGTCCTTCCATCCCCTTTTAACAGCATCTAATTACTTCCAGATTTCTCCCAGAGTTTTTCAATGTGCTGATTAAGGTAGTAGGAAAGGCATCATCTACTCCCCAGGATTGTGTTTTGTTGTTGTTGTTTTTCCTTCCCAGTACTGGAGATTAAACCCAGGGTGCTCTACCATTGAGCTACATTTTCAATATTTTTTACTTTTTATTCTGAGACAGGGTCTTGCTAATTCACTCAGGCTGGCCTTGAATTTCAGATCCTTCCACTTCAGCCTGCCCAGTAGCTGGGTTGATTACAGGTATGTACCACCATGCCCAGCACTACCTGATTCTTGATAACTGCAGGTGCCCTCACTTGAAACAACTGATGACCACTCACTACAGCTGTAGTCTGTAGAAACGCTACAGAATGTGAAGCACCCATGCCTAATCATCATATTCTCTCTACTCTGAGTTATTGGATTAAATTTACTCCAATCTTATCCAAAATAACCCTGATCTTGCAGTCTTGCTTTATCTGGGTCCCTGGTTTCCGTTAAATGGAAGTTTAGGAGAGACAAAAGGGAAAAGGAAAAGGAGATATGCATAAAAGTGAAAAAAAAAGGCAGAAGACATTTGTCATTGCTAAATTGAAAGAAATCGATTTCACTTGTATTTAGTAGGTAGTTGCTTTACATAAATATTGTGCTCCTTGGAGTAAATAAAGTTAAATTGACAACCTTTGCCTTGTGGGAGTTTTATTCTAACATGGGGGACCTCGATTCCACAAGCACTCTTCCTAACTGCCACCACCTACCCCCACAAACTGTCACAGTCTACTCAGGCTGGTATGATGAAATATAGACTGTGAAGCTTAAATAACAAATTTTTTTTTTTTTACAGTTCTGGAGGCTAAGTCCAATATCAAGGTTCTGGAAGGATTTGGTTTCTGGGGAGGGCTTTTTTCCTGGCTTGTAGATGGCCACCTTGATGCTGTGTTCTCCCATGGCAGAGAGGGTGGAAGAGAGGAGGACAGGGAAGGAGACCATCTGTCTCCCTCTTCTTAAAAGGCCACAGCCCTATCAGAAGAAGGCCCTCCGACCTCATTAGTCTTAATTATCTCTCAAAGACATCTCCAGATAAGTCACTATGGGGGTTAGGGGCTTCAACATGTGAATTCTGAAGGGATACAAACCAGTCTGTAACATGCATGTGCTCACATGTATGCATACACACACGGAGCACAGCACACTAATCAAGAGCTGACACTTGGTAAGTGCACCACTCATGGGATACTGATACTGTGGACAACATGTCTGGGTCAGGCTGTGTGGTGACACTGGGAGACATGCCTGTAGCCAGCTAGAAGGAGGAGAGGTCAGCCTCCCTCTTTTCATTGAGCCAGGAAAGTCTTTCTGGGGGTACCAGGATTTCCGGAGATTTCTGGAGAGCAGGAAGACAGATTTGAGTGATAATATAGAGAATGGTAAGAGCAGAGGGAGAGGCAGCCTAAGAGAGATCAGAGTGGCAAGCAAGAGAGAGGAAGGAAGTGGGCGGTGGGGGGAGAGTTTTCATTTGTTCCCTTTGCTTTTCTAAAAAAAAAAAATTTTCCATCATGGTTTTCCTTTGTGTTCCTGATGCAGGGAGCTAATCAATGCCGGCTGTGTGCGTAGGTGTTCATTTCTCCAACTCCCTCTGCTCACTTCTGTCGGCTGCACCCTGGGGTTCTAAGGCATCTGCTGCACATTCTTATTTTGTTCCAGTCTCCATCCATATCTGAATGTCTCATCCTTCCATGCTCATGCTTCTTATTTCCCTCTTCTTGATTTTCCACCCTCAGTTTGATCAGTAGCATCCTGGCCCCTGCCAACACCACCCCAGTTTTCAACTACTTTACCTTGAATGTCTTTCTAGAGGTGGGATGAGAGATAATTAAACATTGGCTCAACTTTTTAAATGTAGGAACCCAATCTTTGGGTACATTGTACCACTTTGCCTGAACCTCTAAAGTGGATGTTGTTTCAGCCTAGAGATAGACATACATTTCTCCCTTTTGTATCCTCTCCTATGTGTTAGGACCTAGGAAGTGCCTAATAAATCTAAAGTAATGTCAGTGCACACATGTATGTATACACATGCACAGCTTCACATGAGAATGTGTCATCAAAGAAGTTGATTCTCATTATCCTGAGCTTTGAACCCAATAAACTGTATGCCAATCCTCTGTTGCCCCATCCCCCCACCCCCGACTCATTCACTTCACTGAGAAAGATGACAATGCGATTCAACCCAGAGCTGTGCAAGTCTTGCCTTTAGAGCTACAGTATAGGAAAACATCACTGTTTATTTCTTCTGCAGTTTTATGGCACAGAATAGCTTGGGAATGGGAGAGTAAGAGCACAATTAGGACTCTCCCTTTGATTTAGGCCACTGTCTCCAGAAATTTCCTTAATAAATTATTAATATTATGCTTGGGAATACACGATTAGCCCATTAGCAAAGATTTTTTTACTGCCTCAGTTGAAAAGGAGATAGAAGATGTGTCATGTTGGGAAGGAGGGAGTCAGGCAACGTCTGGGTAAGTACAGCTTAAAAGAGAGACAGCTGCAAGAACTGGGAGGTCCCTGAAAGTCACTTTTGCTGATATCACAACATTGCCTGAGTAGGTCTTGGATCTGGTTCTGACTGCATCATTTCCTAGCAGGGGCTGCTTTAGCAAGTGATCAAACCTCTTGACATCTTGGGTACCTGAGAATGTTATGGGGATAGTGATTATATCTAAATAGTATGGGCATATTCAGAGGATGAGATGAAGTGGTATAGGTGCAGTGGTTTAGATAGGTTTGATTGTGTCCTCCAAGGGTTCATGAGTTGGAAGCTTGGTCCCAAGTATGGAGACCTTTAAGAGATGGAGCTATGGAAAGGGCACTGAGTCACTGCAGGTGACACATAGGGAAGGAATTAAGGTAGTTATCACAGAACCCTGAGTTTTTTTCAAGAAGACTGCCATAAAAAAGAGCAAGATCAGCTCGTCCCCTCACTCTTGTTTCCATTCTCACCATGTGATCTTGCTCTCAAAGCACTCCTACCATGATGCTATCAGCCAGGATGTGACATAGCCAAGAGGGCCCTTTCGAGAGCTTATGCTGTTTTTGCCTACAAAACTGTAAGTTAACCAAACGTCTTTTATTTATAAAGTACTCTCAGCATCAGGCATTTCATGATAGTATCAGAAAATGAACTGATATTGTTGCTATCATGCAAGAATGGTACTGTTATTTCCCTCATTAGATTTTAAAACAATTCTAAGACACATGAAGAGAAACTTCATAGAAAAGCAAAAAACATAGAAACATCCTATTTTCTTTTATTATCATGGTTACCTTTCAAGCAGCATCATTTAACAGATGAGAGGTCAGTTCCTTTCAAGGGAACTTCCTGGATGATGGAGATGTTCCATGTCTGTGCTGTCTCTGTCCATTATGATAGATTTTCCCAGAGTGAGCACTTGACATATATCCAGAGTGACTGAGAAATTGACTTTTTATTTTATTTAAGTTTAATTAATTTTCATTTACATTAAGTACACTTAACATTACAGGAATATATGATAAGTATAATAAAAATACCTTCCTACTTGTCCCAATAGTTGAACAGTATCATATCCATTAAATTTAATTAAAATTCATGGACTCTGCTAAATCAACACAAAAACAATGCTGGCATAACTATAGCAACAACAACACCAGTAAAAACAAAAACTGATATGTATTTTAAAAATACAAAATGGCCTTAACCTTTAGCCAAACACTGGACCTAGTAATTAACTGAAGAATCTAAAATCTGTCCAATCCTTTTATATGGTTTTCAAAGATAATTCTGGCTTCATGTAAATTTGGCATTTTCTACCAAATTTTGAACACAGGTTCTGAATAAGATGCAAATTCTATGTACTCTGATGTTGATGGTAATGGAAACATACTGAACATTTGGAATATTCTGCCTCATTTTCTCATTATACCCTTTTATTTCTAAGATCTCTAAAATCTATTATATTACTCAGTATTTCATAAATCAAAATATTTTTCAAGTGAAGTGATCATTTTATTACCATAAAAATTATGTTCAAATGACTGCTTCTGGTAATTTCTTGAAATTTTAAGACCAGATACAACATACATATGTACATACAACATATATACAACACATTCACACATATATGCTGATACGTGGCTAAAAACACACACATCAGGCACACACCTGTAATTCCAGTGGCTTGGGAGGCTGAGACAGGAGGACCACAAGTTTGAGGCCCACCTCAGCAATTTTATGAGGCTCTAAGTAACTTAGTGAGACCCTGCCAGTGGTTAAATGCCACTGGGTTCAATCCCTGCAAACAACAAAAACGAAAACAAAAAGTAAAGCAAACAAATACACACACACACGTGCACGCGCACCATGCACACACACACACACACACACATATACACATCAGTAGTTATGATTTAAAAATGAAGGAAGCTCTTTGAGAATACAATCTGGGAAAAGAAGATCAAAGAGGTTTGTTCTTACTGCTGTGATTCTTCTGAAAAACATATACACAGTATAAGGTATTGTTAATGTGGTAACCTATCAACTGGAACTTTCTATTAAGTAGTACTTCTGTGCATCAATGGAATAGAAATTAATCATCTGTTAAATCATGGAATAACTTCAGTTTTTTTCAAATTTTAATAGTATATTAAAATGTTCATAATTTAAAATCCTATTAAATTTTTATTAATAACTCAGGCATGTCATGTAAATAATTTAAAAACATTTCAACTATCGCATAGAAGAGTGGTTCTCAAATGTCAGACTGAGTGGACTTCATAAATATTTGTTATCATTTCCTGGAAAAATGAGAAAAATCAAGACCTAAAAGATTGTCTTTTATTTATTCTGTATTCACATTCTTCTAAATTTTTTGGTATAAAAACATCTGTTCCAGGGCTGGGGATGTGGCTCAAGCAGTAGCGCGCTCGCCTGGCATGCGTACGGCCCGGGTTCAATCCTCAGCACCACATACAAAGATGTTGTGTCCGCCGAAAACTAAAAAATAAATATTAAAAAATTCTCTCTCTCTCTCTCTCTCTCAAAAACAAAACAAAACAAAACAAAAACAAAAAACAAAAAAAACATCTGTTCCATTTTTTTTCTATTTTTGCCATACTGGAGATTGGTTTTCCACCACTGAACTACATTCCTAGCCCTTATTATTATTATTATTATTATTATTATTTGAATTTTGAAACAGGGTCTTGCTAAGTTGCTAAGGCTGGCTTCAAACTTTCGAACCTCTTGCTTTTAGCCTCCTGAGTACCCTTGAGGATAGGCATGCACCACACCCAGCTCAATATATGTTCTGAGAATAATCAAGTTTATGTCAGCCACAGAGATTCTTTGGGATTTCTGGGGAACATTATTATAAAGCAATCATTCCCGAGCCACAGTCTATTAAATTGGGGTATCTTTAAGGAAAGCCTAGAAATAAGCAAGTTTAAGATACTTGCCACAGATTTACGTGCATCCTAGTGTTTGGGAGCCTCCACTATGGAGTAAAGCATGTAGGCCTTGAATTCAGACACCTTTAAGTGTGAAATCTTGCCTTGTCCTTCCTAGCTGTGTGACCTAAGATGTCTCTCAGCCTTCACTGTCTTTTGTAAAATGCAAGGGCTATTAGGAGCATAATATAACTAATCAATGTGACATTTCTAATTCCAAATAGTTTAGAACAGTAACTCAAGACAACTAGTTCTTTACCATTCTCCTTTCCCTGCATATGCTAGATAAGCATCCATCATAGGCTTTTCATATGATTTTTTTTTTTGTACCAGGGATTAAACCCAGGGGCACCCAATCACTGAGCCACATCCTCATTTCTTTTTTTGTATTTTATTTTGAGAAAAGGTCTCACTGAGTTGCTTATGGCCCCACTAAGTTGCTGAGGCTGGCTTTGAACTTGTGATCCTTCTGCTTCCAGCTCGAGAGCCACTAGTATTCAGGCGTGTGCCACTTCGCCCGGCTTGGTAGACAGAATTTTAAGACGATCTCCTATAATTTCTGCCACTGCTTATTCAATTAAACATGAATCTGGGTACCTCTGGGAAGGCATTTTGCTCATGTAATTAAAGTCCCAAAGAAGTGCATCTTAATATAGGAAGATTATTCTCATGGACCTTATTTAAACACCTGAATTCTTTAAAAACAGCATTTTCTCTTGTCAGTTGCACAAGAGGAAGTTAGAGAGATGCACTAGGGCTGACCTGGAAAAAAGCCAACATACTTGCTTGTGAATTGTCTCTGGGGGCCATGTGGCAAGGACCTCAGAATGGCCTCTATTCACTGACATCAGTCCCTAGCTGACAGCCAGCAAGGCAAAGGGACCTCAGTCCTTCCACCAACAGAAAGTGAACAACATCCTAAAAGGGCTCAGAGAAAAAGAGAGATCTTTCTCTAGTTGATCCTCGGAATGATGACACAGTTGGATGATAAGTTGATTTCAACTTTGTAAGACCCTGGGCAGAACCCATTCATGCCAGACTTCCAACCTGAAGAACCAAGATGCAGTAAGTGGGTGCTGTTTTAAGTTTCCAAGTTAGTGATACTTTGTTACGTAGTGATAGGACACATATAAATGGAATGGCATCCTATGTTTTTAAGAGGTAATATTATTTGAAAAATAAACTTCTTTCCTTATTTACAACACACTTCAGTTTATATCTATAACATAAATAAGAAGTGACAGCTCTTCTCTTCCAAGGGACAAATGGAAGGAAGAACAGCATATCCACTGCTTTGACACATCACCAAGGACTACATAAATGCACATCTCTTTCACTCCATCTCCTTCAGTTTGTTTTAAATGCCCTACAGTGAAACAACTTTCCCTTGCTGCCCACAGGGCGTGGCTAAGAATCTAGAAACAGCAACTTGAACTTTTAACTTGGTCAAACAGCAATCCCCAAAGGTTTGCAACTGTGAAGAGCTTCCTCCTTATTACTGTTTTCATTTTTCTTTGTTCTTCTGAATAGTTCTGGGGATAGACATTGGGACTTTCTACCCTTCTGTTCTGGACAAAGATTAAAATTTTCCTTGAAAAATCTTGGAACTTCAGTAAGACCAGTAATCTTTATATATTGTTCAAGGAAAATCCCAAATGGCTTTGCTTATTTTGACTAGGAACTTGGATATACATCCAAATTATATTTCCTAATGTGATTCATATAAAAGTAAATCATGTTTCCAGTCTTATTGAAATCAGATCTAATACAAACATGATGATCTGCTTTCTCCCTTTACAATCTGAAACAACAATGTATAGGAATCTCTATTTGTGTAGGAAATGTGGGCATTTTCCATTTTGTCAAAAATAATCACACCAAATATTTATTAAGCACTATATGTCGTACGCTGTGTGGGCATGCTACGTGGTGTTGTTGATTGTCAGAACATCTCTTTGAGAAAGGGACTATAAATTCTAACCTTATGCATTTTTTTTTACAAAGAGGAAACTTGCCTCAAATCAGATAGTAAATAAGTGGAGGAGCTCAGAATCCAGAATTCTTTCTTTTTGATTGTATATTTATTTAATGCTCATTATTTTCTGAGGTAAGATATATTATCGCAGTCCAAAAATCTACTGTATGGAAAATGCAACATTCAGCAAAAGATGCAGGACCTTGGAGTCAGGGCATGTTAGCTGTGCTTAGAGAGGCAAATGAACAAGCAGGAAACAGAGAAACACCTAAAACCAGTCACTGAGTCCAAATATTTCCCTCTCCAAATATTCCTACTCCCTCACCACTGCTATTGGCAATAAAAATGAGAAATGAGAATGCCTGCCTTAAAACTTCTGCCTAGAGCCTAGAAAATTCAATAAGGCACCATAAAAGAGACAGCACAGTTTAAGAGTTTATAACAAGATAGAAGCTTTCAGTTCAAGTTATGAGATAAATAGGTCTTGAAAGGTGATTCCCTGGATCCCTGTTTCTTTATAACATGTTCTTGGATCCGAAACATCTTGTGCTTGAAATGTTTGTGTTGAAATGAAGGCAGGCAAAATTCCATTTCTCTCAGTCCCAGGTTATGTGTTATTATCATTGATGTCATGATTTTAAACACTGTGTGTGTGCACACATATGCACGTGGTTTAAAAAACACCAATGCAGAAAATAATGCACAATAGGGTTTCCCCCTCCTGTCAGAACAGATTTTAGAATTACTCAGTTTTCTTCTCATTATGTTCCACATGAGCTTTAAAAACAAAAGCAGTACAACTTTTTTCTCCAGAAATAATGTGTTTTGGAAACTTGAATATCTCAAAGTTCAACCAATTGAGTTACATCTTAAATAAAGGAGAGGGGGCACCCATTCACAGGAGACACCCAATGGATCCTTTGGAATACATATCATTATCCTTTAATTGACTGATTTTGAAAGTTGATATATAATGTCATTGGTTTGAAGAAACTCTCAGTTTAGGCTTCTTCATCGCTCACCTGAACTACGGTGAAATCTTTCAAACTGCTTTCCCCATCTTCAGCCTAACAGCCTCCACTTCCATACTTTCCCTCCCCAAGTCCACTTTCAAATTACCTAGAGCAGGGACTCTCAATGCAGCTCGTGCCATGAGAGAATTCAGTGGCCCATAAACTAGGATGAAAGAAATTGTCTTTATTTTTTACTGATCTCTTACTGGGATTTATCATTTCCTTCCATCATGAATGGAGACAAGCTTCAGTGTTCTATGCAGTATCTGTGACCTTGTCACCAATAAAATCACAGATGTGTTCATATCTCATTACAGTTGTGGCAAATATCCTCAAGTCATTTATGCTCACTGCCATTCAACATTATGATACTTATCAGACCCACTATCAGATTAAAGCAGCACATATATTGATGTCTAACAAATTTGTCTTCTCATTTTGAAAACCATGTTTCAATGTAATTGGTCTCCTTTGGAATCCTATGTATTTATTTATTCATTTTTAATCCTGAGAAAGGATCCATTGGCTTTCCCAGATCACTGCTGAGTCCTGTGGTACATGCTTTAGAACTAGAACCCTGATTTGGAAGAATATTTCTAAAAAAATTTTTTTTAAATTCTGTTTCTCCACTAATTAAACTCCCTTGGAGGTTCCAAGACATGCTCCATCTAGTGGATTTATCCTTTGTGGCTCATGGAAGACCTTTCATGACCTACTCATCTCTGTGGGCTCCCTGTCCATCCTTGTACTCTGTCCTCCATCTGATCCAAACTGGTTCAAGTTCCCAGATGCACTGAGCTCCTTCAGCCCCTTACATCCTGGGCATGTTGTCCCCTTTGATTACAATGTCTTTCCCTGATTTACTGCTAGTAAATCCTGCTCATCATGTGAGACCAAAATCCAGGTCACCTACCTCCCTGTGACACTCCATCTGACATATCAACTCTTCATCCCCTCCAAACTAGGGACAATCAGTAGTTTCTTTGTTCCCTGCTTTCCACTCTGTCTGGGCACAGGGCACGACAGTTATATATTTATATGTCCATTGTTTGTAAAGGGTTATAAGTCTGAAAATTTCCGGTACCATTTGTGCTACAATGTCACAGAGCACACGGTGAGCTTTTTGTGTAGATGGGTTTGACTATTGTCCACAAGTGTTAAATAAAAGAGCAATATCTGAGTTGCCCCCAAACTGGCTTTGCAGTTAGTGTGGGACCCTGTACTGTAGTGGGATTGACTGATTTGTTTCCCTGATAACTTTTTCATAAAGCAGGTTTTCTGTTCCAAATATTAGTGCTGAATTCTCCTGGTTCCTCTGGGTGGATTAATTTACATCTTTGGAATGATCCTGGGAGATTTCTATTGTGACTAATGAGCCTTTGTAATTCAAATGTTTACCTTTGATATTTTTAAGTAAGTACCATCTCCTCATGAAAAAATGAGATCACTTTATCCAATGATCAGATACTTCTGAGAGTCATATGTCCCAGACACTGGGGACTAAGCAGTAAATGAACAGTGTCCCTATCCTCACGAAGCTTGCAATATAGAACAGAACTATCCGCTAGAACTTTCCGCAGTGATGGAAGTGGTCTATATCCGTACTGTCCCATTCAGTAGCTGCCAGCCATATGTGGATATGGAGCATTTGAAATGTGACTAGTATGACAGAAGAACTGAATTTTAAATTTTATTTAATTTAAATAACCATATGTTGGCCGAGGATACTGTATTGATAATGCAGTTGTAGAGGGTGTGTGTTAGAAATGAGTACGTGAATAAATGTGTGAATAACAAAGAAAAGAGCCATGTAGCTGAGTAAGGCCTCAGTTATTAAAAACTACCAATGCAATGCAAAGACTTATGCAGTTGGAAACAGATTCACTGTGGTGTCAGGGAATACTCTTTAAGGAGATAACATTTGAGCTGAGACCTAAGAAAGATTCTGCCATGGGAAGAAATGAAGGAAAGAAAATTCTAGGCAGAGGTAACAGAAGCAAGTACAAATCTCCAAGAGCATTATCTGCCTGGCTTGTGTGACGGGTATAAAGCCCCATCTACCTGACGTACAGCAGGTATGGGGTTGCAATAGGACGTGGAATAAGAGGAGGACTAGTGCCATACTGCAGGGCTCTACAAGCCAAGGTAAGGGATTTGTGTATCTTTTTTCCAAGTGCAATGGGATGTGATTGGAAGGTTTTAAGTAGGGTATGGCACAATTTTATCTATATTTTTTCTGATGACTATAAAAAATGAATTATAGAATGGGAACTGGGAGCCCAGTTAGAATGACCACAGGAGCCCAGGTATCTGGTGACGGTGACTTTGTACTATGATCATGGTGTGGTAATAATGGATGGAATCAATATATATTGTAGAAGCAAAGTCAGCAAAATCTGCTACTAGACTGATTTTGGAGAGTGGCAAGAAAGTCAGAGAAGGATTAAGAGCAATTCTTAGATCTGGGGATTCAGCTTGGATAAATGCCATTGACTGAGGTAATAATTGAAGCAGGAAAAGATTTAAGGTGAAAAGTCAAGAGATCAGTTTTAGATATGCCACATGTGAAATCCTATTAGAGATCCAAATGGAGATGTTGAGTCTGAAGTTCTGAGGAAAGGTCAGGGTGGGGAATGCAGATATGCATTAGGGATGTATAGAGATGGTCTTTGAAGCTGAGGGGTGGGTGAAGGTCACCTGTGGAATGAGCACAAGCAGGAGAGAGAAAGGGCTCTGGGGACATGGGGTTGCAGATGCTGCCCGGCACCCAGGCAGGCTGGCTGTTCCCATCAGTGACTTAACATGCATACACATGGCAGAGGTTACTTGGATTACTGCACTAAGAGGATGGGTTCAGTCAACAAGAAAACCAGTAGTTCATCCATAAGCCCTGGGAGATAAATCACAGCATATCTGTTTCACAGAGGACATAATTGGAATACAAAAACTGGTCAGCAGACCGGAGTTAAAATCTTGACTTCACTTTCTTGGCTGTGTTACCTTGGAATAGATACAAACTTCTCTCTCAAACTTTATGATGGAATGAAACTGTAGAAAGCACAATATCCCAGTCCCTAATACATAGGAAATGCTCAAAATTTGTTTCCTACTGATATGAAATATCTCTAGCAGTGTTAGTAATCCCAGTTATTACATGAGAGGGCTGGGGGAATTTATCCAGGTGTGTGCAACAATAGAGTCCGTGGTCTTTTCTTGGTTTCAGAAGTACCTAGTTCAGAAGTACCTGATTCGGGCTGTATTCCTTATTTCTCTTCTGTATTTCTCCAAAGGTCCTCCAAAATCATTTTGAATTTAACTCATTCTTAAAATTGCTGGTAGATCTATGTGGCTTCCTGAGGTTGGCTCTGCCTTCTGCTCTCTGGTGGGCAAGTCCATGGTCTGTGTGTTCCTTTTCAAGTAAACACCCAGGGAAAAAAAAATCCCCTCTTCTACTTCATCTCCTTTTCTTCATAGCCCACCTCACTCCTCAGGGAAACATCACCAGTTTACTCAGCATCCAGGGATCTCTAGGAAGGCACAAAGCACTGCCCTTTTCACAACCTGCCATTAAACATGTGCATTAGGTAAATTCCTGCTGAGTTCGCTTTCATGGTGCGTGCTATTTAATAAACCTCCAACCACTTTGCATGCAAGAAACAAAGAAATGGCAGTTTATTTAACCCAGCTGATCAATTTGGAAACTGGCAGCCAGCCTGGGGTAGGTATCTTTGAAACTCCTCTCCTCCTTTTCTGCAGAGCATGTTCTCCATCTTTATTTAGTATTTGCACAGGTGATTCATTGGAGTCATGCAGACATTCCTAATGAACAACAGCCACCAAGGCACCCAGGGAACTTTGCAGAAATCAGAGCGTGTAGGTGTCCATGATTCTAACTCGCACTTGGGTTTGCACGCTTGTTCCCTCGTGCCCTCTCTCTCATGGGGTGTGTGTGCATGCGTTTGTGTAATCTCATCAGCATTTTCCTGCCTTACACTTGGTTGAAAATTAGACTTGGAGTCTCTTTAGTACAACACAAGGGTGCTATTTTTAAAATAGTCAGCATTTCCTAAGGTTAGAGAATCTAATTACCTCTTTGAACTGTCCACATCACTTAGGTCTTTTCCAAGAATGCATTCAAATTAGCAGTTCAAGCAAATTTTCTCTGAATCAGAGCAGATGGAAAGTGGAAGAAATGGATCACTTCCTGTTTTTAACTCTTATCTTTCCTGAGCGTTCATATTAGATGATTACTTTTTGTTTTATAATTTTCATCAGTTTAATCTCTAAACCCAACATACAGGATCTGTTTTTTTAAACCTCCTTTTATTTTGGCATTTTTTCATCCCTGAACATGCAGTATGCTTGTAACAATTAGGAAAAATATCTGGTGGCATGTTTTGACCTTTTTTTTCCCCATTAGACTGTGGCAGAAACTATTAACAAAGAGTGAGATGTTGCTTGCCATATTCCTCATAGTTCTGCAAGAGCCATTTGTTTTAATTAGCTATGTCAGAGGTTCCTAGCATCTTTCCAGATGTGTGGGCAAGATGATGAATAAATCAGCATGCCAGGCTCTTGAAAAACAATTGCTCAAAATAAATTCCTGAAAAACCCACTTGCTGACTGCTCTAAACATACAGATTCACACACGTGCATATTTACTTCACTGTTGACTTAAATTTACTTGACTATTTTGTTGTGATTGTCCCTAATTTGGTCCCTAACTGCCACCATTTCTGATAATTTCAGAAAGAAATTTGAATCTTATCACTTTTCCCTCTATAATTCCCTGGATCCATTAGGCCTATGTGTCTCTTTCCTGTAATGCAGGATGCATTTTTTAAATTGGTTTGGGCTTGTTTTTCCCAGTGGATTGAGAACTGCTTAAGGGCAATTAGTGTTTCTTATTCACTTCTTTAATCACAGAGTCTAGTATTTCATACACTGAAGGCTCTACGTTGTTGAAATCAATGAAAGCTCTGTTTTAACCTTTTCAGGCCCATGCGAAAAGCCAATGATATCCTTTCCTCAGAACAACTGAGTACATGTTCTTAGAACCAGCATTCTGTATATTATTTTAAGGGGTTAAGAATTCTGATCTACAGGGCTGGGGATATGCTCAAGCCCTAGCACGCTCTCCTGGCATGCGCAGGGCGTTGGGTTCGATCCTCAGCACCACATAAAAATAAAATAAAGATGTTGTATTCACCGAAAACTAAAAAAAAAAATTAAAAAATTCTCTCTCTCTCTTTAAAAAAAAAAGAATTCTGATCTACACACATGCACTCACCTCATGCAGTCTGTCTAGAGGGTGAAGGCTTACATGGTGCAGTGCACAGATCCAATACTGTAACAGTCAGTTGCAGGGCATCATAGAGGCTCTCCATTTGTTACTCTGATCTATAATGATGCCAAAGGACTTGGTCCACTGCTAGCAAAGCCTGATAGTCAAATCAATTGAATGAGACAGGAGCATTTGTTGGTTTACGCAGGTTTAATTAAGCAAACTAGCAGGCTAAACATACAGATCCACCTACTTTTACATTCCATGGCCACGGCACCTAGATTATATTCAAGGCTAAGAGTGAATTAGCTGACTGAGTCACAGTGTTAGGTCACACTGATTTCTCACTATGGGGTCAGCTCACTGGACCATTTCTACTTGTTCCCAGTGCTTTAACATTTACTATCCAGAATTTCAAAATAACTAGAAACGTGGATTAAAATTTTTTTCTGATGCTCTAGATAGATGAGGGAAGTTTGGGTAAGGTTGCTATTCTTTTTCACAAATGAGAACAAATTTTTAATCAAACAAGAATATCCCATTCATGGGGGTTTATGACCCTTATTTTTCCTGGGGGTAGTATAAGGGTCTGTTTTGCTGGCCAAGGTTAGAATAGTCTATTTAATGGAGCATGTTCAGCTGTTTGCATCTTTGGAAGGAATACATGGACAATATAACTTTCCAATGACAGAGCTCAAAACTGATTTATGACTTCAACACTACTCTCCTTATTTTTTCTCTTTTACATATCCTGTAACACATTTTTTTATACTCACTCATCTTACTACTTTATTTGATTTCCTTCCACAATTTCTAAATTTGACTTTTTCCCATTCTTTACTAGGACTAAATTTCCACTTTGGTGAGCTGGAATCTAATAAACCACAAAAGAGGAATCCCAAAAGCTTTCTCTTTCCCCCTAAGAATGGATACTGGTTTTTGTAGAGCATTTAATTGATGTCTAGTGCCAGATGATTTTCATAAGACCACACTCTATCACTAATTTGTCAGATTCCTCAGTGTGTCAAATTCCTGGGTATCAATGTTCATTATAATTCACTATGGATCTCTTAGAAATCTCACAATTTTTAACAAATTTCTTGGGCAAACTGTTGGACCCTTCCTTATCCACTATTTTTCCTACCTTCTCTTAATTGTTGACAGTACACAAGTTTCAGCACTTCTCTGAAACCCACTTACACAGCACCTACCAAGATCACCCAAAGCCTCACTATAGAAAATCCCACAGACTATAGCACATGCCCACAATTAACAAGAAGCACCTAGCCTATATGCCTTCAAGCCTGTTCTTATAGCTCTCAAGTTATGGTGGTTGCTAAAATTTCTGTTTTTAATTTTATTTTCCTTACATTATGCTCCAATGGTATTTCTCAGTTTTTTCTTACCCTTTTTAACTAAATTTTACTTGTATCACTATCACTATTTTAAGACTAAATATTTTATTTTTAGAGCAACTTTAAATTCAAGCAAAACCGAGATAAAAATACAGAGATTTCTCACATGCACCCTATCCCTACACAGGCATAGTCTCACCCATTAGCAACATCCCTCACTATGGTGAGGCATGTGTTAGAACTGAAGATAATACATGAATAGGTCATTATCACCCAAAGTCCACAGTGTACATTAGGGTTCACTCTTGGTGTCATACATCTTAGGGGTATTGACAAATGTCCAAGGACCTGGATCAACCATGATAGTGTCATGCAGAGTAATCCTAAAAATCCTCTGTGTGCTCCTGTTCACTTTCCCCCCCATATGATGTTTAGTTGTTTTCTAGTAGGTTCTCCTCCCCCTTCCCCTCCCTCCTTCTATTCACATTATTCCATGAGAAGGAAACATTATGTACTCTTGGAACTCAGATTACAGCAGTGAGAAATGCACCGTTTCACTATTGTAGTCTAGAAGTCCTAGAACTGCATTTACTTTTATAATAATCTTTAAGCTCTCTATTTAAACTTTTATTTTCTCCCTTCTTGTTTCCTGCAAGTCTACACAGTGCACTCATCGTTTTCATACTTTCTATAATTTTTGGCAGCATGTCTGCTCTCGATCAGGAACTGTGGCGGAGGGTAGTCACATTTACCAGCCATGTTCTAGCAAAGCTTCTTATTTCTGCCTGGCAATCACTACCTCCTTAAGCTCTTGGTGTCTTTCAGAGAAGGGAGCACCCTGGCATGAAAGCACTCAGCAAAGATGAGTAACAGTATCTGCCTGCCTCTGCAGGGTCTTACTAGAAAGAAAGAATTACATAGGCATTGACCTAGTAAAAAATGCTGTCCATCATGCCTGAAGTACAGTGCAGGTGTACTTTCAGTTGGATTGAATTTTCTAGGCAGGTGAAAGGGGTAGTCTTTGAATGTCTGTACTTTCTCATTGCTACTCCTACAGGCAAGAGCTTGTGCCAGAATTTGGCATCATACTTTATAATTTAGTAGGATGGACATAGTTGTTTCTTCTTCTCAAAGTGACCAGAAATGATAGGCAGTACTGGTATTACTCTGGATGAAACCACTCTTTTCAAATGCAAAAGGGTAAAGCCTTCAGTAGATAGCACCCAGAGAGTGAAATACTAGCAACCCCAGTATCATTATTCCTGCATAATGATGCTTCTTGAGTACACTTGGCTACCATGTGTAGTATCACAGATTTTGCATACTTTAATTGTCCATTATTTTCAGCAAGGTGGCATTTTATGTTTTTGTTCCCTAACTACAGAATGGATAAATACAGCAATTGACTCATCTATTGATCAAGGTCTATTTTTATTCTCCGACACCTTCCACTATCACCCTAGAAGGTGCAACTCTTTTTGGGCAATCCTCCTACAGACCTTCTAAAATATCCATGTGGGGAGCATTCCCATGACTTCCAGGAGCATCTGAAACATACCACAGAGAGTTTTAGCAGAAGTTCCTGGGGGAAAATGACTTCAGCATTCAGCTCATTTTTCAAAGTCAGAGCTCTCAGCAAAGGAAGGGTATGTGCCACGCCTTTAATTTCATATACTGGGACAGCCTGATGTTTTGGATCTCACTTATCCTGAGAAGGCTGTCAGGAATGGCCCCTGCAGAGACAGCTGACCCAAATGATGACTTCTTTCAGGGGGAAGCCCCTCCAGGACAAACAGGAAGCGACTCCTCCTTTCATTGGAAAGAAAGTGAACAGTTTACTTTTCAATTCAAAGCAATGAATTTAACACACTGAAGTTGGTTTGAGCTCAATGTGACCCTAAAATCAAGACAGATGAATGAGCTTACAATTCAGAGCCTGAAGACTCTATTTGGCTGAATATTTAGGTTCAAATGCTAAATTCTACCTCATTTCAGTTATTTTTTAAGCCATTTCCAAAGTGCTGCTAAGTTTTGGAAATAAAAAAAGTACTAAAATGGTTTTCAGATCCATTGCTATGTTTTCTGGTGCAAAAATAATCCCACAAGGTATGGTGTTTAATATAAATAAATTGTAAAGTGTATACATACAATAGAAAAAAATTTAACCTCACTGCAAACTAAAAGACTTTAGATTTTCCTATATAATTTATGTGCCTTTCCTCTGGCAATCAGTAGTCAAACTTATCTAGTGTTATTACTTTTAGAGCTAATTAAACACAATTTTCTGTTGAAATAACAATCACCTGTCAACAAAAAGAGGGCAGGCTCTTGCCCTTTACTTCATTAACCAAGACACTTTACATAGTTAACAAGATGCTAATGATGAAATGTACATCAGCTACTTAGTGCACAAGGCTGTCACTTTCTGAAAAGGGGGGTGATGTATTTTTCTAATTTTTTCATTAGTATGTATAGAATAAAAACATTCACATAATCAAGGTAGCTCACAATTACTATCTTCCAATTTATCAGTCCTGCCTTGTCTATAGAAGAAATTTATATTATTCTCATAATTTTTTATTTCTATAAACAATGCCAGCTAGATTACAACCCAAACACATTTCCTTATTAGAGGGATTTCAACAAGTTATTTGCAGAATACAGAAGGATAGTTTGCTTTGTGTTCTCAGCACTACTTAATTGTCATTCATTCTGTTAGGTGAAAGATTGGTATAGAAAATGATTAAGTAGTGGTTTGTGGATGGGTGATTGAGTGAATTCTGATTATTTATGCTTTTGGAGCCCAAAGCCAGTTCCAGTCTGCTCTAGTCCTGGGAACAAGGAGTCCAGACTGAATTAAATGATGTGGTCAGGACACCCTTGGCTCTGCTCAGAAGTGAGCCCAATTTGGTGGTTCTGTCTATAACCATTCCATAGTCACGGTGCCTTCTGATTCAGTTCAGGGTTAACCCTGGAGTAACTAACAAATACGGAGGTACAGAAAAAGACACATCTTTCCCCCTCAGGTTCATTCTGTTTAAAGTCATTTAAAACACTTTAATGTATTTTAGCAAACCGAGACTTCAACCAGAAGTTACAAAGTTTCTACCAATTCAAACGCATTCTGTCCATGCACACTGACTTTACTTCTAAATGTCTTGGTACCACTCAATTCCCACTAAGGGGAAAATCCAGTGACAATATGAGCATTGTAAAAAGTAAAACCAAATGTTTTCCTTATTTCTCCTCCCATATAAACAATTCTCTATCCTTGAAAAATGAGCCTTTCTGACATTGTATCCAAAGAAAAAATTCAAGGATGGTACTGTTGAAAACCTGTGTCTAGGCAACTATTCTGTATTCTATCCCAAGTGAAAGCATGAGACATATGTAGCATCACTTGTGTGGTGGTAGCAACTTGGAATTTAATTGGGTCAGTTTTTTTCCTTTGTTGCTTAGTTGGCAGAGGCATATGTAAAAATGATGGGGACTATCCAACATGGTTTTGTACCACCCTAAGGAACAAAGGAAATGGTTGGGATGTCAAGCATGCCAAGGGCTCAGGTATTGGGTCTTGGGTGCCCCCTGGTGGTTGACATACTAATACAGATGGAAGAAGTATACTGAGCAACCAGGTGCATGAAAATTTTGCTACTCATCTCTTTAGCCTTATTCCTTGCTACTCATCTTTTCCTCTTCTGTGCTCCAATGATACCACTTTCTCTTAGTTCTCAAATGTTCCATGTCCCTTGTTGTTGTTCTGTTCTTTTCTTTCTTTCTTTTTTTTTTTTTTTTTTGGTACCAGGGATTGAGCCTGGAGCGCTTAACCACTGAGCCACATCCCCATCCCTTTTTATTTTTTTTTTTCTTTTGAGACAGGGTCTCACTAAGTTGCTTAGGGCCTCACTTAGTTACTGAAGCTGACTTTGAACTTGTGATCCTCATGCCTCAGGGTCCTGAGCTGCTGGGATTACAGGTGCGCACAACTATGCCTGGCCCTCCCTCCTGGTTTTTATTCTTGCTTATGTTCTTCCATGTGTTTAGAGTGCTCTCTCACCCACCTTTTTCATTCTTCACAGTTCTCCTGTGAAACCATTCCTTTATGGAAGCACTCCTGACACCAATTGTTATGTGCTAAATGCTATAAGCTTCATCAGTTGCTAAAAATACTTCTCTTGATTGAAACTGGAGCCAGTAGTTACAGCTTTTGAACTTGAAATGGAATTTGAGTCTCCAGGAAACTATCTAGTATAAGTAATCACGTTTCTTTGTAATGAAAACTCCCAGAAGAAAAAAACAGCCATTTTTTGACACATAACACAATTATTCTACAGTGATGTTGTCACTCAAACTTTATCGAGCATATTGTTCATTTTTCTCCTTTGACTCTTCTCCTTCCACTATATATGTGTACATTCTCCACTAACTCTACTAGATTTTTTTTCTGTTCTGCAATAATCCAGTATAATAAATGTCCAATATAGATTTATTTGGTAAGGATGACCAATGTGTTACTTTTATAATTATTAAAATGTAAGCGCAAATTTTGATCAATTTACAAAGTAAATTTGTCTCCCAACTTTTTATTTGAATAATTTCCAATCTGCCAAAGAGTTGAACTAAGAGTACAATAGGCACCTGTGGGGCTTTAGCTAGACAGATAGATCCTCCAGCTACATACTTTCCTCATTTTTCTGAACTATTTGAGTGTTGGTAGTAGATATCATGACATTTTATCCCTGGATCCTAAAGCACACACTGCTTAAGAATAAGAACATTCTGCTATATAACCACAGTACTAACATCACAATGAAGAAATATAACATTGATAAATATGATCTAATATTCAGTCTACATTCATATTTTCCAAAAAATGTCTTTAATACTTCTTGTTTTGTTGGATTCGGTCTAGGATCCCTTACTGCATTTGGTTGTCAAATCTCTTCAGATGATTTAATCCAGCACAAGTCCACTGCTTTTTATAGTTCTCTTTTTCTTACTATTCGTTGCACTTATACTTTCAGAGAATCCTCGAATCATGTGTCTTCTACAGTGTTTCAGTATCTGATTTGTCTAGTTGTTGTTTCCAAGACTAGATTCAGCTTAGACATTTTGAATCCTTTGAACAATTTTTTTTTCATTTAACAGGATATCATAGAGATCCCTGTACAGCAATGCAAGGATACTCTCCAAATCCTCTGTGTATCTTTGTGTTCATTGTACTTTACTATGTAAAGTATATGCAAACATTCTTCTCTGGATGGGAATCTGGGTTGTTTTTAATTTTTTATTTCAAATAATGATGCAATAAATAATTTGAAATATAGTTATTTTGTATTTGTTAAGGTTCAGTTTCAGGGTAAACTTCTAGAATTCAGACTACTTAAGAGTAAATAAATACAAGAGTAAATGAATACACAAACACACACACACAAACATGCATTCTTTAAAATTAGGTTTTAATAAACGTTCCATTTTAGGGCACATTTTTTTTTGTTTTATATTATCACCAACAGTGTTCTGTCAGTGTTCTGAATTTTTACCAATCTGATACATGAGATAAATGTCTTAGTGAAATTTGATTTTCATTACTTTTGTCAATAAAGTTGGGTATTAAAAAATGAATTTTAAAATAAAAATTTTAAAGACTGTATGCATAGTGTTTTTGGTCAGCTGTGTCTTTGGCCCATTTTTAACAGATTTTTGGTATTTGTTTTCCTATCATGTTTAAGTTCTTTATCAGGAAAAGAAACCCTTCATCAGTGCCATATTTGAAAGCAATTTTTCAAACTTTTATTTTTGTTTTAAATTGCATATTTTTATGTAACATCATTTAATTGCATCTTGATTACAAATCACAGCAAAAAGGCTTTCCTACATAGGAGCCACACAGGAAATTTTCTGTTTCTTTTATTACTTGCATGCCTTCATTTTTTTTACACTCAGCTCTTATGCAATATATTCAATATTATTGTTTTGAAACTAGGTTTGTGATTTATTTAAAAAGATTATTTTTACATCAGTGATCACAGATGCCCCAGTTCCAGATACTACATTTCCATATGTGTATGAGTTGGCTTCTTGATTTCCTATTCCATTTTTTAGTTTGTCTATTCATGTTCCAGTCCCATACTGTTTCAAATATAGAAACTTTGTAATTTGCTTTCCTATATAGTGAGGCTAGCCTTCCCCTACTACTTTCCCTTTCTGCAGATTCTCAGCTATTATTATTACATGTTTATTTTCCTAGATAAATTTTGGAGTCAACAAAAATGTAAAAAAATGTAAAAATTTTAAAAAAAGCTTATGCTTTTAATGTTTATCTGCAGGAAGAATACAACTTATTTACTAGGAAAATGTTACATTTATCTATTAACTTGCTCACCTCTATTTTTGTGTCTTTTCATAAAATTTTCTTTGAAGTTTTCTTCATGAATGTTTGGCATACTTCTTGAAATGAGTTTCTTTCCCATTATTTCTTATAACTGCTTTTGTTTATATACCTGACAGCTAATGATATTTATGTTTATTTTCTATTGTGATATTTTACCAAATTCTTTTGTTTTGTGTTAGTTTTATTACTAAATCTCTAAGAATTTTTAGATATGATTTTATTGGTATATACGGACAATATTAGCTCCAAATTTGCTCTGTATGATTGCTCCTGTTTAATCTCATTGGCTAATACATTCAACACAAACAGTGGGATACTGCCCATCTTTGCCTGGTGTTGATGTAAATACCCATGTTTCCTCATTGATGCTGAATTTTGGATATACATGTACAATGGGCATATACACACATAAATGTACACACACACACATATACAAGGGATGAGAGAGAGAGAGAGAGAGAGAGAGAGAGAGAGAGAGAGAGAGAGAGAGAAGGAGGAGGAGGAGGAGGAGGAGGAGGAGGAGGAGGAGGAGGAGGAGGAGGAGGAGGAGGAGGGAAAAAAGAAAGTCAGTCATGTTAAAGAAGAATCCATAAGTTCCTATTTTGTTGACTTTTGTTTTAAATCAGGAATGTATGATCAATTGAGTATCATTTCCTATGGAGATAATGATATGATTTTTTATCTTATATATTTTATGATGGTAAATTATATTATACCATCCTTGAATTCCTGAAATAGCTCTTTCTTATTCATACAATGATTTTTTTAATGTGCAACTAAATTTCATTTATGATTTTTACATTTATATTTCACATGTGAGACCAGGCTACTCTTGACCTTTTTGTGCTATCTTTATACAACATTTAAAACTCAAGGCCGTACTTGTTTCATGAGAATACTCTTGAAGCTTATGTTTTTTATGTTTATGTGGCTATGAAACAATTTAAGTACATTTGGATGAACAAGCCTTTGAAATTTTCCTAGAATTTGCTTGTGAAAACATTCCCTGTTGTAAAGGTAGTGCTGTGTGTGTGCGCGCGCGTGTGTGTGTGCGCGCGCGTGTGTGTGTGTGTGTGTGTGTGTATGTGTTTTACTGGGGTCTGAACCCAGAGGTACTCTACCCCTGAGCTCCATCTCCAGTCCTTTTTATTTTTATTTTGAGATTTTTTTTTTTGAGATAGTGCTTCACTAAGTTACTGAGGTTGGCCTTGTACTTGTGATCCCAAGTTTCTGGGATTACAGGTGTGCACCACCGCAACCACCAACATAGTGCTGTGATAACTTACCCTATTCTGTGGAAATTCATTTGTTTAAACTTTTTATCACATAAGGTCAATTTTAATAAACAGTATTATCCTAGAAAATTATCACCTTTCAATTAGATATTCAAAATTCATTTGCATACAGCAGTGTTAAATAGATTTAATGATTTTAAAAATTTATTTTGTTTCATGGTATTTATCCATTTCTTATTATATGCATTTGTAATTTTTCCATAAATTCACACTTTTTGCCCCGATTATGTTTGGTAATGATTTAATAGCATTTTCACTTCTTTTCTTGTTCCTACTGTTCTGTTTTCCATTGCATTAATATCGATTTTAATAGTAATTATTTTATTTTCTCCCTTCTTTTTTCTTTTTCTTTTCTTTTTTAGCTTATCCCCCCCCCCTGAAATGTTTTGGGGTGCGAATTTAACTCATTTATTTTATTCTCTAACTTTACTGGTAAAAGTATTTAAGGCTCTTTACTTTTCATTGACCAGTACTTTCGCTGTATCCACAGATTCTGATCTGCAGTGTTTTCAATATTGTTATTTTGTAGAAATTCTGAAATTTTGGTTTATAATTATCATTTTATCTCATGAGTGACTTAATGGAGAGTGTTATATTTAAATTTCCATGTGGAAAAGAATCTTTATTGTTATTAATTTCCTATTTTATTGGTAGGTGAAAAAAATTATTATTTATTTTTCCACTTTTTTTTAGAATGACATTAATTAAAGTGTACTTTTTGTGACTGTCCCATATACATTCTCTATTATGTGTTATAAACTGATATATATAGCCAAAAGACTACTTTGTTATTTATATAGAAAGTTTATATTCTTATTTATTTTTTGTCCACTTGACCCAAGTCTGGGAGTGGCAATACGAACATCTCCTGTTATTAGTGTTCCAACTTCTTGAATCTCTGTTAATTTCTGCATTATGAAATAGGTTACTAGTTGGTAGGTATTAATTACAAAGGGCTTTTGGTGTAGATTGGCTACCTAATGCCATTAGCATTATGAAGAATGCTTTTTTGTTTTATTTAGTGCCTGAATTTTATATTAAGTATCAGGATGGCAATCCCTGATCTCCTATGGCTTGGAATTGCCTGACACGTTTTTAACCATTTCTTAATTGTTAGCCTTTTCAAACCACTTTTAGGTGTATTTTCACACAGTATTGAGTTGAGTTTTGATCAGCTAATCTGAAAATGTTTTGTTATAATTGTGAGCCCATTTACATGTACTCGTGTGGCTAAAATGTTTTGTATCAACTGTGTCTTATTAGTGTATGCTATACATATTGGCATTATTTGTCACACTTTCTATATTATATTCAACACTATATTCATAACAAATATTTGTTGAAAATCTGCAGTGAATTAACAACTCTCATTCATTGAGTTTCTTTTTCCTTGTCTTATTCCTAAAGGAAAGCTTTGGTATACAAATTGAAAATACAGAATGACTATGAGAGGCCCCAAATGAATATTCTATACTTTCTCAGTTTTTTCCCTTACTTTTTTTGTTGTTATAGAAGAAAGTTTTTAATTTTTTAAAAATATTTTCTTTGCACTAATAACTCTTAAAATGTCCTCATTACTCTGTGAAAAACCTTTAAAAAATAAATTCAAACATTCTTTGCTGTAACATATCCATAGATTAAAAAGAATCAAATAGGTTGCTCATTCTCCTTTTGTGTTTGGTACTTGAACTATGAATGGGCTACTCCTTTAAATTCTGACCACTCCATTTAAAAGATATTATTCTTTTAAGACTCAAATTGCATGCAAACTAGCTCTTTTTATATGCTTTATGTTCCTTTTTGGAATTCATTTTTCTGTTTATTAATAATATTTTAATATACTGATTAGTGTATTACAGTTATACATAATAGTGGAGTTTGTGTTGATACAGTCATACATGCATGGATTATAATTTGCTCCATTATAATCCTCAGTTCTTTACTTTCCATAAAACATAATATTCATCAAGTGGACCTAACAGACATATACAGGACATTACATTCATCAGCAACTGAATTTACTTTATTCTCAGGTGTACATGGGACCTTCTCTAAAATAGACCACGTGTTAGGACACACAGCAAGTCTTAGCAAATAAAGAAAAAAATATAGGCAATTCATTCCATTCTGCCAGATCATAATAGAATGAGATTAGAAATTAATAACAAGAAAATAACAAAAAATATTTTAACACCTGGAGATTAAATAATACATATGTGAATTAGGAATGGGTTGTATAAAAAATCAGGGGAGACATTAAAAAAAATTCTTAGAAACAAATGAGAACAGAGATACAACATGTCAAATCTCTGGAACAATATGAACACAGTTCTAAGAGGAAAGCTGCATTGAGTGCCCACATAAAAAACAGAAAGATCACAAATATAATCTAATGTTACACCTCAAGGTGCTAGAAAAAGAAAATAAATTCCAAAATCAGTAGAAGACAGAGAATAATTAAAAACAGAACAAAAATTTATGAAATTGAGAATAATTAAAAACATATAGGATCAATGCAACAGAGTTGTTTCTTTGAAAAGATGAACAAGACTGATAAACCTTTAACCAAACTAACCAAAAGACAGAGAAGACCCAAATTAACAAAATTAGAGATGAAAAAGGAGATATCACTACAGACACTTCTGAAATTCAGAGGATCATGAGAAACCATTTTGAAAATTTATACTCCAATAAACTGGAAAAACTAGAACGTACTGACAAATTTCTAGACACCTATGAATTACCCAAATTGAACCATGAGGAAATAGAAAACTCAAACAGACCAATATCAAGCAGAGATTGAAGCAACAATTAAAAGCCTTCTAATAAGCTAGTCCTGGTGGTTAACGCCTATAATCCCAGCAGATAGGGAGGCTGAGATGGGGATCTTGGGTTCAAAGCCCCAGACTTAGCAACCGCCAAGCGCTAAGCAACTCTCTAAAAATAGGGCTGGGGATGTGACTCAGTGGTTGAGTGCCCCTGAGTTCAGTCTCTGGTACTGAAAAAAAAAAAAAAGTTTCATGTTTTTAGTTTATACATTTTGACAACTTCTTATAAACCTTTACAAACTGAGAGACTTTCCTATTTTCCTACTGGCTGTGGATTATGCTACTCTGGGACCTGGGATAGTAAACAGTTAGCATAATTATCACTCTTGCCAGGGACTGAAATAATTTCCCACATTACAGAGAACAGATTTACCTAGTCACAGAACTCTGGGGCAAGAAAGGGTTCAGATCTGGTATCAGTCTATCATTGCCCTGGACATGTGCTATAAAAAAAGGAATGGCATAAGCACTTTCATTTAAAATGGTTATATACTGCTATAGAACCTCCGAGAACAGTGATTTGATAACATTTCAAGAATCTCTCCTTTATCCTAATACTATGAATTTTATCATATGGAGTTTCTCATATCTGTTCTGCATTTCCAATTGATGAAACAATGGTTTCCTTATAAAAATAGACTAAGCACCAAGAAACTCAATGAGAGTTATTCAATTTAATCCATGAAAGACTTCGAAAAGATCTTTGTTCAATGGAATAACCATGTGTCCCAGAGGAGTAGGTGTTTGATAGTTCCTTACATAGAGAAGTAATAAATTCTGAAGATTTCACCAACAATAAGTGGACTTTAGATCTCATTAACATTTTAATAATCATGACACACACATATCATAAAACTTAACTTTTTATCCATTTTTAAACATCGTTAAGTGTGACTAAGCACACTGACACTGTGGTATAACTATAACCAACATCCACCTCCAGAACTTTTATCTTCCCAAAATAAAAACACATATGCAACAATAAATCCCCATTTCCCCGTCCTCACTGCCAACCCCTGGCAACCACCATTTTTTTTTTCTTTCTGTCTCTATAAATTTGACTACTCCAAGTATATCCTATATATGAAACCATACAGCATTTCGCACTGGGTCTGTCTTATTTTACTTGTCTTCAAGGTCCATCCATGATGTAGCATGAGTCAGAATTTCCTTTCTTTTCAAAATCCAATATTTTCTTGTGCATATATATCACCAAATATCCAGGGACATTTGTGTTTCTTCCATCTTACGACTATTGTGAATAATGTTGCTACAAACAAGAATGAACAAAATTCTCACTCCATTTTCACTTCTTTTGAGTGTATACCCACAGGTGGAAGTAGTGAATCATATGGTAAATCTCTTTTAAATTTCTGAGGGGTTAACATTCAATTTTCCACAGTGGCTGCATGATTTTTGCCTTCCCACCAGCAATGCATCAGGATTCTAATTTGTTACAAATTCACAAAGGCTTCTTATTTTCTGGTTTTAAAACAATAATAGCCATGGTGATAAGTATAAAGTGGCATCTCACTGTGGAAGCCTTTTTGTGCTTGCATTTCTGTTACAATATTAAATTGTGAGCACAAGATTTAGACTCAAACAATTGAATAGACATTGTGCTGCTATGCGCCAGATACTGTGTTATATATCCTTATGAGTATTTTCACATTTGCTCTGCAATTGGAATACCAAACCCAGCTTCTCTACATCTTACATAAATCCATTAGAGAGCCTTTCCACAGTGTGCCCAAGGAGACATACATGTGGCAGCCATGACATATTTCTTTTTTGCTGGGGTTTTTGATCTCCTTAGGTAAACTGATTAGCCTTCCAAATAAAAGAAGGCAAGCAAAGAGAGAAAATAGAAATTAAAGATATGTTACCAGAAGAAAAAAATGGTACAATGATATATTTATCCCCCAATACACAAATAATTTGTAAAATATACGTGGAAAAAGTTATAACACAGAGATTGACATACTAGATCAGAAAAAGAAAATTGAAGAGGTGGTGGTAAGCTCTGCTTACCCAGGATGGAAGTCCGGAGAAGGTATACCTCTGTGCCTTATTTTTTTTTCAATTTGATAAACATTTATTTAATTTCCCCATGAGCCAGGCACAGGGTTAGGCATTAAGTGGCATTTATTAAAACATAATGAGGGTAGAGAGAGAAGAGGGGAGGGGAGGGGAGGGGAGGGGGGATAGTAGAGGATAGGAAAGGCAGCAGAATACAACAGACACTAGTATGGCAATATGTAAATCAATGGATGTGTAACTGATGTGATTCTGCAATCTGTATATGGGGTAAAAATGGGAGTTCATAACCCATTTGAATCAAAGTGTGAAATATGATATATCAAGAACTATGTAATGTTTTGAACAACCAACAATAAAAAATTTTTTAAAAAAAGAAGAAAAAACATAATGAGTTGTTGTTGTTGTTACAAAGACTCTTTGGACAGCATCAGACATTTTTAAAAAGAAAAAAAAAAGAAACCCATAAGACAGCCACCTGAAGATAACTCTGTTAACATTGTGATGTACTTCAATCTGAATTTCTTTTCTAAGGTCTTTGAAAACCTAGCTTTTGGACTGGTTTCTAGCTCAGTGGTCGAACACTTGCCTAGCATGTATGAGGCCCTAGTTTCAATCCCTACCACTGAAAAACAAAAACAACAACAACAAAAAATAAAAGTTTAACCTCATTATATATAACTTTTTTTTAACCTACCATTTTTAATGAAATGATTTCTCATGTTACTAAAACAATTTTCTAAACTAAAAATTAATCTTGGGTATAAACATTCTTATCTTTAGGCTTTACTATCTATCATAAAACTGATCTACAAAAAGTTGCATTTATTTACAAATACACCAATAAACTATATAGATGCTCACCTCTATGCATATTCAGCAATACTGTATATTAAGATTCCTTTAAAATATTTGCCAAATTATGTGCAGAGCTTATTAGCTGGGGTTTTCCCTTATTTCCTCCATGCCTTATTGAACAGAATAGAACATATCTTCCAAATACATGGTAAACTGTTACAAGTGAGAGTTCTAAAATTGATTTTTTTACTTAGTTTCTTCTTTTTTTTAATGTGGTGCTGGGGATCAAACCCAATGCCTCGTGCATGCTAGATAAGCATTCTACCACTGAGCCACAACCCTGGCCCAATAAAATTAATTTTTTGAGATTTAATGTCAACTCTGTAAATCATCAGCAGTATGACCCTGGGCAAGTTATTGAAACTTCTTTATGCCTCAACTTCCTCAGAATACATGAATCACACAGGATTAATATGAGTGCGAAATTGTGCATGTAGAGAGCTTAGAAAAATGCCTGGCATTTAGTCAATCTTAGCTAACTATATTAATGAATAGCAGAATGTTTGTCATGCATGAAACCATAAGTGATGGTTTCCCTACTTTACTGTTATCCTTTATTGCATTTTGATGCTCTGTTTGCCTGCTTTCATTCCATTATGTCCGGGGGAACTGAACTCTGCATCTCTGATTTCTAAGACCCATTGTAAATAGGCCAAAGACAAGTGTCATGCAGGTGACTGCTTACCCGCCCCTCCCCCAGGTTCATGTGATGTTACTTGGAAAGGGAAACAGATTCATCAATACATCTCATTGACATCTCTCCCCCTTTCCCTAGCTTTGACATCCAGCATATCTTCCTTATTTGACTTCAGCAAAAAATATTCTGCTGTTTCTTCACTCTTCCAGCATCGAGGAATTTAACTTCTTCCTTGCCAAAGCACAGGTGGACCTTATGTAACTAACTCTCATTTTCCAAATAGAAGATATAGTAACCATTTTCCAGACAAATCTATCATTTTTTTTTCTTATTTTGCAACTTTCTTTACTGATGAAGATTGACAGAGAGGAATGATCTAGACTGATGTTGTTGGCTCTGAATCCCTACAGACAAGACTTATTCTGCCTGTTAGAGTGGAGTGGGAGTAGTCCTAAGGTCCACAGAACAATTGTGAGAAGTCCTTGTATGAGAACCTAGAAATACATGCTTCATAAAAAAGAAATAACTATTTTCTGAAACAAGAATACAAGTAATAATAAATGTTAATGTGGATGTGGGGAGAAAAGTACATTCATACATTGCTGGTAGGACTGCAAATTAGTGTAATCACTTTGGAAAACAGTGTGAAGATTCCTCAAAAACTTGGAATGGAACCACCATTAGACCCATTTTAAATATCCAAAGGATTTAAAATCAACATACTACAGTGAAACAGCCACATCAATATTTATAGCAGCTCAATTCACAATAGATAAGCTATGGAACCAAACTAGGAGCCCCTGCATCAGATGAATGGATAAAGAAAATACAATGGGGTATTACTCAGCCATAAAGAAGAATGACTTCTGACATTTGCCAGTAAATGGATGGATTTGGAGACTACCATGCTATGTGAAATAAGTTAGGCCCCCAAACCAAAGGTTGAATGTTTTCTCTGATATGCGGAAGCTACCCTACAATAAAGGGTGGAGGTAAAGAAAAGAACAGAAGTTGAGAAGATTAGACAATGGGGAATAAAGGGAAGGGAGGGAGATAAGAAAAGGAAAGACAGTGGAATGGATCTGATGTAATTTTCCTTTGTACATACATGAAAACATCACAGTGAATTATACCATCATGTACATTCACAAAAATGGGATCCCAACTAGAATAATATATATTCAATGCTTGTAAGATTGTATCAAAATGGATTCTACTGTCATTTATGACTAAAAATAAATAAAAAAATTTTAAATACATGGGTGTGAGTCATATAAGACTCATATTTTCCAGTGAACCATAAATAATATGATCTTTCCTTGGAAAAATAACAACTTGGTTGTCCCAGCACATTTCTTCTTTAAAAATGAGAGGCATTGACATGGCAGCCACTGATGTTGGCAAAGCAGATACAATATGCAACTCATGAAAACAAAAGCTACATGGTCAGAGCATCAGAATCCCATTCATTGAGTGGCTCCTTTTTCTTGATTTTCTAAAAAGTTTTGTCTGTACCTTTAGGAATTTAGACATGTAGGCTTGCCACTTTTGCTTTCCCTTAATGAACCCCCAAGATGGCCATCATACATACACTTAACTGTCCTAAGCCCCTTTTCTGTTTATAGTGACAAATGTCATCTTTGGAGATAAGTAGTCGACAGGGTTACTACTTGCTGTGCATAGTGACTCTACCACTTACTTTTTCTTAATTTCTAAAAAATCAATTATTTTTAAGAGAAGTTCTGTGTTCCAGAATTTAACAGATCCATCTCCATCTTATTTATACTTTCAGAATTGTGTGGTGCTTTGGTTTTGGTTTGTTTGGCCTTTGCCTTCTCAAATCAAGTCTGAATCTGTCCTGTAATCATTTCAGTTACCCTTCACTGAACTTCCTCCATAATTCATTCTTTTTTTGTGGATGTACAGGAACTAGAAACATCCTCATGACATGGTTGTATAATAAGTGGGCATGTAATCAGAATGAGATTGTTGGGGCTTTTTTTTTCCTCTCTGAGATTCTTGCTAAAGATGGTCAGGTCTTTAGGGATGGGAGCATGTGGAACAGAGAAAACATTTCTGGCTGCAGAGTCTTGTACTTTGGGAAATGCCTAAAAATGACTTCCGCATTCAAAAGTCCCTCTTCCAGAATTGTTTTTTTTTTGAATAACAAAAAGTATGAAAAGTAAACAAGTACATAAATAAAAGTATATAGGTTGTACTTATAAAAGTACATCTGCCATGTCTTATAGATCTGTTAGAAATAACTCATATTAATCTGGAAATTCCTTTCCTGGATGAGATTAGCATCATCTAGAAGCAGAGTTTGGACACATCCTCTTCAAAACCCTTTGAATCTCCCTTCTTCACCCAAGTCTATCCATTTTTTATCCTTCTCTTTTTGTTTTAATTTTAATTTTCTATCTATTTTTTCCAAGTTCTAAGTCATCACTTTAAAAACACAAAATCCCAATGGCATTCCTCATAGAAATAGAAAAAGCGATTATGAAATTCATCTGGAAAAATACTCTTATACCGAGAATAGTTAAAGCAATCCTAAGCAGGAAGAGTGAAGCACGTGGCATCACTCTACCAGACCTTAAACTATACTACAGAGCAATAGTAACAAAAACAGCATAGTATTGGCACCAAAACAGGCCAGTAGACCAATGGTACAGAATAGAGGACACAGAGACTAACCCACAAAATTACAATTACCTTGTCTTAGACAAAGGTGCCAAAACATGCACAGAAGAAAAGATAGCAACTTCAACAAATGGTGTTTGGAAAACTGGAAATCCATATGCAACAAAATGAGATTAAACACCTATCTCTCACCATGCACAAAACTCAACTCAAAATGGATCAAAGACCTAGGAATTAAGCCAGAGACTCTGCATCTAATAGAAGAAAAAAGTAGGATTTTTCATCATGTGAGATTAGGCCCCAACTTCCTTAATAAGATTCCTATAGCACAAGAATTAAAACCAAGAATCAATAAATGGTATGTAATCAAACTAAAAAGTTTCTTCTCAGCAAAAGAAACAATCTGTGAGGTGAATAGGGAGCCTACATCCTGGGAGCAAATTTTTACCCCTCACACATCAGATAGAGCACTAATCTCTAGGGCATATAAAGAACTAAAAAATCTAAGCACCAAAAAAACTCAAATAACCCAATTAACAAATGGGCCAAGGACCTGAAGAGACACTTCTCAGAAGAGGATATACAATCATTCAACAAATATATGAAAAATATTCATCATCTCTGGCAATTAGAGAACTGCAAATCAAAACTACTCTAAGATTTCATCTCACTCAAGTCAGAATGGCAGCTATTATGCATACAAACAACAATAAGTGTTGGCGAAGATGGGGGGGAAAAGGTACACTCATACATTGCTGGTGGGACTGCAAATTGGTGCAGCCAACATGGAAAGCAGTATGGAGATTTCTTGGAAAATTGGGAATGGAACCACCATTTGACCCAGCCGTCCCTCTCCTCAGTCTATACCCAAAGGACTTAAAAACAGCATGCTATAGGGGCACAGCCACATCAATGTTTACAGCAGCACAATTCACAATAGCTAAACTGTAGAAGCACCTTGATGCCCTTCAATAGATGAATGGATAAAAAAAATGGCATTATATACACAATGGAATATTACTCAGCAATAAAAGAGAATAAAATCATGGCATTTGCAGGTAAATGGATGGAGCAAGAGAAGGTAATGCTAAGTGAAGTTAGCCAATCCCAAAAAACAAATGCGGAATGTTTTCTCTGATATAAGGAGGCTGATTCATAGTGGGATAGGGAGTGGGAGCATGGGAGGACTAGATGAATTCTAGATAGGGAAGAGGGGTTGGAGGGGAAGAGAGGGGCCATGGGGTTATTAATGATGGTGGAATGTGATGATCATTATTATCCAAAGTATATGTATGAAGACATGGAATTGGTGCGAATATACTATGTATACAACCAGAGATATGAAAAATGTGCTCTATATGTATAATAAGAATTGTAATGCAAAAAACAACAACAAAGTACATGTATAAAGGCATAAATTGGCATGAACATACTTTATATACATAAATATGAAATGTTGTGCCCTATATGTATAATAAAAATTGTAATGCTTTCCACTGTTGTCATGTATTTAAAAAATAATAAAATTAAATTAAAACAAAACAAAACAAAGTGTAGAAACCAGTGAAAAGATGCTTTTGTAGTCTAAGAAAGTCTGGCTCTGTGTGGCCCATCTATCAAAGGAGTATTATGTCACCATTAAGATAATGTTTAAAACACCATGATAATGCAAGATCTTTTTAGTAGATTGTAAAATAAATAAACAAAAAAAGCAATCTGTAAAACTCTGCAGGTTATCATCCATTTTTTTAAAAAATACAATTAAATGCCTAAGAAAAATATTAGAAGAACATATATCAAATAATAAGTAGCTACTGAGAGAGAGAGAAATAGGGCCAATATCTATAAATCAAAGAAAAATAGGTTGAAGTCAGAATGGCTTGAAGGATTCATTTAAAAATGATGTCCTCTAAATAAAAATATCTGATTGTTAAATTAGATCTTAAAGTTTATCTAGTCTTCCTCTTAGAAAGTTGTTAATGTTCATAAATGTGACATTATTATTATGTCTTACTATGTTATCCTAATCTTTGGGGAACTAAAATAAATTCATGGATGATACTCTTATTCTCAAAACAGCTTTTATGCATAAAATAAACTATCTCTGTTTACAAATAAAACCAATAGTGAAATACAGCTGTTGAAATTTTAAACCAGAAACTGGTGACAGAATAAAATATTCAAGCTTTTATTGATATATCAAATACCAAGATTTAGCAGTACGTTTAATAACTTTCATAATTTCACAGTAGAGATGAATATAAATAATATTTAAATATCTATAACTGTAAGGTGATAGTTATTTTGTGAAAATAACTGTGAATTGTACCTGTGACAAAGTCATAGATATTGCTAACACTTGTGGTTTGTTGTCTGCATTAGTAGTCAAAGACACTGCTAAACTTCAGCTATAGGTCTTGAATATAAAAAATTATATTTTTTCCTATTCAAGTTCATTCCCCTTTTGAATTCAGTCCTTGGTCCCTTTGGATGTTTGAAGATTGCAGATAAAGCACTCCTGGCCTGCAATAAGATCAAAATACCCTATCAAAGAGAGAGGAAATGGTATAAACATTGTAACAGGAACTATTTGTATGTTTTGTGTGTGCACAGATTTCTAGTACTAAAAATGTGCACAATTCAGTGTGGAGTAAAGGCTTTGATTTGAAAGATGACAAAAATATGACAGGAAACCAAGTTGGGAAATATTTTGTCAATAAAATGTTCAAGATTTATCCATTCCAAATTCAAATACTCTGAAGATAAGGCAAAGAAAGAGAAATACCATAATAAAGTTCAGATGGTCTAATATTGAGAAGAATTCAATATATATCAATATGTGTATATTGAGAACAGCCCTCCAGGCATTATAAAATCTTCATGAATCAAGGTATATAATGACGTAGTATGAGAGATTTTCAGCAAAAGACCCTATAAAGTCACTCCAGATCATAATATAGATATGGGTTCAAATGCCAACATTACACATATTGATAGCAAACAATATTCAGACAGATAACTGGAATTCAGGAAAATTTGTTTAGCAGGGAAATTGCAGTTGAATTAGGGCAATGACATTGCTTTGGTGGGCTGCTCTTATTTGACTCATGTACCAGGATATTTACTGACCCTATAGCTGAAAGGAGCTATTCTAGGGCCCCAAATATCTGCAATGACATGCTGAGGATTTCTATAAAGACAAGAAGGGTGGATCTACATTCTCTTTCTACTGACTCACATTATCTATAAATAAGGCGTAAGATTTCTGAGCACACACAAACAAATGTTACTGTTTATTGTAGTTATCTTAGGTTCAAAAGATATATTTAACTTCTTACTTTTGATTATATTTTTAAAAATATATTCAATGAACATATGCTACCTATATAGTTAGGGAAAGTTGCTTAAATTATTTGAAAATGATTTGCCACTGTTTTGTTTCCAGATATAACAAGGACATCATGATCCTTGGTAAGGATGAGTTCTATTTTTCTATTATGATAGAATTCTAAATTTTAATGAAGCTCAAAGATTGCTAAAATGACAACCAGTTTTTCCTGAACTAATCAGGCTGAATGACATTTTAAGAATGCAAGACATTATTTTATATAGTCAAGATTATTCATTTTGGAATGTGGTTTAGCAATGCTGGCATGTGTATAATGTATTAATACATAATAAAATGTTTATGAATTCAACACCCATGATGTAGTCAATACTGTTTGACAGTGTTACTGGACTACAAAGACTGAGTGAACTTAAAGCTATTTTTCCTAGAGCTTTTCCATTTAATTTTTGCACTTATTATGCTGATATTGACAGAAGGCACTTGAAAAGAAATTGCACCATTACAGGGTGTTTATTGTCAGCGGTGAAATTATTTGAATCAAAGGTAGATTACTGAATTCATGAGATTTAGGGATTTACTTCACCTTCTCTGCATATTTGAGCTTTTCCTAGATTAATCTTGGGCTCCTACTGGTCTTTATTACTTCATGCTGAGGAATTAAAATGCTGGTACCACATTAAGTCTTATGGTCTCATTAAATGTCTGAAAATTCACCAAAAATATTTGACATTATAATTCTCACTCTGCAGATTAAAAAAAACCCAAAAGAGCTAACAAGAGTTTAGGAAAAAATTTTCATGTATTTCTTGAACTCACACCTATACATAAAATACCAAATAAATCATTAGGTGCTAGAAATAGAAACATAAGCTAGACCAATGTGATCTGTGTCCTTTCAAAGCTTAAAATGAGATTGCCATAGTAATAGAAGTGCAGAACTGTGGTTAAACTGAATAGAGTTTCAATATTGGCTCTACCTCATATTTGTTTCTGAGCTTTTCTAATCTTCAGCTTTTTCATTTATAAAAACAAGGTAGTGATAACTCTTTTGTCATGTTGCTATAAAGAATGAAGCAATGTAGGTTAAATACCTAACATAGTAGTCAGCACATAGCAAATGTTTAGTAAGTCCTGGTTCCTGGCCTAAGTAGATACTGAAGAAAGCATACCCATCGTTAATAATTTTCTGCCTGCCATTGGTAACATTTTTAGTAATATTTAATAAATCATTCCAACTTATAGTCCACTAGGACTACAGCATTTCCCATTTCTGAGATCACTTTGTATTTACATACTCCCTTTTCTTATGTAAAAACAACAACTTAAAGAGTCAAGGCTGAACCCTATGGGTTAATCCCACCAAAAATGTGCTTGCTCATTAATTCTTTTATAAAATATATTTCATAGACTATTATTTTAAAACCATTGAAATATAACACTTTGTACTTATTACTGACCTAGAAGGAACACACTGGGATCAATCCTCCATGTATTTAATGGTTTAGGTTTATATGTATAAATATCAGGTTATCAAAGTACTATCAAAGTACACTGTGAATATTGCAGAAATGAAGCAAGCTAACTGCATAAGAGAAAGAAGAGGAAAGATTGCAAAAAGGCAGAACAAGGAGATAGTAATTCAAAGTCTATAAAAATGTAACAATATTCTATTAACCAAAGATAATATAAACATAAGCATGATAAAAAGATCTGGAGCAATAGACATAAAAAGTGATTTCTTATATCCAGTTGACCTCGAGCCTGAAAATGTAGTCATGTATTTATTTTTTACCACAATACTGAGGGATGCATGTATGTGTTTTTAAATCTGTTGTACAGTTATTCATGGATGATCCTTACTATTAGTTTTAGCATTCTGCCAATAGATTTTGAGATAGAAAGATATTTCATTTCTTCACCAGAAAAAAACTCTGAAGGATTACTTTGTTGTTGATTTTGCATTATAAAGTCTCATGAGGAATAAAAGTACATCTAAGTTTTTAACTGGTTTCAATATAGACTTAACTGGGTAGATGTTGGAAAATATTTGTTGATTAGAGGTACACAATTTCTAAACTGTCAATATATAGCCTTTCGTTTTGTTGTTTTGTGTACTACATGGCTATGCAAACCTGTATGGGTTCTTAATAAATATTCATTAACTGAATTTCCAGAATTTGCAAAGGAATAAGTTTCTTTCCTGTCAGATGCTTATTACGTATCTGAATAAAATCTTACCTTTCTTTTTGAATTATACTCTATTATTTTCCAGACTCTAGTTAGCTAGCTACCTATTCATCATAGTTCCATTTACCTTGATTAAAATGCTCTTCTTTAACTTAGTGCCAATTATTGATTATAAGCACAGTGAAACAATCAAATTCTATTTCCATCTGACTCTCTTGGCATCCATCTGATATTACCTTGACAAATCATCTCCCCATCTTTAGCAGTTTGAGGCTTATAGTCCCTGAAGCAAGAGGGAGCATAGAGAATAAAAAGAAGGGATTCTAAACTACTGACAAATCAAGGGCCAGACAGTTTTCTTGGATGCCGTTGATGCTAGGGGCAAGGTCCCTGGGAAGAGAGCTGCCTTTAACATATACAAGCTAGGACTTCAGGGATACCCTTTCTGGTTGTCTTGATGGACATACCTCATCTCTGCCTGGAACAGTAGCGATCCAGGCAGCACTCAGGTCAGTAAATGTGGGTCACTGGCAAAATGATAGAGAGAGTGGTGGTTCATATTTATACACAACATTTGTCAACTGAATGTGCTTCATTAAATTGAGCTTATGTCCAAAGTCTCATTCTTCTATTGAGTTTACTGAAACATGGGGAAAAGAAGTGAATATTTCACTCATGCAAGTGTAGGTAATTTTGTACTGGAATCTGGCTCACCTCTATGTATGTATAAATCATAGAATTCAATATATCAGAATATTTGAGTTTAAATAAAGTAGCTCACTTCAACGTGACAGATGACTATATATTCCTTCCCAACTATGCACTCATATGCACTCAGTAACAATTCTTTGGTAAGTTTAAAATCAGCCATGGTTGAGAATTTACATCATGGGAATCAAAAATGCCACAGATCAGGAATTTTACTGTTTTTTTTTTTGTTGTTGTTTTTTTCCTTGTTTTGTCGCTTTGCTTTTTTTTTTTTTTTTTTTTTTCCTGGAGAGCTATTGGGTTGCTAAATTTTTACCGACACAGCACATGGTACATAAAGTTTGAAAATTTAACATGTGGAAAATTAATTGGAAATAACTTTAAATCTTGCTCTTATGCAATAAAAAAATGTGGTCTAGATAAATAACTTACCTTCTACAAAATTTCTTAATGCTGTTTCCCCAAGTTTATTCTTTTTTTTTTTTTTTTTTAATGTGGCACTTGTTAATAGTGGACTTTTCTGTTAGTAATCCCAGCCCAATTTTCTCTTTTAGTAGGCCAACCCCTTTATTTGGAATCAGAATTATCCCCAAAACTTTCCCTTTAAGTAATTGGCTTTTGTTGATTGGTAAAAACTTGATTGACAACCATTCAGCTAACTACATTCATCAAAAATTCATAGAGTTCAGATTTTTTTTCTGGAGGAAAAAGAACGAATTACCAAAAAGACTGGTACAGTCAGCCATTGTGGCAGTGTTGGGACCTGGGGTCTCCAAGAGGTAAACACACCCTTAAGAGGTATTAAAGCAGTTTCCCACTGGCAGAGTGAGATGTTGTAAGGAGAAGCCATTCTTCTGTTTTGCCTCTTTTCATGCAATCAATTGCCCTTTTACATTCTACCATGTTATGTCTCCCTTACCATTTACCACTGCTTTGCTCTTAGATTTCCAGTCTCCACAACCAAGAGCAAAATAAAGTTTCTTCCTTTAAAAATGATCCAGTCTCAATATTTGTATACAATGAATCAAAATGCATTCTGTTGTCATGTATAACTAATTATAACAAATAATAATAAAAAATTACTCAGTCTCAGATATTCTGTTATGTCAACCAAAAACAGACTAAAACAAAGTCCAGTGGATGCAAACACTGAATACTTCCCAGAAAATCTTCCAATAACAACAACTCCCCAAATCCAGAAGCTATTCTTAGAAACTTAACATATCTTAACAACAGGTACCAGGAGATACAAGTTTGGCAATTGATCTATTTTATAAGAATATAAAAACTTACTTCTTCATCAGATTTTCACTGAATACTTTCTATAATTAGTATTTCTTAAAGAAAAAGCTTATAGTCACTCCCCTTGATGAGCTTATTGTCTATTGAGAGTTATAAAATATATGATAATTTTAATTAAATAAAAATAAGTAGAGGATGGTATATTAAGAATTCTATTCTAACCAAACTTATTATATATCAGGTTAAAACCCAACTTGGTGATACAAACACAGGTTTGGGGGGTTTTGTGTGTTTTTTTGTTTTGGCTTTACAATTTGGGAATTTTTTTCAGGTTTAATGAGAAGTAAAAATTACCAATGTAACTTTATGATCTAGAAATGGAAGATTGCAGATTGGATTTTTCAAGTGTCCATTTTCTAAGTAGTTAAGAAGTTCCCCCTTTGTGACATTACATTTTTACAAGTACCGGCATGAATTTATTAACCCTCAGCTGATTAAAAGAGTCAGCTAAATACAAAACCTTATTCCCTAACTAAACAGACAAGCTGAAGTGTAATTGTAATTGCTTCTTACTCAGATGACAGAAAGCAATTTCAGTGACTGTTTTACTTAATTAGGATGCATGAAGCACGGACCTCCGGGTCACATACCTTTGTATATTTGCCTCTTCAATCTTCTTGAGAAAACTCGCATGTCTCAGGCATCTTGGCTTGGTTTTTAGTATGAAGCCATATAAACTTCATGCAATCAGATTTTGTATATTTGTGTATATATTATTGACTCAGCCTTCTGGTTTTTTTTTCCACAAACCACAATTCATTTAATTAATTATTTACTTGAACTTGCTAGGTATTGACTGAAAAGTTAAAAGCAAAGACGCTTCATTACCCATTTGTTGGCACAATATTTTTGAAGAAATAGGCAAATGCATGCAGTTGTTCCCTCAATTTATTTTGCACAAGGAGAACTGTGAAACAAGATTTTGGCCCCTTGCCCAGATTAAGGGAAGTCTTGAAAGAAGGCTAAATTGCATTAGTCTGAAGAAAAGTAGTCTGCCTAGACTCATGATGCAATTTGTAAGAGAGTTGCTCAAAATGACAGAATGGGGAGCTCAACAAGGCCCCTGAACCTTGGGGTGTCACCAGGTGGCTCAATGGGGATTTCCGATCAACACTCATTTGAAGAGGAGTATAAAAGCACATTGCAAAGAAAAACACAAACTGGCAGTTTAAAAATTATCCAACATTTAAGATGGCCTACTATGACATGATCATAAGCGTTTGGTAAGCATCTGTGGTGTCAGGAAGCTGCAATTGAGGTAAAAAGATAAAGCCCTGAGCCATAAAAAACAACCAGAAAAGAGCCCACGTGTGAAATACATACTATATTATATATGAACTCTATTTATTTCCTTTCCTTTTAGCTATTGGGAATTAATTGTATCCTGATCATGCATTTTTGATCAGTTCTTACTATGATTATTTCCAAGTTGTAACAATTGGGAGAGTGTCGACATTTGGACACTTAAGTATGTAAGGCTAGTTTGCTTTAACAAATTAGTATCTCTACCCTAAACCTCAGAGGACATCTAAGGAATTATCACATGTAAAGTTTGAATATATAACACGCATTCAATGTTTTAACTGGATTTAATTTTACCAGGCAGAATCCAAGAGTTTCTCAAATCGAGGTTACATGTTGCCCTTGAATATTTGTGTAAATATGTGAAAATGTACATGTAATATATGACTTCAGATGGGACATACATATATTACATGTACATGTAATATATGTGTATACACACAGAGCGTATGCCTGTGTGTGTGTGTGTGTATGTATGTATGTGTGTATACACATAAAAGAGGCCTCAGCCCAATCCCTTGCCTATTCATTCAGCAGAAGTCTTCTAAAATGGAGTACTTTTTGCTTACTCTAGTCTTTAGGCCTTGTAGCTGACTGTGTGGTTCATTTTACTTCTTGACTAACAACCTGCAGAACAATGGTATAATGTGGCAGGAATATGCAGAAGCCTTTCAGTGAAATGTATCACACAAGATATAATCAGTAACATACAAGAGCTTGTGAGCTATAAAACATAAACCAAGTCTGCCATTCTTCCTTCCTGTCCACTCACAGTTCTAACAAGCATGGGTGCCACAAGAGAATCCTAATCAAGAAAAACTTAGATAATATCATCAGTCCTCTAGAAAAATGGCATTTTATGTATGCAAATAAATGGCTCAGCCCATCATTCTTGCTGCCAACACTTTTCTGTGCTTTTATTCTCTTCAGTCAAAACACAGAGTACTGACTGATTACGAAAGAACATAGGCCAAAGAATGGATTTTAATGACCCTATGGAGTTTTCAACAGTCTTAGACAGTGAGATACAAGCTGGAGTGACAGAGTATAAAGTGTTTTCAAACAGATTTGCATCATTCAAGGCCATGAATTGTTTTGTACTTTGGGGAGCTGGAAGATAAATTGGAGAGGTGTATATTAGTCATTTGAGAACACTTATCCACTAGCAATTGTAGATCTGGAGAATGAAAGAATTTGAAGAGACCCAGTTGCCTCTTGCCTTCAAAAATCAAACTTTAATTTTACTGATTAAAGAAATAGAGGTCCAGAGAGGGAAAACAATTTATTCAAGGCCACAGAACAGGTGAATGCAGGAGTTAACACTTGAATTCTTTTCTACTGATTTTAGGTCCAGTAATTGTTTTCATTATAATGTATTTATTGTATGAACTGGTTGAGCATTTTTTCCTTCCTGTTCCCCCCTCGCCTCTCTTTCTCCCTCACACTATCCCTCCCTACTTTTTTTTTCTCCTTGTCTCTGTCCTTTTCTTCTCTTTCTTCTTTCATTTTCTCTTTCTCTTTCATCCACTCTACTCATCCATCTACTTGAAATATTATTTATTGAGTATCTATTATGAACTAGGCAAGGTATTGGGGATTGGGGATTCAGTTGGGGCTCTGGCCTCAGGGAGCTCATAGTCTAAGAGGGTACATGGCCACAGCAGGTCAGGGAAAGCTTTCTGAGGAAGTTATATTTATACTGAGACTAGCAGGAGATAGCTTGTCACAGAAATGGGGGTTTGAGTCAGTTTTTTCTCCACTGTCATTAAAAGATCTGAAAAGAGCAATTTTAAAGGAGCAAAAGTTTATTTGGGGCTCACAGTTGCAGAGGTCTCAGTCCATAGACAACTGGCTCAATTTCTTGGAGATCGAGGTCAGACAGGACATCATGGTGAAAAAGTATGGCGGAAGAAAGTGGATCAGGACATGGCTAGGATGCAGAGAGAGAGAGAGATTCCACTTGCCAGACACAAAATATATACCCCAGAGGTGCATTCCCCCATGCTCACTTCTTCTAGCCACACCCTACCTGCCTTTAGTAACCATTCAGTTAATCCCCTCAGGGGATTAATTCACTGATTGGGTTAAGACTCTCATAACCCAATAATTTCACCTCTGAATAATCTTGAATTACCTCACACATGAGCTTTTTGGGGACACCTAATACCTGAATCTTAACTTTGGGGACTGGGGATAACATTCCAAGCCAAGGAAATAGCACATGCTGATGTCCCACAGCAGAAAGCTGCTCAGTTGGTTCCCAGACTAGAAGAAACCATTAGGGAGGTCTTGGAGGAAATAATGCACCAGACAACAGTGAAACAATAATATTGTTTGAACCTGTCCTCAATGCCCAGGTGCAACCTTCAGGCCTGAATTCCTGCTAAAATATTTCATCTATGCATACTTTTTAAATATCGAGTTAATAAACTCAGAAGAATATTTTGAAGTAAACTTAAAAACTAAGAAATAGAGGAAAATATATCATTTACCCGTGCTAAGACACTGTCATCATAACATGTGCTGGTGTGCTTCATACCCAGAGATCCTTGCAACCTTGTGAAAGTCCTTGTGAGTGGGTCATGGATTCTGAAATCATACAACTCATGGAATTTGATCCTGACTCTGAACTTCCTGGTGCTTTGATCTGGAGCAAATCTGTCTCTAAACTTCAGTTTTAGTTTCTCATGTGGAGAATCAGAATTCAAAACTGCTCTTCAGAAGGTTGTGTAGGAAACAGGTAAAGAACCCAATAGAATGTGACAGGCACATTATGTACTTAACAGACATTCATAAGTGGGTACAGAGGCATAATACATTTTAACAATAAAAGGTTTAAAAACAGTATTAGGGGTCTGGGGTTTGGCTCAGTGGTGGAGCACTCGCCTAGGATGTGCATGCCCTGGGTTCGATCCTCAGCACCACACAAAAATAAATAAAGGTAATTGTGTCCAACTACAACTAAAAAAAAAAAAATTCAGTATCAGTAGATATGCTTTAATAACAGTAATGGATTTATAGAAATATAAAAATCTATACTATTTACATTGGCACTGCTAAAGATGAAAAAATGTGCATTTTCAAAAGAACATATTGGGTCTGGAAATGCCACACTTAGTCACAAAAGTAAAATATGTTAATAATCCTGTTGGGTCATGGACACAGTTAACTCGTCTCTGACTATTCTCACCAAGGCTCATAAACAAAATAGTTTCCAACTCAGCTTTCATTGGTGGAGAACTTGTAATCCCTGAAAATGAAATGAAATGAAATGAAATGAAGTGCATTTAACTTTTCCATGTCTCAGTTTTGTCTTTTACAAATGAGGTAATACCTTCTACGATAGTTTTGGATTTGATGAAGCTATAGATAAATAAGATGATGATGATGATGATGATGATGATAATAATAATAATAATAATAATAATAAATCCTGTATTTGGGGCATAATAGGTACTCAGTAGATGCTATACTTTTTTAAATTTATGAACTATAAAAGTCCTATTTTATAATATAGGTTTGAAATGATGATGCTTGATGATTTGATTTTTAAGGGTAATAATAAAAAACAATTTTTCCCCCTGTATCCAATACCTTTCACAGGTGTTATAGAAATCCATGTTTTGTAATAAATTTCAAATAATGGGAAAGAAAGAGTCTCTATGTAGGGAGGAAAAAAATCTGTAGCTCTTTCCAAATAGACTTTGAAGGCATCAAGTGTGCTTTCAATCGTGTACAAATATGTTTATTGCTTGAGCAAAAGCAGAAAACCCAAACTCCTTATGTCTTTAAGCAGAAGGAAATCTTGGTGGCCTGAGCCAGTTTTCTTCATAAAAATAGTTTATCCTGAAGTGCAGAGACATTCCTCAATGTGCTAATGGTAAAAACTGAACAAAGCTTTCTCTATAACAGAAGCATTGAGATGCATAGCTGCTCATCAACCTGATCTTGGCCTTCCCAGCAGCACTTCCCCATGACACTATCACAGCAGGGTGTTAGAGATATTTTCCCATGCTGTAAATAAAACATTTTTCTTCCAGGGTGGCATTTTTAAAATTGGAGTAACTCACATAGAGCAGTAGCTCTCTGAATACACACATTTTTTTTTTTAATGTCTTTGACTTGGAATTAGAAAAAATCACCATTTGGAATCATCATGGTTATACAGAAAGAAACACCAGTGGATGCTAAAACAACTGGTATAAACTTTGATTACTTATAGGTATGTATGTCATACCATTTATAAAAGCTGAGTTGGAGGCCTTAGGATGAATGGCAGCCAACTGCTGCTGGCTTTCATAGCTAAATGCCCAGGCACTCTTTCTTTATCTACTCTCTTCTTCATCCCTACTGTGTTTAGTCTCTATTCAGCACGATTTAGCCAACATAATCCCCTCCTTATCTGAAACAGAACACTTCTGCCTGGCTCAGCCTACCTCTTCAGTGACCCCAAATCATATCCCTATCCTAATACCTTCTCTTATATTTTCCCTTCTGCATAAATAATCAATGAGCTCAGCCTCCACTGTGCTGACTTGTGTTGCTATTCTGTGTTAGGCATTGTGCAGCCTTTTCTGCTTAGTGCACACCATGCCATCCAAAAGTCACTCTGAAAAAAATTGTTGTCTTGTCATGCCAATAGATAGTCTTCATGTGAAGAACTGACTATGCCTTATATTTCAGTTTCCTTCACATGTTAAGCAAATTGTAGGTATTTAATAATATCCCATGATAGCAGGCAGGGATATGCTCAGCGTCTAAACCTCTTTCTCTCTTACAGTATTCCTTAGTAGTTCTTGAGTTTTTTACCACTACAATTTCTTATATCTAAGCTAATATTTATATGTAAAATAATTGACCTTTGGATGTCTTGAAACTGACTTTTAATTAATAGAAGCTTCAGCCTTCCCATAGCCTTTGATTATATTTGTGTAAGTTTTCATTCTCATCTTACACAGGTAAGAGTCAATTTTTCAAAGAGCAGAGTCCTTAAATAAGAAAGAAAACTTTTAATTTAAATAAGCATTACCTACTTACCTGGCTGTTGGGGAAAATGAAAGAGCTATAAACAGTTCATCAGGAAGCACCATGGTGTGTTAAATTATAGGTAATAAAATCATAGTGTCATGAAGAAAACTACTACACAGACTTTGAAATGACTTTTCTAAACTGCAAAATTTGTGTTAATTCCTATTTCCAGGGATTACACAGGAGCATGACTACATTTGGAAGGAAGCAAGCACACACATTCTGCCAAGCTCTTGCAGGTTTATGAGTAGCACTGAAATTTCGATATCTTTGCAAAACAGAACTTGAGCTTTTAAGCATGTAAATGTAAGAATATACACACAGCTGCATTTCAAGGCTAACGTGAAGTCTGACACAGTCTTTTCGACTCTTGAATAGCCAAACTCCCTCAGGAGAACTCCAAATGTTGCTCCATCCCAACTTTGATGGTAAGGGGGGATCATCACTCAATTGATGTATTTTGGATATGAAGTAGAATTTGGGGGCAGTTTCTGGGAAGAAGAGATAGGGAAGCATGGAAAAGTTGACCTCATTAGCTGCATTTAAGAAATCTTGGCTATCAGGGCAAATGGAAGGAATTTTGTGTGTGTGTGTATGTGTGGGTGGTCCCTGAGTACAAGATATAAGCTACAGTGCTGTGGGTTACTGAAGGGATGGGAAGCAGGTCCCCAGAACTATGGCCTTCTCCCATGTTCTTTTCCAAGGCAAGTATTTTGAACTTGCCATTGCTGCCTGAACATCCTGTTCACTTATTTCTGAATTCTCTTGCATCTATTGCAATCTCCCATCACCTTACTGAAGTGGTTTTCAGAATGTGATCCTTAGACTATCAGTAATGAGGATCAGCTGGGAATCTGTTGGAAGTGGATAGTTTCTGGATTCACTATAAGTCTACAAATTGAAAATTGGGGTGGGATGAAAGGACTGACCAGTGATCCATGTTTTAACAAGCCCTCCAAGGAATCCAATGCAAACTATGGTCTGAGCACCACTACCCTGTTGGAACCATCTCAAAGATTGAAAAATTTCCATTGATTCACCAAATCTAGCACAATTTTTCTTCAAACCTGATCCTTCTTTATTTCTGTATCATGTCACCCCACTCCTTGAGAACTTCTCATCTGTTACATAGTGGATTTATAATATCCAACTGATTCTGTTTTATTTCACAGCACAGCACGTCTTAATCTTTCTCATAGAGCCCCCACCCACTATCTGAAATTTCCCACCATTACTTCTCATCTCCTTGGTCTTTGTGCTTTTCCCCCCCGAATGTCTAATACATCTCTATGATTACAATTATTAATTTAGCATAGAGCTTTTAAATTTTTGCTCTTTATTCAAGAATCTCTATTAATCTCCAAATCTGTCTTTCCAATTGTTTGCACGGAAATGCCATCTCTACATTCTGTGGCCTCTTAAGAGGAATCCACCAAAACCCAAACACCCGGTCCTCACCACCCCCAAAGAAGCTGTTCCTATTTCTCTCACCAGACTCTCAGACAAGAAAACTCAAAGATTCAGGTTCATCTGTTTTTATTCACTCTATGACTGTTTACTTGCCAAGCCTTATTGAGTCTGTTTATATTCTTTTCACTTCCACCAACTTTCCAAAACACTCAACTTCTAGTCCTCTTTCACTATTGCTTTTTCTAGTAATAGCTTCTCAGTTAATCACAATGTATTATTACAATGTTTTATTATATTATAAACAGACATTTTTGAGCCTCTAATACCTGCCACTATCTTCCATATAAAGTCTCCATTTACTAGCTGGATAGCTGGATATTTAAGGTTATCTTTTATGATTCCAAACTTCTTCTCTGGGATTAGCTAGCACCGCTCTCTAGCCATACCAAGACAATGACTCCATAAAAGCCTCTTATATTCCTATAATTTTAGTTTTTCATGCTTTTACCCAACCTGGGATATCATCTTAATTCTTCTCTATGTCACCTTAGATTTTCAGCATTTGAATATTATCTTTCTCCTATTTTCACCTCCTTTATACAGATGTTGGATGAGACATCTGAGTTAGTATAACAATATGAACAATGGCTTCTCTTCTTAAATAGTTTATTAAGTCATTGAAGACAGATACTGAACTGGCCTTTATTTATTTATTGTTCTCACCTGAGTATCTAAAACACAATTTTTTATCTGACAGATGATTAATAAATACTTGTATGTTGAGTGAATAAATTCCAGCTGTAGGTTACTTATGAGATGATTGATGGGTCTCATAAGAGAAACAGGTATGGGAAGGGACAGAGGACATAGAGGATGCAGACAACAAATTTTTAACTTGAAAGAAGAAATACTCGAGTTTTCTTGGAGCAGAAACTTAAGAAAGGAATGTGGATTTGTTTTCAATTGTGAAGCTCTATCTATAGGATAAGGAACACTTAAGGAAGGACATTCAACAGGCTATAGTCCTTAGAGTTTATATATTATGTGACATTAGTTAGGAAAATTAATAGATGCCACCCCATAAAATTGGGGATTCTATGGCCAAATTATGTGGAAAAATCTGACAAAAATAAACAGGGTTCTTTATTGTACCATGCCCTGGATCTTTCTTTTGGTTACTGTGTGACATTCTAGGTGGGGCTACCACCAGTGGTACTTACTACACGTGTATGACCACTCAAGTCTTTTATCACAGAGCAGCCTGTAGGGACAGCACGCCTGAGGAACTCATGCTGGGAAGCACTTCATGAATTACTCTTTTCAGTGTGATATTTTGTGAGTTTTTAAACAAGACCCTAAAGGCAATTTTAACATTGAATGCCTAAGATATGTAATGAATGAATTAGCAGGTCCATCAAGGAAAAGGGCGCTTCTATTTCAAGCATCTAAATATCATTATCTGTTTCACAGCTCCTTCTCCCAAGTGGATTTCACAGATTATTAGTTTTTCATTTTCTGTTTCCAGATTTCTCTTCCAATACCAACCACCCTCCTTCCCTATTGTTGCTTAGTGAGACACTCCTTTTTCTGGAGGAATCTTCCTAGCAATTTAAGGAGGTAAGAAAAAATAAATTAGACATACAGTCCTTAGGCCATTAGAATTTTGAATAGATTCACCATAACTTGAAAGTGTTGCTAAAGGCAATCTGTGGTTTCATCAGAAGGAAAGACTGATCAGGAAGGAAAGGAGTTAATATTCTCCCTAATCTTTGATTTCATGGTTATGGTCCTCTCCACCCCCCCCCCCCCAAGACACACACCAAATGCCATAACGTTTACTTAAGAAATGTTCAAAATAATACTTTAAAGTATTAAACACCAAATATCAAACAGACCAGCCCAAGAGTTTCACAGATATGCCAAAAGAGTTTTAACCTTATAATCCAAAGAAACTGCCCCTTGAGCTATCTTGAAAGCAAAATAAAATCTGTTTTTCCATTATTTTATGAAGATAAATTCCTTAGGACAATTAGTAAAAGAAAAGGGTATGTGTGCCTATAACACTATGTTTTGGTCAAATTGGAAAGAAACCAGTGTATATTAGTAAGAATTGCTATATTCTGAATGTCCGAATACAGATATACTATACTCTTTAATATTTTATGGATCTTCTATTTTAAAAATATTATTCCATGACCAGTGGCTTGGGAGGCTGAGGCAGGAGGATTGCAAGTTCAAAACCAGACTCAAAAACTTAACAAAGCCCTTGGCAACTTAGCAAGACCCTGTATCAAAATAAAAATAAATTAAAATGTGGCTGGGGATGTGGCTTGGTAGTAAAGTGCTCTAGGGTTCAACCCCTGGAATTAAAAAAAAAAAATTTTATATATATATATATATATATATATATATATATATATATATATATACACACACACACACACACACACACACACACACATACACACACATATATACATACATACACACACATAAACACACACACATATATGTATAATCCTAGTTTTTGTGTTTTATGTATATGTATATATATAAAATATATGTATTTATGTATAAATGTGTGTATGTGTGTGTGTGTGTGTGTGTGTGTGTGTATATATATATATATATATATATATATATATATAATCCCAGTTTGTGTTAGTTTTATTCTTAACACCCAAATCATCAGTATGAACTGATCACCAGTTACCAAAATTTTAATAATTTTCAAATAAAATTCTTATGATGTATTTTACATGAATGTCCCAGAATTAGGATCCATCATTAAGAATCTAGGCATGTCAGAAATACTACTGGAAAGAATTACAAATTGATTTTGTACAGAAAGTGAAATCTGGTTGAAGCAAGGCTGTTGACATTCCCTATAATTTAGGCTGTCATCTAGATAAAATAAATATTTTATTATTTCCCTTGAATGGTATCTCTACAAGACATGACCTAGTCTACTCTTTACGCAAGAACACAATCCTTTATGATCACTGAAAGTTAGTCAGGCCAAACATTCCCTAATATAATAACTACAAAATTAAGGTGATCCATATATAATTGCCATGGAAAACCATGCTTTCAAGATGCAAGCCACTGGTTTCACTCCACAAGGTTAAAAATAAATTGTAAGAATCTTTTATTCTCTCCTTTACCAATAATTCACTAATGCTTCATTGAGTGCCTGGTAAGTGCTCAGTAACCATTAGCTGAATGAATGAAAGCTTTCATCCTTTCTGCTCTTGTCATATCATGGTTGAACTTCAGTGTAGAAATTGAATCCAATATGTGATTGACACTTTTGTTAAAATTAGAGAATGTACCTTTTCATCATCCCATCCTCCCTCCACACACTGGACTGGTATCTTGCTCAAAGCAGGTGCTCAATATATTTATTCAATGAAGGATGGCTAACATTATCTTTTAAGTTTTTGAAGTAGTTGGGTATTCAATTACCTACCACATTTTATGTCAAAGAATTAAGTAATTCTTCTCATAATAACTATCCAGACATTAGGCCCTTGCTTAGTTGCAGGTTGACTGGCCTTAAACCCTTATGTCTTTGGGAACTCTTCAGTCTCTGGCCATTCATGAACTGGCAATCTGTCTCATAAGCAGGCATTTTGGGGTGGTACATGCTTTCGACAATAAGACTACAGTTTTCCTTTGACATCTAAATCAGGAGAATTCTCAAGGCATTCTGTTTCCTCTCTAAGCACTTTGTTTATTGCTCTGGCCAGGGGGCAGAATTGTGTCCTGCTCATGCCATTTGATTCTGTGATTTGAAACTGTTGTTTGCTGTGTGACTTAGAATCTCAGATTTGCCCTGGGAAGGAGAGGAAAAATTGCAGATAATTACACTCAAGCCCAGAAACTGCAGGTAAGTCTAAGTTTTGAGACTGACTCAGAAAACTAAAACCTGACTTTGATGCTGACATGAGAGGAATGTCAGAATGGATTTCTATGAGATATTAAATTACTTGAAGGTACTAGAAATCACTCATTTCTAATGTAAAGGGGACATATGATTTTTCATAAGAGGCTTGAGCTATGGCTCCAATTCTGGCCTGCCTTAGCCATTATGAGAGGAAAGCAGATGGAAATTATTCATTCCTTTCTAACTCACATTCTTAAATGCCATCTTGTAAAATAGCTTTACCATGATCTTTCACTTTCAGGGAAATGTGACAAATGAGTCCTTCCAAAGAGCAGGCCAAGAACCCTCACCTTCAGCATATTCTTGCACAAGAGTTGACAGGCATCATAAGAGACTCCATCTCATGTGACTTTATTATCATGAGGCCCACCCTGACTCTGTCACACAATGCTGTTCTGACATATCTGCACAATTTGATTTCCCTCCATTCAGTCAGATTCAGAGGTAAGTACTTATCTTTCAGGGCATGGGAAAGACTTCAGAATAGGTGGCATCTGTGGATCCTACAAAACAGATACTTTATGTACTAAGATATAGTATGTGGTATAGCCAACACAGAGTATATAGTATATATATTCTCCAAAATGTTCATATTAACACTTCTCTGATAGTGAAGTTTTAAGTTCTGAATACTATTTTATAGCGGTACATAAACCAAATTGACCAAGTACATGAGAGGAAAGGGAAAGGGTAGCCCCAAGGGGCCACGCCAGTAAGAAGGCATGTGTGTTACCTGAGTTGAGGTGAAGAATCGGCTAAATAGGGAGGTCCAAGAAGATGATTGACACTTGTTCATTTTTAGTTTGCTTGGTCATCATAAATAGGTTGTGTTGTCTGGTGGAATGCAACTCTTCGATAGCAGACGAGGTGTTGTGCTATAGTGGAAGAGACTATAGGCTCTAGGGTTTCAGGAGCCTGTATTTAAATCTCATTTCTTCTATTTCTAGTTGTGTGAGTCTGGGAAAACTGCCTATATGAGGTTCAGTTACCTTGTCTGTCACTTAGGGTTAATAGCAACCTCCCTCCAGATCTGCTACACAGCACTGCACTTGTAGCCAACAAGAATGTATTATACACCCATTTTTTTATTTTTTTATTTTTTCATTGTCCATGGACCTTTATTTTATTCATTTATATGTGGTGGTGAGAATTGAACCCAGTGCCTGACACATGCTAAGCAAGCACTCTTCCACTGAGCTATAATCCCAGCCCTACATCCAAATTTTGTTAAAAGTTAGATCTTATGTTCAGAGTTCTACACACACACACACACACACACACACACACTACCCTTACTGCAGGTTCTTGTGGAATCATACAAAATGAAATAACAACTAGACCTTGAACACAGAAGGTGCTCAAAAACCTTATTAACTGTATTCTATGAAGTACCTTCTCAGTTCATGCACATAGTAGAAATCCAGACTCACAGGAGACTGTTGAATAGGAACCATAACTGTTTTTTTTTACCATTGTTGTACTAGTATGGAGAATGGTGCTTGTGGAATTGGAAGCTCTCAAATGATATTTATGTGTATGAATAAAATTTGTGAATTATTTTTGTGAGAAAAATAGATACAGATACACTTTGGAAACAGATAATACAGAAATAAATATAAAGAAGTACAATTTGGACTATTGAATTGGACAAGGTACAGTGTTGTGTATAAAAATGGAAGTATTTCTCAAACTAATTCTAAAGCCCTAGCCATATCAGCCAAGAAAGCCATAGTAATGAGGTGGGGAGTGTGTGTGAGAGTGGAGAATAGAGAACAAAGGAAATCTCTTAGGTTATTGAAATATACTTAATATTGAATAAGTTTGAAATGAGAAAAATTGTATCTTATTCATGTTGTATAGATCTTGCCAAAATAAAAATCATATCTTAACATATCACTTGGTGACTTGAAGTATTGATTTCTTAAAACACACTTCTTTCCGTATAACTTATCAAAGTGTAGCCACACCTCTGGTGGATACTCATTTTTTTCAGATAATTTTTACCCATCTACAATGGCAGTGGGCCCATGTCAACAGAATGTGGGTTTTCTACCTCACTGAATAAACTATATAGCATTACCTCACAGCCTACATCTTACTTGACCCCTCTTCTAATGACTTCAGATGATGCTTTGTAGAAGAGGATTCCTTTTCTCCATATACTTTCACAAGGTAGTGAGGGAGCCTGCTAAAGTGGCATGGGAGAAAGCCTGGCACGCTGACTGACTGCCATGGCCAATCAGCTCACAAGAAATACAACCCCCTCATGCCCAGGCTAGGTTTCCATATCTGTAAAACAAGACATGCAGACATCATCAGTGTTTTAAAAACTATGTCTCCTGATCCCTGAGGAGGGGATCAGGTTTCCTTCTCTTCAATCTGGGTAGCTTCTTTTTATCTGTTTTAATGACTGGCTTTTTACAGTAAGGTTTGCTTTGAACAAAGTATTACAATGTAAAGAATTGATTAGGTTGATTATTTTGGCCTCTATGCCTTAACTGATTTGTATTCATTCAACCTGTTTTTGAGCATCTCTCCTAGAACTAAAAATGGTTTAAGTTCTTGGCAGTTTGCTAAATCCATTACTAAATACACCAAATACCACTCTATGATCTCATTTCAACATTTCATGAGGTAAAAACAATTATCCTCCATTTTGAAGATAAGGAAGCTAAGGCTCATGGTAGCCACGCATTGAGATACCCATAAGGTTATGGACACATGAACACATGGGTTCTGATTCAAGGTCAGTGGTCTCCCCTATACCACATTCCCTCACCCATATAAGGGACTCTCCTGCTCCAGGCTATGCTATATAAAAGACGGAGAGAAAGAGAAAACAGGAGATTGTATTGTCTTATGAAAGAGAAATCAGGGGATTTGTATTGTCTTACTCTCATTCTAAATGTGCTCTGAATATTCAGGACAATATGTTCTTTGGCTGTTTCTCTTTTCTGTCACCATGGATTACTATGGAACACAACTGCATTGTTCATTTTAGTCTCATCTAGGGGATATGAGAGAAAAAATAATTATCATTTCCTTTTATTCCAATTAGTGCTCAAGTCTGGCATAAACTTGAATCTACTTCAGTACAACATCCACATCTCTTCATCAAATATATTCCTGATATCTGAATGTCAAGTCAGAGAGGGAAGGAAACTAGGCAGGGTGGAGAAGAAGATATAAAAGTAGCTCTATCTAGGATGGGCACAGTGGCCATGCCTGTAATCCCAGCAACTCAGGAGGCTGAACCAGAAGGATTATGAGTTCAAAGCCAGCCTCAGCAACATTGGGAGGCACTTAGAAAGTCAGCAAGACCCTGTCTCTAAATAAAATACAAAAAGGACTTAGTGGTAAAGCACCCCTGGATTCAATCCCTGGTACCAAAAAAAAAAAAATTAAAAATATAACTCTACCCTACCATTGTGTACAACTATCATAAAATGTGGAAAAAAATTAAAAAGAAATAAAACCATAAAAAGAAAAATAAGTAGCTCTGTTATGACTGATGATTGTTTCTGTGTCACTGAAGAGAGAAATCTGAGGGCACAATTTCACCTCATGTTAAGATGGCATTGTGTAAATCATTATCCCAATTTCATACCAGAGTATTCTGAAGTTCAAGCAAGTTAAGGAGCTTGGATAAGTTCATACAGTTAGTAAAATGGCAGGTCAAAAATTTTTCCCATAGTTTCTTCAAAGTATTTTTTCAGTTGTGGTTAAAATGAAGGGACAATGAGGAGAGATGAGCTCATTAATCTAAATATGGCAAAATTAAATTTGTCACACTTAGAACCATATCCGTCCCAGAGCAACTGTGTGCCAAAGCCTATTATAAATCATTGGGCCCTGACTGAACTCCAGACTTTGGCGAACAAAGCCTGGGAGATGGCTATGTCCTTAAGCCATGAATACCCTTAAGATGAATCACAGGATTAGGTGTTGGCTACCAATTCTCCCTAGTAGTGGCTTCCTGAATTACTCAGAGAAAGTATTCTGGGGCCATGACCCAAGGTGTTAGGAAGGAGCATGATGTTTGGTTGACTGTTTCTATAGGGATAGGGACACAGAAGTGGGGTATGAGGGCTAAAGGTCATTTTCACGTAATTTAAACAATGAAAGTCAATCGTACGTGTTTGCATCTACCTCCATTCACTAGCTGGACCTAAAATCAAATAATCATTTGAAAACCCCTCTAGGTAGCTAAGAGTTTGCTGCAAATGGCCAAGGTACCATCATTCATCCTCTTTAGCACATAAGCAAAATACACCTCACTCAGATAAGTGAACTTCTTCTAAGCCACAAAATGGGAGTCCATGTGAAATAATTATTTTTCATATTGACTGAAATAGCCACCAGAAGATATTTTTTGGAGGCCAATTAATTATATTACATCACAGGAAAAACAAAAACAAAAATACTTTTACAACCACCCACAGATTGCAGTAACTCTTTTGGTACCAATGTTTCATATCGGGCTTCACAATCAGCAAATGAATATATCTTTTCCTTAAAACAATTCTGTGGAAAAAAAATGAAAAGGAAGGAAAAGAGAAAGCTGTTTACCAAGCTTGCAGGAGATGTTTATAATCTATTGTTCAACTCTCTGGAAGGGTCTTTTGGTCATGCATTTCAGCTCCCTGCTGAAGAAGAGTATGGTTGAAGCCTGAACCAGACCGACCCTGTGGAGGACAGGGCCACACTACAGCTTCCAAGTGGACTCACCCCACCTGGTCACTTTCACCTACACAGTGCTGTTCTCCTCGTTTCCTAAGCCCTCTTTTAAGTACTACTTTGTCATTTCAGCTTCATGTAGATTTGGAGAGAAGTTCCTCAGAAATGAGAGAATTCATGTTAAGCACACACAGAGTTTATGGCTCTGAGAAGTTAAGATCTTCTCTCTAGGTTACCCAGAAAAACTGTGGCAAAGGATGAGCATATGAAATGCAAGATTTTAAAGATGCCACCCCAAATTCTACTACCCAATTTTGACAATCATGTGCAATTCTGCAGCTCTGTTGGAGGTATAGAAGCTTTCTGACAATTTTAAAACATAGACGCTCCTTGATTTTAGATGAGGTTATATGCCAACGAATCCACTATAAGATAAAAATAGCATAGGTTTAAAATGCATATAATTACCCTACCCTATCAAATATCATAGCTTAATCCAGTTTACCTTAATCGTGATTGGAAAACTTACATTTGCATACTGTTGAATAAAACTATTTAACAAAGCCTATTTTATATAAAGTATTGACTATCTCATACAATTAATTCAGTATTATACTCAAAGTAAAAAAAAAAAACAGAATGATTGTATGGGATGCTTTCACACCATCATATAGTTGAAAAATCGTTAAGTCAAACTGTCTTACATAGAGACTATCCGAATTGCAAAATTTCTATTTAAGGATTGAATTGCCTTTTGATGACATGGACTTGGCTATAGTAGCTTCTTGATTGTCCCTCATCACACTCCTCATATTACCTGACCAACATTTTTCTTAGCATTTGTGAGTCAGACCAGCTAACATAATGGTTGATAGTTCTCAAGCAGGAACTCCAAGGGCTACAAAACTATAAACATCACTAATACATATTACTGACCAACTATGACTATTAAGGTTTGGATATAAATGGTCCTCCCCCCAAATTTCCTGTGTTAATGCAGAATGTTCAGAAGTAGAATGACTAAATTATAAGGACTATAAGCTAATCACTAGATTAATTCACTAAATGAATCAATATTAAAAATGACTACTGAACTGGGTAATAACTGTGTGCACATGAGGTGTGGCTAGAGGAAGTTAATCATTGGGGATATCATATCTTGTCCCCTGGCTTCTCTGCCTCTCTGGTCTGCTTCCTACCATAAACAGAATAGCTTTCCTCTGCCACACCCTTCTGCCATGATGCTCTGACAACCTTTGGGCCCAGAGCAATGGATTTGGCTAACCATGAACTGAAGAAATAAAACCCTGAGCCCCAAATCAACTTCTCCTCCTGTAAATTGTTCTTGTTGGATAATTTGGTCACAGCAATAAAAAAGTTGATTGACACAAAAATGAGTACTAGGAGTGAGGCCATTGCTGTGACTAACATGATTATGTGACTTAGAAGCCTTTAAAAATGGTTTGAGGGAGGAGTTTTAACAAGTTTTGAAATGCAGGCTGAATAAACTTTAACATATTATAAACAGAGCTTAATGGATGATTTTGGTGGGAGCTCAGAAGACCAGAGTGCTGTGGAGAATATAGACTGTGTTCATAAGGTTTCAGAGCATAGAACAGGAACTCTATTGAAATTTCAACTAAAAACCATTTATGTTACATTGTTGTAAAAAAGTTGTCTACATTATGCTCATGTCTTGAGATTTTCTATGAGACTAAATTTAAATAAAATAGACTAATCAATCTGGCAAAGAAAATGTTAAGGCAGCACAGCATTTAGGCAGTGGCATGGATATTGTTGGCATCTTTTGACCAGGGTTAAGAGAATTGGGAGCAGGGAGCAGAGTGGAAGGATTTTTAGAACTTGCAATTTGGCCAAAAAAGTGCATATAAAATTGGAGACAAGGAAGATGTTAGAGAGATTACCACCATTTAATAGAAGTTAAGTACTGTACATAGAGACAATTAAAAAAGATGACTTGAGGGCATCTCAGGAAAGAGCAAGACGTAGGCTTAAAGATGTAAAAGTAAAAAATCCTTTGAGAAGAAACTATGGGGCAAAGTGTTCTCACAGGGGGGCCTAGAAAAACTTTTCCCCAGGATTTGGTTTACCATGCTTAGCCACCCAGGCATTCAGAGGTCACTACAGTCATGACCCAAGGAAGTCCTGCTACTGCTTGAGCTGTGAGCGGACTTTGGTGTTGCATACATGGGGCTGGTTCTGCAGGAAGGCAGAGTGTTAGAGTTAAGGGGTTATGGCGACTTCCACTAAGATTTTTTTAAAAAGGCCAGGCAAAGTGTAGGAGTGTCAACATGTCTTCAGGCAGCCTCTGTGGGTGCTGGATGAAGTTATGAGAAGAAAACTGAAACTGCGGTGGAGATCTCCAAGATTAAGAGATACTATTGACATGGAAAGTCTGCCAAGAAAAGTGGCTGGCTGTGGACACAGCCAGGCTAAAAGAGAGGCTGCATGGGCTGCAACCAGCAAGGCCAAAGGGGTACGGGGCTCCCAAGCCCTTTGAAGAACACATCTTGTCACTGTGTGCCCCAGATGCTGTACATGGAGCTACGGGACTTGTTTGCCCAGCTGCATTTCAGCTTTGCTTTGATCCCATCATTCGTTCTATGCCCCTGTTTCTCCCTTTTATAATAAAAATGTTTACTCTTGGTTTTATATATTACATATAAATAACTTAGTTTTTTTTTATTTTTTATAGGTGTTCAGGTCTGAGTCTGCCTTGTGTCTCAGAGGAGACTTTGAACTTCAATGTTTGAGAAATGCTAAAACTGTTAAGACTATGAGAAGGACTCTTGGCGATGGACTAAATACGTTTTATATTGTGAGATGGACAAGAGCTTTTGGGGGCCAGGGAAAGTTATGGCTTGAATATGAGAGATCTTCAAAAGCTCCTGTATGAATGCAGAATGTTTAGAGGTGAAATGATTAGATAATGAGAACTATAACCTAATCAGTGGGTCATTCTGTTTGATGAGCTAATAATTTGAAATGACTTCTACATCAGGTAGGACCTACAGGCAAGTGAGGCATGGCTGGAGGAGGGTCAGTGGGGGTATGTCCTTGGAGATTATATATTGGCTCCTCCCCCTCTGTTATGCTTTCCAGCTGCCATCAACAAAAGATGTTTTCTCTGCCACACCTTCTGCCATGAAGTTCTGCATTGCCTCAGTTCCAGAGCAATGGAGTGAGATGACAATGAGCTGAACCTCTAAACCTATAAGCCCCAAATATACTTTTCCTCCTCTAAGTTCTTCTTGCCAGGTATTTTGATCACAATGATGAAAAGATGACCAAAACAATAACAAAACATGGTAGGGGACCGTAAGACACTAGTGTGCAGGAGCCTCTAGGCAACTCAAGAACTTTGGTATAAAAGTACTTTCAGGAGAATCACTGGATCATAGAGCTGGAAAAACCTTTAAAATAGTAGAGTCAAGACTTAAAATTTAGGTAGGCTTAGAAGGATTCAATGCTGGCTTTGCCACATAACAGCTGTGTCATTTACTAGTGACAGATGTATACTTTTATCATGGTATATACATTAAAAAAATGGTAGGTGGGATTGGGGAAGGATAACTTTTCAGCCTCTTCTCATTTCAGATGAGGAACACGGTCTAGAGAGAGGAGTGGCTAACCCGGGAAGAATGGTAAGTTGTGTCAATGCTAAGCAAACAACGGTCCCAGGAAGCCTGATGTTGTTGACTGGTTCAAGAGGTTTTCCACATACAGGATTCTGCATCTTTGGTATCATTCAGGATATCTGCTATGAAACACTTCCCTTTGTAGGAGGCCAGACCATACAGCAGCAATGTCCTTTCATTTGTATGAACTCAGACTCTGTTAATAGAATCTGTTTATTCTGCCCTTGAGGCAGGCCACTCAGGTAGTTTGTAAAGTGAAATGCAATTTAATTCATACCAGTTTTTGTTTATCTAAGTCTATACAGTAGCACTTGGTGCCACTTTGATTTCTAGTTTTGTATCCTGGTTTATCTGAAAGCCATCCATTCTATCTATTCATCCATCAAACATTTATGGAATACCAGCTGTGAAGCTAACACTATGCTAGAGCTTATGTGTAATAAAACATACACAACTAGCATCTCCTTAATATCAATACAAAGGAGCTTACAATTTTACCAGGGGAGATGCATCTGTGGTACCATAAAGGACTAGCTGGTAGATTTGAATCAGGTTGAGGGACAGGAGGGTGATTTTGGAGTCAGGTAAACCAAACTTGATCACTGCTAGTTTTATGACCTAGGGAAAGCCCTTTCATCTCCTCAATCCCCAATTTATTCTGCAAAATGAAGAGGATAAGAGTACCTTCCAATAATGTATAGAATAATTTTGATGATTAAAAAAAGATGATACAGATAAAGAATTCCATACAATGCCTAGCTGCTGGGAAGCTCTCTATGAATGTTGCTATGCTTATAGTTCAAACAGCAAGATCAGAGTAGATCTGAGGTTTGAAATAAATGAGGAAGGAAGGCAGTAGGTAGTTATGTATGGATTGTATTTAAAGCATTTGAAAGGCAGCTTGCCTGATGATGGAATATTTGTGATTTCACATGGTAGCTTGAACATTTAATCACCCAAATGGGATGCATTGGAGAGGAAAGAGAATAAAGTCAGGGAAACTGGTTATAAAAATAATAATATAGACAAAAGTTAGTGGAAACTTAAGTTTAGTCAGTGCTATTGACAATAGAAGGAGGAGTCTGAATATAATTTGACACCTTTGGAGCTAGAGAATTTTTTTTGTTTTTATTTTGGTTTTGGTTTTAATCTTTATTTTTGTTTACAGTGCTAGGGACTGGACCAGGGCCTCAGTGCATGGTAGGCAAGTGCTCTACCCCTGAGCTGCAACCTCAGAGGACACAGAGACTAACATGGAGGAAATTCTAAATACTTGCAAGGTGTCACGCATAATGCCTGGAAAAGTAGGAAATTCATGATGAGTGAAATAGAGTCAAGAGGAGAAAGAAAAGGTATAAAGTTTTCTAGATTTCAGCATGTATTTTTAAAATCAGGGCTTGTGAGTGGCTGGAAAGTAATCAATATATATCCTTTCTTATATTCAACTGGAATATTTTTCCAGGAAAGGCAGCTCTGGCTCTCAAAATTCAAACACACACACACACACACACACACACACACACACACACCTGGGCATTCTCACTTACTGCCTCAGGACACTTGCCCTAGTACCTCCTACAGACTCTCCAGCCCCACCTCCTATTCTGTTGAAGGAAGTGATGATGTAGCAAAAAGTCACTCGGATTCAAATCTTTATACCACTTTCTCAAAGATAATATTAGATGTTCTGGGGCTGCGACAATTCAACGTTAGTGTGTCTTTCTTGGTTCTAAATTGAATGTTGATTTGAATGAATGATTTGGGAGTAAATCAGAAAAATTTCTGCTTTTGACAGAGAATGTAGGTTGAGAGGGATCCACCCTTTTCTTTGATTCACCAACCCAACACCCAAAACTCCACCCTCCTCAAATACTCAGAATACAAATTATGCTTACAGTTTTACCTGTCATGTATTGAGCACCTGTTGCATGCCATGCATTGTACAGAGCACTTTTCTCTTATCCCCTTAATCATGTAATTATCATCTGAATTTTATACATGAACAAACTGAAACCTTGACCTGAAAACTTGTTCAAGGTTATTCAAGTATCTGGTGGCAAAGCACGATTTAAAACAAGTTTAAAGGAGTATTAAAATATCATGATTGAGGGTAGAATTTGGACTAGCAAAACTGAAGAATAATGTATTCTACAAAGCACTCATTAGCTGTGAACAGAAATTTATATACCAATCACGGTGTGTTCCCTCCTATTTTAACCTTTTTATAATATATTGAAAGGAAATCTAATTCTATTAATTTTAAAACTTCAGAAAAGGGTGATTGTTGGACTCTGATCCTTAGAATACACTGTAAAGATACGGCTAATTACTCTTCATGAGATCAAACTGAGGCTGTGGTCCAGTCACTGTGAATGCTTTCTTCCCAGGAGCGATTTATACATTTATGGGCTGAGCTGTGTCCTCCAAAATTTATATGACGATGCCCTCACCCCAATACCATAGAATATGATTGTGTGTTAGTGAGTTTCTAATTAATAACTAAGTACCTGAGCTAATTAACTTATAGGAGAAAGGCCTTTTTGCTCACAGTTTTGGAGCTTCTAGTACAAGATTGGGTGGACCCGCGCTTTGGGCTTCTGATTGGGGTACCAGGGGACAATGATGGGGAGTCCATGGCAGAGGAAACTGCTCATCTCATCTGGAAACAGAAGAGGAGGAAGGACCTGGGGTCCCACAATTCTTTTTGAGGGATAACCCCCAGTGACCTAGGAACCTCCCATTAGGTCCTAACACCTAAGTGTCCACAGCACCTTCCAATAGTGCCGCCCTGAGGACCGGGCCTGTTAACACATGACCTGTGGGAAATACCCACCATCCAAAGTATAGCCAAGGAGAGAAGCCTCAGAAGAAATCACCCCTGCTGACACCTTGCTTTCAAAATTCTATACTCCAGAATGGTGAGAAAATAAATTCCTATTGTTTACGCTGCCCAGGTTGGGGGACTTTATTATGGCAGTCCCAGCAAATTAATTAACATAGCATGCTTGGATTCATCCACACCCTAGGACCTGATTTGCCCTGTGAAGGAAAGCCTATCAGCATATTGACTAAGTGGAAAAAGGAGTGAAAAGAAATCTTCTGGAGGCTCATGACTTCATTGCTAAGGCACAGGAGATCTTTTTTAGATTTCAAAAAACAGATAAGGGGATGAAAGATGTAGTTGGTAGTGTTATTTGCATTTGGGTATCTCCAGATGCCAAATCGATCTGCTCAGGACACCCTTGACACAGAGTTAGGCTTCCATGCCCTTCTCAATGCTTCTCTACTTGACAAAGGGATCTGGTGCTCATTTTCTCCCTGTCCTCTGATGGGCTATGGGGTAGACAGTCCCTCTTCTCTGTACCTTTAAATAAAAACCTCATGACATTTTTCTGTGCCAATGATTCTCTTTTTTGCATAAGGTCTAGTTTGGACTTGCCCTGATTCTCACACCACTTTTGTATATGAAATTAGTGTCAAATAATTAAGTGCTCTAAGTGGGGTTAGCTAGACTACTGCTTAGCAATATTGATGTAGTCTTGTGGATTTAAATAAAGGGTTTGCTCTCTTAATGTCTTCCTACTAGATCTCTACTCTTTGTTCTCAGTGTTTTCATAGGTATGCCGTTTTCTTCTGACAGATCTAAACTACCAAAAACAATAACTTCTCTTTGGGGAGTGCCTAAAATGTGCCTGGCACTTTATATCATCAGCTCTAATCATCAAAACTGTCCTAAAGATTAGGGTACACGGGCTATATTTCTTACCATTTTCATAGGTAAGAAAGGCAATATCTTAAATGCAATAATGGAGCTGAAATTTGAACACATCTGATCTGATGGTAAAGTCCAACATTTTCCCATTGATCATGTATTTTCAATTTCAGTCATTCTCATGCAACTGTGCCAACTTTTACCATATCTACATAGTATCTATGTTTTTATTGATTTAATATTTCTTTTTAAATAGACTCAAATTTTTATCTTTGCACTGTCTTAAGCTATAAGCAATTGCATGTTTGATTTAATAGTTATACTTTTAAAATAGAAATCAAAATAAATACAAACTTACATCCCATTTTACAAGAATATGCATTAAAATAAATAAACATATAAGTTCAGAGTAGAAATAATCATCCATGAGGCACCTAACATTATCTTGTGACTCACCACTGGTACAGATATCACAGCCTGAAACATTTCACTAGGAGTTGCTACTACTTTAGCAATAGAATGAACTTGAAGGCATAGCCCCAAACAAGCCTTGATGTTGTTCCAGATAGTACTAGATACATGTTTAAAGCCAGTGGGGCAGCCACCTGGCAGTAGCTTCAGATCTATAGCTCTGATTGATGTGTATTGCAGGCTTAGACTATTTTTGAAGTGACACACTCCATTCTCTTGTTTTCTCCTGCTGATTCTTCATCTGCTCAGGCCCTCTTGATATTTATATGGGAATTAGGAAACCACACCACTGACAGAGGTGGCACAGCTGCATAGATGCAGGAGGGCTGGTCCTGCAGGATAATCAAGTGGAAGCCATTCTTGAAGAGGTCAGCCTCTTGACAGGGACCGTGGACAGATTTCAGAAATGGAGAGTAGGACACAGCTGGTCCACCTGCTGAATCCTGTGCCAGTTTCCAAAAATATCTCCCTTCCTGCCTGTCTTTGGAATTGGAAGTTCTGCTGCAATAAATGCATTTGTATGATATGATTTTCAAATTGAGAGTCATCGATTAGTCTGTAAATAATTAGACTGTAGGAGACATAACACCATAAATCACGTTAAATTCAATTTGGCCTGAGGCTGCCATTATACCTTGAGTATACCTTCAGCCTAACTTAACAGATAAACAAGCAGAAACCTAATTTGAGAGCAGAGGACAGCCCAGTTTCCACCAATCACAAGCAGTGGGTTTCAGCCAATCATAGGTAGCCAACTCATTACACCAGATCCCAATAAAGCATATGTCTGGCTGTAGCCAATCAGGTGATTTCTCTACTCTGATTCTATATTTAGCCTATAAATGCCTACCACTCACACTCTAGCAGAGCTCTCTGAATATCTACTGGTTCAAGGACTGTGTAACTCATGAATCATTCTTTCCTCAAACAACTCCCTGAGTTTAATTGGTCTCAAGTTTTTCTTTTAATAGTTATTTTGATTTATTCTATGCTAGTGGTCTTCAAGTGGTAGTTAGAGACCTGTGAAGAGAAAAGTTTCAGGGGATAGGGAAGGCTGTGTTAAGGGGTATAATAAACAAAATAATGTGTTATCAGTCTCCTTCTCTTCCTCCCAGAATCTTGACCACATCTTTCCCTCCAATTTGGGGCATTCCCTTGTTGTGAGTCACCATCCCATCTGACAACAGGTTCCAGACCTCCTTCTTGCAAAAACAATCCAGTCAGTGGGGTCTGTCTACTTTAAAAAAGTGAATAACACCTCAGACTTCATTCACGCTGAAGTAGTCTGCAGATCAAGGGATTTATTAATCTCTCTGTCTTGGACCCTGGTCAGAGCAAATGTCTTTGTGCTTAGTTCTGAGCACTGTAGTTTAAGGATATGGCTCTTAACCTACTTGGCTAGGCGATAGTACCCAGTTATTTAATCACACTAATGTTACTGTTGCTGTGAAGGTATTTTGCAGTTGTTGTTGATATCTATAATCAAGACACTTACTCCGAGTTTTGAGGACAAATACTAAATTAAAATGTCTTAAGTATTTCATTACAATTGTCACCAATGTTGAGAAGAAAAGAGTATTCTGAGGGTGATAAGAGGGTATTTATTTCATCTGGAGGATTAGGAAATGTGGAAGAGGAATCAGACTTGTTTTGTGTTGCCCCAGAAAATAATCATGTTCTAAGAGAAGAAGTTATAGCGGGCAGTGAGCGATTAATGCAAGCAAGAGCTTGTTAATGATTAGTGTTGAATCACTTCCTCTTAAAGCAATGAGTTGCTAGGGACCAGCTCAGTAAGTGATCACTAGGGTAAAAGCTGAAGGACTCATGATACTCATATGTAGTGTGCAACATGACCTTGAAATTGGAAAGCAATTAATTGGTACTCTGGAAGAACTGACCATAGGCCAGTGTGACTGACTGAGGAAAAAGACAGTAGTTGAATACAGTGTGGCTGAAGAGGTAGAAATAGGCTACTTCATACAGAGCCATGGAGAAAATATAAAATTTTTAAATGAATGAAGGGCAAAGATAACATGGTGGTTTGGACATTCCAGTCATCTAGTCCTCAGATGTAGTCACAGCTAGAGCTGTGTGGTGTGTAGAAAGAGTCAACTTAACTGGCCCAAGACTGCTATTGTTATAAAGTCCTGTCTGCAAGGTTGTCCCTTTGCAGGCATCAGGGAACCTAAATCCTGGAAAGGTTCCCACCATTTCCAGAAGGGAAAAGAATGTTTCAAGTTGCTTAAACTGTTTGCACAACAATATAGTTTATGCTAAATACCTGCTTGCTTTCTGGGAATCTGGAATTTTAGGACATGCTAGGTAAAGAATGTCTGCCTGGCCCATCCCCAGTAAAAATGCCAGGCACTCAGTCTCTAGTGAGCTTCCCTGGTAAAGAACATTTCATAAGAACTGTCACAACTCATTGCTGGACATCCTGGGTGACTCCACTAGGAAGCTTCTTGAAAGCTTGTGCTTGGTTTCCTTCAGACTTGACCTTATATGTCTTTTTCCTTTGCTGATTTTTGCTTTGCATGCTTACTCTGTAATAAATCTTAGCCATGAATATAATAATGAATCCTGTGAGTCTTCATGAATTGTTATGCCTTGGGGATGTTGGCATAGGGTGTGAGCCTGCTGACCTAAAAACCCATAGTGATTATGGAATGAATTCTACCTTTTTTGACCATGGTAGGGCTTAGAAGGATGAAGTGGAATGGCCGCAATGCTCCCAGGGAACTCTAGCCTCTGTAGTTACATTTCTACTCTAAGGCATAGAAATGTCTGCTGTGATCCACAGCTGGGTAATGAAAATTTAAAGGCATACACCAACTTCCAATGAAGATCCATAATACATATTAAACAACCACCTGCAATTCCCAGTGCCACTGCCCTAGATTTTCCAGGAATATTCCACATTACCTTCAGGAATTTAGAAAGATTAAAACTATGGAGTATTGCAAAATGGACTGTCTGTCTTTTGTTAAAATGCTGGATTTGCCAATGAGTCTAATAGAGTATTCTTTAGGGCATTTCAATTTTGTCTCTTTATATTGAAGCTAAAATATTATGATCTAACGGACCTCTTTTATTGCGTTAATTCATTATTAAAGATCAAGATAAATCACTCATGTCTCTGCATTTTAGATTTTGTCAATTTCAATACCTTTCAGTATTAATATAACAGAAAACCATACAAAAACACATTTTACAAAATGTATCCAACTTCACTAGTCAGTGGAGCAATGCTTAAAACTGCTGATTTTGCTTGCTAAATACTTTTGCTTCTTGGAATAAATGCAAATTCAAGATATTTACCCTTATGTTCCCAGGAGAGGGAAAAAGACAATAAAATATTGATGAGATAAGAACTGGCATGGAAGACAAATTCTTGCTTTCTGAAGTATCAATAAGCAACATTACAGTTTCTTCTATCTCTGGAGCCCAGCCATAATGGCCATATTATCAAAGCAGATCTTAATTCCTATCACAACATACCTTCCTCCCATGAAATGCCACTTGAGGAAGTCACAAAGCTCTTGGACCTGATGTCTCTGAGCAACCCGGCACATTCTCCTATGGAGGTTCTCATTGATATGGATCAATGAAATGTCTTCACCTTTGTTGAGTACAGTCGGAATTTTTATGAAGTCAATAAATATTTAGAAGGCATCTACTTCCTAGTACTATTGAAGGTGACATAGTTTTTGGTATTTAGAAGTGGTTGTAATACAATGAGACAATAGAACCAGGTTGGTAAGTAACAGATAAGTTGATATTATAAGGTGAGAAAAGGCAAAACCTGCCATGGACTGTGAAAGTCTTTACAGGAGAGATCTATATTGAAATCTGAGGTTTGGAGAAATTCACTGGTCACAGGCAGGAGGCATTTCTGATGGAGTTGAGAATGAGCACACATGTACACTTAGGAGACTGTGAATAGACTAAGATGGCTGAGGGAAGGCATGGCTAGGAAGCAAGGCAGATCTGGAGAGGCAGGCTGACAACAGCCTCAAATGCAATCTACAATTGTCATTCTTCTTGCTAATGATGAAGGATTGATGGTTGTTTTTAAGGCGACATTTCTGCAGATGTGGTTCAGGAAGAGTAGTATGGAAGAAGCCGTAAGTCATTGAAAGAGAGCTCTGGGAGGACTCCAAACTAAAGGGCATCACAATGTGTCTGTTGTAATGAGATCAAATTAGATTAGAAACAGAGAGGGAGTAAAAGACCCATCCACGATAGGCAAAAATGAGGAAATAGCCAAGAAGCATTGGAAACTTAGGACATTAAGATCCCAAAGGGAAAGTTCTGAAAAATGTTTTTGATCCTGTACTGTCATAATATATAACACTATACTTCTAATTTATAGCCCTCATCATAATTATAATAAAGTAATTATTAATGCCATTGTTGCTTGATTGTGATTCTCTTCTTAGCTCATAAATTCTTTCAGGTCAGGCTGTGCATGGTAGTGCACACTTGTAATCCCAGCAGTTTGGGAGGCTGAGGCAGGAGGATTGTGAGTTCAAAGCCACCCTCAGCAACTTAGTGAGGCTGCAAGCAACTTAGTAAGATCCTATCTTTAAATGAAATAGAAAAAAGGGATGGGGATGTGGCACAGTGGTTAAGTGCCCTTGGGTATAATCCCTGGTACAAACAAAAAAACTCTTTTAGGTTGGGATTGTGTCTCAGTGACTGGTGTAAAATGTGGTATACTACAATTGTTCATAAATAAAATTAATATGTAGACCTACTAGGAGTAATTTAAGCAAGACAAATCAGAGATGAATTTATAGCCAAAGTTGCTTACTTGTAATGGGTGTTAGGTGCTAGGTGATAGGGCTTTTATGGTATTTTATAAGTGGCATTTTTTCCAAATTCCTATATAATGGGTTGTGCCATTATAAAAACTGAGTTTTATTGTACAAATAATAGTCACTAAATTGTCTCAAAGCTAATGGATGAAGACAACTTGTTCAAGTAGGAATGTCAAGTAAAAATGACTTTTCATACTGAATATCAAAAATGCCTTTATCTGGGTGGACGATCTTTGAGCATTGTGAAATATTATGAACCCCTCTTCTCCCTTAATATTGAAATCATACATACAAGAACAAAATTATTCTTCTTAAATGGTACTTTAATAACTGAATGAATGCAGAGCTGTGAACATTGGGAGAATGAAGAGATCATCTGGGTTGCTACTGATCGGCTACTACTGAGTATCCAAATAATATGATCAAATCACAAACACAGAATTCTGTACCTCAGTCACTCATCCTACATTTCTAAACAACGGAGCCACCAATATGTGTTCTGAGAACATTAAGGACATATTACTAAGTTAAGTGAATTCACTAAAATCATTACAAGATCTATCCATACTCATAGTAAAATGTTACTTAACTAAAAAAAATTGTCTCATTACCTCTTTATCTAAAGAAATCCTGGAATCCAGGACATTCAGGACAGTAACCATCACATGTCTGTGCATGGATGCATTTTATTCCCAGAGCACAGTCCAGTCTTCACACAGAGCCTGAGTCAAACATGTTTGCTTATCAGTTTTCTACGTCCATGGTAGGAGCAAAGGAACACGGTATGTATGAGGTTGGGCATTTCTAGACTGGCACACTGGAAAGAGCAAGTAATAACATCTCATAATGGGAAACTAAGAGAAGAGATAAAATGTTCAATAAATAAGGACATGCAAAGTGAAGTGGCACCACAGCCTGGGACTCATGTATGATGGGACACTGCTGGGTACACCTCATTTCTCAAGAACAATCAGCTGTGTATATAAACACCTGGCCACCCAGAATGCTTGTTTCTGAATGGACAAAACATCATCACATATCTGGGAAATGTTTCTACCCCTCTATTTAAAATTATAGAAAATAAGCTTCAGTAACTTACAAAATTCAGTCTAAATTTTGCTAAAGTGACATACTTTATATCCTGACGATGCTGATATCTAAACAAGACTAAATTACTAAAATGTTAGAAAAACTACCCAGTCATAATTTGAGAAGTTAACACTACTGAGAAACTGAGGTATGTCTTACTTTCATACCAAGAGATAAAATCCCAAGGATTCTGTTCAGACTTTCCAGGAAATTGCCCATTAATTTCAGATTCAAAATTCTAATGAACTCCATGGCACAGGCCTTCCTAGACATTAGGATCTAAATGTTTGGAAATGGGGTCTTGGCAGATGATGGCAGTTTTTAAGATGTGCTAATACTATTATGTGACAGCATAGAACATAGAGGGCCTCTGATGGCCTCACATGCAGAGTGAGGTCACATTTATGCTGCTGCCTCATTACCAACTGCGAATTTTGGCATAGCAAGATTTGACCTGAAAAATCAATGTCGACCATCAGTGAAAGCTTTTGGATATTAAATTACTTTTTTCCAAAATAAGACATGGAAATCATAGATGAGCAGAATTTATTCTCCAGAAAACCTTTTTGTATGTGTTGTCCCAGAGTCTTTCCCCCTGCCAGTCTCTCCTGTTCTCAATTTTGCCCTCCCAATGTCCACTCTGTGCACCTTGATATACCTGAAAGTTAACTACTATAATCCACCTGTTCATACCTCGCATCAGTTCATAATTTTCAGGTTTGCAGATAAAGGTCTGGAGAAACCTGTTTCCTTCTGTTGGCTCTTGAGGGACTGGTGCAATAGTGCAGCATTAAAGCGGTTCTATCACCTTCAACACCTCACACTCATGTAAAATCACTCCAAATATAGACAAGAGCGTATCTGTAACCTGACAGCAAATGTCTACAGAGGTCAAGGATCTTTTTAAACAATGTGAGATGGTGCATTTCTAGATTTCTTGCACTGCATACAGTATTTTGAAATATTTTCTTTTTGCCTACCAAGGTAGTAGACATACTCTGCAGAAAATCTGATAAGTAGAAAAACACCAACCAAAAATTAAATTCCTCTATTACATACCCAAAGATAACTGCTGTTATCATTTTGGTATATAACCATAAAACATACTAAGGGTGTTTCTTCATTTGGGGACTAAGTATAGAAGTTAGCCAGGAAAAGAGTCAATGTCACTTCCTCCCATGTTTTGTGAAAATGTGACTGTAAAAAGACTTTGTCATTCTCCTATTTGAAATCAATTATGAATACAGAGAAAGAAATGTCATAGCTTTGGGGGAAGAATATGGGTTGTAGAGCCAAACTGCTGGAATTTGAATCCTGGCAAATAGATTAATCTCTTTGTATTTTATTTTTCTCATATATAAAATAAGGATGATGATGAAATAACAACAGTAATATGCTGTGGGGTGATTATGAGAATCAACAGAATTAATAAGTACTTTGAAAGAGGCTAAGGCATGTGACATGCTCAGCTAACATTTCCTATTAGGAAGATTGCAGGGTTCTGGCAACAGAGTGTTCATTGCTAAGGGCTCTTCTTGGCTACCTTCACATATTATTTTCAAAGTCCTCTCAATCGTCAGATATTAAGATCTCCATGTTCTGTTCCTATCCTAGCCATTAATTTTTGTAACCTTGGTAAGTCAATGGATCATGGTTTCATTGTCAAATGACAGTGCTATTCTCTGCAGGTTGTTCCTAATCATTTTGGGTATATCAGAAATCCTTTGATATAGCATTTTATTCATAAATTCAGGGCACTTGTTAGTACTGGAAGCCCTTCTACAGGCCCTAGGTTAAGAACCCCTTGTTATCTCAGATCCTCAATCTGCCTTTGTAAGGTGTTCAGTTTCATGGAATTGGCCTCATCCTTAAGATTCCTGACCTGACTATGGTAGAAAAAAAGAAAGGGGTGAGAAGGAAGTTCAGGAAGCAACTCTTCTTCATGGAAGATTTCCCTGTTTTCCATCTTATTGAGTTTCCTAATTAAATCTCTTACATACTTTCAATTCCTGATTCACTCAGGATCTGGGAATCTAACAGTACTTATTTATATGCTAATTTGCTGCAGATAATTGTAAGCTTTCTCAATCCCAAAGGAACAAGAGATATTTAGCCTCATGCTTTGCTGCTTCCACTGGCGTCCAAGGCAGCCAGTCCATAGCCAGGGTGAAAAGCACCCTAGAAAACAAAGCCTGACCCACAGTACCAAACCAAACCAGTAGCGATGGGCTGTGGATATTGCTGATGACAGACACAAGTGATATGAGCCTCACAGAGGATCTACAGTTGTGTATCTTAGAGTGTCGCCCAGGGATCACAGCCCCCACTCATCTGGGTGTAAATTCTAAATGAAGATCACCAAGCAGGACCTCTGTATGTTACATTCTGTGTGAACGGCCATGGTACAGTTGACCCCACAGACTCACCCCAGACACCCTGATGAGAACTCATAAGCATAGAACCTAGGAATGTACATCTTCAAAAATCTCATTTCTCATGAATTTTAAAGTCTAGAACTTCTGTCATAGAAAAACTTACTTGTGGGCATATGAAGAAGGGGATTTTTACTAAGAATATTCAAATTTTAAGAATTTATACTAGGGGCTTCCATCCTGGTGATGTAATATATATCTATTAGACACTGGAAAATAGAGATCACCAAAAAATACTACATAGATTCCCAGAGCTTTGGTTTGTCTAACTTCAGAATAGTAATGCCTGTCTTCCAGTGTAGTCGAGGATTTAATTAAATAGTGCCCATTAGACAAGATAAATGAACTCTGACATATCCACACAACAGAAAAATATGTAATTCTAGAAAAGAACAAGGAGGCTGGTTATGTACTTATTGAAAACTCTCTAAGGTATGGAAAGAACAAAGTGCTTAGCAATATACACACAATATATATATATGAAACACAGGTAATAAGAATAGGTATTTGCATTGTATGTGTGTATGTATAAAGAAACTAAAAAAAATGGTTATTATCTGGGAAAATAAACAGGGTGGATAGGAACAGGAGCCTTTATGCCAAAATTAAATTAAAAACACGCATGTCTTTAGTTTCTTCCCCTAACACTAATCTATTCTGAGCAAGGAAAAGAGACTTTAAAGCCACTAGTCCAATAATTTAACATGTCAAGTTATCACTCTTCTGCTTAGTTTAGATTTTAATAAGTGCTACTCATGAAATCATTATATTTAATAGTTGCCAAAACTCTTATCACCCAAATCAGTTTGCAAATCCAGGGGGAGATATCTGGATGAAGCGTTATTATCAAAATGTATCAGTAATTTGTTTCTGAAACAGGAGGAGGAAATGTCCTAGATCAGCAGAAAACAAAATTGGAGCCGTCCATAACCTGGTGGTGAACTTATCTGTGCGGCAGGGTTTCTGCATCGATTGTTAGGCACTTTGTCTACTCCATCAGGTCATGAATGATGCATGGCACTACAAGATGTTCAGCTGCATGGCTCTTTGCTGCTGATTGAAACAGAGAGGACTGTTTGGGAGCAGAGAGACGGGTCTTCACTTTGCTTTTAGCTTTGCACCAGCTTGTGGAACAAATCCACTGCAATTTCTGTAAGCTTTGTTCCTGAAATTCTCTTGGGTCAGATTTCTTATCAGATATATTTTCTTTTTTCAAAAATCAAAACAACACAAAGCCATAGCAAGGGGGTTTGGAAGAACAACCTTGCAAAACTCAGAGTTGCAGAATATTCACTTTCAACTGATACCCTTGCAAAAAACAACTCCTCCCCACCCCTGCAGCCCCGCTTTTTTTTTTTTTAACAATGATGGCTGAAGAGGGGGAGAGGAAGAGATATTCAATTTCTGAAATTATCTTTTCAGTATAATGATTACCTTTTTATAATGTGAGTATCAATCACTATCTCTGTAGCTAGTATGAATAGAAATCTCATTTTCTTCATCAAATCAGTAACACTCCATCAAAGACAGTGGCTGGAGATTTTTCCAACTCAATTAATGGTTTTATAATATACAGATTGTTGTATATGCCAAGACCATAAATGTTGCTGTGAAATATTATTTTCAGTTCTATAATTGATATGATCCTATGTTGGCAAGTCTCCAGAGAAAAATTGATAAGATTGGACCTCATCATGAAACACACTGGAATCTAGTCAGCTTCAATACAAGGGACAATAAGGAGCTCAGAGCCTCTTTAGTTTTTAGTCTTAATGTGTCAGAGACACATGATTGTCCCCCAGCACAAATGAGTTAGTTTGGGCCAATAAGATGTGAGTGACAGTAAGGGACCATTTCTGGGTCATTTCCTTGCCTCATACTTCCTCTTTTTCTCTTTTTCTTGGAGAGAGGCAATGTGAGGAGTCATGTTTTGAGGATGACAGAATGGTCTGGAGTTGTGGACTGTTAAAGAATAAAGAAAACTCTTGTTTGAGCCACTGTATTTTGGGGCTTTTAATTATAAAAGGATGGCTTGTACCTTTACTAATGAAAATGGCTGGATGTAAGAGAATATTCTAGGAGAACAGTTTAGCTGTGAATAATCAAGAATGGATAGGGTCACAAGGGATAAAGGATAAAATACAGTTAGTAGGACTAAAATGTTGACAATGAAGTGAATAATACTAAACTAGCCAGAAAAATCTTGAAGAACAGAAACTCTAAAACTTGTAACGGAAATTGTAACCCAGACTCTATATCCATTGCTAAAGGTTCTTAAACAAAGCAAGGCAAAATTAATGCATTATAGCTATATCTTTGTCCACAGATCTTATGTAGAGTCATTAGAGATACAGAATAGGAAGCAGACAGACTTTGGCATCATATAGAATTTCGGCATCATATATTCTCTGCCACTACTAAACACACAGTATTGGGAGATTAATTTAAGTCCCCTGAACCTGCAGTGTAAGTGGGAATAGTAACACATCTCTCTGAGGCATCAAGGTGCAGGTAGAACTTCTATAAAGTAACTTGGTTTATACAGAGGGAGTCAATCAATCAATGTCAGGCATATCTATCACTCTGCCACTCTTTTGAGAAGGCATCACAGACATCTTAATGCCAGGAGAATAAAAAAGAATGGGTAAGAGGACAGTATAGACAATGGAATTTGGTTAATTTTGTACTGATTCTGTTGATTAGGTCTGAAGTGGCAGAATTAGTGGGCCCAGATCTTTTTTTTTTTTTAACTTTTTTGTAGTTGTAGATGGACAGAATGCCTTTATTTTGTCTATTTTTATGTGGTGTTGAGGATTGAGCCCATTGCCTCACACCTGCTAGGCAAGTGCTCTGTCACTGAGCTACAGCCCCAGCAGGAGCCCAGATCTTTAAGAAATATTTTCAGAGAGGAGCTAATTGAGACTGATATCACAAACACATTTCTTTACACAGGGATACCAAAATATTTCAGATCTAGTTTCCAGAAGTTTATGGAACACCCACATTAATGGCAACATCAACATTTTTGAGATTTCTCTATTTTCTGTTACAGCTGGTCAACATCAGGAACAAATTTTTTTTTTCAGTGTCGTCACCAGTTAATTAATAAAAATGAATTAAGGAAATCTACCATTATTTCTATAAAGCATTTTATCTTAGTTTTTCCTATTTGTATTTCCCTCTGAGCATATCTGTCCATCCATCTCTTCATAGTTAATATTTACTGAGTGCTTACCATGTGCCAGACACCCTTCTTAACCTACATTAACTGATCCTCACAATAACCCCTAGAGGCAGGTACCATTTTCACCCTATTCTACAGATAAGGACAAAAAACAAATGGATTCAGTGGTTGATCCAAGGTCATATGGCAGTAGGGTACAGAATCAAGAGCTGGACCCAGGCAGTCCAGAGCCTGACAAGTTATACTGTCTCTTCAAGGACTCAAAATGATTTTTAAAAACTGAAACCATACATAGTACACTGCACAGAAACTTGAAGAAACCACAACTGTGAGCAGAAAACTGAAAGAGGGAAGTAATAAAGACAAGGATGAAGAGATGAAGAGAGGGGGAACTTGACAGTGGAAAATATAGGCCTGATGCAAGATCCTGAAATTGAGTCAAAATTTTAACTTCAGAACTTCTTGGCAGTAAGGCCAAAAAAAGGAAAATTGGATATGTGATGTGGTTTTCACTACATAGTAGAAGATATGTGATTATTCCTCAAAGAGAAATATACGGTATTCTTCTCAACCTGTCATTTAATTTCCCAGTTCTGAGCTTGACAAAGGAGAGAGAGGTCCTAACCATGATCAGCTCCTGACACTACCTAATTGCTTTAATTTTGTAGGCCAGAAATGGAGCTTCAACTATGGTTCATGTTCCAAAGAGCCCATCGATATTTTCTTGAATAAGATTTTAGTGTAAGCTGTAATGTTTTTCCCCATTTAACTGCAGATTATCAGTGAACAATAAACCAATTTGGTTAGAAAATTTTATTTCTTGTGTTGCATAATATTAGAGTAGAGAGCCCTGCTATTCAAACTGGCAGCTAAAATATGGCAGGAACTCTATAATGTGCAAATTACATATTATTGAATAAAAAATACAAAAATGTTTGCAAGACATAATGCTAAAAAAAAGAATGCTGAATTTTATTTTTAGTACAAAGGTATTTATGATTATCTTGACCCTATTTCCCTATGTAGCTATAATAAAGCCGGAAAAACATTAATAAAGAAGAATAGACTTTCATCATATAAAATTGTTCTAATTGAAACTTTTATTTTTCACTATTTTCATCTTTATGAAGAGTATATCTTTTGGTTCTATTACATTTAGGTTTTGGGATAATAAATAACTTTTAGAGGTAACAAAATACTTCTTCCTCCACCTGGTTAACAGAGGCTGACGGCACTGTAATTATTAACAATATAACTCAACAGTCTGCAATTAATTCTATTTTAGTAACCAGCAGAACAGGTAAAGTGTATACTGTTAGCACTTATTTAAATCATTTTCTAAATATTGTACAATATTTTTCTGCACAGAAGCAACCTGTACAGCTATTTCTTGCAGTGTTTTTGCTCTGATTAGTATGAGAACAGACCAGTTACTATGGAGAGAATTGCCTGCTATAGATATTTGTTTATTTCTGTTTGTATAATACTTCCCTTATGTTTCAACAGAGAAAAGAATGTGACTTTCTGTTACTTCACCGTAAGACTCTGAGGAATTGTGGGTTTTGGTATTTCATGGTGGGCTTGGGCTCTAACATCAGACATCCTGACTCTTGTTCTTTAGCAAGTTACTTAACATCCTTCTACTTTGGTTGCTTCACATCTCTAATGATGATTATAAACATTTCTAATTCACAGGGTTATTGCAAAAACAGAAAGAAATGACATCCTCAAAGTAGTCAGAACAGTACACAGTCACAGTAGAATAGTACAAATAAGTTCTCAATTATTATTATGGCTGTGATTACAAACATAGACAAATAAAGATTCATGGGCTCTGCCCCCCATGTTCCCAAATAAAATCTCCTACATTAGTGCCCAGGGATCTACATTTACAAAGTTTCCAAATGACTTGGAAATACTCCCCGGTTTGGGAACTGCAGGTTCAAAGCAAGCACTACAGAGGCCTCATTTCAACAGCCAGCCCAGGGGTTGGGACAAGCATCATGACCTGTTGGCCATCTGCCCAACTATCTGACTCTAAGTGCCATCACTTGACTATTCTTTGCATTCCCTCAGGCCTTTTCCAGGTCACCTCTTTCTCACAGAGATATATACCCCTTATTTGAAATCACATCTTTTTCTACTCCTTCATTTCTACTCAGGAACACCTCTCCCTCTGGTACATTTCCATGAATCATAAAAGAAAGACAATTCAGATAACAAAAAGGGCAGAAATCAGGAGAGGTGAGTTGACTCTTCAGGCCTCTTCAGAGAAACAGCCCTGAAAAATCCCAACAGACCTTTCCTTCTTCCATTAGGTACAGGGATGGATGGTAAGCTACTTATTTAAATGTACTGCTTTTTGCCCGTTTTTGCCACAGCACCGTTACCTTCTTTAAGCACAGATGCACAATTTTCCTTATGGGTAAAATACACTTTTATGTGCTGTTTTAGGAATTCAAAGAATGTATGGCTATGTGTCTGGGGGGAGAGGTACACTGGCCTCCAGTGTACTTAACTGATTTTTGGAATTCACCCCATGGCTAACCAGGGAACAAGCTGTGTGTCATTTTATCCTGACTCACACGTAAATGCTACAGGCCCAAGCAGCAAGGGCAAAGTACAGAAAGGAACTATAAACCAGAGTTCCTCTCCAGCAACACCACACCTAGCTTCAAATCCCCCTCCCATCTCCCAGAGCTCTTGTGAAAACTGTGTTTACCCACAACTCTGCCTGCACTGGAATCTACGGAGCCAATTTCTAGAAACTTATGAAGAAAAATTTTAATAGGACTTGCCTCCTGGGAGGGAGAATAGAGAATTTGGAATTAATTACTGGTGATGAGATGTCATAATAATATTTTTATGGAGTGCTTTCTTATTACTCTTTAAAATTTCACTGAGGCCTGTTACTTTTTTCAATTAATGCTAAAATAATTTAGGTATCAGTGTAATTAAAAGCAAAGAGTTTTAAAATATTTAGTCTCACATGTATAGACAGATATAGGTACAACATAACATTTTGTTAAATAAACATATGCAATGTTAAAGAGATCACCAAGTGTACTTTCCCCTAATTGTCTTGCTCCTTTAAATAATATGATGGCTGTATTTCTGCTGGGGCTAATAGAAAAGTGTATTATAAAATTTAGTGTATGAGCACAGAATTTCCATAAAACTTTTTTCCATTATTATTTTAACTTAGAGCATAAAAAATACAGGAAAAAAATCTGGAGCAAGTGCCTATGCTGGGTACAAAGCAAATAGGTGGTAAAACTTAGAACCCTGCGCCAAAGGTCAAGGGATACAACCTAGAACCCCCTGCCAAAGGTCGGGATCCTCCTCAAGGAACTCACTGCCAATTGAGTAGAAGGAGAACCACTTTTTCTGTATCTGACCTAGACTGTGTAGTTTTATATCTCCCTGGCATTCCTGGAGAGGCAGGGATAAGAAGGCACTGTATTGGGGCTGGGGTTTGGTTTGCACAAGCCCAACATCTCAAAGGAGAGGACATGTTTGATTGTGCCCATCAGCGTTGGCAGCTGGAACTTGGATAAACCACCAGAGTAAAGCATAAGATGAAAACAGATAACACTCTCTGGGAAAAGAAAAAGCAGATCTGTCTGGTCCATGAGCACTGGCCAGTTGTGGTTTGGAGTGAAGGTGTGACTCTGGGGGTAGCTTTCTATGTTGTTTCCTAGGGTTGGCTTCTGTTCCAAGGAACTTGTGCTGGTCTCCTGAGGAGTGTGTGCTGTGCAAAAAATCCAGGCCAGCCTATTCCTGGAGGCGTGTGAATTTGGATAAGTCAATCAGCTCCGAGGGACTCATTTTTTTTTTTGTTTGGTAAAGCACCTGCGTGGGAAGAGGTGATTTCCAAAGTCCCTTTCACTTTGCATGTTCAGAAGCATACCATTCAGACAGAAGCTGGAGAGTAAATAGTTCTTTATTAAAAATGTATGTGAATCCTCCCAATGGAATGCAGCACTGGGTTATGCAAGTCGCATCCATCTGCTCCCTTACCAGCTCGCTCGGGCCTCCACAGCGTCTGTCAGTGTGTTCACTCTAACATGGTGCAAATCCTCCTTCTGGGTTTGGGGTTGGATTAAAAGGCTGGCACATCCTGAAATGGCCTTTCCACACTGCCCACATGAACATGAATGGTCTTCTGGTTACATTGGGAAAGTTTATAAGGACATAATGGAGACTCTTTGCCTTCTAGGATTCCCAATCTAGTCATAAGAATGAGACAGCAACAATATCAAAGGCTGCTGCTGTCACCCTGTGGTGGCAAGAACAAGAGGTAGACAAAACAGGCTTTAGCTATACTTTCTATTAACTCCCCAACCCCAAAGACAAACCAAATAAACATGGTCAAAGGTTCAGCCTCATGAGTCTGAAACCAGTGGAGTTGTACAGATCCCCACACCCAAAACGGAGAGTCTGCCCTGGGAGTTCAATACTCTGTAGCTGCCATCTTGAAATACTTAGTAATTTTATTATTGGATGTGTATTCTCTTAGTGAAGTCATACAGGTCTATGGAGCCTAGATCCAGTGGCAATCCCACCTTCCACTGCCTCCTTGGGATGGAATCATGGTAATCCTCAACTCCAACACCAACTAGTACTTGCCTTCTCCCTCACTTTCTATCCCAGGGACCTAGATGTATTCACATAGTAAGTATCCCATGCCTTCAGGAGTACAACATGAAAGAGCCAACAACAAAAGCCATGACAGGTTGACAGACTACAAAAGAAAATAATATTTTTTCCCTGCTTTTTGAATAAGAGTTTCTGCAATTTCACTTTGCAGCAAACCTGGTAAATTATGTAGTTGGTCTTGTGTGTACACAGTAAGCATGGAAGTCCCTACAGTCCCTCCTTCCACTGTGATGGTGACAATCACCCTCTTTCCTACCTACATTCTGGTGTCAGTCATGTACCTGATAAGGACAGAAGCAAAGATCAGGATAAAGTGAGGAACAGGGAAACAGCAGGCTTGTTGGAGTGACTGCTCCTTTGCACTGACCTCAGTGAGTCACCTTCCACCTCAGCTTTGTGGACATAACTGAACTGATCTTTAGCAAGTCAGAGTTTACTCTGCCTTTAAGGATATATACAGGCATAATGTATTAGCACACTAGCTGGAAAGAAGGGAGAAAGTCACACCAAATGGTGAATGGAATGCAAGGTGATTTTTGAAAGCAGTTAGGAAGATGAGCAGTCAAAGAAGTTGGCCTGGATTCTGTTCCTTGCTCATCACAAGCTAGCTGCTCACTGTGCCAGCAGACCTCTGCCTTTCAGTGTGCTCATCTTTAAAGATAGATAGTAAGAGTAGTCACCTTAGTAACTGTTGAAAGGAATAAATGCTTAGGATATAGCAACTAGCAAATGTGCTCAATCAGTGTTAGATAGAAGAGTGTAAGGGAGAGAAGTTTTTGACAGAGGTAGGACAATCAAGGAAAGATTTGCAAAGTGCCAAGACAGGTGTTGTACTGAAAGTCTTTGTGGCATTGCTAACAAAGTAACTTTGAATTTAATCTTGGTATAATATCTAGAAGAAAATGCTTTATGTTGTTGTTTGAAAACACACACACACACACACAGGAGCATTTAGAAATAAGAGACTTAGTTTAACTACATGCTTTGTGTGCTATTTTCTGAAATGACTGCCACTGGTTTTTCCAATCTCACAGTCTTATTCCGGTAGTAAGCAGTTCTAATGAAAGTATGCAAACATCTGTCTTACATTCTGGCTCCTTCCTTTACTACACTGACTCACTAGAGTCACAATTTAGGATGACTCCGAATAAGATAAAAGCCACATCTGCCTACTCACCAATCTTCTAATTTTTCTGCCAGCAGAGCCCTATGTCCCTGCACAGATGAAACAACCTCAATTGATATTTTTTAAAGGAATCCATATTGGAAAGAAAAAGTGCATATTTGGTTATGAGTCTTTATCTGTAGCTGAATGAGTTACTAAAATACCAATTATTTGAAAATTTCTGTGTTCAGTTACTAGTTACATCCTCTCAACTTATCCTATTGCCAATCTTAAAGATGGTAAAAACACATCAGATGAATAAGGGGTATTTCCTTTGGTGTTTACTGAGGCTCATTTGTGTGCTTTGGTTTAATTACGTGGTAATAAATCCTGAGACTGTATGCATAGATAGCCAAATAGCTCATGTTGAAAATAAAAGTTGAGAAACCATTCTAATGACGCTGACCTTCCTGATGCTCATGGAACATTGCCTTCTCAATAGGGCTCTGTGGTCTACTGTTCTGCAGAGCCTTGTCAGGCAATATCTACTAACCTAAGGAATAAAGAGGGGATGCCCCAAAGCAAAGTCAGAGATGTGTTTGAATTCCATTTTAGGTAAACAAAGGGAATCTATGTATGGTGTTAAGACATAAGTTCACGAGATGCCTTAACTTAGAACTTCCATTTCCTGCTCTGTCAAAAGGAGAAAGTGTATTCCCGCAAGGGAAGTAGGGCCCCATGAAAAGCCTTCCAGATCTAAATCTGGGATTCTGTTGTGAGAGGATTCAATGACCCAACATGGCCTGATTGCCTATCAAATCAAGAAACAGAACAGGTTGTTACTATAGTTTAAGTGATCTATGTCAGAGAAAACAAATCAAAATGTTAATAAGGTAGCCAATGATCATGGCTTTAGCAGGAACAGTGTCTCTGGTGGTAGAGGCAAGGAAGGTCATATACAAACAATCAGTAAGCTATTGAGTTTTACTTCAAACCAGACTTTGGGATAACAAGAAGGAATTCAACAGGCAAGGACAGCACAGGTAATACCTTAGAAGACAATTTAAAAAAAAATATTTACATGGAAATATGGAGATTTCTAGCTTGACCCAATAGCAAAATCTCAAATACCTCTATGTGTATGTTCTAAGGAATGACCTTCAGTTAGATAACACAATATCACAGGTAATGCATTCTACAGAATCCATTCAACTTGTGACAGGGGAGGGGGGCTGTCAGAGTATGGGTCTGAATTCTGGGTGAATTTCATGGAAAGGTGAACTGATGGTGTAAGATGAGAAGAATTTCATAAAATATAGTTAATGTTAGTCTGATAATTATCATTTATTGAGTGTCTACCATGGATCAAGTACTGCACTGGATGATTTATGCCCATCATCTCATGGAATGCTTGTAACAGCACAGTGGGACAATTTACTTTCTGAATCAACATTTAGAAAGGTAAGCAACTGGGCCAAGGTTAGGGGCTGGTAAATGGGAAGCCCAAAACCAGGTTCGGCTGACAGACTCAAAGCCAATGCTCCTTTCCCTCCTCCATCCTGCCTCTTCCAGTGTCTTATTGGATGAACCAACTTTAAGAGATACTTATTCTCAAAATAAAAGCTTCACAATGCTGTGATAACACACTGAGATGTTTGGGATAGATGGAAAAATATGAAGAAAATGGTAAATATAGTATGTATTTTTAATAACATACTTTATGCATTAATTATTGTTGCTGTAATTAGTAGGTCTATACATTATACATTGATGGGTATTGTTTTGTAACCAGTATTGCAAAAAAAAGCATAAATGCATTACTACTCTCTATTTATTTATGTGTATGTATGTATGGATATATGTGAAATATATATGTACATATATACACCTATACATATACGTGTGTGTGTAATTATTAACCAACTCTCTCTTCCAGGTGGTAGTGAAATATAATAAAATCACTGTATTTCCTGGCATAGGATACATCAAGATTTTAATACTGAGATGATTCTACTAAAGTATTATTTCCCTACACCTTTCAGAAACCAAAAGTGTCAGCTCTGACCAAGGAAAGAAATCAGCCAGCCACCTCACTGATCATTAGAAGAGATGGAAAGTGTGCAGAGTCTCTCTCCAGGTGATGCTAACTTAGTCTTCTAGGTAGGGCTAGGACTAAGGTAAGGTGAGGGGGAGCACTATTTTATGCACTTGCCAGGCTCCAAGAATAAATACCTCCAGAAATTTATACCTGATACATTTCACATTGGCCCTGTTACGAGAAGATAAGAATTCGGAGTATTTCAAAATGTTATGAAATTACTAAATTCTGCTACTTATAATTTCACTCTCCATTGACTTTGAATCACCGATTCTTGAAAACATTTGAATACCAGCATTTGTCTTCTCCTTACTCTTAAACATTTATATCTCCTTGGTACCTGGGAAATTAAAGGCAGATCCTCACCCTTCACCGTGAAGTTCTGATATGAATCTTGCTTTCTAGTTGCGGTAATTTGGATCTTGAATGTTTTCCAAAGGCTTGGTCCTCAATTTGGTGCTATTGGAAGGTGGTAGAGCCTTTTAAGAGGTGAGGCCTGGTGGGATCTCTTAGGTCATGGAGGGGGTCCTCAAAGGGGATTGTGGGTTGCCAGTCTCTTTCCTTCCCAGGTGCCATGATATGAGTAGCTTTGCTCTACCACATGCTCCCACCATGATTGGCTGTCTCATGACAGATCCAAAAGCAACAAGCCAATCACTTGGACAAAAGGACAAAAACCTTTAAAACACGTGTCAAAATAAATTTCTCCTCTTTTTAAGTTGAGTACCTCAGGTATTTTGTTACAGAATGCTAACACAGCAGCCATACCTTCTACCCTCTTACCATGCTAACATCCCATATGTATCAAAGGACAGCTTTAAACCTTGCTGCTGCCAGCCCTGATCACAAGTTGGAACTACTTCTTGAAAGTTTGCTTCTTTTTATTTCTTACATTGTATGCTGCTTATGCTGTGTACTTGAAAGCTCAATTCAAATCCCATTTCCTGGGAAAGGACTTTTCACATTCCACCAGAAATTAATCTCTTCCTTCCCATTCTATCATTGCTCTTTGTTTACAACACTGAGAGAGCACAAATCTTAGTGTGCTTTTTTATTTAAAAAAAAGAAAGAAAGAAATTGCCATTTATATCTGTTCTATAACTTGTTCTATAACTGCCCTTTGAACTCCTGAGGGAAGATACCTCTTATTTTTCTTGTACCCTTGTAAAATCCAGCAATGAAATTGCACTTGGTGGGCCCTCAATACATTTGCATGATGGGGTACATTATTTAGTACTGTAAAGTGTACTTGGATTAATAAGTTTTAGGCAGGGAGGACATGCAGGAAGGAGAGTATGAGCAAGTCTGGGAGAGAACAGCTCGTTTCCTTCTTCCAGTCAGCAAAGTAGATTTTAAACATAGACTGTTTCACACTTAGGCCTATTTCATTGGGTATAAAGACTAAGAAAACATAATAAATGACCTAAACATCAGCACATTGTATAATTATATTTTTTAAAATTACAATCTGCATCAATACAAAGCAAATAAGTCCTGGAAGCCCAAATATTTGAAGGGCTAAAAAAACCTGGACATGATGTTCTTTGGATTTGAATGTTGATGAAGAAATTGCATCTATGGCAGTCCATCTGCCTCAACCCTTCCATTGTCCCTCTTTAGACAAGTGTTTATTGTGTCTCCATTGTGCTTGATACTGAGGCAAGCACTAGAAATACAATGAAGACAAGAAAACTGTTCTTTCATGAGCTCTTATCAAGGAGCTACAGTAACACATGTCAGGTTACAGTGACTCCATAGCCAATCGTGGAAGAAAAGGGACTTCAGACAGCACTGGTCAACACAGTATTCAAGAATCCAGATCACACAGTGGACAGATGCTTAAATACACCAGAAAAGAGAAAGTGGATTTCTGGAGGAGGGAATTCAAACAGATTTTGAAAGTTGAGTGAGATTTCTCCAGACAGCCAGGGAGGAACTGCATTCTATGAAGTGGGGACATAAACAGAAGCCTAAATCTGCTCAGTGTATCTTCAAATCTAGATCGTGTTTTCAAAGATTGATATAACATACCTTTGGGAACCAACACAACTTAGATAACAATCTAATGAGATTTTATTATACAAACTAAACTGCAGCTACTTGGCTACCAAAATGTTTCCAAATATATCAACACTACTTCTGTCTGGCTCTAGACCCAAGAAACATTACTCAATTTTAGAAAGTCTAAAATTGTCTGTGTTAACCAAGAAGCCAGCTGACATTTCGAGGTATAAGCAGAAGAGTTTAAAGGCAGAAGAAGTTCACCCATTCTTAATGACCCTGGGTAACAGAAGGAATAATGTGGATGTAGGTGAGGTTGTTTCCAGTTCTAAGGTTTTTTAATACTATTTTACCCAAATTTCTTATCTTTGAAATGTTCTTCATGCTTGTTTGAATTTTGAAGTTATTTGACTCTAACTTTTTATTTGAGTTTGTACATTGAGACCAGATGAAAATGCACATAAGCAGAGAGGTGGAATGAGAGTGGGAAGAGATGAGTGGGAAGAGATGAAATGAAGACTGGGGTTGGGTGTGGGGAGGAGGCAGTTTCTGATTTTTCTCTTTCCCAGTTTTCACTGTTTAAAAACAATGATTGTGACCCCGTATTAGCTAACTTCCAGGCTGAAAGGATACTTAATATCAAGCTAAGCTTGTAAATTATATATGTACATTACACACACACATATATGTAGGCATTATTAAATGCATTATTTTACATATTTATTTCTTTTGTTCATGTAAATATCGTCCCTATATAACTGTAAAATGATTTTTGCAAAAGTGCTTTATAACCTCTAAGCATGCAGCTTAACACAAAAGAATACATGCACATGATATATATTTTTCTTCAAATAGCATTTCTTTCTCCATATAACTTGTAAGATGGTCTAGTTAGGGACAGATAAAAGACAATGACAGACTCTATGATTATACCATCTGTACCTTCCTTGATATTACCTGGAAGTATTCATCTCCAGCTGGAGGTACCTAGATACTTCAGAGCTAGAAATTCATTTAGGATTTCTTTTGTCAGATACATAAAATAGTATCTGAAAATAACTTCAAAACTATAAAATAGTAATAAAAGTGTGTAAGATCATAGAATCATAGAGTGAAATGAGGTCTTAGAAGTCATATAATAAACCTTAATGCAAGAGTTAGCCACAATAACCACAGTCTTCAGTCTCTATCAAAGATACCCAGAGACGGGAGTGCTGTGTCTCGTGAGGCAGGCCACTTCAGTAGGTGTCCTGAGCATCCTGAGACTCACATCTCTAGTTGTTCACAAACAGCTTATGGGGTTGTGTCAAAGATAAGAGTCACATGAATAAAGGACAGCACAGTTCAGGGGTGGTAACGGACATTGGCACAGTAGGAGTCAATGATGTGGGAGTTCCTGGAAGGAGATGCCAGCATCAAGGTGAGGCCTCGGAATAACTGGCACTTTAAATATTCAAGGGCAGGTCAGAAAGAATGGAAAAGCATTCTGGACAGGAATGGTATATATCCAAGGATAGTTAGTTGTTTGGAAAGCTTTCAGCTGTAAACTGTCTCCCTGAAACATCCAGCAGCCATTCTGTATAGCACAAATATAATTCCATTCCTATAAGCAACTTCTCACAAGTAGGTCAAGTCATTGCATCCTGTTTCCTTGATAAGATCTTCTCATCCAGCAACTTCCAGACCACTCCCTATCTTGGACATCCCCCACATACCTCATGTTTATCAAGGTCTTCCCTAAAATGCACTTCCCAGACTGTTACATTGTTCTTCCTATTTGCTCTGACAAGCATAGAAACAGTGGGATAACTGCTTTACTTGCTTTGAATTACTTCCATTAATAGAAATGTTTGATGGCAAAGGTTAAATCATTTTCTCCCAAACTGACCTTGATCTTGGACTGAAGTTCAAGGCTGGCTCTAGTACTCATTCATTCTGTGATCTTAGACAATTTAACATCTTCATGCTTCAGCATGAAATGAAGGTAATGACTACCTACTTAATGGGATTACCTGGAAGATTAAATTAGTATTAAAAGTATTTAGTACACTAGTGAACATACAATAAATGGTGAATAAATGTTAAGTACTATTAGTAATACACTCACATGTAGTAATTTTAGGAGCTCCAATTAAATGTTCAGAGTCTTGATTCACAGCTATATTAGGGCACTCTCTAACTTCCCCCATTTCTTTCTTTTTAATAAGCTTTCTTTCTTTTTATTAAGCTTCATAAAAAATTTACTCATTTTATCCATTATAGAGTAATTCTTTCTTACTTAATGGCTGCCGATCCTACCTTTTGACTGACTGAAAAATGAACCCTTGAAATATCAAAACCTGAAAATACAATGTTTGTCATTCCCTTGCACCTAGAGCATTTGATTCTTTGGTATGTTGACAGCTTCTATTACAAAACTTGCATTGATTTCATTAAAGGACAGCTGAGAAAGGTCAAATATCTCTTTACAGCTGCTATAGTTAATATCTATTTGTGTGTGTGTGTGTGTGTGTGTGTGTGTGTGTGTTTGTGCTGCCCCAAATTCCCTTCACTCCACTTTTGTTAATTGAACTCCAAGCTTCTGAGAAACCACCCATCTCACAGCCTCAGCCCCTGTTCTTTGGCTGGGAAATCTATCCCAGTTCACAATTGGAGCAGGTTATGCAAGCTTAATCTGGCTGAAACATGACAAGTCCCCCTCCTCGAACAGTGAGTGGTTCAGATATGCACCTGAAACACAGGGTATAAATCCAGAGTTGTTGGAGTCATCTTGAACCACAACAGACCTTGCCTGGGAATGGGTAAACTCAGATGAAGAAAACTAAAAAGTTGAAGTCAGAGAGACTTTGTCGACCTGCAGCCACATAGCTCCCAGGGTTTCCAGTTACAAGACCGAATAAATTTCTCTGTGCTTTAAATCGGTTGGGATTGAATTCTGCTGTCAATTTCAGCTTGCAAAGAGCCATAGCCAATACAAATCACCAGTTATATGAATTGCTAAAGAAAATTAAGGACATACATTCTACAAAAGACAAGTTTCCAATCATAGCCTAAGTGTTCCAAAACCCATGGAAAGGGATTTTTGGCTACTATGAAAGGCAATGTGTATAAGAGCAATAAAAATTTTTGTTTGGAGGTCCCAAATTAAAAACATAAAAATAGCTTTGGTTTCTAACTATCCAAGCACAAGTATGCTTGGATACTTGTGCTTATTTTTTTATCTTTATTTCACTTATGTACTTGTAGCATTAGGTGATATATCACATCTGTCTGCAAATACAGATACAGTCACATCAGCTTTGTCTTCATTCTGATGAATAGGGAGTCTATTCTCAGGGTCATACCTCACTCATTCACAAGTTTCTGGTTCAGAATCTGACACAGGTACCCCATAAGTGCTAAATTTAAACAAACTATCATGTTAATATGCAAAAAAAAATCCGGGAAAATTAATTTATTTCCTTTTTTTTTTTTTTTTTTTGCAAAGAGATATCTGTTGCTTTGGCCTAAGTAGTCTATATGAAGGATAGGACATGGGCTGTGGATATCTGCAAATGGTATGAATGGGAAAACAACACCCTTAGGCTCAGGACTCCATTCACATAGATTCACTGTAGTATGAATGGTGCCCTCTAGAGTTGTGCAGTAAGAAATCTGAATAACATTTTTAAACTATAGAAAATAAAACAATAGTAATTATCTATTTTCATGATATGTATGCAAGAATACAGGTTTATTGGAATTTAAATGTAATTTCTTATAAATGTGTTTTCCTAATAGCAGTAAGATTCACTTTTTCAACTTACCAAGTATAGACTCTTCTGCTTTCTCATAATATTTTATAAATTATAAAATATACCTAATTCAAAATTTTAGGAATTGTCTAAACGGTATTTGCAAGTGATATCAATCATATTTCTTAGGATTGCACTACTGACTTAATAGCAAAGACAAAATCAATTAGTTGTTGGGCTGGGGATGTGGCTCAAGCGGTAGCACGCTCGCCTGGCATGCGTGTGGCCCAGGTTCGATCCTCAGCACCACATACAAAAACAAAGATGTTGTGTCAGCCGAAAAAACTAAAAAAAATAAAATATTAAAATTCTCTCTCTCTTAAAAAAAAATCAATTAGGTGTTTCATTTCTTTCTGCTGTGATTCTAAATTTCCCGAATCTTTAAGACCAATACAGCATTCATTTGAATTGACAAAAGTAATGTCCACTATTCTTTGGTTGTTATTTTAACATAGCTATTACATTAAATGTGATTAACTTATAGATGGTAAAATATAGACATCCATTTGTTTAAAAATATTTGGTTCCTCCCTTTTCCAGTCTTTTCACTAGAGGCTTGGGCATCCATGGCTATACAGAAGAGACGAGATTTTTCTCCCTTGTGCAAATTGTTTTTGACAAATATTTAAGAAAAAAAATTGAATCTCTTTCTAGTCCTACATATTCCCACTTTATAAGTTTGACTGTTCCATGTTGCTTCCATTTCCAGAGAACTCCTATTATCTCATAAGAGACAGAAGAGCTTAGCAAAAGGAATAGAGGGGGGAATCCAGCTAGGGACCAAGGGCACAGACCAGATTCAAACCTCAACTCTTCTGCTAGCAGTGGAACATCTAGCTTTCAGAGCTTAGTTCTCTCACAGGTAGAAAGGTAATCATATGTCACAGGGATGTAGGGATTGAACACACTAAATGCATGTAAGGCACTGAGCACAGAGCCTGGCACACAGTGGAGGCTCTCTGGTGCCTTCTACATTCTTACAAAGGTGTATACTAAAACCTTCACTGCCAGTTTAATCACTTATATCATTAAGGAACAAATCCATCCATGTAATACAATAGCAATACTCAAGTCAGTGAGACTGCATTGATCTCATGGGATGCAGGCAGGGTTCATAGCTGGGAAGGAACAGGATAACCACAAGCTCTCCAGTTTGGAAGCACACACAGCTCTAGGAAGATCTTGAGACCTCTTAGCACATTCCATTCTGAACAACTACTTGGTATTCAAAAGAGGAAACATATCATCCCCACAGATGACTATCTACAAAATGGACTGTAATCCAAACCCTGGGAAATGCCTGGGCTTTTATCTAGAGCACAGCTCAAAGGACATTTAACTGGTTCCCTTTTTGCTTCTTGGACTTTTGAGTTTCTGATTACATTTGGCTATTAAAATTTATATGAACAAAAACTCTATTGTTTTCATTAACAGAAGAATATCTTATTGAATGAATACAGGAGTCTTACTGACTCCGTGCTTATGTATTAGAAATGAAACCATTTTCCAGATTTCTTTCTTTCTTTCTTTCTTTTTCTGTCAAGAACTTGGGGCTGGAGGAGAGGGAGTGAGAGGGAGATCCTTCTAGTTAAGTTCTTGGGTAGTTTCTTATGAGCCTTTCACCACAAACATAAACAGGGAGAAGACACAATTACCTCTTCTAGTCCAGAAGAATTAGAGAATTTCCTGCTAAAGTGTGTTATCTTCCAATAGCTATGAGAATTTTTCCATTACTCACCCAAAGAGCTGCCAGAGATAGGAAGTGGATACTTGAGATTTTCATCAGAACAACTTCTTATGAAATTACAATTCTCCTCTTCCATGATCAGATAGGTCAGCTGTCAAAATCAAAGTGGGTCTGTGGTTTTCTTTTCTGGACACAATTATGACTGTGCCCAGTTGAGTATTAAACTAAGGTATTATTGAAGCAAGATAGCTTCCCAAGATTAGCTCTCTTACTTCTTGAGGACTGAATTTGAATGTGAGTGGAGTTGGTGTTCCAAAAATAAGTTCAATCACTTCTATCTTAAAAATAAGCTAGTGATCAAAAATGTAAATTCAGAAGAAAATTACAAATGCTATGTTACTATCCAGAATTAAAACAGTGTAGTCTGTGATTCCCTCTTATTTCAACTGATTTTCACAGCTAGTTGCAATTCTTGTCAACTGCTAAAACTTGGAGGAACTACATTACTAGGATCTGAAGGAAGAAGATAATCATGTCTATAGTCACGATTTTAGTTAAAAAAAAAAAAGAATAATGTGATGTAGATTAGGAATCCTGAGAAACTGAAGATCGTGGGCTATGCTGTCTCTGGATACTGGGAAATTCTTCCAGGAAGAAAGTGGGACCCAGTAGGTGAGAAGCTATAGGATCACCAATTGACAGTGGGAACCCCATCTTCTGGGCATGTGTATGCGCACGCACACACAGACACACACACACACACACTCCATATACATATATACACTCAATTAAATAAAATGAAGGAGATAGGAGAACCTAGCATGGCAGTAGTAGATTTTATTTACCTGGAATACTGCAATTGTTTATCTGTAAAAAGTCCCTTATAACAAAGCATTAACTTTCAGATAAGCTAGTGATCAAAGGAATGAATGTACATTTCTGCAGTTTCTATGACGAGTGGGAAGTGACTATCTGGAACTATTTGAGAAAATGCACAAATTCAAAATTCACTAGAACAGGTGCTGAAGGACTCTTTTTTGGTGATGCCATAGCAGTCACTTCATTGATCACATACATCATTCTGGCTCAGAATGGCTGATGCTAAAGCAAAGGAGAAAGGGAGAGAAACCAGTTCCTGTGACCTATTTGGCGAGATCCCAGGGAGCACAGTAATTTCCTATGTCCTGCCTGACTCTGGCAGCTTTCATGATTTGTTGTCAAAAAGACTCAAGGATGGATTTGCTTTACAACATTTGTTCCTTTCTATAAAATTACTCCATGCCCATGGGAAAAAAAAAATGGAAAAACTCAGAAAATATGTAAGAAAATATTCTCTGTAGTTGTGTCATGGAATGATTTTGTTAAAACTTTGGGATGTTTGTGTATATGCATACCCACACATATAAAACTGGCCAATATTTAATGTATATAAATACACTCATATATATGTACAAGTTAGTACAGTTTACATGTTTTTGTAGTATTTACTTACACTTAATACTATGCATATTTAAAACGCATATGCATTTTTAAAAAATTTTCTGGGTTCTTCCAAATTTCTCTGTGCTTAAAACTTACCACTGAGGACTTTCTGACACTTCCCACTCTGTATTTTCCTTCCCTCTCCTTCTCATTGGCATGATTTGAATTTCTCCTAAAACCAAATATATTCCCCATAGGGGGCAAAACACATCCTGGTGTTCAATCTTATGTGACTCTGCATGACAAGTCCTAAAAATAGCTGAGAAGGAATTCCAAGTGCCCAACAGTGCAATATAGAAGTGACACGATTATCTCAATATTATAGGTGACACTATAACCAATTAATGGTTTTGAAAAACATCTCCAACAGATGAAATATTTCCAGCTTCATCCAAACCAATAGATGCTGCAGCCAAGGGGGACTTTGGATATAACTAGATGCCAAATATCACAGATGGCCCAAAGTTGGAGACATGTGGAAAGGACAAGATCCATGATTAAATGAGTCCAGTAATGGAATGAGACAGATAAGTCGTTAAAGCCACCAGGATCCCCAAGTGCATCAGGCCATAAGAAGAAAAGAAGAGGACATACAAATTCACCCAATACCAGCATGGCTTTCTTGGTACATACTCACGACTGTTAGAATGTCACTTTTCAATGATGGTACATGTAATATATTTACTTATTTCCTGTTACTCCCTTTATTAGTATCATGCATTACACCTGGTGTCCTCCCTCTACTAACACAAACCTAAATCAAGACACAATGAAAGACAATAAAACAACAACTAAAAATAAATAGTAGAAATCAATAATTCACAGTGCAAACCTAATGGCACCTCAACATTAATTTAGTGTGTAGGCATTGATGAGCCTGCTTTTATAGTTTCAGTCAGCCAGAAACCTTTAAAGAGGGATAATGAGTAGATATGTGTGGGAAAGCAAACCAAGTCAGACTCCCCGAATGCACCTATGAGTGTATTCTGGTGTAAATGTAATGATTGGTATACACTCTTCATCTCAGTCACACTCGATACAGCGCTGGTCAGTAACAGGCACACACAGTTGTGAATTCTCCCCTATTAACCCAAACTTCGTTAAACACCCTCTTGCTACAGGTGATCCTGCAAAATCACTTAGCCTCTCTGTGCCTCAGTTAAGTGATAAAATTGAACCAGATGACCAGTTACACTATTTTCAAGTCTAACGTTCTACATAATTCCTGTTCCTCTGGAAGTGGTACATGGATGGATATAATTATAGCATGATTCTCTCTAATATCAACCAGACTATTACCAATCCTTCTCAGTGCTGTCCAAAGATCTCTTGAAGTCCCTGGAGATTTTGGTGGAGACTGAAATAGCATTTCACAAGTGCCACCACCTCCAGAGCCACCATTTGGGAACTGATACTATTGCCCCTAAGGATCTATACTTCCTTCTCCCCTAGAGCTCATGCCTGTTAGAATGTCACTATAGCAAACACCGGTGCTAGTGCTAATGTCAGTGTCAGGCTGGCTGCTCAGGTGAGGAGAGAAGGGCTTGTTCTCATTCCTTAGGCTCCACAACCTGAAACTGAAGCCAAAGCCATGTGAGTTGATGCCTTAGTCCATTTGGGATCCCACAACAAATTACTGTAAATGGGGTAGCTTAGGAGCAGCATACAGTTCTGGAGGCTGGGATGTCTAAGCTCAAGGTACTGGCATATTTGATATCTGGTGAGGACTGCTTTCTGGTTTATAAACGGTGCCTTCTTACTATATCTTCACTTGGTGGAAAGGACAGAGCGTTTCTCTGGGGCCTCTATGATAAGGGCACTGATCTCATTCATGAGGGATTTGCTACCTCCCCAAAGGTTTCAGACCAGAGCAGTTAGTACTTTCAATATTTCAGGCACTTTTTAGGAAAATAGATCTTCCCTGTCTCCTTGAAGAGCACAGGGTAAATAGAATGCTATATGCCATACCACCCCTCCTCTCTCTTTGGGAGGGAGGGACCTTTTCAATGATCCAATGGCTTGTGCCTTTTATCTTTACAGGAGGTGTTTTTTTGTTTTGTTTTGTTTTGTTTTTCCCTCCAAGAAGACTGGGGAGAGCCAAATGTATCAGTTACTCACACGCTGTGAGAGAAAATGCAATGCAACTTGGACTCAACCTGAGATCCGTGCTACATCTGTGTTATATGTCTATGGAAAGTTTCATTCATTGAAAGTTTTTTTATGCATTATTTCATTTCATCTTAATATCAATTCTAGAAAGAAGTTGTCATTATTATTCCCTTTACAGATGAGAAAACTGGGGTTTAAAAAGATTAAGTAATTGACCTAAAATTAACAGTGAAAGAGATGAGATGTGAACATATATATAATCTGACCCCAAAGGCTATGATATTCTGCATCCCTTTGGATGGATATTAATGTAAACTAAATGTTTTATGTATCTTACAGTGTGTTGTAGTATCTCCCATTATTTTTACACTGGAAGAAGTTGAATATGCCTTTGAGAAATGTTATCTATGCTGTTAGGGCCTCAGATCTTAATTTGCCACACTTCAAGGAACAGATGTATTTATGTTTCATTGTTTTGTTAAACTTAATTCTCATTTCTAATTTTCCACTCTTTTCATGTCCCAAATTTTAACTCTGTTAATAAACAAATATGCAACTGACTATGATGACAAAGACAAATTTTGTTATTTTCACTGAAGAAAAATCAAAGCTACCAAGTCAAGGTCATTACCCTTAATGAGTACATAATCCATATAGCAATAGATGAAAAATCATGAGGCAATAAGGAACCATCAGACCAATCAGAAGTAAAAGATGCTCAAACCTCTAGTCTCATTTCTTCACTATCAGGTAGCAGATTCTGCCTCTCTGAAGGCAGAATCTAAACTCAAGTCCTAGCTCTGCTAATAGTTCCCTGGGTCTAATTAACTAGAATAAGTCTCACTCTTTTTTAAGTATAAATGATAACAATGTTACTCCTGACTCAACTTGTAGGTTTGTAGTTAGGGTTAAATGAGATAATATTAAGTGCATGCTACACTACCTGGAATACAGTCATCATTTCCTAAATCTTTTTTTTTTTTTTTTGAGAGAGAGAAAATTGTAATATTTATTACCTAGTTTTCAGCAGACACAACATCTTTGTTTGTATGTGGTGCTGAGGATCAAACCCGGGCTGCACGCATGCCAGGCGAGCGCGCTACCACTTGAGCCACATCATCAGCCCATTTCCTAAATCTTAACTCCAGTTTTCTTGGATGACTAAAGCATCCTACCCATCAAAATCTTTGTAGCTTTAGTTCATCTTTCATTGTTTAAGAAGAGAAAGCATCATTCCTCACCCACTAAGTTATTCAAGAGATGTTAACTGTGTGCCTGCCAATTAGACTTCAACTCTTCAGGGAAAGTTCCTTGCCTTGGACACAATAAATGCTCAATAAATACTGGCTATTGTTATTTGTTATGAAATGAATGAAAGGGAGCTTAGACTCATAACAGAAACATCTTAGGTTGAGCCTAAGTTACATTTTCGTTCTTAGCATTGGCATGACTCATTCTTCCTTCTTCCCTAATCATGCTTAAAGTGTACATCTCCATTTGCCCGTATATTTTTCTTATGTGTCTAAACTCCAAATGCACTTTTCCTCTGGGCTGTACAACGACTTGAAGCTTACCTGCTAGGTTTCCTCTCCACTACTGCTAATCCTCTTAAAATAGATTACCTCTGCCTCTTCTTTCTATTCACTCATCCATGAAGGAAACATATGAGCATCTGTGGTTTCAATACAGGTTTCATGGAAAGAACTGTCAGTAAGATATAAATTCCCTACTCTTGAGATGACTGTGGGTGCTACTGCTTTTTAAAGTTTTTTCCTTGAGTACCCCCTCTACTTCCTTAGTCAGTTACCCTTGACCATTCAAACTACTCCTAAGCACTCCCTGATTTCCTCCTTCTATGGAGACTGATGTAGGAAAGTCAGATAAAAAGTAATTATTCAGACCATTTCTAAAAACTAAAGAGAAAGTGGATTTTTATTTGTATGTGTAAGTGAAGACAGAAGAGGAAAGCAGGGAATATAGGTAAGATAGAATGAGTAATTCCCAAGTAGTTAGACTCAAATCAATTTAAGGAACTCTAAAAATTGGCATTTAGCTCTATTGTCAAAGGTGATCAGCAAAAAACAGATCTTCCATTGAATGCAATTTGCACTGCAAAATATAATTAATTTCTTCAAGGTAATAAATACCCAAGACATCTCTTTCTGCAAGAGACCAGAACACTGTCAAAGCACTCTTTGTAGGCCTTCTGACCCAGTTTAGTCACTAGTTTAATATTCAAAGGGCAGATGTGTCCTCTTCACTTTAGAAAGTTTGACGTTTAAAGACAATTTAGGTCATTGGCTCTTGTGACAGCATTTCCCCTGTGAAAAAACTACATTTAAGCATCCATCTCTTGTATTATTGATAACAAAACTGATGAAGCCCTACAAAGTCCAACAGCTTTCTTTCTGGATCTTTCAGAAGAGAGTAATTAAATCAAAACTCTATTCCATTTTTTTTCCTTTTAGGGGAATTTGTCTGTGCGTTGAACACCAAATCTGTGAAAGTGGAGTGCCATCAAGATTTTTTCTTTTTAAATATATTTTGAGCATTCTCTCCATAGCAAAGCAAAACCAGAAATGACATTACAGATGCATTAGTTTTTGGTAAGCCACATAATCATTTTTACCTTGGTAGTAAATGGAAGGTGTTCTGTCACAAAGTCAACAAAGCTATCATTTACGTTCCAAACTCCCTTGGAGTTAAGCAAAGGGAACCACCTGTCCTTGAATCTCCACAGTGTCTATGTTGATTCAGCTCCACTTAGGATTTCTGGGAGTGGGGGTGCGTTTTTATTTATCATTGTGTTCTTAGTGCCTAGCCCAAATTCTGACACATGGCTGATTTCTGTAAATATTTGTGGAACACTGAGAGCGCTGCAGAATGTTTTTTTCGATGTTAAGTCCAAACTACTGATCTCCGCACCCGAGGCCCTCCCTTTTCCCTGTCCCAGCCCCTGCCACACCACCTACTTGTCCCTCAAGCCTGCTTTCCTGGACTACACTGATCAACTACAAGTCACCCAGCAGACACACTCCTCGTTCACATCACAGTGCTTTCACACATAGCCAGAATGGCTTTCCCCTCCTCCTTCTGTTGAAATCTTAATCATGTTTTAAGACTGGTCCAAACCAAATATAGTCCTTTTAAGAGTGTCATTTTCCTCATGCAAAATTAGTTGTTTCACACTCTGCTCTTTATATCTGATATATTCTTCTATTACATTTTTTTTTACAAAACAAACATTGATTAATTGTTCATATAACCATCTCCCATTAGTTGGTCAGAACCCAGCACTTCAAGATTATGTCATTTTCATCTTTGTATGGCTCAGAGTTAGCAGGGAGCTTGGAACAAAAGAGCTGTACAAAAATGTTTATGGAATTAAATTGATTTCTACTTTTCAGACTAGCTCATAGGCTTTGCCCTTTCTGATAAACCAGTGCAATTGGCCCTCCATACATGCCGCTTTTGTATTCACAGATTCAACCATTCACTTTTGAAAACAGTCAGGAAAAATTGTTTTGTTACTAAAAATGTAAAGACTTTTTTTCTTGTCATACTCAAGAAAATACAGTATAATCACTATTTATATAAAATTTATATCACATTAGGTATTATAAGTCATCTACAGATGATTTAAAGTACAGAGGAGAATATGTGTAGGTTATATGCAAATACTGTTCCATTTTACCTGAGGGACTCGAGCAACCACACATTATGGTTTCCACAAGGATATTGCAAACTGCTGATAGCAGGCCCGCCCTGGCCCCTGGGGACTCAACCCCCAGTTCTTTGTTATGCATGTCAATGTGGCCAGCTCACAAGGCCATGACTCAGGCTTGCGGTTCCCTGTTTATCTGCCTCGCACATATGTGTCTCGGGAACATCTTGACCTGTTCGAGCCTCCTGATAGGGGATGGTGACGTGACGGTAACCCAAGGACGCAATTATTACTCTTCCCTCCTCACTTTTGAGTAATTTCCTGCAGCTGTTAAAAAGATATATGAGGGGAACAAATCTGGCAATAAAGCACGCGCGCACATGCCCCCTCCTGGATGAAGAACCTTGGTGTCCTGTGTATTTTTAACCCCGACGTCCCTCGCCAGACTCGGCTCCGTTAGCTGGATGGGCATCTGGAGGTTCCACCGAGATCCGGAAAGTAGGGGTAAGCGGACGGGGCTCACCTTCTAAAAGGTAGAAGGGGGAGGATTGGTTTAAAGGTAATTTAAAGAGACAGGGTACGTACCATGGGTAATAAAAACTAAGAATGCAACCAAATTCTTTGAAGTTATAGCCCAGGCTTGTCCTTGGTTTCTGACAGGAGGCTTTCTCAATAACAATGATTGGGATTTAATTTGGCAACAGCTTCGCAGGGCTGTTGTGTCCGCCAAAAACTAAAAAATAAATATTAAAAATTCTCTCTCTCTCTCTTAAAAAAAAAAAAAAAAAAAGGCCTTTATAGTTGCTTTGTCATCACTGAAAACAGGTTACTAAGGATTAAAGTCCCTTATAGGCTTTTTAGGATATTCATTCCCGTCTTCCCCCTCCCTACCCAGGCCCACAGAAAAGTCTTAACTGGCCTTCTCCAGAAATATTCACCATGGCTGGTGTTAGGACTATCAGAAAAAAAAAAAAAAAAAAAAAAAAAAATCCCTACAAAAAAGTTTAATGTAGATAAACTTCCTATTTTCGTGTTGCCCTGTTTTACTTGGCTACTGTCTGGAAAAAATCAGCACTCCAAAAGCTAGACACCTCCTTACTAGTTTTTCACAAAAATATGTAAACAAGGCCTCTGGCCTTGAGCTGGGCTTCATAGTGCTGACTACATTTCTAAGATAAGGAAGTTACCAACTGGTCTCCATGGTAACAGCTGGCAGGGGGAGGAAAGAAAGGGAAGAAAAAGCTCTCCCCTTCCCAGGTGTCCTTGAAGGGTTAACTTGCCCAGAACAGAGAAAAAAAAAGAAAAAAAACCTGCTTTTTGTGAACTTCTGCAGACTGTGAACTTCTGAGTCCCTCCCCTTACATGCTGGGTGCAAAATTCTGAAACTACCTAAACTTGGGGTTCAGGGGGTTAATTGATTATGGCAGAGGCTGTGTCCTCTGAATCTGCAACCAAATAAGACTGTTTCCCTATCTTTGGTGCTATCTTAGGTGCCTTGCCTTGTCTGTCCCTACAACAATATAATTCTATACACTTAAACATTGTTCATGTTTTCATGAAATAGTAAACAGATGTGATTAATTGTGCAAATAACAAAATATCTCTTATTGAAATGGAATAATTTGCCTAAATTCAGAAATTTACACGGATTGGTTCAAAATGTGAATAAAGAAGGAATTAACAGATGGGAAAGAGAAATTAGAAGGTTCTAGGTATGGATTTAATAGAGGGAAAATGTGTTTCTGGATAAGAGAGTCTATGTGATTAAGTAAATAAGAGGGTTTAAGCAAGTGATAAAGAAGGTCTGTGTATGTTGGTTATATATGTAAGTTTTTTGAGCAAGTAATCTTGAAGGAATTAAAAATTATACAACTATGGTTAAACAACAACCTTGGTTAATAAAAATCATCAATGTAATTATGGTGCTGTTAATGTGTTCATATCTTCCAGGTATACAAGTCTGTAAGGTAGAAGCTTCAAAAGAACATTGTATCAAGCTGGTGTTCTAAAGTTGTATGGTAATTTTAGGCTCAAAAGAAAAAACATGTTGGAGATTTATTTATATCATTTGTGTTCTACAACTGGACTGGGTACGGCTATACATTCTTATCGCCGTCTATCTCAGCAGCTTATAGATGTGCAGACCCTATCTGGCACTATTAGGGACCTTGTGTTGCAAATAGGATAACTCAATTCATTAAGGACCAGATTAACATTTTAACCTCCAAGCCAATACAGGTTCACTACCAACGCCTGGAGATGGACGACTCCGCCCACGAGGTGTACTTACGACCCATCCGGAGATGAAATGTAACTGGACAGGAGCCAATACCCGAGCCCTCCTATGCATGCCTGCTTTTGCCCAGGTCCCTAATTACCCTGCCGACTTGGTGCCGTCATCCCAGACCCTTACGTTCAGAAAGCTCCCTGGTCATAGCTATCCCACTGGCAAAGATGATGACTGGGATCTGCAGTTGTGTCCTGCTGGCCATGACATCCTTACTGAAAAGTGTCCGTTTACGTAGGACAAGAGCTGATCTTGTAGTACCCAGTGACGGGCAACTTCCACGCTTGCCCTGCAACCTAAGCCAGGGGAATGGGGCCTCCCCAGAGACGGGTAAACAATGCAAGGGCGGTGGACGACCTAAGACAGGGGCTACTTGATTCCCATTGACATGCAAAAAACAAAAATGGGGGACTTGCTGATAGCAGGCCCGCCCTGGCCCCTGGGGACTCAACCCCCAGTTCTTTGTTATGCATGTCAATGTGGCCAGCTCACAAGGCCATGACTCAGGCTTGCGGTTCCCTGTTTATCTGCCTCGCACATATGTGTCTCGGGAACATCTTGACCTGTTCGAGCCTCCTGATAGGGGATGGTGACGTGACGGTAACCCAAGGACGCAATTATTACTCTTCCCTCCTCACTTTTGAGTAATTTCCCACAGCTGTTAAAAAGATATATGAGGGGAACAAATCTGGCAATAAAGCGCGCGCGCACATGCCATGCCCCCTCCTGGATGAAGAACCTTGGTGTCCTGTGTATTTTTAACCCCGACGTCCCTCACCAGACTCGGCTCCGTTAGCTGGATGGGCATCAGAGAATTTTTAATATTTATTTTTTAGTTTTTGGCGGACACAACAGCCCTGCGAAGCTGTTGCCAAATTAAATCCCAATCATTGTTATTGAGAAAGCCTCCTGTCAGAAACCAAGGACAAGCCTGGGCTATAACTTCAAAGAATTTGGTTGCAGTCTTAGTTTTTATTACCCATGGTACGTACCCTGTCTCTTTAAATTACCTTTAAACCAATCCTCCCCCTTCTACCTTTTAGAAGGTGAGCCCCGTCCGCTTACCCCTACTTTCCGGATCTCGGTGGAACCTCCAGATGCCCATCCAGCTAACGGAGCCGAGTCTGGCGAGGGACGTCGGGGTTAAAAATACACAGGACACCATGGTTCTTCATCCAGGAGGGGGCATGTGCGCGCGCGCTTTATTGCCAGATTTGTTCCCCTCATATATCTTTTTAACAGCTGCGGGAAATTACTCAAAAGTGAGGAGGGAAGAGTAATAATTGCGTCCTTGGGTTACCGTCACGTCACCATCCCCTATCAGGAGGCTCGAACAGGTCAAGATGTTCCCGAGACACATATGTGCGAGGCAGATAAACAGGGAACCGCAAGCCTGAGTCATGGCCTTGTGAGCTGGCCACATTGACATGCATAACAAAGAACTGGGGGTTGAGTCCCCAGGGGCCAGGGCGGGCCTGCTATCAGCAGCAAACACCACTCCACAGACATTGAGCAATGACCACACAAATTGACCCCCTTCCAGTATTTGTGTTTAAAGAGAATATAGAGGTCAAGTTTTAGAAGTTTAAGTTAACCAAAGAAGTTGCTGTTTGGTTTTAAATGAAACATTACCTCAAATCCTCTTAGGCATAAGATAAATATAAATAAATAAAGTGGATGATAACTTTAGTCATTTAAAAATTCACCCAATAAATCACATACTGAACTTCAGTGTTTGAAATTTTTCTCAAACACTTGTATTATTTTTCCTTCATTGACTCCTGTTATAACCAAAGTAAACATCCTATTACAGTTTCTTTGATAAAATGAGTTATTAAAAAGAAAAAGAAAAAATTTTTTAAATAAGGAATCTTAGAACAAAGTGATGTGTCTTCTCTCTTATCACCTAAGGATCCTGTGAAAAATCAGTCTTTCAACCTGTAAGGTAGAAATATGACTACATAATTGAGAGAAGCCTGACAAATAAAATCTGAGACGTTAGAAGCTGGAGTTGAGAAAAAATCAAATACTGGCATGGTAATTGGTAGTGTTTGAAATTTATTTATAGGAGATTAAAAAATAAAAACCTGCCCCAAACACAAAGATCTTCCTGATTACAGAGACCTGGAATAAAGATGGAGGGAAATGACCCACTAAGTCCTCAGAAGCATTCCAAGTGTAACCAACAAAGGAAGGAGATGTGATAGGGATGGGGAAATAGAATACCTTCCCAAACCCTCCCAAAGACAGTTCTTCTTTCCTTTAGCTCCATGAAAGCTAACCAAAGATATTATACAAGTGTTTATTTCCACCTCGCAATATTGGATCTTATGCATAGGATGAATCCGACAAGTTTGATGGGAGGTGTGAATCTATCCATCAATTAATGACAGACTCTGACTTCTTTCTGAAATGTGAACACTTTCCATGAGAACCAAGCTCCATGAAATAACTTCAGCAGAGAAAAATAAGACCCATTTGACAATTCCTCATGGGTAACCATTACTACTAATACAAATACATCCCCAGTGGTACAGGCAACATTTTATAAAATTTCTGGATGTTAACTTCAAAGGAATAGGTCTACAGTCTACTATATCTTGCTTTTCACAAGCTAACTTTCTTTCTTTATAGCATTGGTTTGTAACAGCAAAAATATATTGAATGCCTCTCATGTGCCAGACACTATTCTCAGAACTCTGTATTAACTAATTTATTTCTCCTAACCACAATGCAAAGCAATTAATATTGCTCTTCCTATGTCATTTAATCTCTCTCAATCTCAAATTCCTCATCTGAAAACTGGAGATAAGAAGACTTCATTATTGAAGATTAAATAAGCTATGAAGAATGTATTTTTGCTTTCTAGCAACAATAATTCAATAAATATTCATTTTCCCTGTCTTTCTTCAAATTTACCCTGAAATCTTTTTTTTCTACCATTTTTATTTATTTATTTTTGCATGTGAAAGTTCACATCACATTATTCATTAGGAAGATGCATATTATTATCAGTGAGATACAGAATGGCTAAAAGGAAAGAAAGATAATGCCAATATTGGTTACAGTGTGCAGCAACTGAAACACTCATAATACCATGCTAAAGGGAGTATAAAATGCTATTACCATTTTGCAAAATACTTTGGTAATTTCTACTAATGTCAAGCATATAGTACCTTATAACCCAGCAAGTCCATTCCTAGGTAAATAACATCACAAATGAGCACATATGTCTCTAAGAATGTTCATAACAACTTTATTCATAGGACTCCCAGTGGGAGATAACACAAATGTCCATTAATATTAAAAAGGACAGGCAGCATGTGATATATTCATGTAAGGCACACACTGAATGATAAACAAAATTAAGTAGATGAAATCCAGAAATAATACAGTAAGTGAAAGACACCATGTACAAGAATGTACATTGTATGATTCAATTTAAACAAAATCTCAGATCAGGCAAAACTAAAGACAGTGTGTTTTGAATAGTAATTTTAGGTGACAGACAGTAAGGTGTGTCCACAAGAAGAGACACAAGAGAGACTCAGGAAAACAGATAATCATGCTTCCAGGTCCTGAAAACAGGAAGCACACATTCCTTGTGGGGCCACACAGAAAAACATTGGGGGTCAGGAGGCAGAAGACAGGAGTGAAGGGAAATTTTAGATCACAGTCCTAAATTTCAGAAAAGGCAAGGCAGGGAAATCAGCTAGGACTGGTGACTTTCAGCAACATCAGTGAACTGTAAGCTACAGGGGTGGTCCTTGGGTGCCTCTATCTGGATCTGTGGTGATTCAGGCAAAAGCATTTTGTCTCCTGAGGTGTCCAGACCAGATGGAGGAGGTCTGGCTCTGGACTGTGAGTTTGTATATCAAAGGCATGGTCCTGGCTGAGCTCTTGCTACCTCTTAGAATTCTCTACTTCTTTCCATCCAAAAGGGTTTTTGTTTTTAATGCCAAAGATCATAATACATGAAACATTTCAAATATATACATATAAAACCACAAAATTTGGAGAGACTGAAGTCTGACAGTGGTTACCTTGGGAAGGGTGGTGGTGGTGGTATTTACTGGAAAGGACATCAGGGATTTGTGCTAACACAAATTAGCGTGCCCTGATATGGGTGGTGGTCAGATAGGTGATAACATTGTAAAAGTTATGAGCTTATAGTTAAATTCATGAATTGTCTTGATGTAAGTTACTCCTCAATTAAAGAAGGTTTTCCTGACACTATTCTACTGTTGACTTGAGTAGGTCACCTGTTGGAGGTTTTCAGAGGCTGATGGAAGATGGCCATCCTAGAGAATCAGGATGTTCAACAGTGTTTAGTGTCCAAATCTGGAGTTCACCTGTTGACTGGAGACACTGCACACCTATAGATTTCCGCTCAGTGAGAGGCCATTGTTGATAACTGTCAAAACTCGTATGTTCTTTGCCTAACATCTCACAGCTGTCCAGAGTAAAAGACATTCTTACCATAACATTTACTATAATTCTCTTAAGGTCATTATCCCTCTGGACAAAGACACTTTAAAATGTATACAGCAGAATAAAATGTTTTTCTAGATGAAGCAGTATGCAAAGTTGTTTGGATATGGAAAATGAGTTTGCCAGGGGCACACACACACACACACAAAAAAAAAAAAAAGGAAGGAAAGAAAGGAGTGTGAAGAATCCCTCCTACAGTGTAACCCTCTTAATAGAGCATCCTGCTGCTGCTGAACAGTTCCCACACTTAATGACTAATGAATTTGGGTTCCCCTCTGCATTTGCACAGCTGGGGGCAGTGGTGCTGTCTACAAAGCTTCCAGGCAGAGGGTGAGGAGGTGGCAACACTGCACTTCAACTTGAGCAGCCTAAACTAGGCAGCCTGGTAAGTGAGTACGAGCTGTACACCAGAGTATTATAAATGTACCCTGTACCCAGCACAGAGGCTGGCCCTTAGCTTCCTGTGGTTCCCACGACACTCCCCTTACACATCACACTTCAGGTCCCCTCATGGGGGCTTCCCAAAAGGGCTGTCCTCTCTAGGATGCCTCCCTGCTGGTGTGCATGCCACATTATTCTAATCATCCAGAATGTTCTTTCCACTCCATCTCCCCACAGGTATCTCCTCCAATTCTCAGTTTAGGAATTACGTTTTCTAGAAAACTCTGCCAGCCTTCCTGGCTGCATTCAGTGCCCCTTATCTAAGTTCCCTGATAGGAAAACATATCAAGCCATATTGTCATTTTCGATTTTCTGTCTCCCTAAGTCTGTTATTAGCTCCTTTTGATCAAGGATTTAGTACTTTTCATATTTAAATTTCTAATACTCAGTTTCTGACACACAGCAATAGATGCCTGTAGAATGAATAACTGAGTGAAGAATAAATAAATGAATGGGGAAGACATATGAATTGCTATACATTTAATGCAAAACAATACTCATTTCAACTGCATCAAATTTGTGTGAACTTTTTGTCCTTCCAAAGAACATCACTAAGTATAAATATATAATCCATCATTATGTACAACAATAATGAGTAAAGACCGTGAGAAAATTATAAAAAAGAACAATGAAAACAGGAATATCCAGATTAAAACATTAATAATCCATTAATAATCTCTTTTATGCTGAACTATTTCAAGCATAATTAATTAAAAATACATAAAACCATTCTCACTCATTTTCAGTTTACTATCATATTACTTCTGAACCATGTGCTATTTTGTTCTCTTTTTTTCAGAGATATAAATTTGAAATTGTACAATTTTTGTCATCCAGAAAAGTTGACAAAGCTCATTTAAAGTTCCATGGGAAATACAGCTATCTCACATTAGACAAAGGTACTGAAAACATATATTGGAAAAAAGATAGCCTCTTCAACAAAAGGTGCTAGGAAAACTTGAAATACATGAAAATGAAAATGAAATTAAGCCACTATCCCTCACCGTGCACAAAACTCAACTCAAAGTGGATCAAGGACCTAGAAATTAAACCAGAGACCCTGCACCTAACAGAAGAAAAAGTAGGCCCAAATCTTCATTATGTTGTATTAGGCCCCAACTTCCTTAATAAGACTCCTATAGCACAAGAAATAAAGTCAAGAATCAATAAATGAGATGGATTTAAACTCAAAAAAGCTTCTCAACAAAAGAAACAATCAGTGAGGTGAATAGAGAGCCTCCAGAATGGGAGCAAATTTTTACCACGTGCACAGATAGAGCACTAATCTCTATGATATGTAAAGGACTCAAGAATCTTAACACCAAAAAAATAATAATAATAACCCAATCAATAAATGGGCCAAGGACCTGAACAGATACTTCTCAGAAGATGATATACAATCAATCAACAAATATATGAAAAGTCTTCAACATCTCTAGTAATTAGAGAAATGCAAATCAAAACTAAGATTTCATTTTACTCATGTCAATATGGCAGCTATTATGAAGACAAACAACAGTAAGTGTTGGTGAGAATATGGGGAAAAAGGCACACTCATACATTGCTGGTGGGACTGCAAATTCATGCAACCAATATGGAAAGCAATATGGAGATTCCTTGGAAAACTTGGAATGGACCCACCCTTTGATCCAGCTATCCCATTCCTTGGTTTATACCCAAAGGACTTAAAAATAGCATACTACAGGGACACAGCCACATCAATGTTTATAGCAGCACAATTCACAATAGGTAAATTATGGATCCAACCTAGATGCCCTTCAGTAGATAAATGGATAAATAAACTGGTATATATACAGTGGAATATTACTCATCATTAAAAGAGAATATAATCATTGCATTTGCAGGTAAATGGATGGAATTAGAAAATATAATGCTAAGTAAGCCAATCCCCCCAAAAAAAACAAATACTGAATGTTTTCTCTGGTATGAGGATGCTAATACATAATGGGATGAGGTGGGGGGAAGCATGGGAGGAATGGAGGAACTTTAGATAGGGCAAAGGGGAGGGAGGGGGCAGGAGGGTACAACAGACAGTAGAATGAGATGGACATCATTACCCCAAGTACATGTATAAAGACACAAATGGTGTGACTCTACTTTGTGTACAATCAGAGACATGAAAAATTGTGCTCTATATGTGTACTATGAATTGAAATGCATTCTGCTGTCAAATATAACAAATTAGAATAAATAAATAAATTTAAAAAAATAAAGTTCCATGGGACCTTATAGTAGAGTACATTTTCTGTTGCTACACACCAGCAAACAGTATATGTTCACTTGAAGAGTGAAATTCTAATTTGGGATTACTTGTAGTCCCTTTTAGGTCTGGGTGAAGTGCAAAACTACTGAGTGATTATGTATATAGGGAATTAACCACTAATTGAATTAGTGAAGCACTATGCCTATCTCCTTGCTAAGAGAATCTGCTCCCATCCGTATCATTTGCTAGAAGAATAGGTCTAGCAGGCCATACTATCTACCTAGCTCTGGTCATTGGATTCCCTGATTAGAGGTAAGTAGATAAGGTGGACATCTGACCAAACCTACATTAATGAGATTCCTTCGGAGAAGGGGAGAGACACTGATGAGATGCAAGAAATACAATAGAACTCTAAGGTCACATAGGACAGGGCACCCTAGCATGTGTTAGCAGAATATACAGCAACAGAGGAAGGTGGTCTACAAAAAGAAGTATAGTGTAGACAGAGCCAGGAAGAGCAGAAATAAGAGGTTCTAGGCCCCCACAACAGAGAATACTACATTCTGTGTTTTCTGTTTCCATTTTAGTATTGTGTACCCTAGAGATTAATTTAGGAAGATAATTTTATTTACATTAGCGTGAGTTAAGTAACAAAGACCTATATTATAGCTAATTTTGCATGTCAACTTGTCTGTACCATGATGCCCAGAGATTCAGCCAAACATTACTTGAATGTTTATTTCTATAAGGGTGATTCTGGGTGATGGAACATTTAAATTAGTGGACTTTGGGTAAAGCATATTGTTCTCCATAATGTGGGTGGGCCTCATGTTATCAGCTAAAAGCCAGACTACAACAAAAAGCTGACCTTCAAGCAGAAGGAAATTTTCCAGCACACTGCCATCAGACTTGGGTCCCAACATCAGTTCCTCCTGGTACTACAACAGATTTGGGTGTGTGTCGGGGGCGGGGGTGTGCTGGGGATTGAACCCAGGCCTTGCACAAAAGGCAAGCACTCTACCAACTGAGCTATATCCCCAGACCCTACAATGGACTTGATCTGCAACTTCCTGTCTAAAACACATTCTCTAGCTTGTCCCAGTCCCCAGCCTCAACATCAGGTTTTGGACTTGCAAGCCACCACAATCACACAAGCTAATTGCTTAAATTTTTTTCTATATATACTCTCATCCTATTAGCTTGCTTCTCTGGAGAGCCTTGACTAATACAACTTACAGTAACTCCAAAATGAAAATAGTTGTGCAAAAATAATATGAATTCCCTGAGTCCAAAGTATTACAAAAAACATCTTGAATTCCACTAATTCGTATTATACCATTTCTGGTTTTTTAGGTTGAAAGGGAAAACATTTTGTATTTATTGAATACCGACTACAATCTATGCCAACACCAAACATATGTTAATTTGGGAATTATATAATGCATTATTTTTATTATTTTAATTTACAACTCAGGAAATTAAGAATCAGAGAAGTTTTGTGTCTTGACAGTGATCATTTTAGAAATATGCTTTTAATTATTTTTGTTAAGTACCAAAACAATTTGTACCTATCATCAGTGTGAGAGGTAACTCTGTAATCTAGTTAGGTTTCCCAGATGAAAAGGGTGTAAAAGAAGACAGGTGTATGATGCAGATGAACGCAGGGAAGTTCTGAATCAGAAAAGTTCACTAACATGTGGCTGACCCTTATCTAGACCATAATAATTTTTGACCTAAAAATAGTAGTAACTATACTTATTACAGTTGTTCACAAGGGTGTTGTGAAGTTCATTTCATTTCATTTGTAAAACAAAGTACCCTGAAAATTACAAAGGACTTTTCAAGTGTTAAGCTTTTTAAATTATTTCACTTTCAATCCTTATACATTTCAGTATAGTCTGGAATAATGGAAACCATTGAAGAACCGAGACTGTATACCTTTCTTAAGAGAGAACAAGTATTCTATCCATCACCAGACAGCAAGCCTCTCAAAGAGCATTTGACATCATTATAATGAACAAATGGTTTACTTTCAGCCTCCTTTAGATATCAAAGTAATTTTAAGATAACAAGGGGCATACAATGACTTTTCAGGAATTTTTATATAAATTCAAGAATGTTAGAGCTGGAAGGGACCTTCACAATCATCGCATGGTGGACAAATTATGTCCAGAGGCCAAGTACCATCCATCCTCTGTTTATGTGTAGTTGGTTAGCAAAAACTGGTTTTTTTTTAAATTAAAAATGTGGTTGAAAACAATGAAAATAAGAATGTTTTATCATGTATGACAATTATATGAAATTCCAATCTCAGTCTTCATAAATAAGTTTTATTAGAACACAGCTGTGCTCATTTGTAATGTATCCATCTCCTGTAGCATGTTTTCATGCTACAATACAATAGAGTTGAATATTATAAGAGAAACTGGATTTCCCACAAAGTTCTTTGTTACAGAGATGGTCTGATCCACAAAATCTAAAATATTTATGATCCACTCTTTTTTAGAAAACATTTGCTGACCCTATATAACCCAATCACTTAACAGATGAGAAAACTGAGGCACTAAAAGATAAAATTATTTATTCTAGGTAACTCAGTTGGCATGTTAATTAATGCATATTGAGGACTAAAATCCAGTTTTCACGTCCATTTGATCATGCTGAAATTAATGATGGAAAATTAACTTTGGTTATACTCATATTTAAATTAGACAGACTCCTTATATAAGTTACTGGATCAATCGTAAATCTTTGATAGCTCACATGAGCTAATGCCATGACAAAAATTCATATTGATGAAGTAAAATATCATCCTCATTTAGCTATTGAAATGACCTTTACATTGTGTTTTTCTTAAACAGTTCTAAGTTAGATATTATAGAAGAAAATAATGGTAAAAATTAAATATTTCACCTTCTACCATCAATCAAACTGACAAATATGCTCTGTTTGCAATTCACAAAACAATATGTATGAAAGGTTTACTTTAAGACAAATTGGCTGCATTCAATTTTCTTATAAGAGATGATTGACAAGAAGGCAAGAAAATAATTCCTTAATCTTTCTCTCTCTCAACCAGTTAATTTTCCACATGGAAGCTAAATTTCAGAACTTTTTTAAGATGGAAAATAAAGGGTATCTAAAGTTAAAGTATTCACTTCATGTGATACTTTGATACTTTTAAGTATCAATTACCTACTCCCCTCTTACCATAAAACACCTGTCTTCAAGGGGAAATGTTTAAAGCAGATATTGTGAACTTGAGGTGATTTTGCCCTTCAAAGAATTTGTGGTAATATCTGAAGACATTTTGGGTTGTCACAATGGGGAGCTTCTTATAGCTAGTGGATAGAAACCAAAGATCATGCTAAATGTCTTACAATGCACAGGTCAGGTAACTTCATGACAAAGATTTTTCCATTCCAAAATAGCAGTGTGAAGTTGAGGAATCCTGTTTCCAAGGAACATCATTAGGCTTGCTCAAAGCATTAAACATTTCTGCAAATTAAACCACCTGATTCTAAATGATCACGCCATCATTGATTCCTGCACAAGCACTATAGAGCAAAGATTTCTTATGGAAGCTTATCAGCTCATTCTTGATAACATTTTCTTCTAGCAAGGAGAAGGAAAATCAGAAGGATATGCCACAGATGATTATTTAACTTCTTTCCAGCCACATATACTCTTGATCTTAACCAATAAACAGTAAGATAGTTTTCTAACAATTCTGATCAATTCCACAAGAAAGTTATTTTGACTTAAATTTATTTTTTCCAAAGGAAACTGATAAACCAAGATTTCTACTTCACTGTGATCCATGCATGACATCTTCTATAATAAAATAGCTTAATGCCATTTACCTTTAAATAGAAACACCAAGATATTTCAATAAGATAGTGTCTACATAGTTATTGCTACACATTTGCCAAAGATATGTTTAAAGGATAAAGCAGGAATGGGCCCAGCAGTACCAGCATAGTTTTCTTCTAATAGTATTTTCTCTATTTTGTAGTCTAACCCATTCAACAGCATTATTTCAAGAAATATATTAAAGTCTACTAGATCACTAAATTAAGGAATGTTTTTCTATGACATAATTAAAAGATGAGACAATTTCAACCTCTCACTTTCAAAGGAGGCATCTGATCTGACTTAAGTACTATACTAAATATTGATTAAATTATTTAATCCAATTTGGGGAATATATGAAGTAAATAACCTCAAGCTCAAGATATTCTTTACTCATATAAAAGTAGGAAGATCCTGTAATACCACTGATTCTTCTAAGTAACCATCTCACTGCTCTGGATCAAGAGCGTATTTCCTCCAACATTCACCCATTCAAGCATAATTCATCTAGAACCCAAAATATCCTAGGCTTTCTGCTAAATTGAATAAGATATGATTTCCAACTTTGAGATGATCTTCAGAAAAGAGGAAAAACTACTAATACCAAAACATGCTAAAAAGCAAAGCTAGAAATACCCACTGATTATTATGGGCATGCAGAAAAGGAGAGTTGAACCTTGCTTTGGGGATTCAGGAAATTGTTCCTGAACTTCTCTTACTTACCTTAGTTGAGCATTAAAGGATAGGCAAGCGTTGGCAAGGAGAAGGTGTGGTTCAGATTTTCCATGTGAGGAAATAACTTGTGCAGAAAAGCCAGCTATATGGAATTCCATAACTTGAGCAAGGGACAAATGAGATAGGAAGGTGAGAAGTAGGCAGAGGGCTGATCACTGAGGATCTTGTCTATCATGCAAGGAGCTTCGACTTTATTCTGTAGGAGAGGGAGAATCACTGAAGAATGTCAAATACAGCATCATCCTCATCTTCCTTGCATTTTAAATGGACCATTCTGGTGGCTGTGGGAAGGCTGATTTGAGGTAGACAAGACTGGAGGCAGTTGTAGTATTTTTGGCCCAAGAGAGAGGAGACCAATTTTGGGAACTAGGAACAGACAGAAGGGGGTGGATCAGACTCGTATTTATGAGAAAATCTGGCAGAAATTATTGGTTGATTATATAAGGAATGATAAGAAAAGAAAGCAAAAGGCATAAACCCAGGTTTTCCAATTTGGGTGATTTGGTGAATGGAGAATTCTAGCAATTGATGCATAGAGGAAAAGGAGCAGATTTTGGGGGGTGGGGGCTAATTTGATTCAACAATGGCCATATGAATAGAGCAAAAGCTGTACTCTCTCTGCTGTAAAATTTGTTTGCTGCCAACCATGAAAGTGTATAGTGTTCTAAGTGAACAAAAATGAGGTTGATATGCCATCTCATCTTTTAATTCAGGGAGTTACCTATGGAATATACAATTCTGTCATTTAAATTAGGTTTCCTGCAAAATCCCATACAAAACAATTATAAAAGTCACTCAATTCCCTGTGAGCACGAGGATTTTCAAGATGTGGTTACAATATGAACCTATATAAATTTGTAGAGAGATATATGGTGCTCAGTTTTGAACAATAAAAATAAGATACTGAGGTATGGTCATGACAGAGGCCTAATTTTAATGAGCCAGTGTTTCTCTACTAAAATTTCACACGTTAGAGAATGTTCTCAAATATTACAATGTGTAAGGTTCATCTGGATTGCTTGCTAAATACAGATTCTCATGGTTTCACAGCAGTGTAATTCAGGAGAATAATTCCGGGTAGAATACACAGAATTTGATTCTATGACAGACAATCTTGGATCACACTTTGAGAAGCCTTTCTTCATGATCTGTTTGTGTTGGATAAATTTATTTTCATGTAAAGCAATTTAATATGTGGAATGTCACTTATAATGGATAAACAACAAGATCCTTCTTTCCATTTATCTACTTATCTACCACATACTACTTACTTACCTACCTATTAAATCTTGAGGAATCTTTATTTGGAGGAGAACAAACAAACTGATCAATGTCATCTCTAAACTATATTCCCTAGGTGCATGTTTCTTCAAAATGAAGCAGAGATGAGATAATGGTTGAATCAGAAGTCCTGAATGCTATTAAACACAGTATTATGTGTGATACACATCATAGTTAAATTTCCATCCCAGAAATTGTTTTACAAAGCCCTCTTCAATCCCCAGTCATATAACTATCTTTACTATGCACACAAGAGACAATTTTGTTCAGCTCTATTTTTCTCCTATGTAATATTTAATACCAAGCATCATTTTTTAAAATTTATAAGTATAAAATTAATTTTAAATATGAATAGACTTTTCTAAACAAAATCCCTAGATGTTCTCTTCTTCCGCTTTCCTCTCTAGAATCTCTGGTTGGTCTTTGAAGACTGTAGTGTGGATCTGGTAGGAGGTAGGGGTTCCAGCGCAGTGGGCAACAGTTATGGATTCTTTGTCCTCGGTCCACACACAAACTGTTCACTTCTCACTTGGTACTATCACATACCATTGGAACCCAAGGATTATGCACTGAGTGCCACCGTAATTCAATATCATAGGAGAATAATTGGAACATATGTACAATGCTCTAGAAGATCATGGGATACTATCTTTGGGAGTTCTGGTTCAGAACCATATCTCCAAGAAAATTTAAGAGAACAGGAAAATGTGAAATTTTATATCACATAAAAATTCATGGAAGAACTTAAAATCAACATATTACCGTGACACAGTCACATCAATGTCTATAGCAGCTCAATTCAAAATAGCTAAACTATGAACCTATCTTGGGTGCCTTCCAACAGATGAATTGATAAAGAAAATATGTGTGTGTATGTCTGTGTGTGTGTATATAAAATGAAATATTACTCAGCCTTAAAGAAGAATGAATTTATGGCATTTGTCAGTAAATGGATGGAGCTGGAGAATATCATGCTAAGTGAAAAAAGCAATCCCCCCCAAAACAAAGGCTGAATGTTTTCTCTGATATGCAGATGCTAATTCACAATGGGTGGGGGTAGGAAAAAACAGAGTTACTTTAGTTAGGTAGAGGGGAGTGAAAGGACGGGAGAGAGGGTTTGGAGGTAGAAAGGAAAAGAGAATGAATCAAACATTATTACCCTATGTACATATATGACTATACAACTGGTGGGATTCTACATCATGTGCAAACAGAAAAATGAGAAATTATACTCCATTTATGTATGATGTATCAATGTATAACTAATTAGAACAAATTTTAAAAATTCATAAAAGAAAATACACAAAGTAATGATCATATAAGCAAGCAGAAAACAAAGGAAGCAGGACAAAAAAATTTCAGATTATAATGTTATATTATTTACAACCCAAAACAGGGCAGCTGAACTCAATTTATTTTTCTGTCTGTGCATGATCTTTCATGATTAAATTTTGAAAACCTGTGAACTGTTTACTTAAAACCTTTTGCTTCCACCATTGACTAGCACAAAATCTGTTCTGCCCAGACCCCAGTGTAAGAGAGGCCACTGAATCAAATTTCCTTCCAGCTCTACTGCATCCATGGCATCTTTTCTCATTGTGGGGTCTTCATAAGAGCTACAGGCAGCAGACTCAACTGGGCGAGCGGGTTACAATGCCAATTCCTGGGTGCACAGCCTACCTACTGAATCAACACCTCTGGAGACAGGATTGAATATTTGCTTTTTATGTGAGCTTCCCTAGTGATGTTTAAGCATCATCAGGATTTCACATATCTTTCATCTGTTCATTCACTTGCTCATTCACTAAGTATCTATCAAATACCTTTTGTCAAGCACAATCTTAAATTCTACTTCCTATTAGATCATGGAAAAGGAGAAAGGAAATGATCTAGCTCTCTGAAGATTTGGTACCAGTTGAGGTTACACCAACAGACAGGAGGAGAGAAGGATGTAAAGCCACTGCTGGAGAGGCAGGAAATCATAAAGAAAAGAAAGACATTGGCCGAGGCATGATGGCAACTCCAGGCGTCCCTCAGTGATGTTGCCACTGGACTTAGACATCCCAGCCATTTCTTTCCTTCTTCTCCACTGACCACACATATTCATTCTTGCATCCACAATAGAGGAGACAGAACGTTCCAGAGAGACAGGAAGGTTTCTTGTAGCCTCAAGAATTCTGCTCAGGCTGCCTGAGAACATTTCACACAAAAGCCAGTCACATGGCTCACTGAGTGGAAGGAACAACACAGCAGACTGTTTTCCTTCTCCCCCAGGGTTGCGTTTGCTCACATTTTCTTTCCTTTTCTATCTTTCTCACTTTTTTTCTTAAGGGAATGGAAGGAAATGGGAATGCACGCTGAGAGATGGAAAGGCAGATATTTCTTTATGTGTAGCCCTTATAACTCTACCTAACAATACACTTTGTTTTCCTAAGAGAAATTTATTCTTCAAGTTTCCCACCTTCAGGCACTTCATGGCACTGGTCCTTAACAAGTTTTGTGCCCTTGTTTACTGATTTGTCAGTGTGTATAGATATAACAGGTGTGGGGGTCCTCTCTGGCTGTAGATGTTAACTGCTGTTCACCGTAAGGTTCAGGAGTGTCCTGTCCTGCCTAAACAGAAATTCTGGTTTCTTAGTATTATTCTAACTCCATTATAAGATTCTGAATTTCAGATGTGAATTGGTGGCCTTAGAGGTCATAAACGTAAAACACACTCTGAACAAATGTCAACTGTTTCTTGGAGAACAAAGAGAATCCAGTTTCTGGAAGGCTTTGCAGAAAGAAAGACAGGAACTCAGAAACTATCCTAGATTCTTCTATTATACAAATCAATGTAACAAGCCCCTCTATTTTATATTGCTCACTTTGCCTTAGCCTAGGTTCTAGTAAATTCTCCACTGCAGAAGTCAGACCAAGTTCACCTGGTTATTAAGGTCTCGCTGTGCTTCAAGGGGGACATTATGGACATTGGCTTTAATAGAAGTATAAAGTATCAGCACTAGGGCAAAATTGGAGCTGACCTAATCCCTTCATTCCATCAATGTTCTCTCAAGCAATTCCCTTGAGTTACCCAGTTTACTTTTTTGTAAAAATTAAATTATTTATTTATTATAATTTGTTTTACATGATGGCAGAAAACAATTCATTTCATATTACACATATAGAGCACGATTTTTCAAGTGAGTCACCCAGTTTACTTTCATTAGTGCTTCTGTATAAAAGAGAAGAGAAAACTAAAACCAATGTCTGACCTTTATGACTGGATTTCCCAGGCAAGGGTAGGGGGAGTTTACCTTCAAAACTATGATAGACTGTATTACGGAAATACAGTGTAAAAAAATTAGAAATGATACTTCCGAATACAGATTATATACTTCAAAGAATTCTGCTGCTGGGCAGTCACTGGGGCCCACATTAATCAATGGGATGAGGGAGAAAAGGAACCACATTCTTGACTTTCGTCTTAGTCTCATTAGGGAACCACAATGTGGTTCTGCCCTTCTGCGTCAGGACCTTTATTCCGACAGTAGGACCAACATCCTACCAGAGAAGAAAGACAGGAACTCAGAAACTGTCCTAGATTCTTCTATTACACAAATCAATGTAACAAGCCCCTCTATTTTACATTGATCACTTTGCCTTAGCCTAGGTTCTAGTAAATTCTCCAGGCCTGTGGTCTCAGTTTTCAGAACAATTATATAATACAAGAATCTAGTGGTCACCTCACTGCAAAATTTCCTTTAGTTATACTCATTAGTTTCAGCCTTAAGCTTAGTAGACAAGGCCCTCTTAAGATTCAAACCCTGCCATTCATTCAGTCCACCCATTTCTTTTTCTCATTTTAATATTCAATCTTTTTAGCCCAAAGAGACTGTCCTCTTCCAAGCCCCTGGGGCAAGGCAGGCTCCACCAAAGGGAATCACACTTCTGGATCTAAGTCAAGATCCAAACCCTTTACTTTATAGAGAATCCCAAGTTACAGAGAGACTATTTAATTCGCCCAAGGTACAGCTGGTTAGGAACACCATGAATTAGGACCCAGTATTTAGGCCTACTTTCTAAAGTCTAATTTGTTTATTGATGACATTGCTCAAATCAGACAATTTTAAAACACTGCACATTTTAAAACACTGAGAAACTTAACACACTACTGATCATCTGGTGTTTATTAACAAAGTGACTTAAATGTGCCCATCCAAAATCTTACAAATATGGAACTTCCCTTTCTCCCAATGCAACCCTTTTTCTAGGAGCCTTTCCTTCAGAAAGTCTGCCAAGACTTCAATACTAAGAAAGCTCTCTGCCCTAAAAATAATCTCCAAATTCAACATGAGTTACCAAAATAAAATCTCCCAAATAAAACAATGGCAGAGACAGACCTGATAATGAATATGAAATATGCTAAGAACATTCTGTCACTGAAACAAACTTGACTTTTTTTGTGTGATTAATGGTAAGATAAAATCTTGAAACACAAAAGAATGAAGCAAATGATAACAGAGGAGAATCAGCTTGGAAAGGGTCCCATTGGAAATTTATCCATTTGAAAACTGGCTCTGTCTTTTGGCCATCATTACCATTTATCTGTCCAGAAATTCATTTTCAAGTGTTATTTCCAAATAAAGTCCCAAATTCAAAATGCAAGTTGGTTGGCTCATTTAAAATTTGCTCTGAGATGGACAAAACAACAAATTTATTGTTTTCAGAAGAAATAATAAGTATATTCTAACACTTATTGTGTCTAATTCATATTTCAGAGGCTGGCCTTCCCTTCCTGATTCTTTAGTATCTTATTTCCATTAGGAAATGGGAAATACAGGAAATAGCATTATGAAGCCATTTCTAAATATTAATATGGTACCAAAGTAAGTTAGCAAAGAACCATGCACTTTCAAGGAAAGGATGAGAAGGGAAATTGGCTTGAACCCAGTCTGTCAGAAATGGTGAATGGTCTGCGTTTAGCTAAATCTAATCAGGCCATCATGCCCTACACTGCATTTACTGACAAGTCAGGGCACTGGAGAGGGCATATCACATCAGAACAGTGCTTGGACGAGGAACAAAAATTACCTGTTGAATAAGAAAACTAGCTTTCTTAGTCAAGTAATTTGATAAAATTCTTGATGCCAGAGAATCCATCCATGAAAATAACATGGCGGTGGTATGAGAGACGGGGTGGGGGGCGGTAAGAGTCTGAGAGAGGAGGAACTTAGGGAGCAAAAATTAAGGAAGGAATAGTAAGAGTAACTGCTATTAAATATTTAATCTAAAGACTAAGCCAGGAAGAACATTTACACAAAGATGCAAATTATTACTCATGAACTTCCATTTCACTTGAACAAAAAAAAAACAGTGCAAGAATACACTGGCACTGCCTAAGCAAAGACAGAGTAGCACCAATTCAAAGGCGGAAAACACATAGCATTCATATTTATGGGGATAATACAATTGCTCATATACATGAGTAGATTTCATTGCTTTCTAAGCATTGCTGAGAAAACCTGGTAGCACTTTATTTTCTTTAAGAGTTTGAAATGTGCAATCTAAAATCTCATAGGGTAGCTATGATCTTTCAAAAATGCAGATGTCATTTGGAAAGTTCCCAGGAAAACGCATCCTGTCTTTCAAGATATTGAAAGGATTGGAGGAATACTCACTAATGCACTTTGTTAGATGAACTGTTGTCAAGCACCACGTTAGTAAATGGTGACAGGATGGAGCTGCATGACAACAAAAGCACCCACAACAGCCCCTGGGATATAGTACAGTCTTCAGATTTAAAAAGATGATAACTCTTAAAAATACACAACCCCACCTCAAGGAGGCACTTCTTTGCTGATTTTGTGACCAGTAAATCAATAATATTTTCCATTTTAAAAACTACAGTATTAATTAATAACATTGAATATTCATTAATAATGTACATACATAATCTTTAAGAAGAGTAAAGCATTCTTTGGGGGTAAAGCCAACAGATGACTTTAACAGAAAAAAAAAATTTTTTCTCATTGTACATGGAAATACCGGAGTTGACTTTCTCAGTCATACTTAGATTTGCCAAAACATTCTTTGCCCCAGATTCTTGATTCACTAGTAATTCTGGAGGAGAATTTACATTCATTTGTGAACTCTCTGGCCTCATTCTCTTTCACGCCCTATCACACGTGTCATTCCAATATAGCAAAAGCACACATATCCTAGGAAGCTTCTCTTCCTCTCTCTCTGAGCCCAAACCTGCTTGTCTCCCCAAATATTCCCTTTGGAAAGCGAACCATCTCTATGACAACCTTAAGATGGGGGGGTTGAAGAGCACTTGGGGACAGCCCTTGTGGAAGTTAATACCAGTTTGTGTTTAATGGGGTCAGGGAAACTCAGACAATGGCTAACACTATGGAGACGAGCCACTTAGCTGTAAGAAATTGATTGTTAAACTTAACCTATTCAGAACACAGTCTCAGAAAAACAATCTATAAGTATGATTTATTCAGGGTTAATTCATTAATTCTCCATTTTAGCTGATTTGCTCAATGCCCAGTGGAAATTAAATCAAAAGATCATCTATGATATGGAAAAGAGAATTAAGAACTTTTAAACTTGACCTAGGCAGAGCCTTCAGAAATACTACTTTTCCCAAATAAGTGTTACCACATTCTCTTTTCTAGGCAAGACTATTTCTTTTCTGTGTCTTTATATTTTAATTGTATTTCTTTCCCTATAAAGCAGATGATGAAGGTGGATTATTATGGAGTTCTATGGACTTTTTCATATCTTTAATACATGTGCTTCTAGAAAGAGAAGAATACGGACACAAGGTGGCAATTCTAGCTCAGGTGTAGCGGGGATCTTTTGTGTGACTCAGAGCTAGAGAGAGCTGCGTTCAATATGTGTTGAACAATACTTTCCCACTACTGACTTCACTCCAGGAAACAAATTATCATGCTTTTTTTAAAAAACAGGGGCACCAAAAAAGTCACCATCTGATAATGTACATTCTTTCTTTGTCTTTACCTGACTGACCACCTAACAACAGGGCTTTTAAAATAATGAGGAGAATCCTTTGTTCTCCCTGGTTCCATTTAAGGAAAAGTAGGTCGAAGGGCTTCCCCAGGGAGGGAAAAAAAAAAGCCCAGGAGCCAAACACAAGGGGAGTAAGAGATTTCACTCCCACTCCTGTTCCCACCCTCCCAAAGAAGTTAATTAATTCTGTTTTAGGGATGGTTAACAGAGGTGGGGGGAGCACTCAGGTAGCCCATTCTCTGAGACCATAATCTCATTCTTAAGTGTGGCTCACACCATCCTCCCAGGCAGGGGTGGGGGCAGTGAAGGGTGCAGAGAATGTCTCTCCAGCCATGGGCAACAGAGCCAGTACTGCATGCATTTGCACTCCCCAAAACGTGCATCCCAGCCCAAGTGCGAAGTTGGATATTTAGACCTGAAAAGCACAATAAGAGCCATTCAAAGCAGCAAGTTACAGTACCTTAAGGAGTCTTACAGATGGGAGAAAGGCTGCGTGGCACAGCTTCCGGATGGTCCAATTTAGGGGTCGAGAAGCATCAGTTTGATTCATGACCCCTTCCAAATTCCACCGGGAAAACAAGAAACTGCAAACCTGAGCAATGCCTAGAAAATAAATGGTTCCCGACGGCCCTGGCATCCCATGGTCATCTCCACACCTGCAAATTCCATTAGGGCAGAGGCTTCCTGGAACTTGGGAGACTAGTCAAGTGGCGTTTCCTGAGCCCCTGAACCTTCTTAAGAAAGCCACCTCCCCTCTCTCTGCAGCCGTGCTCATGCATACCAAATGTGGCTGAATGAAGGCACACTGCCTGCTGCTTCGGGGAGGGGATGCAGGGTTTTGAAGGAGAGGGACAGCCTGCACAAAACAGCCTGTGGTCGGAGTCTGAGCAGCCTGCTCCGGAATGCACGCTCCCTCTCCCGCTCTCCTCCCAGCAAACGCAGGTCAGGCATTGGGGGGGAACCCGGGCCATTTGCTTTGCTCGCTCGGTTTGGGGGGGAGCCAGGAAGAGAGCAAAAGGGAACAAAAATAAAGCCAGAATGGGAACTTGCACTTTCTTGCACAAAGCATCTTTGAGGGGCTGGGAACAAGCATGGGGGAGGGGCTAGGACACGAAAGGAGAAGGGATGCCTCTGAATGATAAGATAAAATGCTTCCCTTTTGATTTATTTGGCATACTAAATCGAGAGCTATCATAAAATGGATCTAAAGTAGAAGGGACCCCTGTTTTGTTCTGGGGTTTTTATTAACTGTGATTGACAGTCCTCACTCTGATACATACATTATACAGATGACAGGTAGAATGGCAAAGACTGATCAAACTCACACACACACACACACACACACACACACACTGGTGCCAATGAGTTATTCCTTTCATGGAAAGCTGTGTAAACTAATGCATACTTGGCTTACATTTTAAAAGTGTCAGTTTCTAAACTAGGGGTTATCTCCTCCTGGGAAGCCACTTGATACCCTTCCTCACCAACAAAAGTTTAACCCTTCAGGTGTTATGTGGGATGCTATTTATAAAAGACCGAATTTCCTCAAGTGGGGATTCCTACTCCCATCATTTTCTAAGGAGACTTTAAGAGAAAGAGTAGCTTCATTGGAATGCATAGTCTTTAGGGCTCTTTTGGTGAGAGAATAAAGGAGAAATTTTCAATTTTAAGGCAGAAATCATATAATTTCATTAGAAAAAGAAAGTTAGAGGAGGATTGGGGGCAGGGAGAGTTTGTGTCACACCTCCTATTTGGAGTACCCATCTTCCAAAGGCATTAGACCTCAGTCAGTAAGGTAGACTAAAAGACTCCACCCAGGAGAATTCCATATCCTTAGAGGATTGCTAACTTACTTTTGCTTTCTACTTCTTAGCCCTCCCTATGTCTATACTGATTTTCCACTGCCAATTAGCTGGCAGAGAAAGGTAAAGCCCCACTCCAGGACTACTTCATATTCCGAGGCAGAACTGGGAGGGGTTCGAGGAATATGATCACTGCTGTATTTCAGGGTTGGGGACAACATAGACCCACCCTAGAGTGTAATAAATACCTGATGCACTGCATTACAACACCACTTCCATACAGTGCTCCTGAGTCACGGATCAAAGAAGAATATTGCAAAAAAGTGGGTCCATTGGTGGAATACAGACCACTGACTTGTAAATAAAATTCATGTGCCTTATTACCTTCTATTAAGCAGTACTGCTCTAATAGAAATCCACCCAGTTGGTTCATTTTCTGTCACCATTCTATTTACACAAAGGGTTGGAGGTAGTTTTAAAATAGTAACAGCTAACATGTATGTGTCAGGCATGGTGCTGGGCACTTTAAATGTATTATTATGTAAGTTCATATCAATGACAATGCTATGAAGCAGATGCTGCTGTCATGACCCTATTTCTGGTTAAACAAGTGGGGTCCAGAGAAATTAGTAATAAATCTAACATAACTGGTACATCAGGAGTCTGGATTGAAACTAGTCTACTAAGCTAGTTAATACAAGCTTTTTCTTCTCTCCTGTTTCTTTTATAATTAATGGTACCACAGCAATAAAATCACTGCCTCAGTTTTCTGGTAATTCAACTGTATATAAGAATCAAGCTAAAAGACAGAAGAAATAATGCTCAGCACTTCCTTCAGATTGTCTCTGTGCTATGACATTGATGTAACAGTTAACAGCATGAATTCTGAAGTCAGGCTCCGTGGTTCAAATTCTGATTCTGACCCTGGCCTGGAGCACTTTTTCTTGCCTCCTCTGAGCTTTGGAGTCCTCATTTATAAAATGGAGATAAACATAAAACCACACCCCAGGAGTGTTGTGAAGACTGAATAAGCCTATCAATGAAGCACTTAGAACAACGCCTGGCATATTCTAGGGTCCCTTGTACCATGTACCATCTTCCAAGTAGCATGAGCTGATTTGAGGTTGGGAACCCATGGACATTTCCCATTAAGTATGTGCAAGTATGGATACTTACAGAATTAGGTAATGAAGCCAACCAAGCAAGGGAAATTAAACTGAATGCTTCCTATCAGTTATTATGAGTTTTATAAATGGGGTAAAGAGGAAAGTAAAAGAGTATAAAGGCATAGGGACTTCCTAAGCTTTATTGCAGAGTGGTAATCGTCAGCCCCCAAGCTACTGTCTTCAGTGAGGCTATGAGGCTGCAGTCTTTCTAAGCTATTAAATGCCTTTATGTGGTTTCTTTGCAGTTGCCAGAAGTCTGCTCCAAGGAAAGGCTGAAGCACTCCAGTTGCCTACTCCTGCCCTCAATGTTCCAATATGTGAAGAATCCCACACAAAGGACAGCATCATTCTGAAATCACATAGCCTTTGATCCTCCTAGCCCCTTTAATTTTTATGGAATCACTTTGGTCCAAGAATATAGTTAGGATTACATGAAGTGAGGAAGTAGGAGGATTCACAGCCCTCTCTAATGGCGATTAAAGGAGAGAAGCACAAAACCTCCAGGGAATTGATTTGGAGACTACACTGCAAAAGAGGTGAAGATCAAAGAAAGATGAATTCCATGACAGAAAGTTGTTCTTCCATCTTTGGGGTAATTTATGCAGGAATTGTTAGCAAAATCTCTACAATAGTTTTTCAGAAACTTTTTTCCTCCACTTTTGACTAATGGTATTTTCACAGGGAATGATGATGCTGTCCCTGATTTTGGAGGGGAGTCTGATGAGGAACAACAAAGGGGTACAAGTCCATCCTCAGAAGTTAGCATTTTACAAACCCAAAAAACTGGTTCATACATTTTATGAATGTGGTGTTTACAAATATGCATAGAACATTTCAGCAGGCTTGAAACTGACATGATCATATTACTTTTCATTATCCTAAAAATACAGCAAATTTGGTGTATCAAATTTCTGCACTCCAAATTCTGCCTTTCATCAAACTCTAATTCCTTCCCATGTTCCTTAAGCCCTCTTCACACTGAGCACTTTTTATGTCCTTTATAAATGATGATAAATTCAAGAATCCTAATAACATTTGAGCTCAGACTCAGTGCTGACAATGAGCTATGGTTACAGACATACCACCTTTAGGCCTTTTGAAGGCCACCTTCCCTCTTTTTAGGAAAATCATGACACCTTAATATGCCTTGCACTACTTTGCTCGATCTTACTATCCCTTAGATATAAAGGGGTTTGGCTGATAAAAACCTAAGAAAACAAAATGGAAATGGCACACTGACCAGATAGTACAGCATATTCAAAAAGCCTCATGCATATGTGTTTTCTGCAAATCACACACACACACACACACACACACACACACTCCAGTATAATTTATAACACTGAAATGCTTCGGTATCTGCTTCGGTATCTGCACTTTAACTGAGCATGCATTTCCAAGGCTCTACTATATGAATGTGGTTTATATGGTGCAGATGTTCAAGCATCCAACAAAAAGACTGGGAACCAGTCAAGCTTTTGTAGAGAACTTCATCTGCCTCCACATTTTTCAGTCTTAATATTAACTTCCTGTTTGCTTTATGGTTGACCTCAGTGTCAACTTTACCATGTTCTGATAGTTCGCTATTTTTGTCAAAAAACTACCTGGCAACTCATAATTTTTCTCTAAACAGCATGTTTTTCTCATTTCTTCTAGTGAACTGCATTCAAGTAGATCTATAACATTTTTAGGAATTTTTTAATACTTCAATATTCTCAAAAATATGAATTTCTTTATAGAGTCCTTGGTACTTAGAATAGCTCTTAGTTATTTCCAAGTATATGTTCTTTAAAGAGATTAAATATTTTTTTCCCTCCACTTAACATATATTTCTCCTTTTGGTAATTTTTATGATAATAGATTCTGAATTATATTAAAATAAATGACTCACACTCTTTCTTTTATGCACTAAGGATTGAACACAGGGGTGCTTTACCACTGGAGCTCCATCTCCAGTCCTTTTTATTTTTTTTATTTTGAGACAGAGCCCCAGCTAAGCTGCTGAGGCTGGCCTCAAACTTTCAATCTTCCTGCCTCCGTCTTGCAAGTTGTTGGGATTATAAGCGTGAACCACCACACTCGCCTAGAAGCATTTATTTCATGTAAAATGTGAAAACACCTCAGAATTAGAATGGTCTTCTATTCTAGTTTTCTTCTCAATATTGGGATACCTCACCCGGATTCACTGAGTGCTGTCCACCCTCTGGTGAATGCCTGTAGTGACAAGGACCAAGTGAGTTTGGGGGGCAATTCATTCCACAGTTGAACAGCTATAGTTAACAGAAAGTTCTTTCCAAGGCTTAGATGAAATGGGCCTCCCTGAAACTTCCACGTCAAGTTTTCTTCCAGAGAACAAGTTCCTCAAGTATTATAAAATGCTGTTAACAATCTCTGCTCAACCTCCTATTCTCCACAGTGGACATCTTGGACCATTAATCTTTCTTTAGGATCATATTCAATATTAGTTATAGGGATACTTTAAATATAGTTCATTACTCAACCCTCTTAAATCCTTCTTATTATTTCTCAAAGTTCTCTTGGAGAGTTTTGAGAGGAGACTCACTAATAATTTAGCATCTTTTAAAAAAATTTATGAATAAATTTGTTTACTCAACATAGACTTTTATGGGAAATGGTGGTGGGTGGTGATGGGCTAAGTGAAGCCCATGCTTGAAACAGGAAACAGCAGGATTGGACTATCTGTGTTTCATCCTCCTTATGTTTATCTGATAGCTGAAGGTCAGACAGGCTCAGTTCAAACCTAAGCCCTACCTTGTGCATGCTTTGTAGCTCTGGGCCAGATACATAAACACTCAGAAAATTAGTTTTCCCACTGTAAAAAAAAAAAAAAAAAAAAAAAAAAAAAGTGCCCCAAACAGTTTCCACCACAAGATTTTTGAGATTAAAAGCAATTAGCACAGAATTGATGAAGTGAAAAATACATAGAAATGTAATTATTGTTATCTCTTTCACTGACTGCTAGCAGTTTATTTGACACAGTGCTTAAGAGCATCAGCTCTATACCCAATGGCCTGAACTCGGACCCTGGATTTAACATTTACATGAAGCTTGGGAAAATTATTTATTCTTATTGTGTTTTGGTTTCTTCGCCTGCAAATTGGGAATAGTAATTCTATCTCTCTCAAAGAAATATTGTGAAATTAATCAGCCAATATTCCCAGAGGCTTTAAAAGAGGTCTACATGTGGCAAAAACTCAAAAAATATTAGTAATTTGATTTTTTTAAGCTGAAATCACACAGCTATTGCTTTAAGAAAAGAAAAGTAATAGCATTCAAGAAGATGATAAGCTTAATATATGTCAAAGAGACTTCTCTTTGGAAAGTAAGACCATTTAAAAATAAATAAAACAAAACACCTTCATTGCTCCCTTTGTTTCTTCCAATAAAAGGAGCAGCTGCAGAGGACACAGGAGGAAGTCACACCTGAGTTTCCTTACAGCCTTTCTCTCTGCATCTAAGAGTGGATCATACATCTACTAATAAAATACAAACGTTAATATATAAAATGCTTCACTTTGGAAAACAAAGTTATAGAAGCAGCTTCTGTCTCAGCAAAAATAAAAATCCTATGCACATATGCATGCACACACACACAAAGTATAACAGATATTCAAAAGTCTAAAGCTAAAATGCAACCTTATTCAGGTTTGAAATCCTATTACTTCCATCCACAAAGGGGATTTTTTCCCCTTTTGTATGATTCTGACATTTTACTGAGTCCATGGAGGCTTGTTAAAAATATAAGAATTTGAGGTGCTTGTTTTTAACCACTAAATATTCACAGTCTCTTTCTATTTGCAATGCTATTATTATAAATGTTATCTCTCTAATCTAAATACAGACATCTGCAGCACAGACACATGTGTACACAAACATACACACCCCTACAAGCAGAATTTAAGTAAAATTTTCATTATGAAAGTCATAGTCTGACGAACTTGGTAAAGAACTCATGAATTGATGTTTTGGGAGGGAAGATTGAATCAGTGAATGTCCAATTATTGCTTTGAATAAACTGTGCGAATTGGAGGGGCATTCAGCATTTTTCTTGTTAACACTGAAGTTTAAGATAGATTCTTTTGGCCAATGGATGTGGAAATAAGACACAAATTCAAGCTTGAACCTCATGTATATCTTCAGGAATGGCCTCTGACTCCCACCAATGAACTGAGAGTCTGGCTCAGCCACCCCTTGCCTCATGCATCCGGGTTTCTGATGTTAATGGCCGGAACTGATTTGGACCATAAGGTCTGCTCACCTGGGAAACAGAGACATACTGTGATCTGGAAAAACCTCAAAGCAGTAACTCTGCTTGGTAGAGCATTTTAATGAGAAAGCTAATGAAAATTTGACTTGCTATCTACTTTTGTCATGCTTCCAGAAAAAAAATGTATTTGTTAATGTTTATTCTGTTATCATATTTTTAACAACCATAAGCCTTCGATTTTATTAATAACAGTGGCAGAGATTACAGTTGTCCAGTTTTTGTTTCATTTTTCTCATGAAGAGCCATCAAGTCAATTAAAAAACCACATGGATTTTGAAGTTAGGAAAAACTGGGTTTGAATCCATATTATGTCACTGGGCAATTAATATAACTTTTAGGAGTCCTCATCCTTAAAATTGATAGTGGCTGATTATGAAAATATTAAAGAGATGATAGCTAATCTTTTGGAGCACTAGTATGTGCTACACACTGTGCTATTTCTTCTAAGTGTACAGCTCATTTACCTCTCCTAACAAACCAATGTAGTTTGTTGCATTATTACATGTTATATTAAAAACAAGAAAATAGTCTCAGAGAGGTTAAGAAATCTTGCAGAAGTTCACATGGCTGGTAAGGCAACTTGAATCCAGCTCTGATTCTATAACCTCTCCTCTTACTGACTGTAGCACATTGCTACTAATTTAAAAAGCAAAGATTTATGCAAATTTCCTGTGGCCTCCCCAAAAGAAGCCAGTATTTGATCTGACAAACCTGAAAAGAGAAAAAGAAACTCTGTGCACCTAACCTTAATGCCAGAATTCTGCAAAACACAGGACCAAAGGCTCTTCCGATGGCTCTGGCTTTCTTTTGTTTTTTACTGCTGACTTCCATATCCCTTCCCTACCTCCTAGTTCCATCTGGCTGATCACTCTGCTGGGGCGATGATTGTCCACACTCATTTGTTATGCCCGATAAATAACACCTCACCTGTAACACAGTATCTACTAAATGGAAAATGTCTCTAAACTTATGTGGTAGGGGAAATTCATATTACAGATATACTTCTATACATACAGGTTTACATATGTCTGTATATTCATATACATATATTTGAGCTCATCCAATTCTTACTAGTGTCCAACTTTGATCCTCATGTACATTTTTTAGATGAGGAAACTGACGCATATAAAGGTTAGCTTCTTAAGTTTACACAGTAAGTTTCAGAGCAATGGGGTGAATTCCAATATAAATACTTCACATAGTATATAAGGTTTCATAATGTATAAATAAAAAATAAATAAGACTGATTTTTAAGTCAACTGAATTAGTTCCAGGTAGTCTAACGAGGTATAACATTCTTGATCATTTTTATGGCAACGAGTAGCTTCAATCGCACAAAAGATGTACTCAGCTGAAAAACTTGATACCTGCTTTAGTAAGTAAAAACCACAGGTTTTACAATCATATAATTAAAAGTATGACAACTATTCAAGTTTACTTGACCTTCATATGAAATGAACGAAGTATTTGGGGAGGAAAAAAAAACAACAAAACATTTTGAAACCTCTACTTCCAACTTGAAGCTATCAAGTTAGAAAATGAAGATACCAAAGAAGAATTTGATTATAATAGCTTCTAAATTAGTTAATAAATCAGGTTCAGACTGCTGAGTCTAAATAGAATATGCATTGGCCTGGAAGTTTCCCCCAACCTGCCCTGGAGGTCTCCTCAATAAGAAAGTAGAGACATGATTATAGAGAAAGAATAATAATGTTCTGTTAGAGAACACAGGACCAAAGGCTCTTCCACTGTAATGTTCTGTGACAGAACATTATCCCAAGGAAAACACCTTGACTAATGATTGTTTTAGTGAAGAATAGGTAAAACTATAATGTATGAGTTTTTCTTGAACCTTAATTAAATTCTTTTCAAGTAGACTGCTGGCTACAGATCAGATGAAAAAAATGATCAATTCAATTTTATGAAAATACCCAGGATTAAAGCAGATCAAGTGTTCTCCATAAAGTTAGAAAATCCAGACTCTTCCTCTTGGTTTTCAGTGTTGTGACTTCCATGATCCTGTCCATCTTTCCTGCCTCTACTCTGCACCTTCCCCTCTACTCATCATGCTTCAGCCATTTATTTTAGTCTCTGTGTTTCCTCTCACAGGACCTTCACACTCGCTGTTCCCTCTGCTCCTCATGTTCCTTCTTCCAGCTTTTTGGAAGATCCATTGCTATTTAAGAGTTAGAACTCAACCTGAGTATAATCTCCCTTGAGAATTCTTTCTCACTCATTGCAGCCCTTTCTTTGAGTTCTTTTTACACTCTCAGTATTTGCAAGTATGTAATTGGTTGGTTAACTTATTTTTTGCTCTCCATCTCCAACTTGAATATAATTTCTATAGGGCAGTTGTCAACTGCATCTCAGATCCCCCAGCGAATATCTGAACATGGTAGGAGCTAACAAAATTTATTATTATTATTATTATTATTATTATTAAAATGTATACATGTTCTTGGAGTACATTATAATTCAGTACATGTAGTAATATGTACATATCATAGTGATCAAATCAGAATAATATGAATTTGTACCTGGTTAACTGTTATTTTATGTATTGAGAATTTCTTACTATTCTTTTCTATTCATTTTGTGATATATCATAGGTTGTTTTGCCAATAATTACCCTGCTATGCTAAAGAAGAACCAGGACTGATTCTTCTACTTTGTATCTTTTGTGTCTCTATTGAATTCCTTTCTGTTCTTCCTTCCTGCTTACCCTTCCCAGTCTCTAGTGATCCATATTCCCTTTTGGTCTTCTACAAGGTTGACTTAGTGTTTTCCTCAAATGAGTGAAAATATGTGGCATTTGTGTATAAATTGACCACATTTTCTTTATCCATTCATTCACTGAAGGACATCTCAGTTGACTCCATGTTTTGGCTATTGTGAATAGTGCTTCAAAAAAGATGGGGGTGCAAACATTGATGTAATGATCTCATCTCTTTGGGGTTAATGGAATTGCTGAATCTTATGGTAGTCCTATTTTTAGTTTTTTGAGAAATTTTCATACTATTTTCCATAATAGCTATACAAATTCACATTTCCACAAACAGTGTATAAGGGTTCCTTTTCTTCACATCCTTGCCAGGCTTTGTTATTTCTGGTTGTTTTGATGATAGCCAGAATTTTTTGACCATAGAAAGAATAAGAGAAGAATGAATGAACAGACAAGTTTGTTAAAAGCATCTCTCTTAGATCATTTAGAGGTAAGCCTGGTGCTCATCTAAAGGCTGCTTTCAAAACCGTATCAATTCTTCAGAGCCCTTTTTCTTCCTCAAGTCTTAACTCCACAGTTTTAAGACATCTAAGAACCCCTTATTTAGAAATCAAAAAAATAACAAGAAGAGATGGTTCTCAGCCTCTAACCTGTAAGTAGAGACTAAGCTCTAAACACAGAGGAATTTAAAAAATAAAATCAAAATAAGAAAAGAGAGAAATAGATATCAGAATTTGAAATGGAAAATAACTCATGCTAAGGAAATCAGCCATTTTCTACTCATAACCATCTGGCACATTCTTAAACATGTCCCCTAATGACAACTCATGAAGGACTTGACATTAGACTAAGTCCTTATGAAGATGACTCTCTATTTTGCATAAATATTATTTTGAAGTTTAGAGGAACAGTGACCTACTTCAGCAATCAGACTCACAAAACAAAAACAGAATTGAGGTGGATGCCTGCCTCACAGAGTGGGTTAAGAAGCATGTTCTGATTCATTGCCCATAACGATGCTGAGAGATGAGAAAGGTATGTCAATGGTGATTGTCGTCATTCTACAGATGAGCAAACTGAGAAGGAGAGAATATAGGTGACTTCTCCAATTCCAGTGCAATATTGCTGTTCTTTCCATTAGGCTTCATGGCCTCTTCACTCTAAGGTTGATAATTACAGTGAGCCATGTCCTGAGTAGTTTTTCAAAATATAATCTTTAGAAGAAAATATTGGCCCATACATACATATATGGATATATCTCAAAATCATGAAATTCTAGAAAAGACAAGCCAAGAACGATAAGAAGCAGAATGCTGGCTGCCAGAGATTGCTTAGGGGATTGAACTAACCACAAAGCAACATGAGAAACCTTTTCAGGATCATGGAAATACTCTACATCTTGAAGTCAGGGGCTCTCAACTATGGATCGTCACTGGAATTCCAACTAGACACTCAAAATGGGTGAATTTTTATATATGATAGAGAAAATATATTTAGTCCTTTCTGATTATTATAATGAAACAATTTTTTCATTATGAAAAATGTTTCATTATGAAAAAAAGTTACCTATGCTATAGTTTGGAACTGGAATGTTTTCTAAAGGCCCATGTTTAAATGGATTGTTCCTTAGAGTTGCTCTATTGGGAAGTAGTGAGACCTTAAAGAGATGGTGCCCAGTGGGAGTTCTTTAGGTCATTATGGAGGGAGGGATTGCCCTGGAAAGAGAGAGCAGAACCAGATATCCATCCTTTCTCTTTTGTCCTGGCCATGAGGTAAGAAGCTTTGCTCTGCCATGAGCTCTCACTATGTTTTGCCAACACAGGTCCAAAGCATACAGGACCAAAAAAGGTCATGGACTGAAACCTCCAGGAGTGTGCCAAAATAAACCTTTTCAATTTATGAGATTATTATCTCAGGTATCTGATACAGTAACAGAAAGCAGATGAATACAACCTATAATTCTATTACTCATCCATAACTATGAAGATGATTTTTGGAAATTTTATCAAGTATTATATGTATCATGTTAAAAAATATAATGGTTTAGAGGATTCTATCGTTACCTATGGAGTGGAATATAATCAGCTTATTTCCACTTTTAATGTTACAAATATTGCTATCATGAATATTTTTGATCATATATTTTGTGCACATTTCTGATTATTTCCTTAAGATACAATTTAGGACGGAGAATGGTTAGTTCATAAATCATGAATATCTTTCTAGGATCTTGACATTTTCATGTTGCTGTTCAGAATGGAGAATTTCACATGCTTTTTGGCATTGTATAAAAATGTTACTAATGAATCATTGATAAGATTAGTCATAGCACTGAGTTTTTGGCCAAGCTGATCACGGAAGAAGAAATGTATGTCCACTTATTTGATTACTTGGTAAAGATCCATTTTTCCTACAGCCATTTATAATTCTTATAGGAAATTGCCTTTTTTCTATTAGAATTTTATTTTTCTTATCAATTCATAAGATCTTTTCTTAAACTAAGGACATTAATCCATTGTCAAGTGAGTGGCCAGAGTTTTTGTGTCTTGCACTTATCTTTTAACTTTTTATTTTTCTTCATATTTTAAGAAAGTTTTAACATTTTTTTACATTCGACTCTGTGGCCATCTTCTTTGTTCCATGAAACACAGATGTTGTATTAAAGAAATGCCATCCTCCACTCAAGCTCGGAGAGCCACTCACCTATATACGTTCTTAAGAGTTGTTCTATGGTCTGTCAGCTACTCTGAACACCATCTCTGCTCCATTCTCCTCCTCACCGACCTCATTATTTTCCCTACTATCTGTAAAAGTCTACATGTATATATGTGTGTATGCATATATCTCTTCATCTCCAATTGTATTTTAAATATTAACTAAAATTTCCTGGCTGATACTTGACCAAACTAGGATCTTCTTTATTATAGGGCCATCAAAAGATGTGATAAAATTTTCTAGATAACTATTGTGAAAGCAAGGATCTTCAGATCTATGATATTATCTATACCAATTGCTTCATATTTTTAAATATTATCATGAGATTTGTCTTTCTTGTAAACACAATCTTCATTAATCAAAGAATTCATATGCCTTCAAATTCCTTTTTTCTCAGTCTCAGATTCAGTTTTGCATCATTCAATACTGCAGTGATCTCTGCCACAAAACTGGCTGGCAAAAGCAATGAGTGAATTGAGTGTTAGCCTACTGGCCTGCTACTGAATAAATGAAACATTAATTTTTGAGTTTGCCAGAATCTAAGCTACTGGAGATTTCAAGATCAGAGCCAATATCTTGAACTAAGCTCTTGGACTAGTAGCCAGAAAATAGAGAACTTATGTTTCTAGAGCTATCAAACTGGTTGCCAAGCAGTTGGAGACAAATCCAATTTGAAAATTCACTAACTTCTTCCAACAGGAAAGATGTGTAAAAGGCTGTCAGATGAATAAGAACGCCAATAAGAGGAATTCTTAATACAAAACCTTACAAGGACATCCCTACCTAAATCTAAAAATCGTGGGTCATCAATTATGATAATTTTCAGTATGCTTGAATTATGTTATTACTTCTCAAGAATTCACTTGGAACCAAGTGTTTATTTGGATCTTAGGCAGGAACTGATGTAATGTCATTTTTTGTTGGCATGTTGCCCACACACTGAATCACTCATTCTCAGTCACCCTTTAGCTCCCTAGTCCCCTTTATTTTGACTTCTCTTTAAGTAAACCCTGTCATCTGATTTTTCCAATTATTTTGGTGGAATGGAGAGGAAAGTGAAAAGCAGAAGCCATGAAGACACAATGACAGAGTGGAATAGAACAGAGGACAGCACAACTCTCTAGTTTGTACCAATGAACAACAGTATGAACATTCTGTCAGGCTACCTTGCTCATCTGCATCTTGGGATAATAGTACTAAATAAGAGTGATGTTCATGCTCTGTTGAGTTCTTAGCAGAGTAACATTTTATATCTTAAAACCAATCCACTGAGGTATAGATTCTTTTTAACCATTTCTAGTGTTCCACAAATAAAGCATTTATTTTCAGCATTAGCAATTTAGAGTAGAAAGTGAATATTGCCTAATAACATAATACAGACTCCATGGAATAGGACAGCCTAACAGGCTAAACTCACCTAAAGCATCCTAAAGCATCGCAGAATCCTACAGATTTAAGAGGGGAGGGTTTGGCAATGTTATGGAAATTTATACTGTGAAACATCTGCGTCAGATACCCATGAGCATATGCTTATATTTGGGCAAAAGGAAAACACCAGCAAATTATAATCTGCTTTATTTTTCTCAGCAGAATGAAAAAGAATTACATTTTCAGTGTTATGAGCATATAATACAAACATTATTAATTGCTGAGGAATTAGATAAATACATTTCTCTAGGAATAGAATTTATCTGATGCTACCCTTGCAGGGTGACCATAAATTTAAGATTGTAGAAAATTTATAAAGATTTAACAATTTAACGTGATTAAATTTGCATTGATTGGACAAGCCAGCCAAATTTTTAGTCTTGTCAGCTTCGTTTGAATGTCTGCTGCATGTGGAGCACTGTGCTGCGTGCTGGGGATACACATGAGATTAATCCATAGTGCATGCAAAGATGGAAAACTAACTGAGGAGACAAGAACTGTACATAGACAAGACTTGGCAGGACAATAAGCCCTCTAGAGAAGCTGAAAACAAAGTCTTTAGCTAGTAGCTCAAGAAGGTCAATTCCTTTAAAGAAATCTGGAGGACAGAATGAGTGACAGATTTGTGGGCAACAATGGAAGATTGTGAGGCTCTGCCTGTTCTTATTGCCCCAAGTCATTCATCTCTGCCATCAAACATGGACACTCCATCAGGTGAAGCAAAACTCCACAGGTAACCAGCTATTCTACTCAAGTAAGGGTTAAGGCCATTGGGAGATGGAAACCTACTTCTGAGGATTTTTATTTGCCAACCCAAATTATTTTCCAATCAGTTCTTTCCATCTGCATATCTTAGCTTCCCACTAAGGAGTTTCAACAAATGTAATGTTTCTGAAGAGCATTCTAAGGAAGTTCAACTCTCCATTAAAGAACAGGAACCAGGTTGCTGCTTTTACTTGTGCTCCTGAATCCAGGTACAGATGGAAAGATATACAGAGATGAGGAAAGCATAGAAATAGGAATGCTGGGGAGATGGAATTTCTGTGTTGCTTCTGGAAACACAAGGAATTAGCAAATTCATCCATAGAAATGGGAGACAGTAGAATAATACTGGAAAAAAGCAAGAAAGAAACAGGACCCATATACATCCTGAACACAAGAAGTGTTTCTTTTGTTATTGTTATTATTTGTTTGTTTTGTTTTTTATACCAAAAGTATAGGATGAAATGGGTAATAATGGTTGCTAAGATGTTTGGACTGTATCGTAATAGTGAATAGAGTGAAAGGTGAGGGAGTCATAGAGGTTTTTATTTTTATTTTTTATTGATTTTTTAAAAAAAATAAATAGCAGCAGAATGCATTACAATTCTTATTACACATATACAGCACAATTTTTCATCTCTGTATATAAAGTATGTTGACACCAATTCGTGTCTTCATACATGTACTTTGGATAATGATGTCTATCACATTCCACCATCTTTGCTAACCTCCTGCCTCCTTCCTATCCCTCCCACCCCTCTGCCCTATCTAGAGTTCATCTATTCCTCCCATGCTCCCCCTCCCTACCTGTCTCACAATGGAATTTTACTCAGCAATAAAAAAGAATAAAATCATGGCATTTGCAGGTAAATGGATGGTGTTGGAGAAGATAATACTAGTTAGCCAATCCCCAAAAACCAAATGCAGAATGTTTTCTCTGACATAAGGAGGCTGATTCATAGTGGGGTGGGGATTCATAGAGGTTTCTAATTGTGGCACTTGAATGTGATCAGAACTGCGTTTGAAAATGACCTTAAGACTGGGAGAGTAGGTCAGTGATAGCACTCTTACCTAACAATGTGGGAGACCTGGGGTTTGACACCCAGAATCACAAGGAAAAGAAAGAAAAAGTAGAAAGCTTTCAAAGAAAATGACTTTAGTGTCTGTGTAGAAATGGGCTTGAATGGGCAATACTAGAGGAAGGAAATAAAACCTGTTGATTGTTAAAATAAATACCAATTCTTCATTTTTCACTCATCAAAACCAAATTTTTCCTTAACCTATATAGACCCAGGGATATAATCTTCTTTTAGAGTGGAGGTCAACCTAATACTTCAAGTGTGTGCTTGGTAATGTAAAAATTGTTTTTATGTTGTGGCTTTTCATTAAAACTATTTTTTAAAAGTATTGAAATTGAAATTCACATAGAAGAGGCAAAGAAGAAAAAGATACTTCTTCAAGGAAATAAAGAATAAATGCCAGCATTTTCATGACCTTATACTAAGGCAAAAATCTATTACTTTTGATGTAGCTTTTCCTCTTGTAGAAAGAACATCAAATAAAAATCAAATTGTCTAATAAATATCAAGTGAACAGATTAACTTAAGTACTTCCGTAAATACTTAAGACAAGCTTGTCTGAGCATAAGAATAACATGAATAAATTAGTTCTGAAGATATAGAATTTTGAAGATCCATTAGCAGGATTATAGACAATATATCTGGCAATTGTGCCAATATCAACTCTGGTAAATTGTCTGAGCAATTCCAATTATCTTAATCTGTTTCCTTGAAAAAAGGTAGCCCTTCTATGATTTCTCTTTAATTTTCCAAATGGAAAAGCCCATGACTTTGACCTTTGATTCTCATGAGTTCCTTGTTTTGATACCACTGCAAGACTCATATGCAAAAGGTTCAGAAGTTCTGCAAAATGTCCAAAAGGAAGCTTCAGGCTTGGATGACACATTTCAAGTATTTTTGCCCTTTTTAAACAATTTAAAATATATGTTGAAGGAATTTTGCAATTAAAAGCAAAAAGTGATACTTTGGGGAAGGGAAATAATAGAAATCATGGAAACATGAATAGGAAGCCTATCAATAAATTCTGTTTTCTCAAACATGCACACCTGAGTCCACATCAGAGGTCTCCCTGGTATCTTCCTCCCCTCTACTCTGTCTCTCTTGCCCTTGTTTATACTAGCTCCCAGATATTTCAGCTGGAGCTTTTCCATTTCCACCTGGAAATGATCCTGTGCTCACATACAGGAGCCTGAGCATAGGACACAGAGAACATGAAATATGTGAAAAATATTTCTAATTTATTTTTGAGTTTTACATGAAAAACTTGTCCTTCAGTTGATTATCTTAGTATTGGCATGAGTTTCCAGTTGGAAATTAGTAATTTATATGCATTCCTTCCCTTTAAAAAATTCAAGTTATTTATTTAAAAATAGTGATTCTAATAATTGAACTGTACACTATAAACAGTTGAACTTTATGGTCAAATTAGATGTATTTCAATGCGGGTATTTTAAAAACAAAGCAGATGATAACACATATAAGTCTGGATTATAATGGGATTTTCCCAATATTTCACTAGTATTTAAGGCAGAAATTACATCAGTTTTCCTAGGGAGTCTCTGTCTCTGTTTCGCCCTTTGATCCCCCAGTATATTAATAACATACCAAGTAATCATGTACATTTCTGCTTACTCTAATATAAAAATTGATTTTTAAAGGTGATTATTTGTTTTCTATTTACAAACATCAAAAATACCATCGCTCAGGGCTACTGACTGCTGGTAAATGACATGAAGAGCATAAAGGTTCGTGATTAGTGCATTTAAAGAGGTCACTTAATTGCCAGCATAACAACTTGGTTGTGGATTTTACTGTTTTGATCCTTCTCCTCTCTAGAGGTTCCTGTTCATTTTGTTTGTTTGGTTTACCACTGTCGTATTCTTACTTGATTCCATGAATACATGCTATTTTATCTTCCCAAATTGCTGCCTCTCTCACCATAATTCATAATGTAACTGAAATAAGCAGTGTCCTCAAAGATTAAATTGATGGAAAGAGTGTATTAGATGAATTTTCCTGTTAGCTAAAGAGTCCACACAGAAATGGCTGAGTGGCAAGGTATTATCTCAGGAGGTTTCCTACTATGAAAATTTTATAACTTAAGAAGCTTTGAGGCAAAATTCAACATTAACTCTTAAAGCTACATTCAAAATAATTAAAACGAAAATTTCCATACATCTTAATTAATATTTTAGGAAAACCACTGTTTACATTTCAGTTCTAAAAATAGGAACAAACTGCTTCTTATATTTGGTTATTTGCACACAAAAAAAGCAGTGGAGATAGGAATAAAGAGAAGATGGCAATAAAGATAGTGTGAAAAGGATTGGTGATTATAGTAATGTATGAATTTATAAATAATCTATGAACGAATGTTATGTGGTAAGAACTGGTCTACTTTTCCAAGGAAAACTTGAATTTATCTTGGAATTATTGTGCTTACTGCACTGCAGACTAGCTAATAAAAATAAAAAGAGTTAATGCTTGTTAAGCACTTCCACTGTGCCAGACATGGTGCTAATCAGTAATAATTCTTACAACAACCTGACATATGCTTTTGGCTGGCTACCCAAATGCCATCTCAGCCTTGATGTCCTTTTGCTTTCAGGGAGGTTAAAAAATAAAATGTTTGTTTCTGAGTCTCCCTTAAAATTGGTTCTGATCAATAAAGGAAAGAAATGATGTGGAGATTGGGGGAAAGATCTTCCCTCCTTGAAAGATGAAGAAACCCCAGGCTTTCCTGCAGCCTTGCTATGCCACTTACTGTCCTTCCACTCATGTCCTGCTTTTGGGGTGCTGTTATTTGAGAAAGTGATAACTGATGCTATACCAATCTTCTTGATACCATGAGTGAGAAGTCCAGAGAAAGGAGGAGTCATAGCCTGGAAACCTGGCATCTACCATGTTAAACTATTCTCAAATCCCCTGCCTCCAAGATAAGATAGTCAAATGCCTTTACTTAAGCAATCAATAGACTTGAATGTCTCAACACAAATGACTCTATGAAGCAAATCATGGATGAAGAGACCAAAGGCCAACAGCTACAAACTGGCAGACATGTCATTTGGACCCAGGCACCATATCTCCAGTGTTTAAAATCCTTACACAACATAGCACTGGGTTTCAAAATAGAGTTACTCTGCTTCTCTTCCCTCTTCATTCCCCTAATCTGTTCCAATTCTACCCTTTCTTATGATAATCCTGACACCTCTCCAAGTTTGGTCATTTATCCCATCCTAGAAAAGTGATTAAACATATTTTAATGCCATACTATCTTTAAAGCTAAGAGACATAACCTTCCTCAATGATTGCACTAAACTGACATATTTCTTTAATCACTCATTAGTTCATTTATTTATTAATTTGTCTTTTGTGTGCCAGGCACTAAGATAAGTTGCAAGGGTAAAGATGAGCAAGTCTAGAACCTAACAGCCGAACATATATGTGCTTATACAGGAAAATAACTGCATATTAACATATGATATAAATACACAACAATATAAGTGTAAGCAAGCTATGATTAGCAGAAGAATAAAGCAACTGGCTCTGTCTAAGGGTATTTGGGGGTTCCAAAGGGACGTGCTTGGACTGGGCATTATCTTAATCAATTTAATTAGTTTCTATGCTCAAAAATAACCAGTAGCCAGATATGAACCTTGATGTATGGATCACTTGTTATGTATTCATCTGTGTTGAAACAGAAAATTAGATCACGTTTTTTACCTTTGTATACTTACAAGAACCCAAATCAAGTACATAGAACAGGATGCATCTAACTTTGATATTCAAAATTTAAAAATCACCATAAAAAAGAAGAAGCCAGCCTGTTAGCATGTTTTTATGCTTTGATTCTTACTCTGATAACTTTAGTAATTTAATTAGTTGTATTAAGATATTAAAACTTAATTCATACAATAATCAACATAGTCAGCTTCAGAGATCTTTATAAATAGCATCTTATTGGGTGGGCTAATTATATCCTGGGACAACATCATAAGCATTTAAAATAAATGTAAAAAATTCTGTAATTTATGTTCAAGCTGAATTTTGATGTTCACATACAACCTCTAGAGTTCAAAATGGCAAGCCCTGAACATTTAGTTTTTAATTTGGGGATGAATATAACTCTACTTTTTACCACTGATTCTTCTTTTATTCTTTTACTGATGACTTTAAAGTAGAACTTTCTTAGCAGACTCTTAGTCTCTAAGCATGATATATATACACACACACATGTATGTTTGTGTGTGTGTGTATAAACTTGTTAAGTTAAAGAGGCTTATCAAACACATATCTAGAATATTTTGAGTTATTGTGATTACATATCCAATACTGGGTTGTCTGCATCTGAAATAAAATATCACACTTTTAAAAAAAGATCTCTGAAGTCTTGAACAATGGTATTAATAATACTGCTACCATTATAAATTTGTATTGTATTTCCATGGTTGACAACATTTTAAAAATACTACTTTCACTCATGTCTGAATCTGTTAGATGCCATGCTGCAAAATCTCAATTTCTTTGCCATTTCCTTTTGATTTCCCATGAAATGAAGTTTCTTCTTCTGTAAGAACATCTTCAATATTTTGTTACTGTACTTGATATTTTTTGATTGTTTCTGAAATTACATTCACTGAGTCTATAATATATTCAATTTCCTTGTCTAGGAGGGACATCACCCAAAACAACAGTATATAATATCTAAATGTCTTTACAATGAAGTTGAAAGGGTTTTGTCAAAACTGCAGTATTTCTTTTTTTTTTCAAACCCTCTCTTAGTTTATTTTTTTGCAGTATTTCATTTTTAATCTTTAGTGCTGTTATTTAAAATTTTTGAAGTTAAATACAGTCAAGAATATAGTGAAGAGGGTAGAATTTTTATTCCATCTCTTCTCTTTGTGACCTTGGACTAGGTGTCAATCTCTCTGTATCCCTGTTCTTTGTAAAAAGAATGGCTTGTGCTGGGTCATCTCTTGGCAGAGCAGCTCCAAATTCCTTTTGCACACTCTTTGAGATGACTTCCTCCTCACTTGGGTTGTGTTCTTCCCAAAAGCAAGGGTTTGCATAAAAGTAGCTCATTTGGTAGTTATTTAAGGAAACACAGAAGAAATGTGGGTCTTAAGACTGGAAAGGGAAAAGAGGGGAGGAGGGAGGTATTATCAGGAAGTTATTACCAAAGGCCCCTGGAGCTTCTAAAACCTTGATGCTTTGGGGCATGATATAAAATCTACTCCTCAGAGTTATTCCATCTAGAGTCAGGGGCCGGTGGGGGTGGAGTTTGAGGGCTGGGGAATTTGTATGTCAATGGCTGTCAGTCATTGGTTGAGGGCTACTACAAAAAGAGGGCTTCAACTCCCCTGCACTTGAAGCCTGCACAATAGGGCCTTGGGAACCAGAGGAAGTTCTCCAATAGATGCATATGTGAAGAGTTAGAAGTTGGTTTTTGAAGCACTGATGAGGGTTGAGGGATATGGGTGGGCAACTGCCTGTTGTGCTACACCCTTCCCATCTCCCCTTCCAATCTATGTCACAGACACCTGATCATTCCGCAAATTAGTGCCAGTAAGTGACACATCCTCTGTAAAACTTCCCTTGATTTCCAAGCTCTGTCATTCCACACTCTTCCATTACAGTGTTAATCCCATTGCATGCCTATCTCCCCATTAATAAGTTTTCTCTATCTCTAGGCTAGCAGTCCATCTATTTGATCAATACTGTTGGATAAGCCTGTGGTTCTTTTGCAAAAATTCACCAAGCTGGCTGTTATTTCTCTAAGAAAACAGAGCAGGCATAAATTACCATAGTGTTTATATCAAATATCCCTCTCTGACTCTTAAACTATTTAGATATCTAAAACATTGAAGTAGCTTATGCTGACATTTTAATGTTGCTCTCAAATTCATAACACTAAGCCATGATGTTTGAAAATTCATTCATATTCATCACTAGTGGCTCCAATAAGTGTATAGTGGATGCCTAAGTTCTTCTAGGTGCTTCTTAAGATTTTCTTCCATTATTCTTTATATTTTTATTTGCATAACACACATAGACACACAGAGTTTAGCCTGAGATCAAAATTAATATTTAAATTTTAATAATGAGTTCAGATTATGAAAAAAATCAGCCAACTGAACAACAACCAAACTCTTTACAAAATTCAGAGCAACATTGGGTATGCTTCTGGGAATAAAGTGAAAATTTTGACCCTGTCTTCAACATGAAGAATGCATTTGGGAGAATGAAAACATAGAAAACAAAATGAAAAACAGAGAAACCCATAAGAAAACAAAGAATAGAAAATTCTTACAAAGAGTTTAACTATTTTGGTCATCTGGAGTCTGAGAGATCTGGACATGATAGAAGTTTATAAAATTGCAAAGAGAATGAATTAAATAACACAAAAAGGCTTAAAGCAGATGCTCTAGCTTGAGACTTTCTGGGTTCAAATGTGGATTCTTCTGTTTTCTAGCAATATGACCTCACGCAGAGTACTTAGCCTATCTATATTTCTATTTCCACATTTAAAATTAAAGTTAATAAAAGTATTTATTTAGAAAAAAAATCAGCCAACTGAATTCGAACACATTAATGAAAGTAGCATTCTCAGATTTAGTTTATACTGATAACTTATAAAAAAGAAGCTTCTCTGGCAATTTATACTGAAGTTGTCTTTTCTGCTCATGTAAAGATGCATTTTTCATATGCTTGTCACATTCTGTTACTCTATACAAATAGTACACAGTCTCCAAAGTAGTTTCACATTTTTCCAGTAGTAGAACTTGTCCCATTCACTATTCTTTTAGTAATGGAGCTGCATGTATATATGTATATCTATATATACTTCAAAAGAAGTTTCTTTTCACATTGGTTAGCTGTCAAATTCAAGTTTTTCCTGTTACATTTTAACCAAATGATCTCCCTATATGATATCTCCCTTACTTTGTGCTTAACTCTATGGTAAGAAAAAGTGAGTAATAGAGCTCCGAATCTCATAAGAATCACGACTATTAAACTTTTTATCATTCAGGTTTGATGCTGTGCACCTAACAGCATATTTTATTCAAACAAGTTATTTTTAAAAAGGCCTGCCTCATCACTTTAATCTACCCTTACCCACTATCGGCCCATTCAATAAATAAATAAATAAATAACAATCTTTCCCAATTCCTTTCATCCAACTCTGCTCCTGTACAACCTGACCTGGGCGTGGTTCCATGTCTGCACCACCTCATTCTCTTTTTCTTTCCTTCCTAAAATCAGTAATTGTTTCTTTGCTTCTAGTCTGTTCTGAATAATTGTTATAGTGTTCTTAAAATAGGCAGAGCACCAAGAGATTTGGGGACTTTTCTTAGGGGAAGGGAAGAGTTCAATTTATTCCCCCTCTGGGTCAATCAGATTTCTATGAGCTCCCTAGGGATTGGTCTAGCACATTATAATGAACAATAATCTGAGGGTTATATATAAACCTTACTTGAATTATCAGCAGGAGAAAGGAAGACTTGCAAAAGTCAACCCAGCCTGCTGATCAGTCATTTTGACACATAGTTTAAACTGTGCCCTTTGGCAATAAAACATCTTTGAGGAAAAAAAAAAAGAAAAGAAAGAAACAATTAGCAGCAATATGCTTAATAAAATAACCCTAGTGGAAGTAAAAATGAACAGTATCAGTGTTTTTGGTTAAACTTTATTACATACTAAAAATAAATAGAAGTTTTGTAATAAATTGGTGAAGTGGGCTCTTGCATGCATGTATCCATGGTAACCAGGTTTATATTTTGAGCTCCAAATAGTTGTTAGACCAGAACTATGTTAGTGATCTTAAAAGTTTCTTATTATAAGAAAAAAATATTTGTTTCCATAAATACCTGTTAATAATCCAACAAAAATTTAGCAAATCATAAGTTATGAAATGTTTTCAATATTATTCTTAGGGAAACTAGAAAAGCTGGATGTTTATCTACATAATAATAGTGAAGAAAGAGCTAAGAATCAAGGGTCACATGCCTGTCAGTGTATTATGAAGTAAAAGAGGATATGAAAATAAGTGGAAATGCATATACTAGCCTAAATATCAGATGGAACTCCATTTGGAAGTCTAACTGGGTAACTTCCCTGGAGTTGATCATACCAGAGGTCAAGTGGCAATAGAAGAAAGAGTAAATGTGGGCATCCTGCCAAGAGCTTATGTTACTTTTTTCTTTTTACAGTAAGAAATACAACTTTCTTTAAATATGAGGTTTTGAGAATGGATTCTGGAATTTTTATGAGAAAACAGCAACTACCATGCCCCTGATTGCTTTTCCTCAGAGTGTTCTGAAAGTCCTAATAAACTGTTTTGAAACCTGGGTGTGCCTTTTAGGAATAATTTGAACTTCTGGGAAAATAAAATATAGATAATAATAATAACAACAGACAAAAATAGTCATTGCCAATGTCTCTTCTCATATCAAATCCTAATTTTTCTTCTGCACAACCAGAAAGGCAAAGTAGCTACTGTTTGTATACTATTTGAATTCTAATACACAAAAATCATTTCTGAAAACATGGAGTTTAAATTCCAGATTAGAACATGACTAGTGGTACTCCATATCATGTGCAAACACAGAATGGAAAATTATACTCCATGGATGTATAATATGTCAAAATACATTCCACAGTCATGAATAACTAAAAATTAAATATACATATGACACCTAAATTAAAACAAAATAAATTCCAGATTAAAATAGTATCTAGAATTACCATGTAACCAAGGAAACATTCCTAAACTAATTTGAATACAAGATGATCATCAAGGGGCAAAATCCCCAAATCCAATGGTAAACATCATAATTACCCACCATTATTAAATCAAAATATTGTAAAGAATTAGGGTAAATGAAAACCCTGCTCACTAACGTGATTCTTTATGAAGTCATGTGAAGGCAAAGTGATGTATGCTGTGATTCCAGGTTAGGTGGGTATCTACATTTTTAGGCAGACATTTGCTGTATTTAGATCAATATCTCCTTTCAAAGGCAAAATGAAGAAATAAATACTTCATATCTTTGTGTATTGGGGGCAGTGGGTAGAAAATGTTACCAAGCTCTGATTTCTCTTGTAGATACCACCATGGAAGTGTCTTCCTTTGCAAATGCACCTACACAATGCTGTGGTGGAATAAAGTCAGCTTTCAGGAGTCTGCAAGTGGAGAGAATGAGGGAGCTTCGGAATCACACTGGTGATTCTGTACCCAGCATGGTGAAAAATCAACCAGATGCCAAAGACAACATTTCAAATCCTCGAGAAACACTAGTCTGTCAGTCACTAACTTGAGAGTCGGTTCTCTTAACACTAGTATTTTCCTGTCACAATAATCCTCAAAGAATGGATTTCTTTTCCATCACAAGCATCTGTGGAGATGTAGCAGGTTCCTCTCAGAGTTCAATTGTGCTCTTGAGTACTCCGTCAGTAAAAGTTATGGGGATTGCTCGTCCTGCCCTAACCTGCATCCTTCTTCCTGATTCTTCTGGAAACAATTATTCTACTCTGAGGATAATCAATTGTATGTGTTTCTTATCCTGTTAATTCCACTCAGCCATTGACTAATACATGCCCTAGAGGGCACTGCTGGTTGTAGGAAATGAGGAAATGCCATGTTCTTGACATCTTGAAAAACACATGCTCTTTCCTGAAAATTTAGCAGCTGGTAGCTTTTCATGGTCATTCCCTCCTTGTGGTGGTTTGAATAATAGGTATCTCATAAGAATCTCCTCTGTTAATGCAGGAATATTCAGAGGTGAAATGATAAGATTATGAAAGCTATAACCTAATCAGTCCTTCCTAGTTGGAATGGAGTAACTAGGAGGCAACTGTAGGCATGTGGGGCATAGCTGGAGGAAGTGGGTCACTGAGGGCTTGTTCTAGAAGGGATCATTTTCTCTGTGGCCCTTCCCTTTCCTTTCTGCTTCCTGGCTACGATGAGCTGAGCAGCTTTCCTCTGCCATGCTCTTCTCCCACGGACTCCTAACTCGCTTTGGACCCAGAGCAATGGAGTTGCCCAACCAAGGACTGAACCTCTGAAACCGTGAGCCAAAGTAAACTTTTCCTCCTCTAAGTTGTTCTTGTCAGGTAACTTCGTAACAGTGATGAAAAGCTGACACACTCATTGAACAAATGTTTGTTAAAATATTGTTTCATGCAAAGCACTAACCCTAATCCCCAGATAGAAAAATCTAATGAACTTACTTGCCTTTAAGGGGTTCATAATTAATTAAAAACAATAATTGTGAAAGAAATATACAGATTGATTTGTTCCTGTTTTGGGGTAACTGTGTGTTAAAAACAGACCCTGGAACCTTTAGAACAGGAATTCCATATAGGAACTATCTAAAATATATCTGTACCATTGTCCAGCTACTTCTTTTTTAATATTTAAGCAAAATATATATACCTGTCACTAAATACAACCCCATCACATCCCCTGCCAATGGATATTGTACTGGTTGAGAAAGGGTTAATGGAAATAAAATTCTGCTGCCCTACCCTGAGCTTCCTGAAATCCTATGCACACACTTGACAGAACCCTCAAGAGATCTGTGTTGGGTACTGAGTGATTTTTTTAAACTGATCCCCAGTCAGAATGGAAATCAGGTTAAGACTACACTTTGGAACTCAGCCCATTTCAAGAGCTCTAATCACAGAACACACCAAAGGAGTAACTTCATTTGCTGACAGTCCTGGTGATTCACAACCACACAAATAGAACATGCTGCCTCTGGTCAAAGGTCGGTGAATAGTTCCTATCTCAGACCTGCTGAGAGAAGCATCAATGCCATCAACAAAGGCCTCACCAGGGGTACTGATTCTGTGACACTGCTTCTGTTCTCTACTTTGACAAAAATCTATCCAACTCAAGTGTCTCCTCACCAAGAAGCCTACAGTGAGGGACCTACCCAAGGAGCCCCCATTTCCCCTCATAATAATAAAACTCATTTGATTCTTAATTACTGATTCTCAAATGAGGATCACAGGGAGTGGTGCAACAGAAATATACGCATTCAAAAAATCCTTTTAGTTATTTTGGCATGCTTACATGCTTCATTTGAGCAAGCAAAGATATTTCCATTTTCTTGAGTACTTAGAAAATGAGAAATTGCACAGAACAAAAATTTTAAATACATTAAAGTTTAATAATACCTAAAATATTAGAACATGTAAATAGTTCTTTAATTATTAGAAGAGGATTCTAAAACAAAGTATACATTTGCCTGAACTGTTAAAAGTAACATTAAAATAATTCACACTTCTCTTGGCACCCTAGAATAAGTCATGGATAATATTATGTAGTATGTTACAACAATGCTTTCAGATACAGCTGAGGTACATTGGATGTTGTTTTAAAATGCTTTGCTTTTTGATGCATTAGTTTAAGGGTGTGTGTGTGTGTGTGTGTGTGTGTGTTTAAATCTCTCTTATTCACAGAATTCTCCAGAGCAGCATATATAAATTGCTATCTTGAAAGACTTTAGGAAGAGCATGAACCAAAACTTTTATATCCAGCCAAGCAATCATCTGAGTATAAAGGTCATTGAAAAGCATTTTTGAGCATAGAAGAACTCAGATAATATTGTTCCCAGAAAGCTTTCTTAAGGAGTTTGAAATTTCTTGAAAGTCAGAGGATGAATTTCAGCTGAGAGAGAGAAAAACAGAATAAGAACAACAAAATGACAGTAGCTACTGAAGCCACCTAAATTTGGAATCAAACCTATGACCATTATGGAGTGTGTGTGTATGTGTGTGTGTATATGTGTGTGTGTGTGTGTGTGTATTATATCATACACATATATATGATAAAAAAATAATATAAGTACCAAAACTTAAATGAGGAAAAAAGTTGATAGTAGTGACCAAATACTGGTATCCTTACTTTTTTTTAACTTGTAAATGGACACAATATCTTTATTTTATTTATTTATTTTATGTGGTGCTAAGGATAGAACGCAGTGCATCATACGTGCTAGGCAAGTGCTCTACCATTGACCTATAACCCCAGCCTATATCCTCACTTTTAAAACTAAAGGATTCAAAAGGCCTTGTGTATAGCTGACCAGTCGATGAACAGAAAAAGAGGTATTCAAAGACATAAATAAAAAGACCAAAACAAATATGTAATCAACTGAAATTGTGAACAGAAACACGGATGAGAAGAAGTGAAAAATTCTAATTAAAATACCACAGAGAAGAAAGTCAAGAGATTTTGTCCAAGTAAATAGAAGAGACTCACATACCACAAAACAGAGAACTGTTCAAATTGGTCTTCCAGACCCTTATAAAGGGAAGTCTTTGCCAGTTGAAAGAAAAAGATTTTGGGGGAGTGAAACCTAACTTTCCATTGTACACTTAGGATTATGATTAAAAGTTCAACACACTGAAGATTTATCAGTATATTTGCAAATAAAGTGTAGCATTAAAATCCACAAAGCAAAAACTACAGGAAAAACAGACATAGAAATACACCAGTCATTCAGGATTTAAGTTCCATCTTCCCAGAGAAAACAAGTAGAACACACAAAATCAATGTCATCATGTACCTGAAGCCAAAACTCATAGAGTGATTGATATAAATTTTTATAGCCTGTAAAACAAGACAATTTCCTCTGGAGTAATGATGGAATATCCATCAAAAAAAAAAAAAAAAAAACAAGTATTAGGTCATACAAAACACTTCAGTAAATTTCTCCAAAGGATCATTGCTACACATGCATGTGATTTAAAGAGCAAATAGAAATACAGTTAAGAATACTTAGAAAATACAAATAATGAATACAGATCTGTTTTTTTTTTGCCTTAGAAATTGTAAGAAACAGCTAATACTAGATATGAGAGGAAGTATATAAATATCCATATTAACAAAAAAGAAAGAAAACTGATGAATGATAACTATCTAGGTTTACCTAAGAGATTAGAAAAGTAAAATGATATTAAGCAAAAGCAAAAGAAAGACACAGTTAAGGAGAGATAAAGAACAAATAATTAAGTGTGCAAGTGTAGATTTGTTTTTTAAATACAAGAAATTATTTTTTTAAAACATACATTAAAATGAATTACAAATACAACCAGTAAAAAGTGCAAGGCATTGTGAGCATGCAAACACACATACACAAAGAGGGAAATAAGCTCTAGTAAAGAGGAAATGAAAAGAAATAAGAGACAGCTATTATTCACATCAGTTTGCAAACAAATATGATAAGCTGCATAAGATGCATGGTTTACTAGGAAAATATAATTTACAAAGTGACCCAGATAAGTGAAGTACATAAATATCCTAATTGGTGAAATAAATTTGAGAAACCAGTAGAGTAGTGATTCTTCCCACCCTTTTTTGTACTTTTGTGAAAGTATCAGTCTCAAGTAATTCCAGGTGAAATAAAACAATAAAGAGTAAATAGCTCCAAAACTATATTCAATTTAAAAATGTAAACCCTTCAAATACTATTGAAACAGATTCAAAGTATTTCTTCGTTTTAGAAGAAAATCTTTCAAATTATTTATAGAAAGCCAATATAACAAGAATGCCCAAATTCAATACAATGAGCCCCTCCTAACACCACAAATCACTAGCACTTGAGAAAACTAATGCACAAACCTTAAATACAATTGCAATATGTTTTGGAAAATTGCATATGGAAAAATAACTGCACAAATAGGAAATGTTTAGAGAAGAAATCTGATGAAGTGTTAGGGGTACGCTGAAAACTGGTTTTATTATAAGTCTACTGAAATTAAAATAGTGTGGTTCTGTTACACAAGAAGATCAATGGAACAGCATAGATACAAATCCAAATACATAAGAAAATTTAGTTTATGGTATAGATCGCATGCCAGATTCACAGAAGATGATTAGATTAAATGATGTTAAGGCAAAAGGGAAGCCAATTGGGAAAAGTCAAAGTTTAATCTCTGCCTCATGTTAAAATAAACTCCAGGTAAAAACACTAGAAGAGAATAGGTGGGAGGGAGGAAGGGAGGCAGGAGAGGAGAGACAGGCCAGGGAATGAATTTGCACTGAGAAACCATTAAATAAAAGATTATATAGGTAAAAATATAAATTTCCTTTATGGAAAACCATATCATAGAATGTTCCAATACAAATAGTAAATGAGAAAATAACATTCACAAATCTTATTACAAAGAGATTTTCCAATGTGGCAAGAGTTTGTACAAAGAGTTTTAAAATCTGGACACATGTTATAAATAACCAGAAGTTCATGTCCTTAATCACATAAAAATAAGACCAACAAGCTAAGAGAAAAATGGACAATACAGAGAGAGTTCAAGAATACATGAAATATATAAACAACTTAAATTTCTCCCATTCATAACAAGAGCTGTGTAAATTAAAAGGGTACAGAGACTACTTTTCATCTGTTAGAGTGGTAAAAATCAAAAAGTCATATGTGAAAAATTATGTGTCTTCTTATACTCCTGGTGTATGTATAAATTGATTCAACTTCTGTGAAAGACAATTTGGTCATATTTATCAAGAATAAAAATGTATAGAACCACAGACTTAGCAACTTTACTGCTAGGAATTTATTCTACAGGGTAGTCACCCTGTGCTCAATGACACATTCACATGACATTCTGTGCACTCCTATTCATATCAGCAGAATTTAGAAATAACATATAATTGCATCTATAGGAGACTCATTAACAACTTTTGATAAATACAAATATAGTAATACTAAGCAATTATTTAAAAAAAATAAGATAGTTCTAACAGGGCATGAGCCCCAAGGGAATAAATGAAGGTGGTAAGCATGAATATTTTATGTTTCCATTTTGGCAAACACATTTGCTGGGTTCTCACATGAAGGTTCTGAGTTTTTTACTTCAAATATCTGCCATCAAAAAGTAAAAAAATGTACATTACTAAAGCCATACTCTGATAAATGCAGCTTTCCTTTTCAGAATATATAGAGAAACTATGGCTTCTTTTTCAATCAATTTTTGTTACTGCTGAGTTTATGATAATGAGGAGTTTTTAAAGTCTGGACACATGTTATAAATAACCAGAAGTACATGTCCTTAATCACATATAAAACTGTAGACTCCTTGTTGTTAAGAAATTTATCACCTTCAACTTACTGTGCTATAAACTGTGAGGAGAATGATTCTAAGATTTACTGCATAGTAAGTTGGAGATTTATTTTTCAAGTCAAGGCCACTGCTAAAAACCAAGTCACTTGAGAGGATACACGTTACATATTCTCGAGAAAGGTGCTGAAGGTTGATTGACTTGCTCCTGAGCAACTAATGACTTGAACATCCTTCTTCTAATTATTATTGTTCTTCTGTGAGCAAATCTTCATTATTAAAAGGCTTTAAACCCAAAGAAATCTTATTTAGAGTGCAAATATAACTTGGATAAGAAAAAAAAAGATTATATTTTCCTTTTAACTGGATCATATTAACGTTCAGTAAAAATGACATAAATATAGAAGATTTTGATTTTTATTTCTGAATTCCAACCTATTATATTTCAAGTGAAGTTAAATAGAGAGAGGGTAGAGATTAGGAGGTAATACATATGTTAATAATCACTACAGGCTCTTCCTGGCCTTATCACTGCTCCAGAGTCCTTCACGGGAGTGGAAAAAGGTTCTCATCCTCCTTTATTGGCTCATCTTTCCTATCAGGGCAGAGGTTGAGGTCTCAAAAAATGATAAACATAGCCCCAATTAAGTAACATCTGAATTACTGTGTACATCCATTTCATCTCTTTACAGAAAATCTATTCCACAACAGGCACTGCACTTGGTAGAAAGGATAAAACAACAGTAGTCTTGCCCTGCTCAAAGTCTAGTAGGAAAGATGGTGGATAGATGCATAAAGTTAACACAATGTCAAAACTGGAGAACTGAAAAGGAGCTCTGACCATCATGATGGCCAAGTATAAATTGATTCAATTGTATCTATTTACACGACCAGGGAAGCATTTCAAAGGTTATCTCACTTAATCTCCATAACATCCCTGTGAGACCAGCACTGTCAAGAGTGATCTTTGGAAATACTGGGCCCATGGAAAGCAATATCATCAGACCATCTTGGCTATGTACCTCATGGGGAGATTAGTAACAGTGCTTGTCAAATGGCAGATTCCTACCGTAATTATTCTTTCTTGCTAATTAGGTGCTAAATTCATATTCTGCCAATATGTAAATGCCATTATTTTAAAGGCATCATTAAAATTTTCTTTTTTATAAATGCTTATATTCCTTAATGTTGGTGTCCCCCTGCCTGTTCATTCCACTCTATTTTTATCTCAGGGTACAGCTGACCTAAAGGAGGGTCAGGTTTCCTGGCCCATAAGCTTCAGAGACTTACACTCTTATTGACCTGAGCTGGATATCTGTGCTTTTTAAAAACAACATCTCCCAGTGGGGAAATGGAATTTAATACCCCTAAAATTGTGACCCACAGTTAGCACCTTCATTTTTTCCCTGTAACTTAGCAAACTGACTTTTATATAGCCTAATTTAGTATATAGCTTAATTTAGTCCCTTTCAAACTTATTTTGTGTTTTACAATTTGGCATGTCCATAGCCATCTTTAAGTAAGGTCAATGTTAAAATACCAGGAGTAAATTCATTTTGGTACTGTGAGAGATGTAATGGCAAAGTTCAAGCTTCATAGAGCAAACAAACAAACAAAAAACATAGTTTATGATCCTAGAGTTATTCAAATAAAAGTAATTCTATTTTAGGTATATACACAAAAAGACTTTAGTTTCAAATTGTCATTGCAAATAATCACTTATGCTTTAGATCCTTTACCTAGTGACATTTTTCGCTCATCCATATTTACTTATTATACTTAAAACACAGTATTTGCAGGTTGTATAAATACAAAGCAAAATCTTTTAAAAAAATAATCACCAAAATATAGTAGTGAACCATTTGCTACATTAGCTACAAAGTCAGAGCATGTGGCCATACTGCAAATGCCAAGTAAAGTCAAAGATCTCAACTCATTCCTCCTTCCTGAGATCAGTTTCCTCAGATGTAAAATGAATGATTCAATTAAGGAATCTGTAACATTTCTTTTACCTTTAGATGGATTCTACTGTTATTTTGTCAGCTAGTAAACTTCAACTAGCAGCAGACAGAAATATTTTTAGATGGAATAAAACTATACTGACCTATCCCTCCTATATAATCTAACTGGAAAAATCTTTCTCATCCCTCAATAAAAACTAAGCTGATTTTACTTCAGAACTGAGCTTTCTTTTATATTATTCCAGGAATTTGTTTTGTCTTTGATGGTTTCTAGAAACTGCCATTCTGAATAAGCAGACAAAAGTCAAGAGCCTCGCTTATGAGAGATTGTGATCACCTCTGACTTTCCACCTTCCCATTTCTACAAAAGTAATCTTTACTGACCAATTTTATTTTATCCAAAGAGTTGAGTGCCAAGGTCAAAAAGCATTGGCACAAAGAATGATACAGATAAAATTCAAAGGCCGAGATTCCCTTTAAAATATTAACAACAACAGAATTACATGTAGTGTTACCAGTGATACACATCTATTAAAAAAAATCACCTTGGACTTTTGTTGAAGGATAGCTTAAAAATTTAACCTTCCTACATTTATTAATATTGCCAGCTAATGGGAAAATGCAACCATTATTTTCCAGAAACATTATTTCTTCTCAAATAAGCATAACCATCCCAGTTATGAATGAAAGTTCTGTCAACTAACATTAGTTTAAATTAAATCCAGAAACCCTCTATCTATACCCTGTGTTCATCTCCTGCAGACTTTGTGTCTAAAATTGGAAGAGAGAGCTTAGTTTATAATCCAATATTTAGGATAAAATGTATCCTAAATTTTCTTTTTTTATTGATTTTTAAAATTTTTTATTGATTTTTTAAAAAATAAATGACAGCAGAAAGCATTACAATCTTATTACACATATACCACACAATTTTTAATATCTCTAGTTGTATATAAAGTATGTTGACACCAATTCATGTCTTCATACATGTATTTTGGATAATGATGCAGCACAATTCACAATAGCTAAACTGTGGAGCTAACCTAGATGCCTTTCAGTGGATGAATGGATAAAAAAATGTGGTATATATACACAATGAAATATTACTCAGCAATAAAAGATAATAAATTCATAGCATTTGCAGGTAAATGGATGGCGTTGGAGAAGATAATGCCAAGTGAAGTTAACCAGTCCCAAAGAAACAAATGCCGAATGTTTTCTCTGATATAAGGAGGCTGACTCAAAATGGGTTAGGGAAGGGGAGCATGGGAAGAATAGACCAACTCTAGATAGGGCAGAGGGGTGGGAGGGTAAGGGAGGGAGCAGGGGGTTAGCAAGGATGGTGGAATGTGATGGACATCATTATCCAAAGTACATGTTTGAAGATACGAATTGGGTGTCAACATACTTTATATACAGAGATATGAAAAATTGTGGTATATATGTGTAATAAGAATTGTAATGCAAAAAGAAAAAGTATATGTATGAAGACATTAAAAAAAAACATTGATGTGGCTGTGTCCTGATCATTCATTCATTCAGATGTTTATTGAGGACTTAACCATGTGCTGAAGTCTGCAGGGATACTCCCAGATTAAAACAAGACAGATAAGATCCCTGTTCATGTGTTGCTTTCATATATTGTAATAGCTCCAACAGTATTCAAGTATTCAAAATAAGATAATCTCACAAAATCAAAGTGGTTTAAAGAAAAATTTTAAAGGAACAGAATGAAGAATTTTCAGGCAGTTCCTCTGGGAGACATCCAGAGAGTCTCTGAAGGAATATTGGAATGGAGACCTGAATGATGACAAGAAACCATCTGGACAAAGCTTCACAGGATTTTAGTCCAATTGAAAAGACTCTGAGACTGAAGTGAGTTTGGCCCATCTGGGGCTAAACCTTTTTAGCTTAACATATCTAAATATACTTATATTATAATTATTTAATGTTCAAATGTATTAAAAATTAAATTTGAAAAAAAAAAACCTAGAGCATTTCTCCAAAATGCTAGTATCCTACATGACACGGTTTGTTTTATAGATTCATCTAAATCTTGGTTGTACATTAGCATAAATTTGAGAACATTTAAAAAATGCTGGTACTGAGATCCCATCTAAGACCAATCAAACCAAAATTCCAGTATGTTTCAAAATTCTCTAGATAATTCTGACGTATAATTAATTCAGATACTTCTGAATTATCATTATTATTCATCAGATAATTCTTACGTACAATGAGATTTGCAAACTATCACTTCAAATTAATCTACAAATTGTCCTGTTCTGGTGACAAGTTTGTGTATTGGGATCCTTTGCTCTAATAGGTGGACTTTTATTAGTCCAGGTGCAGTGATAGTTTAAGAAAGGACATCGAGTGTGATGTTTGAGGCTGTGAGTTCTGGAATCAGGTCTCTTCTGGATTGAATACTAACTCATCAGCTCTATAGACTTGAAACATCACTGAATTCTTTAAACTGCTGCTTCTTTATATTAAAAAAAAATGGGGATACCATCAGTATTTATCTCATTGTTCATTAGCTAAGGTATATACAGGGATGATGACTGAACCAGGCACATTAGTAACTGATCAGTAAATGCCAATGATGGTTATTAATAATCATGTGAACAGCCTAGTCTTTTATCTATTTAAAATAAAAACAAGCCAGGAGTAGTGGCATGCAATATAATCCTAGCTACTCTGGAGGTTGAGGCAGGAGGACTGTAAGTTGGAGGATAGCCTGGGCAATTTAACAAGATCCTGTCTCAAAATAAAATAAAAAAGGATTGGAGGTGTAGTTCAGTACTATAGTATTTGTCTAACATGTAGCAGGACCTGGGTTTAATTCCCAGTACCATAAGATAATAATAAAAAATAAATGTAAAAATCCAATTTCTTGTTTTCAGAACTAACTTTTAATACTTTAAATGAAAAAAAAACTTATTGTGATTAGGTTGCCACCAATAAAATCCCATGTAATTACTTTATTAAATGGTTTTCATATTACAAAACAAAATGTATCAGTGTTTCTAAGTCAGTCATTACCATATTTAGGAACTTGCTATAAACATTCTTCAGGATTCTTAACAGATTTGCAAATTTAAGATTTATCTCTAATATACAATAGGAAAAATTTTGTCTTCTCAAAAACTTATAAACCCTTATGAAAGAGAGTTCAATGACACTACAAATGCAATCTAAGCTGGTTATGACAGTTTGATGGAATAGTAGATGCCTTCATGACAACTATCCTCTAAGATCAAACCAATTGAACACACTTAAGTCACAACACTTGTTACAGTGATGTTTCCATAGGAGTTGGTAGGAGAGTATTAAAGTCCCAGTGTAATTTCCACAAAGCATATTTTATTAAATATTTAAAAGACCCACTTCTGCCTCCTTCCCACTCACATGGATGAGTGAGGGCTTCCCTGACTGTAATAATCCACACTGAATGTACTAGCTTTCTTAGACTCTACATTTATTTTCTAAACATTGGTAGGAAATGAATACCAGTACTTTATCAACAAAAAAGCATAGCACCTACACAGTGCTGATGGAACACTTTGGTGTTCTGAACTAACAAATGTTACAGTTCTGAAAGCAAAGAATATTTCTGCTAAATAAATGTCAACGTCTTGCAACTTAAAAAGAATCAGAAGCAAGTTGCTATGTGTCCATACTGCTTAAATTCAATCTTCATAGTATTACTTTTCATTTTGAAAAGTCCTAAAGACCAAAACCATTAATTTGAAGATGTTAGTTTCTAATTTCTTATACTATAGCCACCTAAACGTACAGTTAGTATTGTTTGTTCAACTCTTAATCTCTTTTACAGAAAGAGAAGGATGAGATTAAGCCAATGGAAATCTAAAAATTTTTATTACGCTATACAGGTGATATAAATTAAATAAATCAAAGCAAAGCCATTCTGCCTATTCATACGTATGTGATTATTCATATGTTTGTGTGTATACATATATGTACCAAAACTCTGATCAAAGTTCAGTTATTAGCCATACTATGAGCCACAAATGCATTGGTACATGATTAGTGCTTTTAAGTATTAAGAGGAAACAAAACTGAGGAGTTTTGATGGCCTAGCTTTTTAACTGACACCATTTGACTACAGATGGATGCTAAGCAATAAAAGAAATTAGGTTAAAGATATGCTATTTTTAGTTTTTCTGTGGTAGGTAGGAGGAATCAAGTAGTTTAGTAAGAGGAGATACAAGCTGAAGAGCACACAGACAGATTGTTGAAACTGAAATAATTAAATTATGCAAAAACTAAGAGGACAGATTGTCAAAAAAATGTCTGCATTTGGCACCACAGAACACTTGACTGGGTTAAATGAGGTTAGCACAACTTACCATGCAAGACCGGTAATGAACTTTTCTTATTGAAAGCCTAATTAGAACATAATGCAGTGAGACATGGTACATGCAATCTTAAAGTTGTGACATAACTTAGATTATTAATTCTTGATATAGAAACATTCTTTGACTGTAGAAATATTCTACTGACAAAAACTGAAGTCTTATGTGGTCCAAAATATGCCCTTATTTAATTCTCTCAACAATTCTGCACTGTAGATATGATTATCCTCATTGCATAGATCAGGAAATAAAAACTCAAGATTATAAAATAACTTGAACAAAGTTACATCATAATGAGGGGCAAAGCTTGGATGTGAATCCAGGACTTTTAAACCCATATTATCTAAATTATTCTAGGGTGTCACATCCAGGAAAGATGATACCAGTACCTATTAACCCATGCATAATTTATTTCTTCTACTGGACTCTAGTTTTATATTGTTCAAAGACAGTTAAAAGGAAGACAAGCACTCAATTAAGTGGAAATTACAAAGGATTTGGAGTCTGAGAAACATGACTTGAATATTATAGTTTCATGGTCTATAAGCAGTGTAACTTGGGCAAAATTAATTAACCATTGTTGGGTTGAGATAACTCTTCTCTAAAACTAGAATGGATATTTCCCTTTTATGGAGGCTATGATGGGTAATTTTATGTCTACTTGATTGGTCCATGGGAAGCCTGGGGCATGTCTATGAGGTGCTAGATTTGTGGGTTTAGTAAAGCAGAGGACCCTCATTTGATCTGCTGAGGGTCTGAATAGAACAAAGAGGAGGAGGAAAGTTGAATTTTCTCCCTGCCTTAAGTTGCAACAGTGATCTTCTAGTACTCTTAACCCTCATTCTCAGGCCTTAGACCAAGACTAGAATATACACTACCAAGACTTTCCTTGGTTGTTAAGCTGTCTTTGGGTTTCCTATGTCTCCAACATGCAGATAGCAGATCATGGGACTATTTGTTATAAGGATAAGGGAGAGAGTGTAGTGAAAACAGTATTGGACAGAACAGACCATAGAAAGACATCAATATTCTCAGACACACACAAACATGTTTTTATATATCCCTGATATAGATAGAATCATGTGATAAACTAAGGCCTGGATATACTATCTGTGTGAATTAGAAGAGGAATCTATAATATCAGCATGTTGTATCAAGCACACATATTTCAATGTTTGACCCATAAAATACACATATGTTTAAAAAACTCTAATAAGCATAGAACCTATAAACATAGCCTTTTATCTTCCCATCTTTTCAAAAAAGTTACTATATAACTGCCTTCTTTCTAACAAATTTCCTTTGAATTTCCTGGGGTAAAAACTCACTACAGTTAGAAATAACTCATACCTGTTGATTTTATGGCAATATAGCTAAGTTTCAATAGAGAGAAACTTTTAACGACCTGAAATATTGCTTCCTTTATTTTTGAAGTCTATTAAAATCATCTCCATTTCAGAGATTTATGAGGCTGAATAAAATTTGAAATAATAAGAGAGACTATGTTGATTCCATCTGCTGGCATACAAATAGATGAATCACCACATCCCTTCCAGGGGAAAGCTATGGCAGAACATTTACTCCACATTTTCTATGAGATAACAAAACTGTGTACCCACTGAATATTCTGCGAGCCAATTCTGAGTACTGGAAGAGGGAAAATTCTTAAACTTCCACCAGATGTTAGACTAACCAGCACGCTTGATGCCTCATACCACTTTACCTCTTTGTATGTTTCGCTCCTCTCCTGTGCCCTTGACTCAAGTGATACTGGCCTCCATATCACTCCTCGGGCACACCAGGCACAATCTAGCCTTGTGACTCCTTTCCTGAAACATTCTCCCTTAAGATCCCTGAAAGGTTTCTTCCCTCTTCCCTTTAATATCACCTTCCCAATGAATTATACTTGGCCCATCCAGTTTAAAAGTTTGCATCCTGCAAGGCTTTCACAATCCCCCTTACCTGCTTTATTTTCTTTTGTTGAATGTTGGCTGCAGAACAAATTAATACTTTTCCTTACCTCACATCATACATCTCTGCCCCAACTCAAGAACACTCCTTGCTTTCTCTAATTCCCATTTGTTGTTGTTGTTGTTGTTTGCAGTGCTAGGGATTGCACTCAGGACCTTGCACATACTAGGCAAGTTCCCTCCTAATGAGCTACACCCCCAGCCAAACTCCATATTTTTTGATCACAGGATAGTTTTATCTAAAACTCTCTGTACCTTATTTCTACTTGTTAAAACCCAACCTGTCTTCAAAGTTCTCTGCCCTCTAGAGGCCTCAGATTCCAGTATTCAGGATCAAATCTTTCTTTTTTCCCAGTATAATTGGACCTTAGTAATAGCATTACCAAAATTGCTTTTGTGTCTCTTTCTCAAGAAGATATAGTCTTTAAATGCTTATTTTCCTCCTAGAGCTTAAACGGCGTCAGGCACTTTTTAGGTATCCAATTATACTTAAGAGATTGAACTGGCCATCTCTTTGTGGTTTTGTGCTGTTAGTAGATAAAATATTAGACATAAGTAAACCTTATGCTTTGTAGCCAATGGTACTTCACTTCTCCCAATTCAGTGTACATCAATTTGCTGATTGATTTCCCACTTAATGCCATTTCACAGAAATCTCAATATTTTTCTTGAAACTTTTACAGAATTATATCAAGCCTTTCTACGAAACAAATAAAAAATTCACTTTCTGATTTGTTAGTCTTGGTTTTTGTAACTATCCTTCAACTTAGTCACCACAGGGTAAAATGCTTCTTTAGGAGGAAATCTCAACTGTTTTTACAGAATCCACACCCTTCTCTATCTCACATTTACTTCTAATTTGGCCTCAACATCCCAACAGAACACCTTTCACTGCAGTGATAATCAAACCTGACTCCAGGACTCACCTGAGCTGAATGGACCATAAAAGGTCAATGAAAGTTTTCAAGGATCCATGACCTCTTGAACTTGCATTCAATATTTGTGAGTGTATGAGTATGTGCATTTCCCTTCAAAGAGGACCTATGTCAGACTCTCAAGTCTGAGATTGTGTCCATAATCACAAGAAGATTAATAACACACACTTAATCTCTTGTTCTATGTTATGTCCTTTAATATACCTTTGCAAAGACTATATTAGGGACTTTGGTGGATTTAAACTTTTCTACATGTGACATAACTAAAAAGACAAATAGCTTCAAGAACAGATTCAAAATAGTTACTGAGAACCTGCTGAGCACCTGGTACCATGCTAAGGAAGAGGCAAATAGAGGAATCTCGGATGACTCAAACTATACAGAGGTTATTTTAGAAAAAGCTTAGACTTTAAGAATGATGCTACATTACAGGATGTTGTGGAGTGTATGTGAGGTGTTCCCCAAAAGCTCATGTGTGAGACAATGCAGAAAGGTTTGGAGGAGGAATGAGAACCTTAATCCAATCAGTGAATCAATCACCTGATGGGATTATCTGAGTGGGAACTGGAGGCAGGTAGGGTGTGGCTGGAGGAGATGGGGCATTGGAGGCGGCTTTGAGATATATATTTGTATCTGGTGAATGGAGTCTCTCTCTCTCTCTCTCTCTCTCTCTCTCTGCTTCCTGATAATTGTGCGAACTGCTTCCCTCCGTCACAGTCTTCCACCATGATGTTCTACATTATCTCGAACCCTGAGGAACAGAGGCTGCTGAGTCTATGTATTGAGACCTCTGAAACTTTTCCTCCTTTACAATTGTGCTAGTTGGGTCTTTAAGTCACAGCAGCAAAAAAAGCTGACGAAAACACTGGAAAATTATTTAAAAATGGATTCTTGATCATTTAAAACTTTGTAGAGAGACGACTGAAATACCTAAAAGTTTAGTATATTTGTATTATTGAGCTTCTGCAGATTCCAGAAGACCTTTAAAAAAAACAATCTCATTAAACAGAAGTACAGCATAGGAATTAGAATAAAAAATACAAGTCTTCTGATTTCTGGTAAACTGCAGGTTCCTTATCTACCATATGACAACAATTGACAGTCACAACAACCAACGGGATATGACAATAAACAAAGATGAAAACAACACTATAGATTTGCTCATGTAGACCACAGGTTTTTGTTGTTATTTTTGTGTGTGTTTTGTTTTATTTTGTTTGGTTTGGTTTGGTACCAGGGATGGAACCCAGGGACATTTAACCACTGAGCCACATACTCAGCCCTATTTATTTTACTTTTTTGAGACAGGATCTCACTAAGTTGCTTAGAGTCCACTAAGACCACAGTTTTTTGTACTAGGTGTTTTTTTATATTCTTTTTTAAAACAATGGCTATGCTTCATTCATAGAGTATTAATTCAAATATGTATTTAATATGAATTCAACTCTTCTCAAAATATGCAGACTTAAAACTATAAATTACAGAAATGGAATGAAATTTCAGAAATGAAACATTCTGCTAGTATCTTAATTTTCTCATTTATTATGCTATTCATTCATTCACTGACCCATTAGTCATTCATTCCACAAAGTTTCATTGATAACCTATCATGTGCTGGGCTAAGTTCTAGGGAGATAAACTGGATAGAATTTGGACTTCAATATATGAGACAAAAAAAGCAAACAAATTATTTCAGAAGGGTATGATAAGATGTGTGTGCACAAGACGCTGTAGGAGTACAAAAGGGAAGGGCCTCGTCAGCCTGGGGAGGCAGAGATTTCCTACCGGAGGTAAGGCTTTATGTGGATCTCACAGAACAGGTGCAGAGGCTTGGGAGCATTAATCTGCAAATGGCCCATAGTGATGGATACAGGTCACAGAGTGAAAGAATAAATATTAAGAGTGCCAAGCAGGGGCCAGTTTACAAGGGCCTCATATTTATATTAAAGAGATCACTCTGTTCTGAAGAGAATAAACATCTAGGGACAACTTTTACCCCCAAAGGTGACATAATTAGAATTGCACCATAGAAACTCCCTCAGAAGCCACAATGTGAAGGACAGATTGGAAGGAGTACAGATGAAACAGAACATAGCACTCAGCAGCAGTTGTGGTGTTTTGTGTGAAAGCAAATGCAGAACTGTGCTAGGGCAGGAAAAATATATTGTAAGAGAGAGGGGAGGGAGATGGGATGGAGGAGGAGGTACAGGGGGAAGAGGAAGGGAAAGGGAGGGAGAAGAGGAAAGGAAGGAGGAGAGAGGGAGAGGGGAAGATGTGGAAGCTGATTATTGATTCAAGAGATGGAAATGGCAGGATTTGATGGCTAAATGGATACCAAAGGATGACAGATGGAAGAGGCACAGCATGGTGTACCCGGTGGTGAATGATGGTGCCGTGGACCAAGATAGGCAGCATCAGAAAAGAAAATTCAGAAAAGGATGATGGGGTTAAATACTTGTGAGATACTCAAACTAAGATAACAAGTAGACATTTGGACATGTGCTAGGGTTCAGTAGATACAAGAGATAAATTTGGGATTTTCAGTGCGGGAACATTAGTTGAAGCCATGGTCATATGTGAACACGTTAAAAAATGTAAAGTAAGATAGCCAGGAGAACAAAGACTGGGTCCTGGAGAAACATCCCATTAAAGGGAATGAGCAGGTGAAGGAAGATACATAAAGGTGACAGAATGAACAGCTAGAGAGCCCAGAGATTCTAGAAAACACAGAAATAAAGTGTAAGCTGCAGAGAATAGTCACAAGGGGGAAAAGAAGATAATTATCAGGAAATATAAAGATAAAAGTATAGCCACTAGATTTGACCATTTGGAGGTCAGTGGTCCCTATGGTCAGAGAAAATTTCAGTGGAGAATCCAACATCCAGCAGCTTCAGTTGAGACTCTTGCTGTCAAATGACAGATGCTAAGTAGCCTGTGTGAAGGTTGTGTTTAGAATCAGCTCAAGAACAGAGATGGTAAGATAGTCGCTGGCATCGTCAGGAGGAGCTGTACAAGAGGAGAGGCAGGAATCAGGACAACCAATGTTGATATATCTTGTGTTCCCAGCTGGCTGGATAACCACTTCATTTAAAACCAGTTTTCTAAAAGTTAATTCACCGGCCATTTCTCCAAAGAGAATTGCTCCTTTTAACTATTCGCAATGGTTTACAGAAATGTGTATTGAAGAGACAGGATTTAACAGTTTGTAAAAATTTATGGTGTGTGTTTAGTGCCCAGTTTTCTTTCTTTCATTTTTTTCCTCCATAACAGCAGTTTCCCAAGGTTCCATTTGCTTTAGATACCCAGTGGATCACAGAGAGAGAAAACATCAGTGGAGTTAGTACTTAAAATGTAGTTGGTCCACAGAAAATAAGCTGTTATATTTAATTAATGACAGAATTCAAAATTTGAATCAAATGAAACGTTTAGATGTTATCTTTTAAATGACCACTTGCTCCAGTTGGTTTAAAAACCAGTAAAATTACATCCACATTATTCCAAAACATTTTTTCCAGTGCTCCCTAGATGATTTGCTCATTCATTTCCCTCCTGTCATATTTTTAAGACAAGTGAATATGATACGATGAAATAGACATTATTGTCTTTCACATAAAATTCACTGCTATTTTCTCCTGATATTCCAAAAGTGTGCACTACAAGACATTAAGAATGCAAGAGTGAATTTGTCAGAACAATACTTGCTTCATCCATAAAACCAGCAAAACTATCAAATGTCATGCCCTTCCCAACAAATAAACTCCATTTCTTTCTCCCATAACAAGTTTCATTTTGAATTCTTTATAAACATCACTCTGCCCCATAGTGATAACATGCTCCTAAAGTTAACAGTCTCCTCCACACAGATGTTAATTTAGAACCTAATTAGCAGCCTCCAGAGTTCTGAGAACCAAAGGCTCAGGGCTAAGGTTCCAATTAAAACCCCCTAATGGCACAAGTGGCTTATAGCTTTATTTATTTATTTATTTTATGGTTGTTTTTTTTTCCTGCTAAGCTTTATGAGGTTTACCCAGTCTATCTTAATAAACCAGTTATGGATGGAATTATGACAGAATATACTGTTCAAAATCTAACAGCATCCTAGTTGCTGTAATGTACAAAAGAAGAAGTAGAAGGGATGAGCAGAAGGCAGGATATGGATGGACTGAGGAAGTTAAACTATAATTTTTATGAGGCACATAATTTTCTTCCCAATATCTGTATAATATTCTATGACAAATAAACTGCTAAAGAATTGTTTTTGCTCAAGCTGAAAATAAGTATATTATGACACACCTCATTTAGAGGAAGAACTATTATTATCACCTCACAGAGAATATAAAAATGGCCTGCCAAAAATGTTTTTCCCTGCAATGGGAAAAGCAAATCAAATTAAAACTATCAGCCATCATCTTATCATATTTAGTGGCATTGTTTACACTGCTTTGAAGCCACCAGTCACTTCTATTTCAAAGTGGCACACACATTGCAATGACTTTTTTAATAGATAACTTCTCTGCTGCCTTCCTTTGAGGACTAGTTTTCACTCTTTTGTACTTCCTAGCACCAGAGAGTAAATCAGGACAGATCCTGTACCATCTGTCCCCTGTGGATCCAGTCCCCATGTCCCCTTGGGTGGAAAGGACGAGACAGCAGTGGGTACTGAGTGGAGGTTTAGAGTGGTCATGATTGGCCCCACAGCAGCACTGACAGCTTCTTCAGGCCTCCACAATCTTCCTACATGGGTTACACTGTATACTGGCAATGGTTCCTTCCTGGGGGTGTTAGTGTAATTTTAATAGTAACATTATTCTTTGAATTTTTTTCAAGGCCCACAAACTTAAATGCTTACAAGAACAAGGAAGCAATTTAAATGAGTGAAGATGTCTGGGTAAAGATCCAGACACTTTTTTTTTTTTTTTTTTTTTGCATTTCATGTGTAAGAATATACTTTACTGACACAAATAAACTAGTTTCCAGTCTGTGCTGGAAAAAAGCTGCTCTCTTCAGCTATCATTCATTTTCCCACAATTAACACAGTCATGGACACGAGAAAATATTTCCTATGATATGAGAATTTTTTGAAGAGAAGAGATGAATGGCAGTTGCATCAGGTATCCACACAGGGAGTAGTGAGGACTATGGCCCACTAAGGACTGGACACCTACATAAATAAAGTTTTTGCTTCTAAACCCCAAATGATTTTTGCACCTTGTGAAGTGGATCATCTGATATTGACTTATGTGTGAGTATGTAATCTTATAATTTTCCACATTTTGACTAAAAAAATTTTTTTTTTCCAAGCAGTGTTGTTCCAAACAAAACATATCTGTAAGTCAGATGTGACCTTCAGGCTTCCAATTTGCAAAGTGTGTTTTTTAGGTTCAACAGTGGTTGGAAACAGGGCCACAAAACTGATTCTATCTTAGATAAGACAATGCAGATTTTGAAGGGGAGATTTTTCTAAGTGAATGCTATTTATCTGCAACAGACAAATGAGGTGCCAAATGGGCTGTGCATACAGATCAAGGATAGAGACCAGAAAAGCCAATTGAAAACTGTATCTGGAAAGAATTCCCCCACCACCACCAAAATCTACTTTTGCACATGATGCAAGTGCTCTAAACCTTTGTTTGTTTCAATTAGACAACCATTTAATTCTTTACTGATGTTATAAATCTATAGTTCCACCTCCATTCAGGAAGGAAGGCAGGAGTGGAAAATACACAGAGATATAAAAATCCAAATTCAACCTCTACTAGTTACTTTCTAATTTCTAATTCTAGTGGCAAGTGGGAAGGAGAAGGGTGAGATACACAACATGGGAAATAAGGAGAAAGAAGCTGAAGAGGAGAAGCTGGAAATGGCAGGGTTTTGAAAAGATTCTGATATTGTTTAATGAAGTTAATGAATCAGGAGGATGAGATGATACTGGCCAGTGGACAAGGGTTCAGCAGAGAATGAAAATATAAAAGGACAGAGAACAGAGGATGTCAGAAGTAGATAAGACTCAGAGGATCTGAAAACCCAAATATCCAAGATATCTTGGATCAGGAGATGGAATTGACTGGGGAGTCTAGACTGTTGGTCCTGAGAGTCAGGGTGAGTGATAGTGTGGATAAGGCTAAGTCTTTAGAGACATCATCACTCGGGTATGGATTTTACAAAGAGGTTCCATTCAACATCATATTTTGTTTTTGCCAATAATAAAACAGATCTTTGCCATGGACTGACTATGGGTCAGCAATCAAGTCACTAAGTGCCGGGTATGTAATTGCATTTTTCTTGTGCCTTGACTGTCTATCCTGTGTCATGAAAAGACATCAATGATGACTAGGAGTAGAAAATGGAAAACAATTACAACGCTATTTTATGACTGGAGCATTGTAACACCACCATGTGCATCTGCCACCATGCATTCAGCCTTTACAAATGCCACTAATGAGGAGAATTCTTTCCATATCCCAGAATCTACTTGACCTTGAGCACCACTGGTGAGCAAAGGAGATTTTCCTGAACATTCTGCAGCCTAATTGGAAGAAAAGTGTATCTTTATCTGCACAGCACACTCCATAGTACCCAGTTAATATATATTACTTTTTCTCTAGACCCTTCACCCTGCCTTCCCCATTCTCAGTTATTGTTAACTTAATCTAAATTTTCCATGTCTCCAGTCTGTCCCATTTTCTGTGCATAACAAAATTTGCCCCAGAGTCTCCAAACTTCCTCGCTCAATTAACAAAGGACTCTCCCATTCCAAACACCCATCTCCTTAATAGGGTATTATCATTAATTTTTCTTAATAAATAGGAAGAACGATGAGAGAAACAAAGATTGTAAATGGCAAACAGATTTAGTGTTGGTGAAGAAATGACTTACACTTCACAAGATTGTAGTACCTGAAAACATAGTTTGTAAGTGCTACCCTTGCATTTGGCAGAAGAAAGATCTATGGCTGTATATTAATGGAGATGCAAACGGTCCTTATGGAATATTTCATGGGGGCAGGGCACAGAGGGAAGCAGATCACTACATGTCAGTAAAGGAGATTTTTTTGAGGTGAGCACATGAAGAACAGTCCAAATATTGTGGGTTTTTTTCTACATTCATCTAAGGTAAGAAGGATATTGAAATAGCCACAGGACTCTTTTGAGTCAACTTTTAATTTATTTCTAGATTTATTACCTAGAAAAACCAATTTAGTTCTGGAAATAGCTCTTCTTACTTGTGAGCTTTTACGTGTAATAAAAACAATGGATTTGATGAGCAGATAATTGACAAGATCTGGGCATTGCTTTGCCTTGTAAATTGCTGAACAAGCAGTCATCCCAAATTCACACCACTCAAAGACAAGCCTGCAGTACAGTGTAGTTTCTAAGGAAAGTATTCGAAAATCTGAAGTGATAGCTGACACTGCATGTGACTATCTTAGTAGCAAGCCAAAGGAATTTGTCTTTTCTAGTACTTCTATTTTTCTCTGAAAAATTAAAATAAATTTGGAAATGAAAAATCACTCAGGGAAAGAATATTAAAGGGGAAAGGTCCTGAGAAAGATACTTGATTATATTGTAGGCAAGCTAAAATGAAAGAAATAATAGGAAAATTATGTTGAAATGCCCAGCAGGCCTTTGAAAATGGCGATGTAATTTTGAAGAGAGATCTGCAGGGAGGCTTATTTTGGGGCATCCTGCAAATATAGTTAATGGTTGGGGCCTCAGGAATTCGAAGCAAAGAACCAGGAGTGAAACCAATCAAGTACACACTTTTAAAACATTTGTATTTAGACTCTGGGGGTAAAAGTGAGCTGGGAGGTAGGTGGAGGAGAGACGGAACAGAAGCATGGGCTCATCATCATTGGAAGCCAGAGTCCAAAGACAGAAGAAGATGCTGATGTGAAGATGGGAGTCACACACACCTGTAGCTCAACACACAAGGTGGAGCTCTGTAGGAGAGCACCAACCAAGGCCAGCAATTAACTCTCACTAGCTGAAAACAAAAGCTGTTTCGTGGTTTTGTTTTCAGCTAGTGAGAGTCAATCCTGTTAAAAGAAGAAGAAGGGGTTCAAGGCCATTGGAAAGAAATGAGAGATGAAGGGTCTTCAAGCACCAATAAGAAAATGGTAGGCAGACAGAATCCCTTGGAGGCATGAGGTGTAGGGACAGAAGCATTGAGAGGAATAGATGGAGGTGAAATTGACCCATCAGACTGCAGCAATCTTTGCAATAAATTTGGAAGTGGGGGAAGAAAGGACTGAGAGTTAGAGATGAAAAAGCAGGTCTCAAGTGACCTCTGTGAAAGTGAGCTTAGGGTTACACCAAAGGGAAGTAGATGGCTTGTGAAGCTTCATCAACAGCCAGACTAAATTTGTGTGAATCTGTCATAGGCTCAGGCTGTCTAATCTATGCTTCCCTCCCATCAAGTCTAGAAGACGATGAACAGAAGAGGAGAGAGCCCGAGATGAGACAGTCCCAAGGGTTATCAGTGCATAAGGGAGACTGAAAGACAGGTCAAGGGTCAGGGAACTGTGGGTGTGAAAAATAAATCTCTAATATCATGAAGACTGAAAGCCAAAGGCAGAGAAACACAAGATATGCTAGAAGGCTGCCAGCACTCCGATGTGAAGATGTGCAGAAGGGATGACGGCTTCAGGGATGGCAGGCAGCCAGGACAGCATTAGAGGGGAAGAAAGAGGCCTGGGGAGAGAGCTCCAAAGCCAAGTCCTACCCAATGATCAGGACTGGTATCTGTCTGGCTGTGCCATCAAGGAAGGATCAACAAGTGACAAGAGGAGTTGAATCAGTTTCCAACATGGAAATGGAAATCACCAAAGGGTAAGGTGTATGAGTAGACTAGGCATTGAAAACAGAACCCAGAGCAGAAATGTCAGCAGGTGTGCAATCAATGATTATATGCCATAAATGGAAAATATTTGTCTGATACATTCAATATTGAAATTTTCACACATATAAAGAGAATGTCTTTTATTCATTAAGTCAACCTGGTCTGTTTCACAAATCTTCAACTTTAGGAAGACCCAACTAATATTCTGAATATTATAAAACATACCCAACCAAGCCCAAGATTTCGTTTGGTTCTCAGATTTTTAGCTGGTTTCCCTTGGCTTTGGCACTAATGCATCATGGCTTAGCTCCTTGTTCTGTGGGAATGCCACATGGGACTCTCTTCCATGGACTTTTTTATGAAGTTTTCACTGGCTGTTTTTCTTAACTTACCTTCCCTAAGCTATAAGGAAACTGTATTTTTGTATCACAATGGGAAGAGTAAAGGAAAAAAAAAAAAAGAAACAAATGTGTCCAGTGAACTTTCTTTTGCTAACAGAAGATGTTTGATATTAAGATGAGATATAATCTTAAACCAAGTACAAGTATAAACATTATTCAGAGTGTTAGGCCTTGGAACTTTTTTTCTTCCAGATAAGATTTTTATCACACAATTGTACTAGCAGAAAAGGTATATAATAAATGCATAAACCCTCACAATGGCAAGTATAGCAATGTGTAAGGTATGGCCTAAAGCGTACCCCTGTATTCAAGTTGATAAGAGCACACTTCAGGAAGAAGTTCCTACTCATATATTATGTATATTTCCCAACTTAAAACACATCAGAATGAAACATGTTATAGAGAGTGAGTACATCAATTGTTTTGTTTTAGACAGTATAAACATAACGAGAATATAGTTTTTATAGGAGTTTCATATAAAAACTTCTGAAATCAGTAAATCATACACTTAAGACATGTAAAATGAATGGGGAAATGAAAACAAAATGTAGTTTCTCTCCCTTCTATAGGATCTCCGGGAATTTAGTTTTGGGTTCGAATTACTCATCACTCATCATTACCCAGTGAAATCCGTATCAGATGAGATTTTAGACTTGTCCATATCAAAGAC